>NC_060236.1:25318242-25977043 GCF_021155775.2 Neodiprion pinetum | reverse complement strand
GTGGCATTACCTTGGAGTCGCGAAGTATCAAGTCCACGCACTAAACGCCACAAATCGAACCACTGCAACCGTTAAAAGTCTACATAAATATGGTATAAAAAAAAAAATTGGAATTTGTAATGTGTAATTGATTTCATTTGATTTTATCAACCAGAAATTCATTGTGAAACTAACATTACTGCAATAACGTGTTCAGATATTGTTCGAATTGCAAAGAAAAGTGGTATAAATAAACGTTGACCGTAATTACAGTTCTCAATACTGTATTTCTTAGCAAATGGGTCTTTTACTTCTTTAAGTTAACTCTAATAATTGTCCGGTTGAGTAATGACTTGAGAACGCTTTATTGTTATACCAACGTTAAATTATTGCAACAGTCAGAAAAAAATATGATACGTGTAAATGTAAAAACAAATATACATATATATACACACAATCGCACATTACCAATTTCCGACCATACTCTTTAGTAACTATTGCAAGACTTATTTTCATGCTGCACCCAGAACCATAGTTTCCGGTAACGAAAGAAACGGAAAACAGTTAAGAATAACCTGCGCGAAGTATTTGTCCTATCGCATAAAGCATTTTTTCATCTAGGTTGGGTAACAGGTTGACGATAAAGTGGAGATATCCAAATTCCTATCGTCAAAAGACTTCGCGTGGCGTTAAGACGCAATAAGAGTGAATTATAGACAAAAAAAACAAACGAAGGTATTTACGGAACATGTGCCTAATGCAAGTAGATCTTCATAGTAACATCACGAAATTTCGAGACATGTATCAACTGAAATTCTGTTCTATATTAGAGTTTTTTCAACGATATTTACGTGGCAAATTTTCACCACAGACGCCTACTTTTGCAGGACTAATCCTTTTCATTCATACATTAAACACGCATTATTGTACAATGAGCTTTGTATTCAAGTAGATCTAAGTAAAGCTCACCAAACGCCGACGGAATGTTGTCATACACCTTAGCACAGCTGCATTCTCATGCTCGTCTCAGGCTGCGACGCACTTGAATCTCACCCCAACACTTTCAACACTGCACATGTAAACACATCACCGAGAGAGGTCACGCCGGCGTTACGAATATTGAATTACCTCAGAAATCGCATCTCGGATAAACACCTGAACTGGATAAACAAATATTGTCATTTGATTTAGTAGAAATTAAAAGAAAGTCGAACCTCTTACGTGGCAAATGCGCAACGACCGTCACTCGCGAGTCTTTTTTTTTCAAGTTTGTAAAACATTCGACCCCACGACAAGGAAATGAGCCTCTAAGAGCTAGTCGATTGCTTAAAGGAATGTTCTAATTATCACGCAAAAGCAAATGGTAAAATTCTAACGAGTCAATCAGCCGATAGTACCGTCGTTCGGAAAACCACCCAAACTTAACGACGTTTGGGCAACTTCTGGCCACCGAACAGCTAACGCAATGCACGCGTCGGCAAGACTCGACAACGCTCGGTTGTTTTCGACCAATCGCGTCTTTCACTAGTTACCATTCGCCATCTTGTATCTCTGTTGCTCTGTCGATTCAAACGAAAGCTCTTGCTCTACTGCGACTGTATTTTGCTGCCCGTGCAAATCCAACCTACAGATGCATCATTCAGATAGAAATGAATGCAGAGATTAAAAAACGGAGCTTACAGACTGCGAATTCGTATTTCTGTTAACTGGAAATTGATAGACAGCTCGCTACGGGCAATTTGAAGCAATCAAAACGGCGTGACGGGCACGGGGGTAACGGCAGTACCGTACATTTACTAACTCACTTATAGGGGTTGCGATGTCAATTGAGTCAGTACTGTAGGAAATTTTTACACAGCAGCTTCCTCACTTACTCACGAGCTTTAAATTGCCCCATTTAGCCCAGTATTTTTAGCAAACTTCAGTCAACGAACAAACCCCAACAATTGATACCACTGTCCCGGTCACTGTTTACAACCATAGACTTTAGAGATAGACGGCGCGGTCCGTGTAGCTAGCTGAAGTCGTAAGAGAAAGAGTAACACCTGGAGCCAGCTCCTCACTTAATGGGTGACTTGGCGGGGAAAAAAAAACATAGCTTATACGAGTATACCTCCCCGCGTACCTTATTGCTTTCCCCGCCTAGCGGCTACACAACATTCTTTCGGTCGTACAAGCGAGAGATCCGGCTCCTACTGTTGCTCTCTCTTTCTAACTACGGTTTCTGCTCGGTGCACAGACCGCGCTGTAAATATAAGTCTATGTTTACAACATGGCGACGTAGATTTGTTTTGTTCGTTGTCCGCACTTTTTACACCGCGACGCCATCGCGACGCAACGAGCACGTGGGACACGTCACCGATTAAAAATTGAGAATAACGACATACACAATAGAACAAACTTTTAATTCAACCACTTTTTCCGTTTCATACATGATTATTCACCCCATAACTGCATGGCATGATGGTTCACGCAACGGATTCCAGTGATTCTGCAATTCTGCTGTCAAAGCCCAGCGATGAGAAACCCGTCGTCTTCGAAAGAACAATCGTCGAGTACGAAGACCTGTCCGAAAGATTCAAACACGGGTCAAAAGATTTCAGCAGACAATTTTTCCACGTTTATTCTATCAGACTCAGAGCTCTGACGGAACCGCTCGCTGAAAGAGCTAAGGCGAAGTGGGGTTAGTTTCCTTTTTGCAAATTATTCGTTCGGATCTGGTATTGGCTTGGAAATGGTGTACTGAATTTGGCTGAATTCAGTCACACATTTTCATGTTTCTGTCTAGGTTGCCTTTAGGCATGACTGAAATATCATTTTGACAAAATCAACTTCTCGCTTATTGATAGGAAATGTCACGATCTACAAGCTCGCCGACCTGGAGGATGCTCAGGGTAAACGAGCCGTTGTAATCGGAACACTCTACAAGCACCAGGAACTAAAACCGTCAATACTACGTGAGCTCAGCGAAGAACAGCAGCTGGCACCCCCGACACCCAGAATCAATTACTGTTCTAACAAAGACCAATTGTTTTTGGAGGATGAAATGCTAAGGATAAAAATTGTCGGGAATCACGTCAACATAAAGGATATGGTTACTGGAATTGTCTGTGCTGTTATAGGCAAAGAAAATGAAGACGGCACCTTTGATGTAAGATAGGAATATGAAAATCAGTTTTCAAGATTGACAATTGTATGACACCATTAATCATTTTAACATGAAATTTCGCACAGAAAATCAATTAGAATCTATTACAGAAATTGAGAGCTAGCTGCTCAGTACATGAAAGAAACAAGCGTTGCATTTAGCTGGAATATTCCATACATACATTCACATAACTATTTCTCAGGTAGAAGATTGGTGTTTTCCTGGCTGTGTGCCTAGACCAGCCATCTCAGCTTCACAAAATGCTGGCAAATTATTATTAATTTCGGGATTGGATCTGGCAAACAGAGTAGAAAGTATGTCGCTAAACCTTTTGACCGAGTGGATAGATGGAATGATAGGGGATCCTGCCATTCAAAGAGAGGAAGCCTCAATTGTCAGAGTAATCATAGCCGGTGATTGAAGAAACATCAAATTATCCATTGTTCTTTTTCCTACCACATTCTTATTTATGAAACTTTTCTTTCCCTTTACGAAATCACCTAAAATTCAAATCAATAATTCAAGGGTCTTAAACGTGAACAGGAAACAGTATCAGAGGCAGTGCTGAGATACACACGAGCAAAGGACATTCGGGTGGTAAAGCGCAGGATTCGGCAGCAGCTAAAGAAACGGCATTTGCTGCACAAAGATTCGATATGTTTCTGAGCCGAATTGTCGAATCCTGCTGTGTCACTCTAATGCCAGGCCAATTTGATCCGACCAATCATATGATACCTCAGCAACCGTTGCATCCATGCATTCTACCAAAGTCAGCCAGGTAATTTCTTATCGTCATGTTAGCACGAATTAGAGAAGAGCCTCAAATAGAAACGAACCATGTATTTGTGGTCCGTTTTCCAGATTCAAAAGCCTGCAAGGGGTGACGAATCCATGGGTCGGTAGACTCGGCTCTCGCATTGTGAGCGGCACAAGTGGACAGCCTATTGAAGATATAATGAAAGTGTGCGACGTATCCAATGTCTCGCCGCTTGTTTGGTTAGAGCGAACCTTGAGTTGGAGACATTATTGCCCCACGGCACCGGACACTCTATCGTCTTATCCGTATTATGAAAAAGACCCTTTCATTATAGAGGAATGCCCGGATATATATTTCGCTGGAAATATGGAAAAGTACGAGAGCAGTCTGTGGAAAGGTAAAGTCATGTGTGATAAGAAGAATCATTAATATTTTACAGGTCCCCCATAATTAACTAATCTTCACATTGCTTGACATAATTTTGAACGATTTTCCCAGGTGAGGATGGACAGACAGTAAGATTAATTTGCGTACCTCGATTCTGTGATTCTGGTACTGCGGTTCTAGTTGATCTTGACACGTTGGATGCTCAAGCTATATCATTTGGCTCAAGCTGAATCGTTACATCATAGTTATAATCACTAGTAAGTGCCTTACTTTTTCCAATTCAGAGTGTTGCAGTCTTCCTGAGTATCATGTTTAGTGATTTAACAACAATAAACCTTTCACAAGTTTTGTAAATATTTTTACATACGTTTAATTTACCACCATTTCAATCGTGCATATCAGTTTTTACCACGTCATAGATAAACCTTATTCATTTTAAAGCCCAAAAGGCAAAAATACACCTTTGTACATGTCGTTAAAATAGTGACTCTATGTCGGCGTGAAAAAATCCACAAATGTATTTCATCTAATCAGTTATCACTCTAAACTCATTCACTGAGCGTCAATATAATCACTTACTGATCAACACTTTTGATCGATTTTAATCATTAGATAAATTCTTTACGAATATTTGCATATGCTTAACCTATGAAAATTTACCGAATTGAATGTAAGAGAGACAGAGGGCACTATGATTAAATTGTTGCTGAAATTTATGAACGGAATTTTGGCACTTTTAGCATGCGATAAATCATGTATTTATTATCACGATCGAATTGACACATAACGCCAATTAATCAGAATATAATCTCTCTCAATTGAAGCTTTAATAATATAATTAATAGGATATTTTCTTTAAACCGTTGGGTATCGACAGATATAGACACAGTGTATACATGTGAATGTATGTAGATTATTTTAGAATATAATTTAATATACTTGATATCAGGAAGCATATGTGGAAGGTTGATTGTATTTGAATTAGAATTAGATGACTTTCTTCATTTTCTTCACACTTTTCTAACTGGCTTAAAATAGCTATAATTTGTCTAAAAATATTGTTTTACGTATTTGCATATGAGAATTTGTATCTTTTTTTTCCTCTTAGTATCTTCATTTTAATCGCTTACAATAATACTGTTATAGGATATTTTTTTTCATATAATTTTTGGCACTGATTTTATACACTAAGCTACGGTATCATTATCTTTCAACATTTCTTATTTTTTTGTGATACGCCTTGCACTCCTAAAATATACATATGAGTAGTGCAAAATGCTCTCACTGATTAGCTACAAATCAAACTATTATCACACTCAGATGAAAATCACGTAACAAAATATGAAAAACACGGATTGTGCAAGTAATTTATAACTCAACCTGCCATCGTTTCAACACCTTTAAACAATATATACTTGGTACAAACGAGGCATAGTGTGTGTATATATATATATATTTACTAATGGAACTACTCGAGTGCATTTTGCTAAAATATGTACGAATAATAATATAGTTTTCTTCTTCTCTTTATAGCCTAGGACTAGAATTACATCCCAAAATTGTGAGACATCTGAATTATTAATAATACCTTAAATTTGTCATTAGCATCTCATATTTGATTAAAGTTGAAAATATTCGAGCAGTCAGTATTGTTCGTTGATCTTTCTCTCAAAATGTGTGACAACCGTCCGAGTTTGCTTCCCATGGTAGCTTATCGTCATTGCTTTCGTAAAAACTCTGCATATCAGGGCTTGAAGATCTCGAAGAGCTTGGCGTGTTGATGTTTATGCGAACCGTTGTTCTCGTTTGGTTCGACACTCCTTCCTGAGGACCCTCTGGTGTTTCTTGATCTGCTGACTGCTCGTCGTTTCTCATAGCGCAAATCACATCAGTCAGAGCCACTATGTAGTTTTTGGCCAAAGTAAGTGTCTCTATCTTGGATAAACGTCTTTCTTTACTGACATGCGGTATCACCTCTCTCAAAGACTGAAACATAATCGAATATACGTTTTTTCTTTCAATTCACAATCAAGCAAGGAGAGAAATCTCACCTGAAACGCGTCATTCAAACTGTGCATCCTCATTCTTTCTCTTTCATTACTCTCCAATCTTCTAAGTGTTTTTTCTCTTGGTGTTCTCGTTCGGGAAGCCCTTGATGATTTGAAATTTAGCCTTTCTGTTCTCCTTGTCGTTCTTCGTATCATTTTACCCCCGTTTGTCTTAGTTGAGGACCAATCTTCTCCCAAACTATCTTCATTTTTAAGTCCAGACTTCATTTCGTCTAGAACCACTGAATACAAAAAATTTTTCTCTTTTCCAATTGTTCACTCTTTCACTTTTATAGTTAAACTTTCTTCTATCCATCCATCTTATGAATAATAAATATAACGAAATAATGTAATCCAAGTTGTCAGAAATTTGGAGACAATTTGAATCAAAGTTAACGATTTGAAGTGATCTTAAATTGTACAATATTTACATACGTTAATTTGAAATTCGATATTAAAGTTATTAACTTCACATGTTATCATGCAATCTAAACGGAATGTTTAAAGAAAAAACCGTGCGTTAGTAAAAAAAAAAAAAAAACCGACAATTTCATAAATGAAAATTGTATACGACATATTCTTAAAAAAGTAATAACACCGATATCATTTAAATAACTATACGTAATTATGTTCACCTGCGTGTAAAATTAGCGGCAAGACGCGGGTGATTTTTGTTCCAGTTTTAACGATAATTGTCTACTCGTTTTTTTCTATCTACAACGGAACAGCGAAATAACCAGAAATAATTTTTGAACCAGAAAGTCCCGGAAGAAACTTGTTGAGCACCGTCGAGACGACGACTGATGTCGCGACGTCGGGGTGCGGCCGGCGCCGTCTTTCACCCCCGCGAACTATATTCTCGAGGGTCGTATATAGCGCACCTACACTGCCATATTCCTCGTGGCACGTAAGGGGTGTTTTAAAAAAGCTGCGTCCTTACGACGATTCGAAATTCGAAAAGCGTCCGCACGATATCGGACGAACAGCGAAAGTTAAGAAGATGCTATAATCAGACGTAGTTACCAGCCGAGTAAAATGTCACTTACTTTGATCTTATTATTATCAAAGCCTACGTTTCACTAACGTGAAGATACCGTTAATGAAAATACCTTTGATGAAAAATTACATGCATCGCCAAACGGAATTCAAAAAACTTTTGCTTCATGCGAGAATAAAATGTATTATTGCAGCAAATGGTAGTTCAATTAACGGAGTACATTTTTTGACATTGTTGTTACGCAAAACAAAACTTTTTCTCGATATCTGTATTCGGTATTGCATATAGAATTGCGCTGACTGCGGCATTTTTAAACTAGTGTCGCGGAAACTTTGATAATAGTCAAAATAAATAAGTGACATTTACTCGGTCAGTAAATACTAACTATAACATCCTTTTCAAAAATATTTCGAAAAATAAGGTCAAATCCCTACAAACCATGTTTCTCGAGTCAACGAGCCTTGTGGTAATAATTGTGTCAACACAAATCGATTCGTTATCGTCATTCTGCGCGAATTACATTCCTGCAACGCACACCCGATATGTGGGAAAATACAGGGGTTGGTTTGTTGAGCGTTTACGTGCCTACAGGTGGGCGTATGACGTCAGTCGCCCACGCGGCTCCTTTATCTGTACCCATTATCGCGACAACATCCCGGCCTCATGTTGCGGGGATGCGACGCGACGCGTCGAAGATTCGCGCGGCTGCGCATATCGGGCGGCGCAAACGCGCCGCTATTTAGGTGAGGCCGGGGCTGATTCCCAGTCAAAATGAATTTTTTCCACCACACCTGTTGCCTGATATTGTTATTCAAATAGAAATCGATTACAGAGATGGGGGACAAAAACGCCCACGTGATGAACAAAGTCCAGCTAAGCTTAGCTTTGGCTTTGAATCACTTCCGCATTTTGGATAATGAAGCAATGGATCACAGAGCTTCGCAGCTTACACCAGAGTTCAAAAATTACAGACTTGATTTAGTTTGTTTTAAGATCATGTTTATTACTCTCAATAACAACATCCCGCAATTACTGATGTTACATCGCAAATTCAAGACTGTATTTGTTCAGGAGACGGTACTGGTAAATAATGTACGCGTACCGACAACAAATTACACGCGGAATGTCAAGTGAATCTTCAATTTCAAACTATTTTTCATTTCAAATAGTGAAAATCCTATTTCCTCTTATCTTCTAGATAACGACGTAGATTAGGCAAAGTTAAGCATACAACTTTTAGACTAGTGAACGGAAAAAATTCAAACGATAATCTGAAGGGTATACGGTTTACCTAGATTTCACGGTCGATATTCCCAGTAATTACAAAATATTCCTGATTCTTGCATTCACTAGATACATCATTAAAACTAAGTATAAACGTTTCAATACAAATATCAAATAGGATAGAAAAGACATTTATTTTTCATATATTGAATATTGGCTATTTGACTTCCTTGCACTTTCCACAGCATGCATCGGTCTGTTTTTCCAAATCTGCAGGTTTATGGTTTGGTGTCCACGGGCCTAAACTTGCAGAAGCATAAAAGTCCATAGGATATGGTCTGTCATTGTCCAACTCTGCTAGCTTCAGAGAAACTGAACCCTCGTAGGGCGTCAGTAAAGGCTTTTCAAATGCTGTACCCCAATCTATGCTCAGCCTTGGACATGCGACCTATGAAACAAAGTGTGTAATATAAGAAAACCGATTTTAGACTCGCAAAACTTGAAAAGCCTCGAACGTTACACAAAAGAAAGGTAATCTCAAGTTATATATATCTGAGGAAAAAAGACAGACAATGTATAATTTCCATAGCAAGCTAAGTATCGTACCTGTATAAATGCATCAATATCGTCAAATAACTTTAGTTTATCAGGAAATATTTCTGAAAGAAGAATAATAACGGCTTCTTTCTTCAATACTTTGATCCGTTTCTCAATAGTCTTTAATACATCGGGATTTCCCTGTCGACCCAAGGTGCCTAGTATAAGTCCAAATTTCTCCGCACTTTTAGAAGTTTCAATCGCGGTTCGTCTATTACTTCGCATTCTTTCATGGTCATAGAATTCCTCAGTTAAACTCTTGTCGTAAGGATCGTAACGATAGGCCCGCAATTTGGGGTTCGCAATCATTGCTGCCTCCAAATGAAAACGACCGTCTCCCAAGTATATGACCGCATCTGCGCAGCGAATCTGAGGCGCCGTACACCCGAGCACCTGATTAAGAAATGAAAGAAATTAATGAACACATTCATTAATATATTATGGTTAGTCAATTATTTTAAGACGTTTACTTCGCCAGGGCTAAGAGGTCTGCTTTGTGGTACGGTAACTTCATATCCAGCTTTTCTCATCTCGATAGCGACAGCCTGGAGCGTTGAGGCAAATTGAATAGTGCTGACTAATGCTATTTTCGTTGTTACCAACAAGTTTGCCTGCAAAGACTTTATGCAATGCATTGCATCGATTTTTATATCAACAAATATATACAGGACTTTGATTCCCACTGTTTTGTCAACTGGTATTAGGCAGGAATGACCATAATGGACAAGCAGATCGACCCCGAGAGCCTTTGCCGTATAATCGTCAATGCAGCAAGCACCTGGAAGAAACATTCACCGTCAAACGTCATTGTTGTCCTATTTGGTAAAAGAGTTTAAATTTACTAAATCTAAATATTTGAGATTATAGCTTCAATCAAGCATAGATTTTGTCAATGTATTATTCATCATATTTAATTTTAACATATTTGTAAATTCAATGGCCTAGAGACGATATACCATAAAATTTGAAGTTTCGGAATAGAAATCAAACTTGAAGTGAGATTCTAATGCAAACTAAAACCGAAAAAACACAAATCTAAAACAATTTTGATTGTAATCGTACCATAAGTAACGTCTCCCATAATGACAGTTTCAGCGCAAGTGAATTCTTCTATAATGTCAGAAATGGTGGTCGCAAAAATAAGGAGACCTTCAGGCATTTGAAGAGCTACTCTTTGTGACTTGAGTTCTTTTATTCTCCATATTGTTTTGTGAATTTCAAAGTTATAATTTGTCGGCAAAACTGCAATGGCGGCATTTAGCAACGGGTCGTTTAACTGCTCAGGGGGTATTTTATTTACCCTCACCGGGGCCTTATAAACCCTTCTTACTGGCTTTGCCTTCACCACAACAACTGTGGATTCACCTTGCTCACTCATTGTTATAATTCACGATATCAATCTGTAGATGTGCACTTTTGAACTGTTTTGTAATAAAAGTGAAGTTTGGCTACTTTAAATATTTTCTTATCAATTGTTCATCTACTTTTGTTACCGATTCTTCATGAAAGTTGTCAATTTACTTTATCTTTTCATTTTTTACTATCCACAATGTGCGTATAATGTATCCGCTACGTTTTTCCTACTTTTTCCATACCTTACGAGAATACTTCGGACATCATTGTTTACACTTTAAACTAATTTGGTAAATCCACGTTAAGAGGTAACTTTGCTTTTTGGACGTTTCATTTGCTGTTAGATTAGGTTAGATGAAAGTTGAAAGGTTAGGAAGCTTCATCTTGAAAAAAACGGATAGAAGAAGATCACCTTGATTCCAAAACTGGACTACAAAATGTGGTCAAGTCGGTTTCTACCTTAACCGCGAAAGGCAGTCATACAACAAGTGAGATCAAAGATGACGTTTGTACTTTGCTTTATTACTTGTTTATGCTGTTATTCCTGAGCCTCGCCAAATCTAATTTCCTTTGTAAGGAATAAATAAATTTTTTGATCCCCAGAATCTATTTTTTCACGCTCTTTTACGCTGCTAGAAACAGGCGTTTTTTCCCGCTGTTTAAAGTCCATAAAATGAATACAAGTAGAATTAGCCTTGTGCCCAGTTTAATTAGCGGTAAAATTTCTGCCAGTGGTTACAAATAAGCATCTAGAAATTATCGTCAATACATCTAATTTCCCGCTGAAAGAAGAACGGGGCTTTTTCAGAATGCATTAAATGCCCAGTGCGCATACGCCAGAGTGTGTAGTTTTGCTGTAAAAATTGGAATCCGATTCGGTTCTCGGTTCTGTCATTGTTTTCAGCCTACATGGCAACAATCAGTTCTTAACCGAAAATTTACCTCGCGTCATACACTCAAAAGCGTCATGCACAGCGTTATAATAACTAGATACATATGCACGCAGTTCTAAGGATGGTCCGATGCAGCGATACCGAAAGATTCTTTTATTAGGTTGTAAGTCTCGTTCTGTTCGATCGTTCGATTCCGAAACAATACGTCTGATCATCTAAGCCAGCTTCGCTGTGAGGTATGTAGTTAACAATCGCAAATTAATTTTCATTTACCAAAAATTGATCGAATCCTTTTAGTATATTCGTTATTTTATCAGTGTCGCGTGTGCCTTGTACGGTACATGTGTTTATGCTTGCTTTCTGCTTTCACCAATGTATACAATCAGTTCTGCCTACAATGTTTTGCAAAAATTTGTGCTTCCACCAATGTATCCAATTAGTTCTACCTCCAATGTTTTGCAAAAATTTACTAATACCTGTTACGATTGTTTTCATTAATGTTATTTAATCTATTTGAGAAATGTTCCTTAGCGTGTTGTTAAGATAATAGTAGAACATTATTTTTATTCAGAATGCTTTCTTTTTTCGAAAACTTGGAATGCACTGCCGGCCCACATTAACCCCTTAACATACGATTTAAGTTCCGAACGCGCGGGCCCATAATCAACAGCAAGGTCGGTCATACGTGTAAATACCACGGCTCTCACTCGTGATTCTCATGTTTGGCCCGATCGACGTAGCACGTCTCTCACACGAATATTGTAGGTGAAGGGGTTAAGAACTGTAACATTATGTACCGCTCTAAAACTAGTCTGTGGAATTATACTGCAAAATTTTAATGTATGTTGTATAGTATTAGTGAGTAAGTGATTGCCAAAGCTTGTGTACTCGTCATATGATATAAATTATATTTCTGCACCTATTGATAATAGCTTAACTATTTACCATATGTATAGGACAGTCTTACCTGTTGATTATTTATAAATAAATAAATAAATTATTCTGGAAGAAAGATCAATGTATCTTGTTGGTTTCAAATAACTTTACAGTATTGTTGCAATCCTTATTATTTGTAATATCTTATTTACCCAACATTCAACCATTAGTGATTTTTAATTTTCAAGTAAGAAATCACATTTACCACAGTCTTTAGTTTTGTTCGTTTAATAGAATAATCAATTTTCCTTCCAATGAAGACAAAAATTGATAAATTTTCTGTTTTTTTTTTTTTTTTTTAATTTCAACGTTTTATTTTTGCAGTTAGTTCATCCTGTCTTAATACTGTAAAATCCAACATGCCAAGACGAAAGCAACAGAAGAAACCAGCGATTGGTGAGGACACCAGAATCGCAGTGAATTTAACAATCAGAAAGCTTCTGGCTGCTCCGGAACAAAAAGAATTAGAGTTTCCGTCTTCTTATACGGCTGAGGAAAGAGCTTATATCCATGATCTTGCCAGAGAACATGGACTCAAGTCGAAAAGTCGCGGGTAAATAGAGAACAAATATTGAAAGACATACATGCGTAGCTGGAACTCTAATATAAGCTTGGTACACGCAATTACATTTTATCATTTTTTTTTTTCGTTTGCAATAGGAAAGGAACCAACAGATTTTTAACTGTTTACAAGCGGGAAGGATCAACTATTGTTCAAGCAGATGCCATAATAAAGCTACAAAAGTCCTCACGACAAGGGATTTATAATTTAATACAGAAATTTCCCTTGAGCAATAAGGAGAGACAGGATTTACTCCCACCCACAGAGAGGGAACGCATTATTAACACAGAAGGTAAATTTACTTAGTAATTTTCAAAGAGATATCTTGATACTAAATTTTGCAGGTAAACTGTTGATGTATTTCAATTTAATACCATTGCAACACACATCAATTCCCAATAAATATAATTTACAGTCAACACGAATACGAAAGCAATGGGCCGTTTGAATGGCGGAATACCGCAGGTACCACAGCTTAAGACAAATATGGATGTTTTACCATTTCGCGAATGTCTACCAGTCTATAATATGAGAGAGGAGATAATGCAGGTTCTACCATCGAGCCAAGTAATTATAATAGCAGGAGAGACGGGAAGCGGAAAAACAACCCAAGTTCCTCAGTTCATCTTAGACTACTGTCAGCAGAGGAATCAAACATGCAGAATAATATGCACTCAGCCTAGAAGACTGTCAGCAGTCTCGGTAGCAGAGAGAGTAGCTTTTGAAAGAGATGAAAAAATTGGGCAAACATTTGGGTATCAAATAAGGCTGGAGAGCAGAGTATCTCCGAAAACGTTGCTCACTTATTGCACCAACGGTGTTCTGCTCAGAACATTAATGGGTGGTGATTCGGCGTTGGCTACAATAACGCATATAATCGTAGATGAGATTCACGAGCGAGATAGATTTTGTGATTTTCTTTTAATCGCACTAAAGGATGCCCTAGTTAAGTTTAGATCTCTAAAAGTTGTCCTGATGAGTGCCACTATGGATACAAGCATATTTCTGAAGTACTTCAACCACTGCTCAGTAATTAACGTCCCTGGTAGACTTTACGACGTCGAGGTATTGTATCTCGAAGATATTCTCAAAGTGACTAACTACATGACTAAGGATATGTCAGCTAAGAAGGAAAAAATGGTCAACAAAAAGGACCAGAAGAAGGTTCTAGAGTCTTGGACCCAATACAAGCCTGTAAACTCAACCATCAATTACATATCTGAAAGAAATTTAATACCAGCACCAATTCTGGGCCAGCAAAATCAACCCGTACCTGAAAGAGTTGAGCTTGAGCCAAGACTGGTAGATAAAATGGATCGGTCAATATCAGAAGCGTGGCTGTGTGGTGGCGAAGACAACTTCACACAGTTACTGTATTTCATACAGTCGGAAAATGTTTCTGTTGATTACCAGCACTCAAAGACGTCGGTAACACCACTGATGGTTGCAGCAGGAAGAGGGTGCATCGACACGACGGAGCGTCTCTTAAATCTTGGAGCAAATCTTAATATACGCTCGGTTAATGAATGGACGGCTTTGGACTGGGCAAGAAAAATGAACCAGGTTGAATGTGCCGAGCTTATAGAAGCCTATATGAAGACGTATGACTGTGAAACGGCGTACGAGGATGTTCCTCTTGATAAAAACATCCCCATTTCGGAAGAAGACAAAATGCTGCTCGACGTTTACCATCACACATTCAATGATGAGAATGTCGACTACGATTTGATGTTTTCTCTAATTCTTCACATACACACGAAGATGCCGTATGGATCAATTCTTGTTTTCTTACCTGGGTATGATGACATAGTGACTATGAGAGAGAGGATAAACGCCGAGGAGAAGAGGATGAGTGAAAGATTCCGCTACAATTTGTTTGTCCTGCACTCTAACATGCAGACTTGTGACCAGAAGCGAGTTTTCAGACCTAGTCCTCAGGGGACGCGGAAGATAATACTGTCCACTAACATAGCGGAGACTAGCATAACAATCGATGATGTTGTGTATGTCATTGACTCCGGGAAAGTGAAGGAGAAGTCTTTTGATGCTATGTCTGGAGTTTGCACACTCAGATCCAACTGGATATCGCAGGCATGTGCCAAGCAACGTAAAGGAAGGGCTGGCAGATGTCAGAATGGGATTTGCTTCCGTCTATTCTCTTCGGTCAGATTCAATTCCATGCAGCCTTACCAAACGCCGGAAATACTTAGGCTACCACTACAGGAATTATGCCTCTATACCAAACACTTGGCTCCTGGGAATACTCCAATAGCTGAATTCTTGGACAGAGCATTGGAACCGCCGTCTAACGCTGTTACCCGCAACGCTGTTCAACTCCTGAAGACTATAGATGCTCTAGATCCGTGGGAAGACCTGACAGAACTTGGAAGTCACCTCTTAGATCTACCTGTCGAACCTCGACTCGGCAAAATGCTTTTATACGCAGTTGTGCTGAAATGCCTTGATCCAATTCTCACCATCGTTTGCAGTCTTGCTTACAAGTGAGTGTCAGATCAGTATCCAATTATTTTAGTAACTAGACCTCTAAAATCAATTACTTTCAATGTTTTCAAAGTTTTATTTATCGTAATACTGCACAGTCAGGATAAAATAACAAATTTCTCTTTACTTTGATAATTCTCTCAGGGATCCGTTTCTCTTGCCTTCGCAACCATCGCAAAAGCGCGCAGCCACTCTGTCTCGTAAGGATTTTTCAGCAGGTACATATTCAGACCACATGGCTGTTCTGCGAGCTTTTCAAAGCTGGCAAACAGCTAGAGCAAACGGTAGAGAGCGGCTCTTTTGTGAAAAGAATTTTATCTCTGCTGCAACGATGGAAATGGTCGTTGGAATGCGCACTCAACTTCTTGGACAACTCAGAGCCTCTGGGTTTGTAAGAGCAAGAGGCTCTGGCGATATCCGCGACCTCAACTCGAACTCCGAGAATTGGGCCGTGGTGAAAGCAGCACTTACAGCTGGACTGTACCCAAATCTGATCAGGGTAGACAGAGAACATTCGCAGCTTCGAACACAGTAAGTTTCCCTTTTTTTCAATTCCAATCAAAGACAAAAGTCAGTGTCAAATCAGTACCTAATTATTTTACTTATCAGTCATCTAAAATCGACCACTTCCAATGTCTTATTTACCATAATACTGCACAGTCGAATTGAAATAACTAATTTTTCCTCACTTTAGTAATAATTGTTAGAAGTCTGTTTCTTCTGCCTTTGCAATCATCTTGAAAAGGAAGCCCTGAATTTTAAGTCATTAGCTTAACATCTTAATTTTACAGAAAAGAAGTCAAGGTAGTCTTTCATCCTTCCTCCACGCTTCGAGATAACCCAAAATCACCTCGTACTACATCCGCACAGACCCACTCTGCTAATGTTAACGCTTTACCATGCGATTGGTTACTGTATGAAGAAATGAGCCGCTCCGGGCGTTTCTGTCACGTCAAAACAGTTACCCTCGTCAATCCTATCACAGTTGCGTTATTTAGTGGACCAGCACGGTTACCAATGGACGTAATTTACGAGGCCGAAAGTAAGGCGGAAAATTTTTGGAATTTTTTTCGTCTGTTCCTCGGACATTCAGAGCTGAACAATGATTTTTTTTACATATTAGCTATTCCTGAGAGTGAGTCGGACTCTGAGGCAGATGAGGCACAAGAGGGAACAACAATTTTGAAATTGGACGACTGGGTAGTATTCAAATTGGACCCTGAAGCAGCTCAACTTATTTTACACCTGCGACAGAAGTGGAACGCTCTGTTCCTTAGACGAATGAAAACTCCAAGCAAACCTATGTCGCAACTCGATGAACAAGTAGTCAGAACTCTAGTTTCTGTTATTACTAATGAAGAACAAGCTTGTGGTCTTCATCAACCATCTGGAATTGGGCAAAGACCACGTCCCTTGATCGTTGACTATTATCCAGCCAGCGCTAGGCGACCAGATGATTATGAAGAGGTAATGTAGTTTATTTTTTTCAAATGTAATTAATGGTTTTCTTGGTCACCTAATGATTTGAAATCTTGTCAATAAAGAACAAGTTCACGGCGACCTAAATTCTGTACTGAGAGATAAATTTTGTAACTTCGATTTACGGCTTTGAATTATGCAACTATTTAGTTTGGTTCAGAAATTCAATTGAGAAAACTGATTACTCATTATCTGTTTCAGAGAAATTTCTAGAATTTTGATAACAAAGACTTCAGGGGATGGAGAAACTTACGATTCCAGTTTCCTTTACTCCATAGACTGATTGCTATGTCCCTAAACTTTCTCACTTGGAAATTTTTTTCTTCTACTCATTCTACCAAGCAATATTCTATCGTAAAATCAAACTATGCATGTGAGAAATGTCGAGGATTTGGACCTCTCGATAATTGGAAAACGAAATCTCAGTATAAACAAAGGAAAACTTCACAAACTGGTGAGTACGGAGCATGTCTATAAAACGAAACGAAAGTTAATATGCAGATTTTGCATACGAGAAAATAATTTAGGACTAGAGGATTCAGACATTGATATTTTTTGTAAATTAAGTGCAGGTTCGGCGTCAATGCTGGATCTCGTAACGATAATACCTAAGAAATTTTGTAATTTTCATTGATACAGAAACGCGGAACTGTCGAAGCTGGAATACCTGGGCAAAGAAAAATTTAACGAGCGTAATTTTCATATCACGAGAAGTTTGCTGAACCCACTTGATTCCGACAACAAGAGGGTACGGTACGGTAAAATTGGCAGGGTAAGTGCTTGCTGAGTCTGTAGTGGAAAAAATTTTTCGGATCATTTGTTGATCATTTTTTTCCAGCAGTTCAGAGTACTGGTAGCTAGGAACTAATATATGTTACAGAACCCATGAGTATAAGTGGAACTGAACGTGTGCACTTTGAAAACTTGTCGTGATTTTGTACGGTGATATCGTAATTTTAACATTATG
Organism: Neodiprion pinetum; assembly: GCF_021155775.2. NCBI lineage: Eukaryota > Metazoa > Arthropoda > Insecta > Hymenoptera > Diprionidae > Neodiprion > Neodiprion pinetum. The sequence goes on along the minus strand of NC_060236.1, from coordinate 25,959,214 downwards.
CTAAGGAAAGTGGCGAGTCGCTAATTTTTAGTTCGTTTCGACGTTATTTTTCTTATCACTACATAGTTGGTTTTAGCAAAGCCTCAATTTTATAAAACCATAGAGCTGTGTAGGTCTGTTCCTACAGCTGGTGACTTTTAGCTTATATTGAAAAGTCCGAATGTTGTTGAGTCAATCAGAAAACAAATCAGCCTCGTACATTCTCACATATTTACATGTTACCCATTGCAAATTCTAGGCCATCGATTGTATTTGTTGATAGATATTATATAATGTGATATTTTCTAGTTGATGGTCGTAATTTCAGATTTCAATAACTGGTCTTATAACAATCGCATGGAAAGTATATTTTTACGTTACATACCCCTTAATTTTAAATCATTATTCACTATATGTGATTGATACTACTTTGTTTTAAATATGCGTGTAGTACTTAACAGTTTCAAGACTGAACTGAGCCCTCTATTCAAAACTCAGTGATGGTTCCAGACAAATGAGCATTGTTTTTTTTTCCGTTCAATAATCGCGCAATGTAACTAAATTATGCGTATTTATAATTACACATTCTTACAATGTTGTTTTTTATTTTATATATTTCAAGTCCGTCCCTCACTAAATATGTACAAAATTTGTCTTTCATATACGTAGGTTGAGCTAGATCCAGGTGAACGTATGCTCTAAAACCGTAAAGTTTCTCTTTACTTTATTTCCTTTATTCTTACCATGCAAAAATCTAGTTACTCCTTCTTACTAACTCACTTTTTTTTACGAGATATAGCTGTACGTACATACCGTATCATATATGGTATCTGATGCAAACAAATGCTTAAACGTAATGCATGTACACCACAGAGATAAATATTTGTAACAATTTTCGGTACACAATATCTTCTGGGATCTATATTATTTTACAGCTTCTTGTATATTTGTGATACTGTTTTATGTATTAATAAACGTCACCGCCATACCAAATAAATTAATAAATAGCTATCTTCTAGCAATTCGTAAACGCCTGGGTGAAATTGAAACAAGTAATTAACTAACGGTAATAAATTTAACATTTCATATCGTGCCCCCGAATTTAATTAAAGTACTGTACAACTTAAAAAAAACTGTAGTTTCCCTTTATTTACAACGTTCCATGAAATCTGGTAAATCATTTGTAAATAATTATTTTTTGGAGACACAATTCGAACTCTGTAATGTACGAGTCATTTCATACCAAATTGACAAATTTTAATTTTCAGACGCAATGGTTGAACGAAATATGAGTCAACGATTTATAGCTCTAACATTTTGTATTAATTCGGAATAAATATCAATTTTATGAACTGAATATTTCGCAAGAACGGTAATGTCAATATCTTCGAGATGAAGCGGTGCCTTTATGCGGAATCATTTGTGTGGAAATTTACAGGAAAGGCTGTGACAAGGTCCATGTAATAGTCAAGATATTGGATGCAAAAACTGTTTATTTTCAGAAAATACCATGAGGTGTGAGAATCAGAATAAAAATAAAATCGAAAAGAAAACTGGGAATGTGAAAATTACCAAGTGAGAAATATCGTTGTGTCATTCAGGAACAAGATTAGTATTCTTCTGCTCCTTCGCCCTCCCCCTCAGCAGAATCCATGCCAACCTCTTCGTAGTCTTTTTCAAGAGCAGCGAGGTCCTCACGTGCCTCGGAAAACTCGCCTTCCTCCATACCCTCACCCACATACCAGTGAACAAAGGCACGCTTGGCGTACATCAGGTCAAACTTGTGGTCAAGCCGAGCCCAGGCCTCAGCGATAGCCGTGGTGTTGGACAACATGCAGACTGCACGTTGCACCTTGGCCAAGTCACCACCCGGAACGACGGTTGGGGGCTGGTAGTTGATGCCGACCTTGAAACCGGTGGGACACCAGTCGACGAACTGAATCGTGCGCTTGGTCTTAATGGTGGCAATAGCCGCGTTAACGTCTTTCGGGACTACATCGCCTCTGTACAGCATGCAACAAGCCATGTATTTGCCATGACGGGGGTCACACTTGACCATCTGGTTAGCTGGCTCGAAACAAGCGTTGGTGATTTCTCCGACAGACAGCTGCTCGTGGTACGCCTTCTCTGCAGAGATGACGGGTGCGTAAGTGACCAGTGGGAAGTGGATACGAGGGTAGGGCACCAAGTTGGTCTGGAACTCAGTAAGGTCGACGTTTAGAGCACCGTCGAATCTTAGGGAGGCGGTGATAGAGGATACAATCTGGCCGATGAGTCTGTTCAGGTTTGTGTATGTTGGCCTCTCAATGTCCAGATTTCGGCGGCAGATATCATAAATGGCCTCGTTGTCGACCATGAAGGCGCAATCGGAGTGCTCGAGGGTTGTATGGGTTGTCAGAATCGAGTTGTACGGCTCGACAACGGCGGTGGAAACCTGGGGTGCTGGGTAAATTGCGAATTCCAGCTTCGATTTCTTTCCATAGTCAACAGAGAGACGTTCCATAAGCAGAGATGTGAAGCCAGATCCAGTGCCTCCTCCGAAAGAATGGAAGATCAGGAATCCTTGAAGACCAGTGCACTGGTCGGCCAATTTTCGGACACGGTCCAACACTAGGTCGACAATTTCTTTTCCGATAGTGTAGTGACCACGGGCATAGTTATTCGCGGCATCCTCTTTGCCAGTGATCAACTGCTCAGGGTGGAAAAGCTGGCGGTAAGTTCCAGTCCTGACTTCATCTACAACATTACAACAAATTCTAGATGGTTATTATTAGATAAAAAACTCGATTATTTCGTGTCACCAATGCCTGAAAAAACGTGATAAATTAGAATGCTAACAGTACGTACCAACAACCGTTGGTTCCAAATCAATGAACACAGCTCGAGGAACATGTTTTCCAGCTCCAGTTTCGCTGAAGAAGGTATTAAAGCTGTCGTCTCCCCCACCGATCGTTTTGTCAGATGGCATCTGTCCATCGGGCTGAATTCCATGCTCAAGGCAGTAGAGTTCCCAGCAGGCATTACCAATCTGGACACCAGCTTGTCCAACATGGATTGAGATGCACTCACGCTAAAGCAAAACAGAATCAGCTTTGTTACAACTTTCAAGTATCTACTTCTGTATTCACATTCATGTCGGCACATCCTGCATCAGATGAAACAGCATAGTATGCATTCCCCTTTTTCAGAACATACATATCGAAATGCGGAAATTTTGAAGTACGACACAGCGGTCAGCTGAACGGTACTCGCTCTAACTTTTTTTGCTTGGCTTACAAGATCAATGTCTCGGTTTATTTGTAATATTGTATCTATCATGCATTATCATTTGCATAAGAACCTTTCTGAGACTGGACAGTTGTTTGGATTTTTTAACAATTAATCTGTTCAATATCAACATTGGTAAACTTTCCTCTACTTTTTAGCTATCCCCCCCACCTCCCAATTAGCCTTCAGGAACCGCCGTAATATTTAAAATTGTATAAAACGTACGATTACATTTCAGTCTTACTAACACCACAATGATATGTAACCCGATTCAACCGTTAACCGCGTTTCCGTTACAGGATACGCGTTTGCACGCATGACCTCCCAACGCCATTGAAAGAACGCCACAGCAACGGAAAATCGATTTAAAACGCTTTCCGATTTTCTCGTTGTTATATTATCCTTACTACAGTGCACGAAGTAAATACTATTCGTGCTACAGTGTAACGGTTTATAAAAAGCTGCCATTCGGTTTTGTGTACGTAAACGAGGTGTCGAAATGAGCAAAAATATTCACCGATTTTAACCATTTTCGAACCGGAACGCTCTTTAGTTACATTTTAGGAAACTCAATCGGACCCATATCTTAAGCATGAAGCCTAATCTAGGCCTTCTAAATCTCAGTTTGACTAATGTATAGTCTGCCTTCAAACTCGTTCGATAACAATTACGCGCTTTCTTCTCATAGAACGATCGTGGCAAGTCAAAAGATTGTTTCAAAACACCCTGGAGCCGCTCAAAGCACGTGAAAACGTTATAATCAATCACCTTTTATCCTTTTGAAGTTCAGATATAAAAATTACACTAATAATATAAAAGGAAAATTTGTATGATACGAAATATTTTTCAAGATTACTAATTCGGTATGAACAATACATCGCTGCGTTAATCGGTATACGATCGCGACGTACGCTAGATGCGAGAATGAACTCATAAAATCATTGTGAATTCAAATCCCAGAAAAGTCACGGGTTATTCCAACTTACATGATTCGAATGTATTACATACGTAAACAAATGAACGAGAAAATAAAAATTGTCATACGTCGAAGTGTAGGCAGAAATATAGCGACAAATAAGGTCACGATCGTGACTCATCACCAGCTCAGCAAGGGTGGAGCCGGCCGGCTTATCCCTTGTCAAAATGGCGAGGCAATGCGGTCGGCAACGAGCCTTCAAAATTCAGCTAGTGGCGAATCGCGAGTCCGATAAACCTTTATTGCGGTCAAAGAGCTGATATAACTCACCATTGTTGATTAAGTGATTGGTGTTTGTCGGAAGAGCGAAAAAAGACAGTTGAAGGACAAGGAGATTCAATAGAGTTAGCGGAAGCAGGTAATGGAGCTTCTACAAACGGCTATCGCAAGTCCAACGACCGTCGACGACTGCTAACGTAATGGTTCGAAAGAACAAACTTTGACGCATTGCAGCTGCCACTCAGCTTTATACCGGACCCCTTCCACGACCGACGTTACGTTCTGATTGGTCCGCAGAGCGCAGCTGCGACTGCGCGCGACCCCTACACCAGGGACAAAGTAGTCCCTTCTCAGTCGTCATCGGCATTCGATTTATAGGTAAAATAGGACGTTTTTGCCTGGTGAAAATAACGTACTTGGCGTACATATCGCCAGGATCGCGCCATAAATACGATGATTTACCCTATTGCATTCAATCGGTTCTGTTCATTGTTTGGCAACCGCCGATCAAACGCGACCCAGCTTTTAACTAATATTATACACATACGAGGCAATTCGTCCACTCGTTTAGGTGCATAAGTATCGTGTACGAATCGCCGGGTTTCACATCACCGCTGAAGGGGCGTCGACCGAGGTACACGACGCTCGGCTCAATTATGCTGTAAATTTACGTACACTTTTATAATGCGCAATTTGAGTTTAGATTTTCGTACGATTTCAGAACAATTATTCTACTAGCCGCATATTCACATGTATTTAGTGCATCGCACATTGATACACTGTATTTTGGTACACCACGCATGGTACGTGCGTATCCACCCGTATACATAGGTATATACGTGCGTGGTATACCTACAGATACTACACGTTCCATTCTAACAGGAAACCGGCGATATTAATTTACCAGGAAGCTGCTATCTCGTAACGGTTTAAGCCTGCTTTTTCGTGTGAAATGAAATTAAAGAAGCACATCTCAAAGAGAGTCTCACACATCTTTGGGTGGTTGAATAATGCTACATATACTTTATTTTATTTTATTTCCCAAGTATAATTTTTCACAAAGTTTTTTCATTGATACATCGGCAGTAATAACTAATTCAAGCGTCGTTTATCGGGGTGGACTGAATTTAAAACTGTCAAACCGATACGTTTTCTCATCTAAAAGGTATTCGAACGTTTTGATATTGTCAAATAACGAATGAGCCTAGTTAAATTCCCAACAATGTCTTTGCCCTTTGGTACTTTCTACACTCAAAATTACCACAGCGTCATTATCATGATGGATGTATTGTGAGAGAAGAGAGTGCTTTGTAACGATTAACTTCAGTATCGAGCGTTTCCGAGCAGTGTTACGTGCCTCGCCTGATCGTATACAACACGACTTACATTCCTGTTGTCAATGTTGCTAATCCGAGTGCGCGATTGTACTGCTGAACCAGGCTGAACTAATTAACCAATTAAAAATGGTCGCCTAAAATCCTACATAACCTTGAAGATACACTGGCGTGACCATTCTCCATTATGTGTATGATGATGGCTTGTGTTATGTTTTTCCAGCTTTGGAGTATTCGAATATTCGATCAACGTTGATCCAACTTGATTTTGTTCAGCGCTGGCGATATTCCTGTGTTTTAAATTAGAATTGAATTATAGGGATGAATTTCTATCGTCATTGCGAATGCATGGACGGCTCGAAATCAGGAACGTCCACCTTCCAAATAAACATAAATTGCGTCATCCCGATTTATAGCTCTGCCCACGGATATGGTCGACTTGCCGTGTTTGGAGTGAACGATCACGCGTACTGAGCTGTCGGTGACCATATATTTTACACTCATTGCATTTCACGTGTATGATTTACAGTGGCGTACGCATGACCGGAAGATACGAGTGTGTAAGTAAAAATTCCGTGGCTCCACTTCCACGAATCTCTAGAGCTAAAGTATCAACTGTGAGCAGCTCTTATGTATATGCATGAAATTTAATAATTACAAGATTGTATTATTTGCGTTCCTTTAATAACCTTTAATGGAAACGGGGAGGTATTACGTCAGTTTGTTCAGCTTATTTATCGTAGGTATATAACACACAGATATTATTTTAAGTTATACATTTACGTATCTATAATACCTAAAAATTGGAATGGTGTAGAAGGTCCCAATGAAAACTCTCCATCTGTAGCTAGAGGATGTAATAGATGAGGCAGTAAAAAATTATTGATAGTGTTTGAATTGGGTTAGAATTGGTTTTATTTCCATCAATGGTTTTCAGCGTTACACGAGTTAGAAAAGATAGCTTGAGTTTCGTCGTAAGACGTTACCAACGAGATTTTTATCGTGCAGAATAAAGCCTGTGATACAGATGCAGCGCTCAACTTTTGGTAAATTCTCAAGAATTAGCTGCGGGTTTAGAATTCTTCTGCTCCTTCGCCCTCTCCCTCGGCGGAGTCCATGCCGACCTCTTCGTAGTCCTTCTCAAGGGCTGCAAGATCCTCACGAGCCTCTGAGAATTCACCCTCCTCCATACCCTCGCCGACGTACCAGTGGACAAAAGCGCGCTTGGCGTACATCAGATCGAACTTGTGGTCAAGACGAGCCCATGCCTCGGCGATGGCCGTGGTGTTGGACAACATGCAGACGGCACGTTGCACCTTGGCCAAGTCACCACCGGGAACGACGGTTGGGGGCTGGTAATTAATGCCGACCTTGAAACCGGTGGGACACCAGTCGACGAACTGAATTGATCGTTTGGTCTTAATGGTGGCGATGGCGGCATTGACGTCTTTTGGAACTACGTCACCTCTGTACAGCATGCAGCAGGCCATGTATTTGCCGTGACGAGGGTCACACTTGACCATCTGGTTAGCTGGCTCGAAACAAGCGTTGGTAATTTCTCCGACAGACAGCTGCTCGTGGTACGCCTTCTCTGCAGAGATGACGGGTGCGTAAGTGACCAGTGGGAAGTGGATACGAGGGTAGGGCACCAAGTTGGTCTGGAACTCAGTAAGGTCGACGTTTAGAGCACCGTCGAATCTTAGGGAAGCGGTGATGGAGGATACAATCTGGCCGATGAGTCTGTTCAGGTTTGTGTATGTCGGCCTCTCAATGTCCAGATTTCGGCGGCAGATATCATAAATGGCCTCGTTGTCGACCATGAAGGCGCAATCGGAGTGCTCGAGGGTTGTATGGGTTGTCAGGATCGAGTTGTACGGCTCGACGACGGCGGTGGAAACCTGGGGTGCTGGGTAGATTGCGAATTCCAGCTTCGATTTCTTTCCATAATCGACGGAGAGCCGTTCCATGAGAAGAGAAGTGAATCCGGATCCTGTGCCTCCTCCGAACGAATGGAAGATCAGGAATCCCTGTAGTCCGGTGCATTGGTCGGCCAGTTTCCGGATGCGGTCCAGCACCAGATCGACGATCTCCTTGCCGATGGTGTAGTGGCCACGTGCATAGTTGTTGGCTGCATCCTCTTTCCCAGTGATTAACTGCTCCGGATGGAAGAGTTGGCGGTATGTCCCGGTTCGAACCTCGTCTACATAAAACACAATAGTGTCTTTAATATGCCGAGCTTACCACATCGAAACTCATCCGGTTATTAGGCTTACTACTTGTATATGCAGAATATATACTACACGAAGTAACACATCCAATAAATTACTCGGACTTTCAATGTCAGATTGATTTTGATTGATCCGCTGTTAATTATTACGTTTTATACCAGCCGTACAAACGACCGCTGCCTGAATGTTTCCACTGGCGCATCACCATCCGCAATATTCCCATACAACTTTATGCATTTCATTACGCTATACGCAAACTTTGCTCGTGCCTCAGGCCTGCAGCTACACATTGGACTTACCCACAACTGTTGGCTCTAAATCAATGAACACCGCCCTGGGAACGTGTTTGCCAGCCCCAGTCTCGCTGAAAAAGGTGTTGAAACTGTCATCCCCCCCGCCGATGGTTTTGTCAGATGGCATCTGTCCATCGGGCTGAATACCATGCTCAAGGCAGTAGAGCTCCCAACAGGCATTGCCAATCTGAACACCAGCCTGTCCAACGTGGATGGAGATGCACTCACGCTAGAAATTGCACGAACGAACGACACGATAAGACATCTTTATTTTATTAGTAAAGAACAGGAAGCACTCCCATTAAAGTTTTGCCATCCATGCCCTCGAAAATTCCGTCGCGTCGGATCAGTCTTTCTCTGGAAGTAACAGCTACAGCCATAAAAATATTGAATCATATCCAAAAAGAAAACTAGGCTTTCGATCCAAAGTTCCCTTTATACAAGGTAGATCAAGTATTGATCAACTGTCAGATCAGGAAGGCTCGTTCAAAATTACATGAACCACAATCTAGCGCCTCAAGTTACTCAAAGTTCCACAATGCACAGCAAGGTGAATTTCCAAAAACAGTCGTATGCGCAATGACTGCTAACTAAATACATAGAAGTGAAACGAAATTGAGAAAAAAGTTGTGATTTTTTTGAAAGAAACTTACCATTTTGATTGTTCGCGGTAAGTCGCAGTACGTGTATTACAATGAGGTGAAATAAGAGGTTCAGACGAAGCTGGCGATGGAGCTTCCCTAAACTCTGCAGGTTTCGAGCACTCGTGAAAGAAGCACCCCGCCGGCACACCCAGCCGCAATATATACTCCGGTCACCCTACCATCCGGACAAACCATGCGACGATGGGCGCGGGCGCTCTGACTCATACATCCTGCCCGATCAATAATCCGCTCATTCTCATACGGGGTGTCTCGCTAGGATGGCTTCTTGGCAATGACGTACCCCACCTTGGGCATCCCCAGTAGGTTTTTCAAAAAATAAAGTAATTACCCCAGTCGACGCCGAGGAGAAATTGAATAAAAAATAATTCTTTCGATTAGGAAATGCATATTATCAGATGAATTAGGATTCTTCACGTTTTAGAACCCCTGTGATATTCTTCCATCAACGTTCAAGGTATACGGGTTTATGGATTATTACAGAACTTTTGAACCAACGTAAAATGTCGAGAATTTCGACGGTTGTTTTCTTTCTCTGCTCTCCTCATTTTCATATCTCGTCCGTATGCTGAAAAATGCCGAGCACTTAACATTATCGTAAAAATGTCTTGTTACGGTACTGGGTATGGGTGCGATCACGCGTATCTTGGAGTGGCCGTAAATATTACTTAAGTTTTTGTTACAGATAAGTGATGATCCAACCCAGACGACGAAGACCAAGAATAGGCATGTGAGCTTGACGACGATTTTCTCTCGTTTCTTGATTATTCCATTGCGAGACATAATGTACCATGTGGTTCAGAAATTTCAGTCACAGACCATGTTTCATAATTGTTCATTCACAGCATCAACAAAAATGATCACGGTAGAAAAATTTAACCGGGATCCCACTCTGATTCAACCCTTTGAAGCATACATTTTTCCTTGTAGTCAAATTACTTGAAACTGGGTATATAAGGGTTCTCAAGGTCGTTGATATAAAAAATATCTGAGAAATTTTCAAGATTCAAAATGGCGGATCTAATATGAGCGAATGGGATAAATTTTTATATTCTCAGTCCACGGTATTGGATCCGGCATCCTGAATTTAAAAATTCTAACGTTGGATTCGTTTTCAGCGACCCCAAAAACCCTAGATTACAGAGTTCCACTTTTTTGGTCTCCATAACCTTCCAACAATTACATTTATTCTGTAAAGACAGGCATTTTCAATACTTTGTTTATTTATAGCGCTCACTATATTCGCAGAATTATCATAATCCCTCTTAAAACATGAACATTGACATTCTAGAAGTCCAATTATGCAAAAAAAAAAAAAATTACAGCGATATCTCAAAAATTGAATATAAATGTTGAGTAACCGATTCAAAAAAGGTATCTCATATATGAGACCCTATGTCGCAACGGGTTAAATCTCATTTCATTCTCCGATTGGACGGTAAGATTTTACCGAACCCAGAGGCATACCGCTGACTGCACGTTATAATATCGAGCTCCCTACGTAGGTGTTGGGGTAGGCAGCGTCATGTCTGAATATCCGCAGTACGGATATCCGCGGTGTATAAAGTCGATATTCGTTTGTGCATAGGTATCCATATTTGAAAGTTGAACGCAGAAAACTTATACACGTGGAGGTCCCCATAATCGATGTGCTTCTCTGCGTAATACTACACATTATGGCTATAAACACCGCGACTGTCTCTTTGAAAAATTGATATTTGACCAATTGTTTTGCATTCCAATATTAAAATGCTAACTGCCAATTCGCAAATTCAATACAAATTAGGCTAAAAACTTATGGCTTTATTCAATCTACAATGCTCGTTGCGCCTGCAGAGAAAAAACCATAATCTGTCAATTCTATTCACCTACGATGTCAAGTGCGCTCGATCAAAGATCGCATCCGATAAGTTTCTACTTCAATACACTTACTCTCTGTATCGTATACCTACTTGATATATCGGAGAACACCAGTTTTAAGTTATTGGAAACGTAGCTAACAGAGTACAACCTAAGTAGATTGATTAACGACATGAAAGAGGCAATTTCCCGCAGCAATCTCGCTACGAAAACCTACGTTCGTCTGCAGACTGCACGCGTTTAAAACCTACGCGTATTTAGGCTATTTGAAAATCACCCGACAAATTTTATTAATAGATCGTTATCACCAGTTGGGCTAGCGGTTTTCTCTCTCCATCCTGCATTGATACATATGTTACGTAAGTACGTTGTACATCGAACACCGGACGCGATACCCTGATCGCCAGGGTTTGATATCGAGTAATTTTTGAAACATCGATGGATTTGATTTGAATAAATTTTATATGTATTAGAATTAGGTATTCGTAGTGCGAGGCTGAAAGATTTATTACAGCAGATATATCGATTAAACACAAATTTCGTCAATCGAACGAACGACCCCGAAATGCTGTGTTCTAGATTCGTGAAGTCTGTTACGAAGAATTAATATTCTGAATAGTAAAAGAGCATGACGTTCGGGTGAAAACGGTAGAACCAACAGGAAACTAAAACCAATGTTTCAACTGGTTGTGTAAAGCAAGGGGGAGGAATCGATGCGGTAGTAAATATCAACTAACCCTTCGCGATGCCGCGGAACACATGTAACATGGTGTAAGGCGAATAATTTAAGCTCGATTACTGCGCAACAGGTTTTGTACCAGACAAAGGTTTCAACTACCTTCAGGATACGTTGCATACAGGACAAACCAGTGCTTATGATTGGAAATATTAAAAATAAAATGAGGAATCTGATATTTGTATAATTATTATAGTCGGGTTACTTTAGACGGTTGACGGAATAACCCACATGGACAGGTGGATAATCTGGTTCGGTAGTACATGCACACTTGGGGGGATTTTAGTTGCTTGATCGTGATGCGAGAGGGTAAAATTCAACGAGAAAATATTTACAGTTTAAAGGGAAAATCATACAACAATTTATTTTCAAAATAGGAGTTGTGGAATGAAATCAGATTATATTTAATATTGCAGTTCGGTATATTTTTCAGACTGTTTTAAATAGTCGTGTTTAGTATTCTTCGGCTCCATCGCCTTCGGCATCAACGGAGTCCATGCCGACCTCTTCGTAGTCCTTCTCAAGAGCGGCGAGGTCCTCACGTGCCTCCGAGAACTCGCCCTCCTCCATACCCTCGCCGACGTACCAGTGGACGAAGGCACGCTTGGCGTACATCAGGTCGAACTTGTGGTCAAGACGAGCCCAGGCCTCGGCGATGGCCGTGGTGTTGGACAACATGCAGACGGCACGTTGCACCTTGGCCAAGTCACCACCCGGAACGACGGTCGGGGGCTGGTAATTGATGCCGACCTTGAAACCGGTGGGACACCAGTCGACGAATTGAATCGTGCGCTTGGTCTTGATAGTGGCAATGGCCGCGTTTACGTCTTTCGGGACTACATCGCCTCTGTACAGCATGCAGCAAGCCATGTATTTGCCGTGACGAGGGTCGCACTTGACCATCTGGTTAGCTGGCTCGAAACAAGCGTTGGTAATCTCCCCAACGGACAACTGTTCGTGGTATGCCTTTTCGGCGGAGATGACTGGAGCGTAAGTGACCAGAGGGAAGTGAATACGAGGATAAGGCACCAAGTTGGTCTGGAACTCGGTAAGGTCGACGTTCAGGGCACCGTCGAATCTCAGGGAAGCGGTGATGGAGGATACAATCTGGCCGATAAGTCTGTTCAGGTTTGTGTATGTCGGCCTCTCAATGTCCAGATTTCGGCGGCAGATATCATAAATGGCCTCGTTGTCAACCATGAATGCGCAGTCAGAGTGCTCAAGGGTTGTATGCGTGGTCAGGATCGAGTTGTATGGCTCAACGACAGCGGTGGAAACCTGTGGGGCGGGGTAGATGGCGAATTCCAGCTTCGACTTCTTTCCGTAATCGACGGAAAGTCGCTCCATAAGTAGGGAAGTAAAACCTGATCCGGTGCCTCCTCCGAATGAGTGGAAAATTAGAAATCCTTGCAGTCCCGTGCATTGGTCGGCCAACTTCCGGATGCGGTCCAGCACCAGATCGACAATCTCTTTACCTATGGTGTAGTGACCACGAGCATAGTTGTTCGCAGCATCCTCCTTACCAGTGATCAACTGTTCAGGATGGAACAACTGACGGTAAGTTCCAGTTCGTACTTCGTCTACAATTGCAAATAAAATACATAATTAATTATATTTTTTAATATAACAAGAACAATTCTATCGATACAAAGATTTTGAACTTCTTACCTATACATCGATTTATTGTTTTTTAATAATGATTCAAGACTATAAAATCTAATGATACAAACAAAAGGTTGCATCCGTTTCAGTTTTCGTCACCTAATCGTATTGTGAGAAATATGTTGTTTTCGATTGAAAATGACGTATTCTAATTTCAACGGATCAACGTTTTCAGGCCTCTAGTATTCGAAAAACAGTTTTTTTTTTGAAGATTTCTGTCTATCTGTCTTTTACAACAAACTCGCGATAATCTTAGAAACGGCTCAATAAAAAAATCCGAAATTTATCGGACTTTATATTCAAATGATAGATATTAAAATTTGGATTGGTTTGTTCGGTGATGAAAAGTTCCGCGAAAAATGTTGATTTTACAGCTGGTTTTTCATACTTCCTATAGTACTGTTATATCCTATTGTATCCTTTCTACATATTTTACTATATTTCCATATTCCTATAAACATATTTCAAATATCCAAGTCAAATCCGTACATACCGACAACGGTCGGTTCCAGGTCAACGAACACGGCCCTCGGTACGTGTTTACCGGCTCCGGTCTCACTAAAGAAAGTGTTAAAACTGTCGTCCACAGCTCCCAGCAATTTGTCGGACGGCATCTGCCCATCAGGCTGAATTCCATGCTCAAGGCAGTAAAGTTCCCAACAGGCATTACCAATTTGGACTCCGGCTTGTCCAACGTGGATTGAAATACACTCACGCTGCAAAAAATTAATACATAAATATTGGTATGGGGTGATTTATGGAAAAAAAAATTCATATAACAGTTACAAGAAATACAGCAGTTACAAGAGTACAGTAATATTAATCAAAACGCCTTTCATTGTAAACTTCGAACATTTATTCGGAAAAAAATACTCCATATATCAATGTCAAGCCTGCGTTGAGCACAATTTAACTCCTGACAGGCAAACATCCGAACTGTATACCTCTCGTATCAATGAGTGTAAAAAATACCCACTGCAAATTAATTTGAAATATCTCAGCTTCTAATAAAGCTAGCGACATTTTTTTTTTTAATTAAAGTAAATATAATTCCGCAGAAAATGGTTTTATTATGAAAGTAATTAAATTAAAGTAAACAAGTAAGAATGAACGGTGAAGGGGTTCAATCCGTACAGTCTGCTTCAAGAGTACAAGATGGGGGGGGGGGGGGGGGGGGCGATTTTACCCTCATTGCGTATCAGGGGTTAAGAAACTGCACCTTTAGCGTTGCCTTTAGTCAGTTTAGACGGATCAACTCAACGTATTGAAAAAAAAAATAAACAAAGGTAATGGTAATCAAGGGTGTTTTGTACCGACTTGGACGATTCAACACATTATCTAGAGAAAACAATTGAAAACTAACCTAACCGTTGATATGATTTAAAAGCTACGAAAGGTAATGGTTGAAATGAATTTTTGGTACGAGTATGCTTATAGTATAGAACAGGAGACGTAACCCCCTTTCGCGCAACTCGCCATCAAATACCGTTAGGAAAAAGAACGAAAGACGTCCGCCCGGGCAAATGGCCGCGTCACACCTCTGTCTCACCTTGACAAAACTTCTACCAGGCGAGAGCTGTCGACGGATTACCATAAGCCGTTCATACGCTTGGCTAGAATTTTAAGTCCATATTAAACCGGAATTAGAATCGCACGGGTAGAAAAATGATGTTATTGAAAACCCTATGAGTAAAAAATAAGAACCGCTCATTTCCGATGATAAATCACACAATCAGTGAGTGTCCAGCAGTCAGTAGATTGGAAAAACGTTACGATAATAATTTGTTACAGCTCTTAACTTTTGTTCACATTTCTTTCGTTCTATACAATTTTATTACGCCATGTACACTATTTGGCTATATACACGTTCGCTTCGTTTGGAAAATAATCCAGGCCAAAATAAGAGGCCTGATCGATATCGCCCGGCTATCCGATTTCTGGAGATCAGATCGTAAAGTGCGTGCGGCCGCGGATGATACGCATACGTATGTACGCACTTCAGTGTAAATATATGTAATTAGGCTACTCTACTTACCATCTTGGAAAGTTGATAATTTAGTTTATCGAAGTATCGAAAGAAGAAGTCGTGAGAACTTGCTAACGACTGCTGGTGTCACTGTAGATTTTAAAATGGTTTAGAGCAGCTGGCGATGAAGCTGGTCTGAACAATGATGACGGAGATGTGGCGGCATCCGAGAAAGCGCGACCGTTTTATCGTCTTGGTTCTACCGTCTCGAAGCGAGCTCTGATTGGCTCAACGAGATCACATGGCACGTTGTTTCGAACGTCGAGAAACATAACTAGAAATCACCCCGCCCTAACCGCGGGCCATTATTTCAAATAATATTCGACAAACGGTCATGTATTTGAGGATCACTTACGTCGAAATTTTTTACATAATGCCTAATTCTAGGGTATCGATGCCGATTACCTACAATTCGTTGCACATATTTACCGACGAGTCGAATTAACAGTGGTTTGTGAGACAATCGCCTCATACCTATATAAGGATAGAATAATCGACACGTCAGCTTTAAAATTAGCTATTCAAATGATCCCTGTCTCATTCACTTGGCCGTTGGTATTTGGATCTAGATATCATGTCAAACCCACGCCAGTTGCAATGAACTAATTGAACGCGCCTACATAGGTACATACATACGGACATATTTATTCTCCGCATACTGAGTAAAATCGATTGAAATTGAAAGCCCTACACCCATTTAAACTGTGCTCATATTATCTGCCGTACGTTCATATCTTCGTGAATACCGATAGAACTGCACATACATCAGCTTCAAGATTAGAGATTGAAATGCTGCGGTTTTCAATGAAGTCAGCGAACATAACTCATGACGCTCGTTATAAATATCACGTAAAACGACGAAGGAGTGAACCGATGCACAATCATGATTAGTAACTGTTACCAACGATTTGACGATTGTAACTTAGAAATCAGAAGATGTGAACGCAGAAGTACGATCGCGTAGCCTCGCACAGCTGTACATTTACGTATTTTACCTCCACAAAAGGGCAAACGGTGTTTCAAGTTGCGTAATATTCTGGAAAACGCGTAATTTTTATTGCGAAATTTGATTCGTGGTTTTTTTCTTGAGAAACGCCCAGATGTAAAACTTTTCAATACATACGGTACTGATATTGGAGAAGACTATTAGCCAATCTAGATTTTTGGGTCGGATTTGAGCAAATGAACTGCAGTCACTGCTGCATTTTGAAGATATTAATGTAGCAGCTATTCTAGAGGGAAAGACTTACGTCCGGATAATCTTGAATCATGAATAACACTTTAGCTTTCGAGGAAGGGCAACTGAATGAAGCGGGGTGAAAGGATTAGGATTACGAAATAATACGTGAATAATGTAGGAAAATAAAAGTGCTGTTTTATTGAAAACAGTAGACAGAAATTTAATGACAACAGAATTGGACATCTGGGACTGATATTCAGACTTATAGTTGCGGATGAATATAAAAAAAATCAGATTTTATAACAGAATATGCATATGAGCTAGAATACGTGGAAATCTTGTCTAGTATTCCTCAGCTGCCTCGCCTTCGCCTTCAACCGAGTCCATGCCGACTTCTTCGTAGTCCTTCTCAAGAGCGGCGAGGTCCTCACGTGCCTCGGAGAACTCGCCCTCCTCCATACCCTCGCCGACGTACCAGTGGACGAAGGCACGCTTGGCGTACATCAGGTCGAACTTGTGGTCAAGACGAGCCCAGGCCTCGGCGATGGCCGTGGTGTTGGACAACATGCAGACGGCACGTTGCACCTTGGCCAAGTCACCACCCGGAACGACGGTCGGGGGCTGGTAATTGATGCCGACCTTGAAACCGGTGGGACACCAGTCGACGAATTGAATCGTGCGCTTGGTCTTGATAGTGGCAATGGCCGCGTTTACGTCTTTCGGGACTACATCGCCTCTGTACAGCATGCAGCAAGCCATGTATTTGCCGTGACGAGGGTCGCACTTGACCATCTGGTTAGCTGGTTCGAAACAGGCATTGGTAATCTCGGCTACGGACAGCTGCTCATGATATGCTTTTTCGGCTGAAATGACTGGAGCGTAAGTGACCAGAGGGAAGTGAATACGAGGATAAGGCACCAAGTTGGTCTGGAATTCGGTAAGGTCGACGTTCAAAGCACCATCGAATCTCAGGGATGCGGTGATAGAGGATACGATCTGTCCGATAAGCCTGTTCAAATTTGTGTACGTTGGCCTCTCGATATCGAGGTTTCGGCGGCAGATATCATAAATAGCCTCGTTGTCGACCATAAAAGCGCAGTCCGAATGTTCGAGAGTCGTATGGGTCGTTAGAATTGAGTTGTATGGCTCAACAACAGCGGTGGAAACCTGAGGGGCTGGGTAGATGGCAAATTCGAGCTTAGATTTCTTTCCGTAGTCGACGGACAGACGTTCCATAAGAAGAGAGGTGAAACCAGATCCAGTTCCTCCACCGAACGAGTGGAAGATCAGAAATCCTTGTAGCCCAGTGCATTGGTCAGCCAATTTGCGAACGCGGTCCAACACAAGGTCGACGATTTCTTTGCCAATGGTGTAGTGCCCACGTGCGTAGTTGTTCGCGGCATCCTCCTTTCCAGTGATCAGCTGTTCAGGGTGGAAGAGCTGACGGTATGTTCCCGTTCGTACTTCATCTGCAAAAATAAAAGATTGTTACAATATATTCGAATTTTTTTCAATAAATATGAATTTATTAAGCGCCTCTAAACAACTAGCCCACAAACGGAGATGATAAAAAGAAACCTTTCACAATATCGCCGAAAAATTAGAATTAGGTAAAACGCATAATTGATAAAATATCGCGAATAAAAATGATTATCGCGATATATCAAGTGCAATGTGCATGTTCTGTTTTGTTTATAACTATTGGAAATGTACTGCACAAACCCAATGCATAACAAAGTACAATCAACATGCCAATCTCGATTTAAATATGGAGAAATATGCTCCTTTTCTTCGAGTTTTCCTCTTGCAAAATGATTCTTTTATTAAATTGTAAAACCGAAACGTACCAACAACGGTGGGTTCCAGGTCGACAAATACGGCCCTGGGCACGTGTTTGCCAGCACCAGTCTCGCTGAAGAATGTATTGAAACTGTCGTCCCCAGCTCCGAGAAGTTTGTCAGACGGCATTTGTCCGTCAGGCTGAATTCCATGCTCAAGGCAGTAGAGTTCCCAGCAGGCGTTACCAATCTGGACTCCAGCCTGTCCAACGTGGATAGAGATGCACTCACGCTGAAAAATAAAATGATGCCGATATTAATAACATAATGAATACGCTAAAACCATGGCAAGATAAATTTTCCAGTTCAGCAAGGTATCACGGCTAATAGGTTTGCTGGAGCACCGAGAAGACATAGCAATCTGCCGGCTGACGGCGGCCATTTCGCGTCCCGGCGGAAAACCGCGATCCGCAACCTCCAAACTATAGAATTACGAACGTGGCTGACTACCTACTTTCTCGAAAAATCCATGATTCAAAGAACAAATTCATCACGTCATATTCTCGATGAATTGCGACCGAGACACATACTGGCCGCGTCATCGAGGCCGGGCTGTTGCGCGCGTGAAAGTAGTCCGCCGGTTCACGCGACACGAATATCTGCCCAGCAACAGAATAAAAACTACAAGACAGAGAAATTTTTCAGCTATTGGCGTGATTTATCGTTTCCCCGATTCTGCAAAGTTTCGAAAAACTCCGATTGCTTTGAGTTAGTCTCATTGCTGAGAAGTCTTACGCGACGTTCTACGCGGCGCGCGTCGGGACGCCCTTGAGTAAAACCGCGGTGACCGTTGCATCTGAGTGCATTTAGCCGGTCGACGAAGCGGCGTTTTTCAGCTGTTAAGTTGACGATACTACTTGGGCAATTCACTAATATGCTTACCATTTTGAAGTGTTGAACACGAGTCACTGATATACGACGAAAATTAACTCGTAAGGCTTTGTTCGTTTCCAAGGAAGCTGGCGATGGAGCTCCTCTAAACGATGTAGCGGTTATGGCGCCGCCGACCGGTGATCACGGGGTTTTATAGACGCGTCAGCCTCCGCGCCCATTGGTCCTCTCGACACGAGGAGCCGAGTCATCGCCTTTAGAATTTACGCTGCGATGCTTACGGACTATATTTCGACCCTCTGAATTTCATTCCTCGTACGGATAAACGACCAACTCCACGATCGGTGCTACACAGCAAGCTAGCACCCTTTCCACAAATATCGGTCTAATCATTCGTCGAGACGTTAAATAGAAATACGATTTCGGTCGAGGTATTATGCCGGCTACTAGAAGCTGATGTCCAGACAGTAAATTCGAGTTTTAAAGAAGTTTAAAGCCGAACTACCTATTCCATCAAAATCTTGTACTCTGGCGTTAAAATGCGCGCACGCCTCATTGCGCCCATCGATTATTTGCTTTAATATGTATATTGCAGTCTAACAAGTAATAGCCTTGTCTTCAAACTATTGTTAGACGTGTACCTAGTGTAATAAATTAATGCTAAACGCTGAGATTATCATTTGTTGCTTTATAACCCTGACTAAAAACGATTCAAATGATTCAGTTTCATTTTTCTCGACCTGCAATCTATATGCATTCGTGTTTTGTACGCATAGCGGATCCGTTACATTATAATACACGTAGCGTAGGATTGTAGAACCTTAGCGTACGCGTTCTGTCGTCCAGCGGTCGTTTATTCCAACCAGACTCGACATGTGGGCTCTTGTATTTATAGGTTAGCTTTGGGGGATGCTTCTCGTCGTTTCTTTGTTTCGCGGGGGCCCCCGTCGTCTTGGGGACTTCAAACCTGGATGCTGCGGACTTCTCCTACCTATTCCAAAATGCTACTAAATTTCTGTCATTAATCTCATATTGCGTGTATACCTGCGCGACTAATAAATTGTCAATTAATGATCTCTTGCAATCATCTGCCGACGCTACAACGTGTTTGAAATACAAATAACCATGGTATTCTAAGTCATGTCGAGTGCATTGCCCTCTGTCCGTTACTGCCAACGTGCATATTATACCACGCCTCGCTGCAGGCATAGTTCATGTACAAATAAATGAAAAAGAATTGCCAAGAAAGTTTCACTGAAATTAAAATTGTTCAAATTAATCAAAGCACGCGCTTAAGTATATCGAGTGTAATCCTATCGGTTTATACGTCACTAATCACATCCATTGTACCTGTTGTATCTATGTAAAGTTCTATGTTTTTGTATTGAAGATATTGCTATATTTATAATCCTGAAAATTCTGAAAATTGAACTCTGCGTTAATATATGTAGGGATAGAATACAAAAACCATTCTCAACTGTAGGTAGATAATATGCCTGTAGGTGTACCAAACGTGGGTGATACTTTAGAAGTCGGAGCCTTTTACGTCCGTTGATGGTTCCTGCTGCTGAAGCATTCAGCAGATCCATTCATTCATTCCTACCCAACGCCTAAACAATAATTCGTCTATACATATCCGTTCGGTAAACAAAAGACAAAAAAAAAAAAATAGCACAATGAAAAAAAGGGCTAGCCCAGAAAAAAAACACAGATGACATGTAAGTATAAAATTATAGTGTTTAAACAACGACGGAAAAATGTAACATCAGCCGCAATTTATGCGAGTGTATGCGTTCACGTGGCAATGCGGGCGCCTGAGCCCATGTTGTATCGATGTACGTAATGTTTGTACAAACATTGGGTATAAGCATGTACACAGATTAGATAAGCTATAATGAGACTTGTGACCGGATTACGATAGTCGAAACCAACAGAAGCAGGTGCCGATCGCCACGTTTTAACGCGCCTGCGGCGCGTGTAAGTGTATATGCACATATTAAGTGACGAGTGACGTCACACATCCCATGAACCGTAAATGGCGATGAGCTCACGAGAAGGCGTCCTCGCCAAAGCGAGTTTGGTCTGGCGACACTTGGTACCTGCTTGTTCACTCCTGTTATGAGACGAACTGTGACAGTGACGTAACTGTTGCAGTATAATGGGAACGAATTAGGGAGTCCTTCGGTGACCTGCGTGTACGAAAATGCATCAACGAATGTACGGACCTTGGTAATAACCGTGACGCATTGCTAACTTTGCGGTTTCGATTTGGATGCATCGAATTCTAGTGGATCGGTTGCTATATCTGCTTCCAATTCAAATTGTTAGAAAAAAAATAAAGTCTAAATTGATAACGAATTCATCGTGCACTTTAATCGTATTGGGCGTACTCGGGACTCTTTTTCCATTTCCCGATCGCAATAAGTAGATCATGTAACGTATGCCCGCGTATACATATAAATTGAAGATTTATTTTCTTCGAACGGAGGTGCACTACCTCATTCACCGTAAAAGGCGATCCGGAGAAACCGTGACAACATCCACGTATACTTGGTTGGTGTATATCCGACGATGAGAGTAGTACGCGACTTTTTTCTCCCACCTTATATTATACGTACGCAGAGCCTATTCATGCGTATGTGTACTGATCGCGCCTATAACGCCCATCTCATACCTTTACGTACTGCACTACGTGTGAAGGCTAAATTTTATCGTAAGTTTTGTTGCAGGACGACTAGCTAATACTGATATCGCTGAAATTTTTGGAAGAGATAAACTGTGAGGAGAAAAGATGCGTGTATAGTAGTGTTTGTTGTTCTTTAATCGTGTATTTAAGAAATTATTGAGGGTTTTCCAGGAGTCGGATAAAGCAATAAAATATGCAGACAATATGTGCATACGTGACATGAAACTCACGCATTGTTTTAACATCTGCGTTTCAATTTTGATTAATACATTTATAGCTTTGCAAATTCCCCAGTACGGATGGTCAATCTCCTGGTCTTACTTAATGTTGATATTAGCATATATTCGCTTTCACACAGCGCTGCAGCGGTTCGATCGCCTTTGCTCTCTGTGCATATACGTGCACGTCATGCACGTGTATATATCCGGTAGGGATGTACTATAAAAACGAAATCTCCATTGTGCCTGTATTGGACAAATTTTGTTGGCCCACGTAGCGGTGCATACATGCAAGTCTTGGGCCGAGATCGGTGTTGGAAACAGTGACGAAGTTATGCCAATGCGGTAGCAAGGGGGCCCCGGACTCAAGAGGTCCCCAACTAGGTACCAAAAAAAAAAAATTTTTTCTTTAAAACTATTTTCCAACGTGGACCCTCAACCAAAATCAACTCAATAATTCCACAGCAAAAAAAAAAGTATCGTGAATTGAGCCCACGCGACTCGAACTTCAAAACTTTTTACGTTGAATATGAATTTAACAATATTTTATATTGGAATTAACCGAATTTCATCAACATTTTGGTCAGTCACTGTCTCGTCTTTTACATATAGTTTTTTTTTAGGTAGGGGGGGGGCATTCTTCAAGTTTTTTCGCATTGGGGCCCGTAAAGTCTAGTTACGACACTGGTTGGAAAGTAACGTCAATATTACATTTGCCAGGGTACAGAGTGGAGCCGATTTTATCTTATGTACGTATGTACCGGAGAAAATTATGGATTTTTCTGTACATATTTGAAAGCCTCCATAGAGTTCTTTACTGTAGTTATAATAATAATAATCCCGTTTATATATATATTATATATAATAATAATCCCGTTATTATATATTTATTATATATTAAAAAAGAAATAGTTCTTTGCGATATATGAATTGAATAATATTCTTGATCTTCAAACGTCTCACGCCACAGTGCGTGCCGCAAAGAACTATTTCTTTTTTGCTAACCGCATCATGACGACATTGTAAGTTTGTAACGGATACAAAACGCTAGAAGAACTCTGGCATAATCCTTGAGGTCCATGGGCCAAGGCCGTACGGACACAAATTATTCGACAGTTAACACTGGTTTTCAAGATTTTTGATGTATATCCATATTTTTGGTTAAATAAAAATTCTGTTACAAGTTGACGATTTTTGCTGAGCGGGCCGTCCGTATTGACAAAGGAACTTAAACACGGCTACTCCTGGACATTCGGCATTCTGTAGCAAAGAGGATGAGATCTTTGTTCTAACATTTCTCTTCACGAGAAATCCCTCATAGATTAGCGGCGATATCTAGAGGTGATGCAACGTACTAAAAAGCTTTACAATGTTTCCTTTTTATCGACAGAAAGTAACACCGATGCAGCTGAATCCTATAAACTTGTATTCAAATTGGATTATTATATATTTTAGTTTGGTTTCTTGAAACAAGAGTGTCGGTCACGTGATTCAACAAAAATTCTATATCTCAATTAAGTTCGTAATTGAAATGAACTTGTCTGTGAACTGAAACGCTGTAAACTAAATTCTTTTTTCCTCCAGTTATCGAATTTTGCAATAAATTAATTTGTTTCAGGTCTGTATGCCTCGGAGTTTCTAAAAGAGATCCAATTATGTATTTGCAAAAGTTTCAAGTTAGTTTTAAGTGAATCTTGAATACCTCAACCAATAAAAACAAGAACTTGAGAAGTACGCCGTACAGACATAACAAGTGTAAGTGGACATTAATATCTAGAGATGTCAGTAAATAATGAATTGATTTAATTTAGTTTGATTTATTAACTAAACGTATATATCAGTAATTGGCGAATAACTTCCATTGCAAGCTTCTTTCCACTGGTGTATGTATTGCATACAAAGAGAAGCACAGAGATGTTAATCCGAATATTGGTTATGTTACAGTTAAATTATGACCAATGTACACTAGGAGCGGATGAGATGTGGCTGTTCGGGTGATCATTTCATCTGTTTTTCTAGCTCCGTCATCTCAACTGAAAATTACATACATTAAATTTAATCAGGTGGTATGAGTATATGGCAATAGAAAGCAGTCTACTGTGTTCGTTACTCTTTATGGTCCATAGAAACTTAGATAATTACTCTCAGCTAGACGCTTCTTTTCCGCTGCTATTTTTGCATCACGGATCGGCTTTTCCCTGGCCTCGACCTCTTGGAAAGCGGCTTCAAGTTTTGAAAATTTGTTCTGATGGTAGATACCCCAGAGGATACCAGCACCGAGGAAGGTCCATCGCCCAAACTATATGACACAAAAAAAATTATACAGAATTACTTACTACAGTTACAGCACAGGCGTGTTTCGAGCCAACAATTTATTTCTCTCCGTTGCGTTTTTGTCTATTTCGCGGAGATAATGAAAACACGTCGCCAATTCTTCAACTGTTTATTCGAACGTTATACGAATAATTATGTAACGCTAGGTGCAATGTAACTACTGTGAGTGCAAAAGTATCATCGTCTGCTAAACAGATGATTGATGTCAGTTATCCATGACACGTAATTAGCAGAATGAAACCACTACACAGAATTTTAATCGCCAAATGTCATGGCTTAATAATAACACCGGAATACCTTGATTAGGGGAGAAACGCGAACGGGCCTCGGATTCAGCTGTGCGGTCGACATTTTGATGATCGAAATGTAACTACAGCACTTCCAGCGGGAAAAGACTGTTCATTGGTCGATATTGAGAGTGTTCAGCTTCAAGCTGAGGCCCGTCTCCGTATTTCGCACACCTCGGTCGTTGCGGCTTCTTGACAGTAATACCAACTATTGCTATCCATTCCATTGTAACCAATTTTAACCTACCTTGTATGTAACATTAGTATTTATTAAGGTGCGGTAAGTCTGAATCTGTGCCTTGCCTTTGGAAGTTACATAAAGTTCTGTCTTACACATTTCTAGTCTTATTGACGTCATTTAGACACCCTCCCTGGGCTTCTAAAGTTTTAAAATAAAGTTCAGTTACTTTCACATCATGTTTGATTTTTTGTTGTTGGTACGACCGAGATGCAGATAATCAACTTTGAGGGTAATACCTTGTTCCTTCTTGGCCGACTGTAATTACCTTCATTACAGCGTTGACCGAAGATATATACCTCAGTCAACGATTACCGTTTTCGGAGTTACTCCTAAACGTTGTTTAATGAAGAGCAGCCAATGTAAACTGCGTGCGCAAACATAGCGGAATCTAAAACAGTTTGAAAATTTTCCGTATAACCGAAATTCACGATAATTGTTATCAAATGTAGGAATATTGAAGTTCAATTTTTCTCCGTTAGATATCCCTATATCGCTGCTCCCTCCTAGTCCGTTTCGACCCGCGAGTCAATGGGATATCGTCTAGTCTAGTCCGTGTTCTTCGTGGTTGGTTGCCTTTATAATTCAGTACCTCAGTGATCAAAATGGCGTTACTGTGGTCGGTGGTGTCGGTCGGTTTCTCGCTGCTATTGACGCCGTTTTTGATGTTTCTACTGGCGGTGCTATTTTTGGCATCGATTGGAAAGTCGCTAGGTGTCAGGAGACTTTACGTTAAATTGTTACTGGCAATTTTCGAGGTGAATAGTATAGCGCATCTATTTTTATGTATTCATAAACGTGAGACAGCTTATAAATTACCAGTACGTAGGGCTATAATACTCCTCGATATAAGGCTGAATCAGTCTTGTTAAAAGTTCAATTGACGAAGCGAACAATCCGGCCGTCATTTCCTTCCGGCAGTAATAGTCGCCGTAATAGATGATCATCAATTATTGTCAAACGAGTGTCCTACACCTGAGCAATCGATCCCGCATTTGTACGTTACCTTCGTCAAATCGTAACCGTACCGTCTATGGTACATACGATAGTCCTTAATTTTTTTTCATCCGCATGATTCCAACCAATGATTGCCTTACGATTTGTTTACGACTTGCTCTTTTTTCACTTACCGTGAAGTTTGTCTCGCGTAACTTATACTTTTATTAAGAGGCTGAAGTTAGTAACGTTATCGTAACACAACATCGGAGAAAAGAATCACTATTTTCATAATTTTACAGTGTTTTTGAAGGAACAAAGATTTCGAAATATAAGTGTGTTTTTCGTTCTATTACGGTTTACTAAATTTCAGACAATACCAAAATCGTGAAATAACGGTTTTACCTCAGCATGAATCGTTACGATAACGTTTACGTCCTTCACGTCGTTCGATTTTCAAGCCGTTTTTCGATCTTGAATTTATCCAAGGTTTACAGGTTTTTTACGAATGTAATTTTTTCACGGCCATGTTTCAAGTGCTCGATAAATTTCACATGTCACACCTACCTGAATCCAGTTAGGTATGCGATATTCACCTTCCTGATTTTAATTCCGTGTGACTAATTCAATCGAATAAATTACGGCCAGGGGGAGAGATGATACCAGTCATCGCGATCTGGATACATTATGCAATGATATAATTTCTTTGGTTTCTATACATTCTATTGGCTGTTCAATTATCACACCATATTTTGAGTCGTTTGAGCTTTGCCTACTTCTCTTTCCATGCTGTTTTATGTCTCGTGTTTTTATCTCGCGATCTAATGTTTACGCAATCCTCGCCGCACACTTTCGTGACGTTTTATAACTCTGCGTAAGTACGACAAGTAGGTTGGTACGTATATTATTTTGATGAGGCAACAATTTGTAATTTTTCAGGAATTTGGACTAAATCCGTGCATGTCGGCTGTCAGTAATGTATTCGTGAAAGAGCTTGGGTTCGAAACCACGATATAATTAATTTCTAATTAGAAGAGATCAGATTATCTATGCCAGGGTCTCGTTTTGTGCTGATAGATTTTTTTCACGCTTCCAAGTCGACAATGTACTCATTTCTCGCGATAATAGAAACGGGCAAAAGTTAATCATTTTATGTCTGTCATTGCCGCAAAGTTTCAACCGCGGTTTTTTTTTTTTTGATTTATTTTTCTTCAACTCGTTTGAAAGAAAGTTTAATTCTGTAATAAATCGAAGTTAATTTATAAACACCATACAGGCACGACACACGCGATGAGCTAAGGTCCATACGTGTTTTATGTATGTAACAAGTATGTGCAAAGGTCGGAAAAAATATCTAGCATTAATTCGTAATAGAAATCGTGTTGTCCTCCCATTTATTGCGTCCTTGTATTTACCGTTCAGCTGTTAGAATATTTTATTCAATATCGCATAAAGTGTCGCGTATATAGTATATGTACCGTTAAGACAAATCTTTTTTCATTCCTCTAGAATGTTGTTTTACCGGTTAATTTTTTATGATTACGCGGCGTACTGCTACTAAATAACAATTCTCGATTGTTCACTAATTCCGTTAGTAACATGGTAATTAATCAATATTCAAATTTCGCTAACACTAGACCGGTTTACAGTACTTACAAAGACAGCTATATGTATATGTATAGCTCTATTGAGTGATTGTGTATCCGTAAATCCTTACCTATTGTGTGCTGAATGTATTATAATATTTAATATCACGACTCGCTTGAATTTTGAGCATAAGGTGCTGGGAATAAATGGCAATAAAATTCATATACTTGTCATACAAATTATTTTGTCTACCATCGTAAACGTGGAATAAATAAATTGTTATCAATTTTTTTTTCTCACTTAGTTTCAAAATCGCGAGTGATAAAACTTGACCTGTTCGAATAGTCAAATAAAGATTCTTCTAAGGTTCTTTAAACATAGTTTTTTCTTCGATCGCTCAGATGGAATCTTAATTACTCTATCTGTTTTTTTTTTTTTTTATATATATATACCTATTCTAACCTACTTGAGTTCAGAGATCTAGTTGGTTTACATATAAATCTGTATATTCGCATAATATAACGCGCAAAAAGGAGCAATGACTTGCAAAAGGATCGGTCAGATATCTGATACGTCTTTGGACGCATGCTCGGATTTTGCAAAAGTCATAGTATGCTTGCTGCTTGAAATTCTCTGTCAGCTGTTGACCATGTGGTCAAAGTGATAAGGTGCAATTCTATATCATTTCTATATTCTATATGTAATGATATTGCGCATTGAATTTATAAACTTTTGTTACTGTATTACCAAAGGCCTCTGTTTTATTTCCGGTTATTCGCTTTGCTTCATCAGTAACTTCCATTCAGAGATAAACAAGCTTGTCTTGTATTTCAAAATTGGTGTTGAATATGAGTTATGCATTATCGAACCTGCTTATGTACAGTATTGACATTTTAATGTCATCAGTAATTGATGACTATAAAGCTTTCCTCATCAATCACTCTACTTATTTTATTGCCTTGTCTTTATTGTCTATTTCTAAAAATTGACATGAATTTAAAGTGACTAAAAAGAAAAAGTTTCTAATCAAAAAAATTTACCAATTCCTTAGTTAATTCTTAATTCTTTACAAAACTTCATTTTTCTCTTTCGTAAAATATTACGAGAGATATTAAACTTGGTTCTGGTGTTTAACAAAGCAATTATTAGGTGGCACTGGTATTAAACTCTGGCGGTAATCTTTTTTTTCTTCATAAGATAACATTGTTATCTACTGTTCAAAGGGCGTTCTGCATAATGCTTGTAAAAAACGAGTACTCCTTGCACCTGGTTGTTTTTAATTATCTCTTCTGAGCTTTGAACAACGACAAACTTTTACTATCGGTGATAAATCATCGCATTATCTAATTAAATTAATGGTGTGTTCTTTGCCAGGGTATTTACTCGACAAATACTTGTAACTCAACTCTGGTTAAGCTTATCAATCAGGATAAATTTTTCCATGGTGAATTGAAAAGAAAATGACTTTTGACTTGCGATCGCCTTTAATGACTGGGATTATTCATGCTTTCCTGTCACGTCTGTTAAAATATTCAAAAGTACACTCTAACCCGGCTCGGCTCTGAATAAATAACACTCTTGTAACAATTCACTGTGTACTTTGTTTCATCATTGCGTTAAAAGCAAGTATGTGTCAAATGTTTTTATTTGTGCTGTTAAGATAACGCAATATGTGCTTGCCTAAATTCCAATACCATTTTTTTCTTGTTTCTTGAGGCAAGTGCAAAATTTTTAATATTGAAAAAAATTTATCTGACTATTTTTGAACAAATACTAACCAATTTCTTAACGACTCTGATTATTTCTCACTTTATTCATGACTTCTTTCACGTTATTCCAACACTTTAAGAGATTTGATCAAATTTAATAGAAATTTTTTAAACGTTTTCAGTTTTATTTAAGAAATTAAAATTGGAAGGGAAACTTGTGTAAGAATCAAAATTTAAATTTCATACAATGATTTCTCAAAAATCTATTTACAAGGCTGATGAGTAAGAAAAATGATTCGGAAATTTTTAAAGAAAATTTTGCATAACATTTAAAAAAAAATTTTAAAACATTGCACGAGTACCCTCAATTTTGTTTCGTCAAGTTCTATGGCAATATGTGAAAATTTATTATAAAATTTTTGAGTGGCTCGAATTAATTGGCTGTATTGTCTGTCCTCAAGTCCACTTGCAAGCAAAGATTCCTCATTTCTTTATTGCTGATGTAGTCTTGATTATGCATTTCGTTATTATTGATTGTTGTTTGGGTTTTTTTTTCTTTATTAATTCTATGCCCCTGTGTTTGTGCTACCTGTATTATCATTCCATGTTGTCATGGGGTTATTGCATATATTATTGAATTAAATAGATGAACACATACAAAACTCGATCAGATCTCTGAAAGGGTTCGAATCACGTGAAAGTATTTAGAATATAACTAGAAACAATCGATATTTACAAGACTGTTTCAAAGTCGTGAAATTTTTTGAATAAAGTAGATGGAAATATTTGTTCATCAAGGTCAATATATCGCCAGGCGTTGAAATTATCCCGTTTTCTTACTGCTTGAACAATTCTCTCCGATTGTAAACACATGTCAGGTATATGGCACTCTCAGCTGATGATGCAAATTGAATAGTAATTCCATAATTACTTTAGGAACCGCTAAAGTTACGCAATAATTTTGAGTAGCGACGGAACAATGGAGTGCCAATTTGCATTGCTCAATCAATGATCATATACTTCGGGTTCCTAATGGATATTACATATTCCTTCCTCGTTTTCTGTTTCTTTTCTCTTTCTGTGTTTGTTCGAATCACTTTTAAAGTGCCTTAGCTGAGGAGTCGACAAAATATTAACAACAGCTTATGCAATGAGCTAGAGTAAAAGTCAGCAAATGCTCATCAAAAGGTATTCTTAGCTCAGACTACATTGACATACATACGGAACTTGATTCTTGTCAGTCTTTCCTTCTTTATCAAAGAAGAAGGTACATTTTTTCTATTTTGGACAAATCGCAAGAGTTTTTCGAAAATTTGAAGGACTTTCTACCATGACAATAAAATATATGCAAAGAATAAACGAGTCTCAGAGTTTAAGTTTAACAGGGAAAAATAAATAAATTCATAAACATCATTGCCTTTTCTAAACATTCGTGTCGTTAAATTTGACACATTGAAGGTACCATGAACATTAATATTTACATTGTTTGCTAATGAAAGTATAAGTGTGAGTTTGTTCAATATATAAAAGGCCACTTATCTTTCTGTTGATTGTAATTTGTAATCTGGATTTATTAGGGCGCTGGTATCTTTCAGTAACAAGTTGGAACGAATTGATAGATAAGACAATATCAAAGCTAAAAAATTATAGCATTTTCAGTTTGCATGTACTACCTTATTAGTTTTTTGATCTGTGACGTAATTGAAACTGACCACTTATATCATTCATATAAGAAAAAGTGCTTCAAGTTCAGATATATTTCTGCAATCGTGTAACTTCATCCAAGATTGATTGAAATTAGATTTGTATGTGTTAGAAATTCGAAACTGTTGTATGGAATCTATTAACAGCTGTGCCATAAGTTAGTCTGCACTCATCGTTAGTGTTGACTTCTGGAGTCTATTTTTACAGTTTTTTCATGGGTGTGAACTCAACGCTAATATTTCTCCCAAAATATATTTCTCGGTTCTATTTATGCACCCAAAGTCGCATTTTGTTAGAAGTTCGGAATAGCTTTACCGAATTCATGGTCACATACCTTGATTTATTCTATGGCCTGACCACTTTGACATTTTTGTTTCAAATGTAGATTATTCGAATTTATGACTATGTGATAAATTTACATTAATTTTACCTATTCTGATTTGCAGTTTGGAAGACAAAATATTGAGAAAGTCAGAAAAAGCAATAGAAATTGGGAACCTGATGAAAGTGAGGATGAAAGCGGAACCTCAGAAGATACTGGCAACGACACAACGTCTGCTAATCTTCCCAGAAATTACAAAAAATACAATGCGGCGGAGAAGAAAAAGAATGGAGTACTTGGAAATTCGGTGATTGCCAGATCGAAAGACCTGATTATGGTTCCAGAACCAGAAATGAATAACAAAAATCACATCAATCACGTCAATCACAGTCATTCTTATCAAAATACGCTGGAAGTAAATGGTAACAAAGAGGTAAAATGTTATCCATTGAAATTGAGCGCAATAATTAAATTTAGGACTCGAGGAGCATCATTTTTTATTTATGCCGATTGCACTTTATGGAATTTGAGTACGATACAGAAGTTTTACAAGGTGTGCAATAAGATCCAGCAGTTTTTTTTTGTTGAGATTTTGTTGTGAATGTATACCTATGAGTATATCATCATAGTTACAAGTGAAATATTTGTTTTGAATGCAAAGCATTGTTCCCACATGAGCTTATACATATACTGTCTATAAAACAAACGATAGGAAAGTAAAACATTTTGTGATTTCCTTAAAAGTTCAAAAGTTTTAGGAGATAATAAAGAGGTATTAAAAAAATTAATTTTTGTCGATCAAGAGTTCGACTTGTCCAGATTCAGGGATTGCTTGTACAGATTAATTATTTGCAAAATCTAATATCATATTGAATTATATATACAAAATATGAAAATCTCATTATCAATCGATGCGCACAGGCTTAAAAACCTATTGATCAGACAAAATTGTGTACATAGTATACGATATTTTTATTATTCCAGAGTAGTTTACCTAGAGAAGACTCATTCGAGATGTTGAAACGAGAATTTGACACATCGACCTGTTTGGATTATATCAAGGCCGGGGTCGAGGCCATTATTGAAGATGAAGTAACTTCCAGGTTCGAGGCCGAAGAACTTAAGGTGGGAATTACCGATAATGTTTATTATTTCATCATAATTGACGTTAATCAACAATACCCTGGTAGTTTTAGTACACACAAGTACCTACGACTATCAAAAGTAGGTAATGAGTGTGATGATGGATATTATTTGTTTCTGGTGCGATTTCTCACCATTTTTTGCCCCACATGTTGGTTCTTTGTTTGAATCTTTTTTAATTATTTTTTTATTTCCCTCAGCTTTCAGGAAATTCGTTTGTATAAAGTCAATTTGCACTTACAGAATTGGAATCTCTTAACAAGAACCAATAGACACTACGAGTTCATATCTTGGAAGTTGACAGTCATATGGATGTTTGGCTTCCTGATGCGATACTGCTTCCTTCTCCCTTTAAGGATACTCATCTGTTTCATTGGGGTGAGTTTACACGTTCTAGAAATATTTGTTGTAATTTTGACGAGAGCTAAACAAGCTCATTCATTTTTTATGCGGAATAGAATAAAAATTGGAATTATACAATCTGGGCACTATTAATACTGATTAAGCTCTTTAGGCAGTGTGGCTGGTGGCTACGACATTTCTTGTTGGCTTTATGCCAGACGGAGCAATAAAACGTTGGCTAAGTGAACACGCTTCCTTGATAGCGTTCAGAATTTTTGTACGTTCTGTATCCGGCGTTATAACCGTACACAATCCAGAGTATATGCCGAAAGGAGGAGGAGTATGCGTTGCAAATCACACGTCCACAATAGATGTTGGAATATTGTCTGCTCAGACAACATTTTCGTTGGTAATTCAATTTAGAAAATTAAACAACTTTGTTATTAAAACTACATTAGTCGTGTCCCGGGATATAATGTTCTGCGTCCAGCTACATTTCCATCCATGTGTACGTGTGTGTATGTATGGGATAAATATAATGCAGATGACATGTGCTTCGTGCTTAATTTTCACTTACCGGTCAACGAGAATTATCATAAATTTTTGTTCCGGTTATTTATGTGTCTGTTGCATATATACTGTGATTCTTCTTATTACAAGTACTACTACCGTAAGTCTCGATAGCGAGGAATAGTAAAAATGATGCAAATGTTTGATGTGGAGAAGGTTATGTATGTGTAAGTCCGAAAATCCAAGTTTACTATTTCCTTCACTTATTAAAATATTCCCTAATTGGTGTCAATGTGAATTCTTTATCCTCCTGTACAAAAATTCCAAATTTGTTAAAACCACCAATTGCGTTCTGGACAACTACGTATTTCGATATATACTGGAATATGAGGTTATTATCGTCCATGAAAGAAGTAGGTATTTTTTTTTCTTCTTCTTTTCCAAGCTTCAAGCTAATTTCTATTAGATGATGTTCAATGCAATGGTTATCCTCACATTTATGATAGAAAATCCACTACCGCACGGATTAGTTGCATTAGCAGAACTGATTGATAACGGCAAGTTGACCAACTGTCGACTACTTTTTACTGAGTAGCTGTATACAGCTATCTAAATGAAGAGAAAGGAAACGAGAAGATGATCTGTAATTTTCCTGCAAAATGTCTTCCTCAATATTATTACCATATTGTACATTGCTTTGCTAAGTTGTGAAGGTTGTACTTGCAGGTGATGTGGCTGACGGCGTGTACAGCAGTTGTGGGATATGTGCCAGAAGGTAGATTCAAAAGATGGCTGAACCACAGAGTATCGATAATGTGCTTCAGCGTACTATCCAGTGCGCTTTCCTCAGTTATCCACTACCACAACACTGAGAACCGACCACTGAGGGGTATTTGTGTCGCCAATCACACATCACCTATCGACGTGCTTGTTCTCATGCGCGATAACTCTTATTCCTTGGTATGTCCTCTACTTGCTCAGAGATTGAATTGTTAGAATTTTCTTTCGATATTTTACTATATACCAGCTATTAACTATTTTTACATTTTCGACTTGTTATACATAACATTGTCACACTAACAATTTTATTAATACCAGCAATTATGTATTAGCTAATTGAGCTCAAATTGGAATCAGTCGGAACTTCTCTAAAGCTGTACCCTCTGACTGATTTACAAAGGGTGGTTCAAATTTGGCTAGTTCTCGTCTCTCTTATTTATCTTTCCCATCCTTCTCCTAAGCTTTGTCTTTGTTTTATTCTTCTAATTTTAATGATCCTCTATGGTGCTTTACTGTTTTCTTCTCGACAGGCTTGTGAGTTGGGGTTTTTTTTTTGTTTTTTTTCCGTTTTCACTGGAAAAAATTATTCTTTTTTTTATACAAATTTTATACCCTGGTAGTGATGCAGATGTATTTATTGTTACTTGTTTTGATGGTTGCGTTTATTCATTTTTTGTGTATAAAATTTGCTGCATGCATGATTTTTTTTCTGCACTGTATAATTTCTGTGGAAATGAAGACGTTTTTTTTTGTTTATTGACACTTATGTTTCGAAAAATTGCATCATTTTAAATCAAGAATTTAATTATAATCTCATTGTTACTGTTGAGATTGCTGAAAGACGAATTGGTCCTAAGGTTTATGTAAAAAGTGCTAATTAATGCATTGGCTCAATGTTTGGTTGTTTCATAGAATTATTAAAACTTCGTTGTCAGACAAAATAAGGTTCCTAACTTCCTTTAAAACCATTCTTATAGATAGGTCAACGACACGGCGGGTTTTTAGGGATTCTTCAACGTGCCCTTGCTCGAGCTTCGCCTCATATTTGGTTTGAAAGATCAGAAGTTAAGGACAGAGAAGCTGTTACAAAAAGGTATTGCTATATTCTAGTATATGATAATCACAAATATACTGAAAGGGTAGGAAAAAAAATTGAAACCTTAAAACTTTCCAACAGGTTAAAGAAGCATGTCTCAGATCCTACGAATCCACCGATATTGATATTTCCCGAAGGAACCTGTATTAATAACACTTCTGTAATGCAGTTCAAAAAAGGCAGCTTTGAAGTAGGAGGTGTAATATACCCTGTTGCCATAAAGGTACAATGCATTCGTGTTTGAAGTTTCGTCCTCTCTCACACGATTTTTTGTTGAATTAAAAATTCAAATGCAGTGCTACGATGTCATTGCTACAGTCGAGAAATTCACGAACATGCAATCTGGCAAGTCTCAAATAGGCAAAGAAGTCATTTAGATATTTTATTTTCCTCACAGTACGATCCAAAGTTTGGTGATGCTTTTTGGAACAGTAGCAAATATTCAATGATCCAGTATTTATACATGATGATGAGTAGCTGGGCGATAGTCTGTGATGTTTGGTATTTGCCACCCATGTACAGACAAGATGGAGAGAGTGCAATTGACTTTGCTAACAGAGTCAAGGCTGTAATCGCCAGGCAGGGCGGACTTGTCGATCTCCAGTGGTAAATTCAATAATCTCTTCTTTAGATATTAATATTGAAGCGTTTCTCATCATAAATGTTGTGATGCTGCTTTTGAAATGCATTTTATATGTTTTGGTTGTAATATGACAAACCTATAGCCACTTATTTTTCTTGACTTTAGGGACGGTCAGCTGAAAAGAATAAAGCCAAAGAAAGCATGGAGGGAAAAGCAGCAAGAAGAATTTAGTAAACGAATAAAATTTGAATAAGTATTTAAAGAAGAAAAAAACGAAAAAAAAAATCTTTAATTCTAGCACAAAATGAGCGAGATTGGGCCATCCGATCTTAGGATATAATATTGATTGGAAATTGGAAAC
This sequence comes from Neodiprion pinetum, assembly GCF_021155775.2. Classification (NCBI taxonomy): domain Eukaryota; kingdom Metazoa; phylum Arthropoda; class Insecta; order Hymenoptera; family Diprionidae; genus Neodiprion; species Neodiprion pinetum. The sequence continues at coordinate 25,923,287 of NC_060236.1, read as the reverse complement.
GTTTTCAAAAATGCAGAAAATTTCATTTGTGCAAAATCTGTCTATTTTCACGCAGCTTTTGCTGTGAAATGAAAAAAATAAGAATCCTTTCTTATTCAAGTCATTTGACTCGGTGCACTCACATTTCTTTGTTCCATCAATATCATCTGATGTACGACCAGCAAATTCTAACTTTCATGTCTTATTTTCTCAGATGTAGAATTTCGTCAATATAATTGAATGTATAGGGAAACATGTATTACATTGTGCACATATTTATACTGCAACACAAGGCTCTGACAATTTTTCGTCATCACTAACTAACAAGATTTTGTCAACTGAAATAACTATTTGTGAATACTGTCTCGATTTTCGTTTCTTTAGGAAACAAACGCGAATTGAGTGTCATTATTTCTTCGTTGTCAATAATCAATACATTTGTTGGAAACTAACTCGCTACAAGCACAAAACAGTGGTGTGAAATATTGTTTTAGTGGGGACAGAAAAAAAAAGTAGGAAAAGAACATTGTCATCACACACTAATAACTACCACTAAAAAAAAGTCAGTTGTCTTAAACAAAGTTTCTATAAATATGTCAATATTTCATCAATTTTAGTTCTTGGTATAATTATATTAAGAATACTTGCGAGGCAACAAAGGGGATTTGCGGGCGAATGGTTAGTGTAATTTATGTACAATAGAACATTAATAAATTAATGTTTTATTAGATGTACGTACTGTAGGTTGTGTGAAAATTTATATAATATGCGTGTGCGTGTGCGTGTTGTGTAGGAAAAATTCCGAATAGTGGGTTTTATTCTTTTTTCTTTTGTCATACTACTAGAAAATTGACATCTATACAAAAGAAAAAAAGAAAGTTATGTTAAAATCCTCAAACCCGTAACACAATGGAAAAAAAATAATCGGTTTATAATTGGGAAATAACAATTATTCTTCAATTACGGGGTAAATGGAAAACCGGAAAAAATTGAATCACTGTTGATCAAAAAATAATTCTCATTTTCCATTCCTGTTCCAATGTTTGGTTATTTTTTTAAAATTTTGTAATGGGCATAATAGGTACCTTAAGTAAGCACTAAAAAATTACCTAATATTTTCAAAACTAGATTGGATTTATAGTGTTCAAAAAAAAAAAAACTAAGTTAAAATTTGAAATTATTTATTAAATTATCAACGAAGTACGATGGCAGCCGGTTGTGAAGATGTCAGATGTATCAGTTGAACATCGCTAGTTAAAATTTTTGGTTACTTGATACTTTTGCCATTATGATTCGTTACCCGTAAAACCAAAAATAATTTAAAAATGTATTTTGCTACTTTTATATTATTATTATTGTTGTTGTTGTTGTTATTATTATTATTATTATTGTGGCCATCATCATCATTGTCACCAATATCATCACGATCGACCTTTGATCGATTACGAAGTTCAGTCATATAATGCATCACACTTTTTTTTACTAATCTTTTAGTTTATATTGTAACAGTGATATTAGCAAATTTGTAAATACATAACACATTGCTACCATAGTCGTTTAATTTCTGGATTATTCACTCATATCCTATGTTTGAAACTTTTCACGTGAAATTGACCATGAAGTTCTCATGATTGTGCACAAATATTTGTGAAATTAAATTTTATGCACTCTTCATTTTCAAAGATCAACTTTTTTTAAAGAGGTATGTCCATTTTGTGGCAGGTTTTACATTGACGAGAATACCTGTACAAATAATCACTGTTTTGTTTAATCCATCTATTGACGCAAGAGATGGAGGAGACAGTATAGAGTTCTAGATTTATCTCTATTTTGTCCACTGGTCCAGAGGATGCTACATGTCTCATTATCAACCCAAACTTCTATCTATAGCATTCTTAACTATCATTGCAAATAGTATGCCAAAGAAGTTTGTAGTGATTGAAAAAAGACGCGATAGAATCAAAAAATAATGTAACGTGGTTTGAAAGATTGTTAAATTTATTGTGAAAATTTTTGTCAATGTGGTTATCTAGTTCATGCGTGCGAGATAAAAGCTGTGCATTTTTCCCTTTTTTTTTGTGGTAGCGCGCGTAGATTTTGTAAAAAGAACGGTTTTTTTGTTCTGATTTTTAATTAGGATTTACTCTTTACTACAAGCTATATATTTTTGTAAGTTAGAAATGTGTAAGCCCTTTTTAAATACATGATATGAATATACGATGTATCGTGAACCATTAAAAAAGTTCCCTTATAAGATGTGCAAACTGATATAGTAGGGATAAACGAATTATTTTTGCACAATTTCTTTTTCTTGTTGTAATCATATGACTAATGGCTAAGTATTAAGTATTGGATAGAAAGTTAATTAAATAACAATTGATCGTTTTCGAGTTACTTGACTCTAGGATTGACACTAAATGTCAAAGATCAATTGTTATACATTTGAATTTTCTATTGCAAAGAAAAGAAAAACTGTGCCACGTACTACTTCATAACAGCTGGCATGAAAGAATTAACATTCAACAAAGTTTCTTGATGTTTTGATATCGAATATACTTGTTATTTGGTAATCGTTTGAACGTTGTAATTCGTATAAAAATGTACCTATACAGTATAATAACCGATAAACTTCTAGTTTATAAATACGTATGCCATTGGTTTCCTTCCAGCTATCAATGGATCAGAAGTATTGATCACATTTTTCTTGGTCAGAGCAGAGAGAAATAAAATCTTGTATATTACCAAAATGAAATGACTCGAGGTTTTTCTCTTTTCTCACAAGTTTCCTTTACTAAATTGAGAAAAAACACAATACGAGTGACTAACGACTGATGCGTTATATGGAGCGATATTGAAAAGTAAAATATTTTCTTTTGACAAAAGTCAAACTGATTTGTTAATATATATATATTTCCTATTTTTGAACGTTAAAAAATTTTAGTAGTGTAGGAGTCACAACATATGTGTATCTGTTTATACCTTAACTCAATAATATAAATAATTCCGAGCAATACCCTGTATTCGCTGTACATACAAACCGATATTTCGTATTCGTTCGTTGATTTCTTCTTCAAATTTTGATACTCGCTGTATATATATAATAATTAAATAAACAAATTGTTAATTACTATTTGCTGACGAGTTTTAAAACCTCATCATCCTTTGAGCACGACTTAGTTGAACATCATTAAAACGTGCACAAGTAAAAACCATGAAATTGAAATAAGAGTGATAAAAATGCATAAATGTTACAGGTATACTTCGTTTTATTGGAATGAAGTGATACAGCATAATGAAACGCTATTATATGTACAAAATTTGAAAAAAGCGACCCATCATCTGGCGTCAAACACGTAAAACATCATTAGTTACATTACCGTAATAATGTATTTTTTTAACTCATGGTGGTTAGTAGTTTCTTTTTTTTTTTTATTGCGTAAAAGAGAAAATATCGATCTTAACAATGCGAATGTACCCTATCCATGGAAAGGTGTACGAGTGCATTGAAAATACTCAATAAACTCTAATCACCGTTCCCAAGCGGTTAAAATAATTACTTATACAAATTCGAACGGGGTGTAGACTCGTGGTATTACGGTAATATACGTTGATGTACATAGGTAAGTAATTGAATTGAAAAGTAACTCATTATGATCAATTATACACATACGCGCTAAACTGTGTCAGCTAAAGCTTTTTCTATCCTAACGTGAAGTCACGTTTCAACGAAAAAACAGTCTGCACTCCTGGTGTTAGTTTTTTTTTTTCCAAATTTCAAAGTAGTTTTTAACTTATTTTTAAGAAATGAAATCTCTATTACATCAACAATCATTAATCAACATTGAACGAATAACTTGACACAATATTTCCGTTCCTTGTGTTTTATTAATTTTTTTGTTCTCTGAAAATTTTTCTGTGCTTCTGTCAGTAATACAGAGCGAAACAACGGAAACTTCAATACAGACCACAGCCATTATTATTATAAATGTGTTATGACGAACAGTCACCAACGTGTAGCAATTTTTCAAGTGGAATAGTGAGCTAAATAGTAATTCAATAAAATTTATTCGTTACTTCAATTTGGGTAGGTATAAAACAGTATACACAAAGGGTGGTGAGGTATCCTATAATAAATGGATCACAAAATTGGTCGATGTGATCACGTACTCACTTTTTGGGTACAGTCGACAACTTGATTTTGCGTTTCAAAGGGGATAGTGACAAGAAAAGTAACTAACAATAACATTTGTTTCGTTAAATATCCGAACTGATAGATAGTAAGTTATTATTTATAGTGCAGTGGTGTGTGTCGGTAAGGTATATCAACTTTGGCTACATACATTATGAACGACCCTATCAACAATTTCTCTTCTGTTTGTAATTGTATTTTCCTTTTAAAACTATCAAACAGCTACGCTTTTTTGAAATTGTATAAATTAAGCCCACTGGTACTTAGGGTTGGATGTAACATCCAGCGGTTGATGGATATAAGTATCCTGACGATTTATCCTGAGCAATAGGATAAACATCGAGTTTATAAGTCCTTCAGCATGAATATCATTGCCAATTATGAGAATAACGTTTATGTTGTAACAGGAGATGAACTTGGCCTAAGATCGTTTGAAAAATTGCTTTACCTCTATTTCGGTTTTTTTTTAATGAATAAAAAAAAAGAGTTTACATGCTCGAAGGACTGGGCTGGTCACAGCCGTTGTTAGTGATTGGTAACGTGGCTAAAAGCGAACAACGTTAGAAGCCTTCTTGATACTGTTTCGAATCTAGTCGCGTTTGAATACCTTCAAGCTGTCTTTTAGCTTCGCATTGAGGGAAGTTCTGCAAATCGTAGTATTGGGGTGCGATTTTAAGTAACCAATCGGCTGAAATGAATATGCATACATTGTTAGAATATTCGGTGTTTCGGTTTTTTTCTATTTCATTGAAGAAAAAAAAAAAGAAAGTTTTTTACAATGGTACTCACGTTTTATGTCTGTTACTGTCCTGATGTAATTTTTTGTCGTAAGCACGAATTCGTTGTAGATTACCCACTCAGGTTTATGGTCAAGGCAACTGCTCGGATGTAATTGCACAACCTGATTGTCTTTTATTGTAAGATAGTGTCCCGTCCTTTCTAAATGTGCAACCTGGTATAAAAAAAAAGAACACAATTCATTATTATTCATTAATCTTTGTCATTTTCCGCTTAAAAGTGATTTACTCTCATAAGACCAAATCAGTGGGAAGCTAGAATCAAGCTTCTTGTCTGAACAATTTTTCATTCATATATTAAAAAGAGACGCATCAACACAAGTAGAGTAATACTCTTACAAATGTTTTCGATTTCTTACCTGCATGAAGAATCCGTTGACCAATGCTTTTCTGATGTTTATGTAATAGTCTTTGGACGTGAAATCGGTTGACGTACGTTTTAAACTGAACCTGTCCATGATCCTACTTAATTGCTGTCTAACGTTATCTCCACTCTTAAGTGATCGGTAGTTCACAAAATGCTCATAACACCATTGCGGATCTTCCATATCTGAAAATTATTAAATTTCTGTGTTAACACTCATAGTTCAAATTTTTCATGTTTCAGAAAAACCATAATTGAAAAATCACAGCCATATTTTATGCGAGTGCCAAGAAATTACACAAACACAGAGATGAGGAATGAATCATCAATTTTGAAAAGTCATTCAATTAGAAACAAAAGCTTTAAACACTCAATCACGTCATAGATTTACACTATGAGAAAAGGCTGCAATTGATTTTAGAATTGTTGAATATTGTACTGTAGCACACTTGTCCTCGTAAATGACATTAATTTTTTTACTTACTCTGTTTAAAGGCATGATATACATTAAGAAGAGTCAGATGATCGCCATCGATATGCGCGAACCGCATTTTTGAGTCATCTGCAGCTTTCTTAGCCTCGTTTGGTCTCACAAAACACTGTGGGACTAATACCATGTCAATTGTCAATACATAACCATGTTACCTCACCACCATCCTAACTTGAATCTACTGTAAATTGCCAGCTTTCAATACATTTTATATTTTCTTACTATAGACTATAACTGATTTAGCGCTTTAAATAAGGAAGACACATGAAAATGTCTGAACAACATCCTCGACTATGGGGAATTTCTTATTTTCTGAACTTTGGAGCTGACGTTAAGCTAAATAAGAGAGATGTTAGAAAATTATGTGAATCTAAAATTAAAATAGAATCAACAAACCCCAATACAGTACCTGAAAGCATCGCGGTGATGCTGAGTATTTCATTACTGCAGTTATGGTTACATGAAGCTATTAACATTTTTGCCAGCTGAGGGTCGAGCGGAAATTCAGCCATAACTGCACCTAGGTCTGTTAAATTTCCGTCGTCATCAAGCGCCGCCAAGTAGTTGAGCAGCTCCAGTGCTCTCATAAGTGTTTCAGGCGCTGGAGGATCCATGAAGTCAAAATGAACCTGTAAAATTCAAATTTTGATTCAAATAATTGTTCATTTCATTTTATTAACAGTAAAAGAATCGCACTACTTACCAGATCATCAATTCCAAGCTTTTTCAATTGCAAAACAACACTGCCGAGATTTGAACGAAGAATTTCTGGATACGTGTTGTCCTGCATCTCATTTTTGTATGCTCTTTCTGTATAAAGCCGAAAACATTTCCCTGGACGAGTTCGACCTGCTCTACCAGCTCGCTGTTGCGCAGATGCTTTACTGATTGGCGATACCAACAAAGATTCTACGCGAATTCTCGGATTATAGACCTGTGGTAAGTGATACCATTTTCGTTAGAATATTCGGATTTAGCGTGTCATTTTTCAATACATATCAACATTGTAATTTCTGTGGGTGACGAAATAACTACCTTTTGCTTCGCAAACCCTGGATCAATGACAAAAACAACACCATCAATGGTCAATGAAGTTTCTGCAATATTTGTGGACACTACAACTTTTCTTCCAATAGCTCCGTTGGGTTTAGTAGGTGGAGCGGGTTCGAATATTCTTTGCTGAAGATTCGGTGGAAGTGTAGAATACAAAGGGATGCATTTTAACTCTCCAACTTCAGGTCCTAGATTGTCCATTTCTCTCTTGATTCTCTTACAAGCTTCCTCGATCTCCTCCTGTCCAGTCAAAAATAAGAGAAGGTCGCCAGCCACTTCTTCGCACATGTGAATCTGTATTACTGTTCTAATTGCAGCCTCCAAATAATCCCTTTCTGGTTCTGGTGTGTAAAATATCTCTACAGGATGCGTTCGACCAGGAACGTTCATCAATGGTGCATTATCAAAGTACTGTTGAAATTTTCCTGCGTCTAGAGTCGCACTCATTATAACCAGTTTCAGATCTGGACGCTGTTTCACAACTTCTTTTAAAACTCCCATCAATAAATCTGTCGCCAGTGTTCTTTCATGAGCCTCATCTAATAAGATTACTTGATACGCTTCGAGCATGGGGTCAGACATCCCTTCTCGAAGCAGCATACCATCCGTCATGTACTTAAGCACAGTATTTGCAGAGCTGCAGTCCTCAAAACGGATGCTGTAGCCTACCTCTTGACCTGCAAAAAGGTAACGAAATTATTTGAATAAAGTATAGCACTCGATGATTCAATTTATAAATTTTGCCCATTTCACTGCAGCCCTGGTACTATTTGTCTGGCCCGGAAAATTTGGCTCTTATGGAAAAGGGTACTACAATTTTGGATCAGGACAGAACTGAGATAATGCTCTAAAAGTGATCTTCTAAGTGTATTGAAAATTATGGATTGATGTTGACTTTGTTTAAGCCTTCCCTTAGTCCATGGGGCCATATACAGGCAAGTATTTCATGCTTTAATAACACTTGTTGCGATATTGAATAAAATTGTCAAGAAGGACACGATGGTACTTTTTCGCATGTTTATCTAGTCCTATGAAAAAATAACCTTTCACTTTTACTAAGAAGCACGGTATTATCTTTAACATCAACTTGGCCATATTAGAAACAATTGCGTGAATATTTGTATGATAGTCCTTGAATTATTATTAAATTTTGTGATTCGATTGCAATAATGAGGCATAATTCGACGCATAAAAATATGTCGTGTGACTGATTTTATCAATAATAATCATATTAATTTTAATCTGTGTACCCAAAGCGACATCCATTTCTTCTGACACCCTCTGGGCAACTGACATGGCAGCTACTCTTCTCGGCTGAGTACAAGCCACAGCTTTCAGACCCATAGATCTTGAGTATTCGACACACCATTGCGGTATCTGAGTAGTTTTACCAGATCCAGTTTCACCAACTAAGACAATGCATTGATGCAGCGCTAAGAGCCTCATGAAGTCTGTTCTATACTCGAATACTGGAAGAGTTATTCTCTTCTTATAAAATTCATGATAACGTGGCGTATATGGAAGACCGGTATATGGGTTATGCTGAACTTGATTTTTGGCCGCCGTTGAAGTTGGCATGTTATTGGCGACTGTTCCATCTCTGTTAAGAAGTAAGACAACATTTATTTTAACAATCACTGTCACGTTGTTTTATAACTGAAACAATTTAAGGTTAGGAGTTACCAGTAAAGCATCAAGATGATGAACAATGAGTGAATTTATTGTGAATAATAAGCATACATAGTTTTAAATAAATTACATCAAATCCAAGTTGAGCACCTTTGCAGTAGTTCTTACAGGTATGTATGTACTGTATGTATATAAAACATTACTTGCTAATATAGAAGTTCGAGTGGAACTAAAGAAATCGTGGAATACAGTTAAAAATATGCAGAATGATGGGTGAAAAAGTTGAGGTAAAAATATGTGTATATATGTGAATAGATGTAAAATTAGATTTTCGTAATGAGAAGGATCGCGATGGAATTTTAACAATGCACATGGCAAGATTTAGTCTTCCAGTTGTTTAACCGAGGTGATAGATGTGCTAGTTACTTACTTCTTTCGTTTGATATATGGATCCACCACTTCAATCCTCCGCTTAGACATCGTGTGATCTTTATTTAAATGTCTAATTTAAACGAGTATACTGTTTACAAATTATTTATGTATGTACACGCAAAGCAGCGTCACAAAATGGCAAAACCAGCGGACATCCGAAGTCAGTGCCTTACTGATCATTAAAAATCTCTCGGCAGTTTTTGCGGCAAGTCCGCGGATAAGACGATACTCCTAGATCTAGCTGGCTGTGGACCAACCAATTAATTCGAATTGTCCGTATCACCAATTGGTAGGTATATACCTATATAAATTAAATATATATATACCCGTGTGTGTGTGTGGTGTGTGCAATATACACACTGACTATTAATAATTCAATAGGTGAAAAGTATGTTTAAAAGTAAACAAAAAAATTAAGGTACTTGACGCCGACAGGCTACATTATGGGTGCGTTCCTAGCTCCCAGCGCTGTCGACGATCCTTTATCTCTTTTGCACTGCTGAGTTCGTGGGTGGCTTTGCCTCTGTCAAAGGGAGTTTGTTAACGCTGCCAGCTAATTTCGGAACGCATCCTAAACTAGAGTTGTGGCGTCATAGGCCTGCGTCAAGCTATATTTTCAGAGTGTCAAATTGACGCGAATAGCACTACGACGTCGCAGGAAAAGTTGCCCCTGAAAATGCCGCGCGTCAAAACCCACGTGATTAGGTCAACGGACCTCAATAACATTTCTATTCGCAGATTTAAGAAATCTAGGATTACTAATTGCAAGTGTGAAAAAATGGTGAAAATGAAGAAGCAAGATGAAGTAGCTCATAGCGTGTTCTGACTGCGCGCAATTTATTCCTCTCGCAAAATTACGTCGATATAGTGCATCAAAGAATTCATGCAACTATTTTTCAAAATAGGCCAAATTTCGACCGTCTAAATACAAAAGGGTATAGCCTTGCTTGTTTGCGATTTTCAGAGCTCGGAAAATTTTCGTCTTACAATCAGAATCTGTTCAAAAGCCCTTTCTAGACTAATTGGACCCCAAGGATTGCATGCAAAAAAGGTATTTATTGGAGCATCGTAGGATCAACACAAGCTGAGAATATACGGAAAAATATGATGAAACTTATTTTGGTATTATTCATTTTATTCTAAGTTACGTGCAATAGTAACAATACAATATCATACATCTCGCATCCTGCACAGGTGCATTGCCCCTATACACAGGTTGGAACTCAAATTGCGTACACAAACTACCTTAATTACTATCTCATACAGCATTGCTCATATTCTGCTTCGTGGCTTAAATGCAATGTATTTCGCAGAATTTTCCCCTTACTTGTATCGTCGACTGAGAATGTATAAAGTCTGATAATCTGGGATATTTTCACTGATATATATTAATACCTATATCAGTGGTTATTTTGCGTAACAGTTTGCCGGGTCGGGTGGGTTTGAGAGTATTAGCAGTTTCCCGTATTATCAACCAATTAGCAACTGACCACGCCGGTGAAAGAAGTGCCTCATAACCTACACTATCGCGTGCAAAACGTTGGTAACATACCTTCGTCATAGTGAAGTTGAAAATTTGACAAAATCTTGTTCAAGAAATGTCTGTTATGAGTGGTCAGGGAATTCATACTTCGCCTGACGTCGCATATTACGGCAATGCTCTAAACATATTTTGATCGCGTTGCGCGTAGCTTACGTGGTGTTTTCACCCGGCCGTTGAGACCATAGGGATACATAAAATAAAGCATAAACAACGGTCTAAGCGTCCCGTCAACGGATTCGAATCGGTTCTCTAAAGGACAGAAGATAATAATTCTTCCGCCCTCTCTGTCGGTCTGCTCATGGAGTGGGGGGCCACGAGAGGGGAAAAACAGCTAGGCGGGCGTGTGCAGCTACCCCCACTCCATGGGAAGAGCAGCATAGAGGGCGGGAGAATTATTATCTTCCGTCCTTCACAGAACTGATTTAACTCTCTTCTGAACGTCGTGCGGAATCAGTCGTTTCCGAGAGATGAGAACGGCGGAATGTGTACGCAGGATTATTTCAACATTCAGACCGCGTTGTTCGATCAGTGTACTTGCACCATACTCATCTGTGAACAATACACGAAGAGCAGCGTGTAGCTTGAAGAGAAACCGAGTTACTGAAATGAAAACATGTTCAAGGTGAATTTCGTGTCTCGAGTTTCCATTGTTTTGTGTACCTTTAGGTATCAGTGATGTCTATTTTAGCATCTGTGCGTCGTGTGTCAGTTTCATTTTATTTTTTTTTGCTGATCTTCGGTAAATGCGCAGTTGTATAGTTAAAAAGTTTATTCAGTCGGTTCAGACAGCTACAGCACACAAAGTGAATGAAGCCTCGAGTGTTATTACGGTGCGGATTTTTGGACTATGAGAGTGACGATCTAAATTACGTGAAACGTGCTTCGCTTCTCCAATAAACTTCAGATGTTGCACGAACTACTACATGTAAAAGTGTGGAGCAGCCCAGAGTCGAGGTAACAATACTTATTTTCATTATTGTTTGATAATTCAAGGTGGTACATACAAAGCCGAACTTTTGTTCTTGCATAACATGCGATGAATACGAAACTGGACAACAGTAATAATTAATTTGCAGACTGAAAAGCCATTTTATTAAATTAATTGAAATGTTCTGTTTTGTTTTTTACAGATCTAAGCAGAGACTTCCGAGTTCTTTTTCCATTTCTCGGCAACGTTGGTGAGTTGCACGTGTTAGGTTATGGGTATTTCCCTGGGATTTCTCTGTCACGTGGCGTGGCGGTAACAATTGTTGCACAAATCTTCGATTTCTTAGCTGCATGGATAGGCTCATTCACGATCACAACTTGCTTGACCTTTAGTCGAATAATTTTTTCCTTCGCAATTCAATTTATCGTAGCTTACTTAAAGTTATAAATTTTGCACGTTGCTAAAAGTGGAATGAGTATCGCGACAGGCAACCATCACTTACTCGGCACTCGCGAGATCGAATTGCGTTTCACACTGTTGTAGTAATCTACGTTTGACTTTACCGATGATGTCGTGTAAGTGGTGGGTTCACCTGAGGTTTGAACGTATTCAATTATTCACATTATTGTTAAATCGATAAAATTCCAAAGGCTGGCATAACGTAACGTAATGAAATTGCATCTTATATTATGTATCATTTTCAATCTTTAAACAGCCAACAAGTATTGATCAACTGCAGGCTTAGCTCGCTTAGAAAAATGCTAATTGGCATACAGGACGTTTTTAATCAATTTTACAAAAGGTTAATGTACCGATAGTCTGCCAAGATTTACTACAATATTAGGGTTGGCGGAATGCAACTGCGATACTATATTCTGAGTAGGCAGACTATGATACAAAAACATTTTGCTCCCAACAGGTAACCAACGAAAATGTAAGTCGGTGACCATGGCGCAAATGATGAAGAATGACGTGTGTTGGAAAAAATGGAGAATCGTTTAGATCGAATATAGGTAACCGGGTAGGTAGGTGGACGTTTTGGGATACGTCGCGGGGCTTATGCATGCGTGTGTGAGTCTCTTTTCCGTTGGGTGGTTGCGTTGGGAAACAGGCAAGGGTAGGAAGGTCGCGATGTACCGTGATGTTACTAACTTTTATAATCCACAGCGTCAAACGATCACAGAAATTGTTTACCCAAATGACTCCGTATTCGAGTCTCTCAATCATTTGTGAGCATTTGAATATTAAAGAGATTGAATTTCCTATTTCTTGTCGCTTTGCAACCATTTTTCAATCGTCACTCAATTCAATTCAATTCAATTATTTAGTCATTAGCGACCATTATTGCATGAGGTTGACCTCTGTGATCGTCTGAATGAGCAAAACGCATCTCTGGACCATCTATCGCGTTCCGTGGTACGCTAGATGGAGAGAAATGCTGAGCTCGAAGACTTCGCGTCGAAGAGGACCGCCGACCGTCACGCCACACAATAATGCATGCCCTCCAACCTCCCTCCCGATTTCGATTCGATTTATGATCTGAGAAGAACAATCCGCATAGCAATGTACTTAATTCAAAAAGATACAGATGTGGATTGGGTTTCTACAGAATTTTTGGGACAAGTCCCAGGTAATACAAATTTTTTGACACTTTAATCTGTCGCGCCTTATTGCGCGTAGATTAATCATGAGAATTGGACGCAGCCTTTTGCGCGTAAATTAATAACGGGAATGGGACACGTTTTTTTACTCGTCGATTTTTCAAACAGTATATAAAAGAGTTACGCACTCTCGATGTGCTGATCTTTCAGCTCTTCTGTCAATTTGTTTACAAATAATAAAGTTTTCAAGTTCCACGGCGCCTTTTGCGCGTGGACTTGATATCTTTTAGTTATGAGAGAAAGCGCAGCATTTGAAACCCGGCGCTCAACGCGCTGGTACAAAAATCTCGATAGTGTACAGTGATAGTGGAAAATCTTGGCGTAAGTATTTATGAAATATATCTGAAATGTACAGAAACACTTATTTAACTGATCGCATTATTTTCTGTTTCAGGGCAACTTGACCAATTTTTTTAACAAACGCACTGAGAACTAAAGAATTTTCAATCGAAAAAAATATTTACTTCAATAACTCAAAGCAGAGAGAGATGTCTATTTAAAAAATTTAGAATGTTTTTTATTGATCAATACAATGAATAATCGAAGCAACGTATATTAAAGCGAATATGTTGGACTCAACCTATTTTTTTGTCAGTACATGGACTTATGTGATTGTGCTAACCATATCTTCGTCTGTTTCAGCTAATCAAACTTTTTGTCTATTTCAGCTAATACAACTTTCAGTCTGTTTCAGTTAACCAAACCTTTTGTGTGTTTCAGCTAATCAAACTTTCTGTCTCTTTTAGCTAATCAAACTTTTTCTCCGTTTCAGTTATCAAACCTCTTGCCTGTTTCAGTTAATCAAACCTTTTGTCTGTTTCAGCTAATCAAACTTTCTGTCTCTTTTAGCTAATCAAACTTTTTGTCCGTTTCAGTTATCAAACCTCTTGCCTTTTCAGCTAATCAAATTTTCTGTCTGTTGAAACTAACTAATTTGTCTCTTTTTGGTTTATTATATTTTTTACTTATCTAAGCTAAGTATATTTTTGTCTGTATCGATATATGTCACTAATTATATTTTCATATGTTTCAGGTAAATGAGTTTTATTGACTGTACTACTGAAAAATTAACGTTACCATTTTTAGATTTAGGTTTGGTTCAGGTCTGATTTAGTTGTCACCGATACATAGATTTAGCGATGTAGTTCAGAATCATCATGATCACAAAGTGCGGTCAAATTTTTTCTCCTGCAGTTTTTTTAAATGGTTATACAGTCTTTTATTGCGATTGTTTTAGTCTCAAGAGTTATTTTTCTCGAATCGCTTATAGGTCATGTTCGGTTTGTATTTCACTGTAGAATTATACAGCTCCGTCGTATTTGGGTGGTTGTGCTTATACTCCTCCGATTTGTTTTCATTTCTTCAAAGATTTCTGCATCGTCTTCCGGTAGGTAAATGCCAACGTCTTACAGCGATTCGCGTTTTCGATCTTGGTTTAGTTGATTGTTTTGCATATTTACTGAATTCTCCATTTTAGTGATTATCTCATACATCATAAGAAAAAAAACCGAACATCCAAAGATCAGCGTTCGCTTACAACATAAAAACAATCACCTTTCATCCATAATTAAAACAATCATCTTCCATCTATAATTTAAACAGTCATCTTTAATTTATAATAAATAGTCAGCGGGCCATACTAACTGAAAAATTTCGAACAAACTGCGAATATACGCGAGTACAAATTGATTGGGAAAAACAGTACACCATAATTAACACGTGAAACATAGTTATCCGCAATTTGTCGAAGAACGTAAGATCGATCTTGCTATTATTCTCCGTGGAGTAGGCCTACTGGGGATACCACGTAAAAAAAAAAAACGCGCCGCGTGCTCTACCGCTTGCGGTGGTGTGGAAACGAGCATAAGTGAACGTATTTTCACTGGTCAAATGCTAACATATTGCAGTTTTTCAAATGAGAATTGTATTCTTGCGTAAATTTAACTCATTGTCAACAAAACTCGTGCCTCGATAATATTCCACGCATGTGGAATCGTAATACCTTCGGATTTCTCTAGTTTAGTCAGAGTGAATTTCACGTAAATACATTTTTGTCTTTGATAAATTTGATTTCTTAATTAAAGTCAAGAAGGTGCACATACGTTACCTTCGGCAATTCCAACATCTTTCTCCCCTGCTTGACCTTCCGCAATCGACACGAGTTGTTACAATAAAACACGAGATTTGAATACCAAATGAGCACATCTTCCATGACAAACGATAAAGAACAAAAAAAATTATTAGGTGTTACCGGAAAAATGCGGAAATTCCGCATAAAATAGTATCGACTTTGTCGGGAATACATATTCTCAAACTCGAAATTCGTAACAATCAATACGTATGAGCATCTCGTACAGAGGGATGCGATCGTTCTTTTCTAGTTGTATCGCATAATTTGTCAAGTAAATTTCAGCACAAAGAGATATGCGGCCGATAATTGTTATAATTATTATGAGATTGAAAAACGAGTGTCAATTTTATTAGAAAATACAGACGGGAGCGTTTAATTACAGTTATTATGAAATAAGACACAATATTGTACAAGTATATCATAAATGCAGTTGTTTACACTGCGATATTTTTAATGACATACATAGCTTCGTTGTCACAGCCAAACAGTAATGTGGACCTGTCAACATCGATTGTATTGATTGGCTTGTGAAGCGTTGCACACATTGACGTTACATTCACTTTTCCTTTTGTACTGATTGTGTTGAGCCAATGCGTGTCCCCTGAATCTGTAATATAATTACATATATTAATCATAATTAAAAAGAAATTACAGTGACTTCGTTGTCTCAAATGATCCAATCTTAAAAGTAGAATAAAGTATAGTAACAGAAAAATTGAGAACTCGCGCGCTATAACAATCACCTAATTTCAATTTAGTGTTCTGCGCATTGTTCCAGTGCCATAGCTGTCCACTTGACGAGCACGAAAACAAATTTTCCGGTCTATCAGGATGAAATTTTATTTCGCTGACCGAGCTGGAATGGGCATTTAATTGAGAAACCGGATATGTGTTATGCCTCAAATCCCACACTGTCAGGCTACCGTCACCGCCACCAGCAACTACAATGTGTCTCTGTGTAGGATGATGTGCTAAACTTGTGGCTTCGGTCTGAGAAAATAAATAGAACAAATTTTGACTTATGAAATCAGTTGCCACTTCGACAAATGAAAAAGTATTTAAAATCTTACCTTTGTATTTGCAGAGAGTATAAAAGTAGTAGAGGGAACGTCCTGGTTGTTTCTTAAATCCCATACTTTCATGTGCCCCAATAAATTTCCTGTCAAAACTTCACTATGCCTTAGAAAATCAACACAGTGCATGGAACAGCTATCTGATTTTTCTAAAAAAAAAATAAAGTAGGCAAAAATTTGGCAAGTTAGATACAATTTTGCCAGACAAATGAATATTCATTAGTGATTTTAATCTGATATTCTTTTTTACTTTCTGTTTACTTACCAATTGTTCTCACCGGAATTTTCTGATTGGCTGTTAACAAGTTGATCGTACCATCTTCTCCCACTGTGACTATGTCTTGCTCGAAAGTTGAGATGGCCGTACAAGAAGCGTAATCCGATGCTCTGAAATTGTTCAACGTAATGTTTAGAGTCTAATAAACGGATTCAGTCAAATGTCGGATTCTCAGATGCTTGAGCAAAGGGAATCATATAAATGGGAAATAAAATTTCTTACGGAAATTTATGTAAAAAATTCCATGACAACCGTTCCTTGAATTGTGCATAAGGATTTTCTTGAATTTGTAACAATTGTACAGTACCAATAGAGGATGATGCCACGAACAGATCCTTGCTGATAAACTTAAACACAGAAAATTATGAAAATGAAAAACCAACTTTGTTTTAGGATGAAACACCGAATATAATTTACAAAATTACTGTTTATAGCGTTGTAATATCTGATCGTTATTTAATGCTCATCTATACTTATTACCCTTAATTCTGTAACGTCGCCGAGAAATGCGTGGGATGATATTATCACGGGATAAGACTCGTCGTCTTCTTCATTTGTGTCGAATGTCCAATATGTTATATGGTTCACCTGTGTGATTTGATCATATTATAAAAGCTGAATGAAGAAAAATTCAAAATGCTATGGCTATTTGCATAGCAGAGTGACAGTACTGATGGATTCAGGTTCTACCCTTAGTTGCACTGTTTTGAAATCCATGAACATGATAGGTAACGTATATGATGGTTTTGGACAGCGATAAAATACGATTACTCATGAACTTTGGCAACGGTATATGAGAGCGCAAATTAATCCTAAGCTTAACCCCTGTGTAAACGCCCACATTCAATCAAAAACTCCGGGTTTCTTTCTTCGTTATTACAGTTTGCTTGACTGTTGTGATTAATTTGCAAGAAATGAAGAAACACGTAATACCAGAGAAATACATCTAAAGTATCGAAAATTCGTGAATCAAAAATCATATCCAAGAATGTAAATAATACTTTAAATTGCTGTAAAACAAACTACTGAATAATAAATAGGTGATCGGCGTAATTTCTAACCTATCACCTAACCCTACCGGATTATCCCAGCTTCCAGTTAAAAACGATTTTGCTTCAACAAAGTCCTCGGGTTTCCATCTGATCTTTGATACTTTTTCGGAAATAAATGTTCCGTGAATATTTTCACTCATTTTAATTGCCACAACCTAGATATCTTGTATCTGCTTATTTGAATTCTGATTGTTGAGGTTATCAAAATCGTTTTTCCCTCAAACCATTCTGCCACTACTCGGTTCTCGACAAAAACTGCGCACGCATCATGAATAAAGGACTGTGGCCCACTGATCTCATTTGGAAACGAAAGGCTTAAAAGAAGCTACCGGTTGGCTGATTTTTAAATATTAACCAATCATATGAGTCTTTCAATACTTTCGTTTCTGAAATGTGGTAAATAAAACACACCCACCGAGGATGGGTGTTGATTTGGAGTCAGGTTAAAGGCGGCCAGTCGGGTTGAACTTTGATGTATGTACCATGAAATAGTTGTTGCAAATTTCTTTGATACTAATTTATCAGTACTATTGTTTTCTGTAATTATCTTTTAGTCACATCCGGTTCACAACGCTAATCGAACTTTAACCCGACTCAAACGACTGACACTCTCTGTCACGTCTAGCAAATACAGCCTCATTGCTCCGTTTTCCAGTTGTTATACCTATGTTAAAAGTATAAAATACGAGCTATATTTTGACTATTTGAACAAGAATAATATTCTGACTTTGTGAACTGTTCTTAATCTTGAGAAAACATGAAAAGATTCATAGCGATTCAATCTATAGTATCCGTGATTCAATTTCCGAGCAATGAGGTTTTAAATACTGGATTCAACGGGGCACCCAATCACAAATCGTAAACAGTCAAAGGGTCTTATCATACGACGTCATCACACGTGAAGGGACATGATGACGTAGCGTGTGACGTGCTTTCCAAAAAAATTGAATAGCGCTGGATGAAAGTCATACATATATACCTATTTATGCTAGTGTAGGTTAGGTAGAGGCGTAGGCGAGATGCATCACGTGTATGCGTACTTATAGCACCCGCACACATACGTATACATACATAGGTATACAGCATGCATGCATACGTCATCTAGTACTCTGCGTGCGTGTGCCCCAGTGTCCGTAGTCGCAAGTTGGTCGCTGGGCTGTGTTCCGCGGTTAGAGAGCCGAAAAGTTTTTCGACATATTCAACGCCTTTCGCAACACATTATCAACTTTAT
The DNA here is from genome assembly GCF_021155775.2 of Neodiprion pinetum. Lineage (NCBI taxonomy): Eukaryota > Metazoa > Arthropoda > Insecta > Hymenoptera > Diprionidae > Neodiprion > Neodiprion pinetum. Next base: position 25,904,458 of record NC_060236.1, on the reverse strand, counting down.
CTTTTAACGAAAATCAACTCCATAATTACAGTCAGCTCAGTTTTTAATCAGCGTATGCGACACTGACCTAGCGCAGGTCAGTGATCTCGTAAAATTACATTGAGATGTTAACTTTACAACAACTTTCCGGCTACTAGATACTAAACGAACCTGCTTCTCATCGAAGCGTCTGTAAATTGATTGTGAATAGTACATCCCATCGATATACAATTCGTCATATTGACACATGTATTCACGTCCGTTTGATATCCGATATTGCACTTTGGACAGGTTGTTAATACAACACTGTTGTGATCGATTGCGAACGTATGTTACGAAGGACACGTTTGTGAGTCAATCGATCTCTAACCTTACGTATGTTTAGGATGTAATGTGTTTATAAATGTTATCTTATCACCGGTGGCATTACTACTGTTATTACATCGATGTAAACGATTTCTATTTCCTTATAGTGCATCGTGTTTGCGCGATACGTCAACTGCAATTTAAGTTCAAAATCTGATCCACCTAATTCTCTGTTACTTGCAAGAAAATCAACATTATTATTTCCTTACTTGCCACTTGGTCATTATTACGCTGAAATATTTCGGTGAAACACCTTTGTACACATACATTATGGTCATTCATCTTTTGCTAATATTAACACATATCTTTCCATGTTCTCTGAAGTCCTCATCTGTTTTCCCAAACCAGTCAAGTATTTAATTTTGTATTTAATCAGCTGGATAATTGTGTTCTATTAGCTCACCTCTCATTCCACGTAGTTATTCTCAAGTGTTGACGTGTACTCGTTAGCAGTTTAAAGAATTTCCCAAACAGGCACCTGTCTATTATTTTGTAATCATTATCACAATTATTAATAATATTACTGTTATAGTAATTTATAACTTCTCTTGTCTTAATTTTTAGAAACTGAAGCAACAAAATGGAATTAAAATGTTCAGTCCAGTCATACGAGTGGGGGAAACGTGGTATCGAAAGTACTGTAGCAAATTTGGTCAAGGCAGCAAATCCAGATTTTTCTTTAGACGAGAGCAAGCCTTACGCAGAGCTTTGGATGGGCACGCATCCCAATGGACCATCATATTTGAAGGAGGGGAACAAATTATTGGCCGAATATATCGAAGAGCACAACCATATGCTGGGCAATGGTGTAAAAGAAACGTTCGGCCCTCAACTGCCATTTTTATTAAAAGTTTTGTCGATTAACAAGGCTTTGTCAATCCAAGCTCATCCCAACAAGGTGAAAACTTTATTTCCCACCGATGCCGACCATTGAATCGAAAATTTTGAGTCTACAAAGTAATAACACTGGTTTTAGGAAGACGCTGAGAGGCTTCACAAGCTGAACCCTGGCGTTTACAAAGATCCAAATCACAAGCCAGAACTAGCGATTGCTCTTACCCCGTTTGAAGCTCTGTGCGGATTTCGTCCAATATCTGAAATCAAGCAGTTCTTTAAGGTTGTTCCAGAATTCCGTGCTGTTGTAGGAGAAGATAAAATATTGGAACTGGTTAATTCGGATGAAGTAGGTCTTCATGCAGCTCTCAAAAACTGCTTCAAAAATATTATGACCTGTGATCCAGGATTTGTTGCATTGCAACTCAAAAAATTACTGAACAGACTATCGCACTTAGGTTGGTATTCAGGCATCTGTGTTGAATAATCTTGTAACTTCTACCCATGATTTTACAGGCCAAGTTGTCTTGTTTCAGATGAATCAGGTAGGCAAGCCCTCAATGGCAGCTTGCTAGAGAAATTACACTCTGAGTTTCCTGGAGATGTTGGATGCTTTGGTGTTTACTTGTTTAATTGGGTAACGCTACAGCCTGGGGAAGCTTTATTTCTAGGACCTAACGAGCCTCATGCATATCTTTCGGGTGGTGAGCGAGTCCTTCCAAATTTCTGTCATTGAAATTTTTCAGTATCTACTTCTTTATTCAGAAATATTTTCAGTTTAGTAAATACACATTCTTTGTTTTATTATGGTAATAATGAATATAATAACTTTTGCTATTTATATTTAGATTGTATCGAGTGTATGGCTTGCTCAGACAATGTTGTAAGAGCAGGATTAACCCCAAAACCAAAAGATGTAAATACATTAGTAGATATGTTGACATACAACTGTGAGCCAGCATCTGCCAAAAGGTTTCAACCGTCACGGGAAGATGAGTGTACAGAAATATTCAGACCTCCAGTTCCTGATTTTGCAGTTGCAAAGATTACTGTGAGTGCTTTATTATTTTATGTCAATTCAGCGTAATATCAATGTACACAAGTTTAATCGAAATATGTTGCAGATACCACCTGGAAGAGCAGTATACAATTTAATACCAAGAAGTACAGGCAGCATTTTAATTATTGTCAATGGCAAGGCAGAGATTGGCCCCTCCATAGTTCTTACACGAGGTTCCGCGATATTCATACCAGCTAACGAGAAGATTACCATCAAAGTGCTATGCGGTTGTCATCCAATGCTCATGTTTCAAGCAATGGTAAACCTTTGAGGATAACAAACGCCTTGTAATAAAATTGGAACATATGCGACTTATGGACACATTCGGGAGATTAGATGATGTCTCATATATGAACAGCGTTGGGCTAGGTACATTCCATACTTTCTTAAAATATGTAAGTATGGAAATGTAATAGAAATCGAAGAACTTATTTAAAAAAGTGGCATTTGTTATCTACATTACCCATCAGAGCAATTGCATTCATACCGTGCACAACACTGTCGACTTTTCAATTTACCGATAATATTGCTTTGAATCTTTACACAGCGATTAGTGTCGGTGAACTGGAAAACTCACATCGATTACAGATTCGATCATCCAATATGTTCCTAGTCGGTAAACTTGCTTGTTTGTACCTGATAATTGTGAAAGTTTTTCGAAATGAATTTTGCTCTATCAATCGTTTTGATATTGTAACATACAGACGATAAGTTGGTGTAACAAGCTTACCACTCTCGATGAGGGTATAAAGTAATCTTACAACGTCACTACTAGATATATTGACGAAATCTCGAATAAAAGTTTTAGATTGATCTATATATTTGATTGAGACTTTTTCGATTTCAGTTGCATTCAAGTGTTGAGTTAAATCTAAAGAGTCGAAGCTTCTCCCGAGAATGCAAGTCTCAATGTCAAACAGACGGAAGCCCTAATTTCTAAGCATCGTGTAAATTGTGTACATATTTTTAATGAAAGCTTTGTGCATTGTCATCGTGTAAGCCGTTTGATAAGAATTTTATCGACATTTTTGGTTGTTTCTTCTCGTATTAACTTATTAGTAAGAATATATTTTTTTAGCTATTAAACAAGAATGACTAAACCCATGATGCTGTAGATATACCTGCAGTACTTTGCCCATTAATTTTTTTCCGTTTGTTTGATATTTACAGTCCCAGCTGCGGAGTCGTAGTCGAGAAACTTCCGATTCTAAGTCAGCATAACACAGCGATTTTTCAAATTTGCTTACCAAACGAGTCATATCACGATCCGTTTGATATGACTCCAGAGCCCGGGCAAGCTCAATAGTGAAAAGTGTAAAAAAAAAAAAAAAAAAAAAAAACGATTTCCGCAAAAGTCTTTTTTCTAAAAGATTTGTCGTACGATTGTCATGTCGAGGTTCTGCAATGCTTAACGCTAAAGTTCATTGCAAAAAGGTGCGTGCGTATCAATTCTTATACCAATTCTTGTTTGTGCCATATTAATCCATCAAGTTGTTTACACAATTAGTAATTCCGTATTATTCACCAGCAATCAATTGTCAGAAATCACTCTACCGGTGTTGTACACAACAGGTATAATATTCTACTTGATCATCACGCTACGTATGTACAGTAATTACAGGTTGCACGTATGTAATAACAGTCCATGTATGGTTACCGTGTACATACACCTACCCATGTGCGTTGAAATCCCCTGCAGAGGACTCATTAGATGGCTGTAATAAAACCCGATGCTTTATTGTAGTCGTCTATTTGTTGCCGCGGACAAGTGTGCGCGAGTGATATTAAGACGCACACAACTGTGGCCATTCCTCGTTTGCGGGAAGACTTGAACCGCGGTATAAAACAAGTCGTTCATCAGATTCAACAATCACATGCCTCAGCGCATTTGCCAAGTTAGTGTTCCTCAAATATTACAAAAATTTAAAAGAACTCTGAAATTAAATTGAATTTAAAAAAACTTTATTGTGACAATATTTTATTCGTAAATTAGATGCACAGCGAGATTTACTGTATCCTTTAGTGAATTATTTTAGTGTCATTTCAACATTCAGACATTGAGTATTGAAGAATTGATCACGGTTTTTCACCGAGGCGAGCCTTACATTAATTGCACGGTTGGTATAATATTCAATTTCAATATCGAAACTATCGTGGCAAGTATGATTATTTAATGAAAAACGAACGCGATCAGCGATTATACAGTAATCTGCAGTATACAGAGTGTTTCATTTTGAAACTAAACAATATACGAAATATTGTTTACTACAAAATATTCATGGTTTAAAGGGGGGGGGATACGAGAGTGTCAGACTTTTCGTTAGTGGAACACCCTGGGTCAAGTGAAGGTCAACTTGGTTTTTTTTAAATATCATTGCCCTGAGAAGTATCAACGATAAGAACAAGATACCGTTAAATAAGTACACACGAACGATTTGAACTAAAGTTGGGAAATTAAAAAAAAAATTGCGCTATTTTGTGGTAACAAGTACAACTTTATAAACTTCACGTAGAGAACTATTCTTATAGTTTCCGGTATTAGAATACTCGAGTCTTCAAGTATTTCCACTGACCCAACGACACTGCTGGGTAAAATGCTTCAATTAAGCTACTTAAAATAAGAAATTGATAATGCTTTTCAAAACATAATTTAAATGGGTAAATGTGAATGATTACTTTAACAACATTTAAAATGTTAAATGCAAAATGCCATTTATATTTTAAATGAAACCATTTCAAATATTACCCAACAGTGTCAGACGAGTTTAGTTGGTTAATTCGTAGTACTTTATCACCCAGAATTTGATACCCTTTCAGATGCCTGTACAAAAAATATACTTTTCCAGCTAGGGGAAAAAAAAAAACAACATTTTTTCGTATATTGTTTAGTTTCGGAGTAATCTGGGACGATCAAAATGAAATACTCTGCAGTTGTTCAGTTATCCTAAGGATAAATAGTCAGGACGTGATACATCATCGCATATCCGGGATTCCGATGACGATCACTCGTCGTCAGGTGTTACTAACTACTGTAATCCGCATAGTGTGCATGCAATAGAATAATTTGGTCTGAACATGAAATACGTTTTTATACGGTCAGAAATATAGGGAGGAAAACAATTATCTCTATTAATGTAAGCGGACATAAAAGAAGAGTTAAACGTTTCTTCTAAAAAATAGTTTATCGACCGGCGTGACTGCATAAAGTTGGAAGAAATAGTACAAAACTCATCAGGATACAGTTACGTACTTAAATATCGCTAATATGTATGAGTGCCAATTTAAGTACGTACAGCGTTACCGAAGACTACCATCAGCCTCGGGTTATTCTCATCTGGCATGTTTTTTTTGTCAGTCTATAGATATTAATGATACAATATTCCCAACGGATTTGCATTTTGGCCTTCACCTTGCGAAGATATACATATATGTATACTTGACGTTATACGTATAGAGAGGGCAATTATCTCTATGTATTACATTTACCGCGGTATTATACAGCAATGGTAATCAGCTTTCGGGTAGTGTTCATCTTTTGCCGAGCTATAATAAGTAGGAAATAAATTGAAAAAAAAAAAACATAAAAATTATAACCGGACCGACTATCGTAACATAAGAATCTTGAATTGCAAAATATTAATTTGAATATTTAGCATTTACCGCCGGATGCAAAACTGACTTCATCAATTACTATCCATGTAAAATAACGCAGCATTGTTCTTCGAGATTTATTATACGCCATAAATGTATTGTGTAAATAAGACAGATGCGAGAATGGGAATTAAATTATTCAGAAATCATTCACGAACTAACGTGACGCGGACCATTTCGTCGTGCCAAGCTGTTTCGTTGAAATATTTTTGTTTTCGCTGTTTGTTTGCCGAACAGTTGAGAGATCCGATAACTCAGAGATCAGCGATTAACCGGAAAATTTTTACTATAACCAGCTCTCATTTTACAATAGCGTGTTATTAATATGTTTATTTTTTTTCTTTTGTTTTTGTGAGTATCGATAATTACCTTTCCGAGAAAACACAAATAAAGTTAACAAGCCGGAATTTCTATTTTCAAAAGGATTAATCAGCTGTGATGATATATTTAATTCATTAACATTTGTTTCCCATACCAGGGACTTGTAGATTTCTAAAAGTTGAAAAAATAATCGCTTCAGACGCACTTTATCGGCATTACGTTCTTGGAAACATAATCCGTAATCTATACTCAACGGTAAGTATGAACTTGTGAATATCATCTGGGTCATTATAAACAATAATATTATTTGTAAGTCGAGTTCTGCGAATTGTGAATCCCATTAATTATAACGTTGGTCAAATATATGTAAATATTTATATCATGTAGTGATAAATACTATACACATATTTAAATCGTAACATTAGCACTGGTGGACTGTAATTATTATCTGTTTTTGGAACGTTTGAAATATACTGATACGACGTAATGAATAATTCATGTACATCGCGTTATAGTTATACGTTAACCAATGTATCATGTGGATATACCGTGTACATCACAAAGTGCGCAATTACGTTCGTAAAAAAGGCGTATTTTTCTTTTATTCACACAATTTTCTTACGACGATCGGTAATGACCATGTTTCAGTAACATTGCACGTGGACTAGTACTCTACACTATGACTCAACCTTTGGCCTTTATTGTGCTCATCGTGGCCGTAGGAATCTGCGAAATCAGTTACGCCAGGGTCATGGACAGGCCACGGTGGATACAGTGCCAAAGTAACTCGGAGTGTACGCCCGGATATTGTTGTACAATCGGTAAGACGCAGACTGTACTTTTAAGCATCTCAATTATCGTTCAGTCCCAACACTTCGAAACTCTTAGGAGATTTGTCCGAATCAACTGAAGGACGCACCATTATTTCTATTCCACGTGAAACGATGCAACAGTCGGAATTTGCAATTTTGTTACAAATATACACGTATTTTTATGTTGAAAACGTCGCGAAGCGTAAATCTAAAAATCTCATTTTAACGACTTTGCAATTCTTATCGCATGGCATAGTTACATGGAATGAAAAAATTTGCGAAGCTTCTGAATTGTGAAGATTTTCATTCGAGTCATGTAAAATACAAAGGGAACTATGCCGCAGTACGGAAGCTGGAATAATGTATTTTGTGACAAGGGACAAATGTTGGCGGTTGCGACGAGTCTGAAGTTTGCGCCTGAGCGAAGCAAGGGCGACAATCACACGAGTTGCGATTGCCAACTTTCGGCCCGAGTCACACACGATAGTTTTTATAACAAGCGAATGAAAAGTCTCGGGACTTTGGGAGGCAGTTTTGCTGAACGCGAGTGGTCAATTTCTTCTCCCTGGGGATAAAAGTGAAGCAATCGTGGACTGCGCATGCGCCATTCTATCTTTACAACACTGGAATGAAATTAGCCACTTTCGTCCCGTTAGACTGCTACGCAAAGCCCGACTTTTCATACACGTGTGATAAAATCGATTTTGTGAGTCGACGGTAAATCTCAGCAGGTAATTAATTATTCATGCCGGAATTTTGTTTCTTCTGCCGTGAAGAGTTTGGCACCGAAACGACATAATATAGCTATATAAGTAGGTATGCAATACGCATCGTAACATTGAATTTTTGCACGTGTGTTAATTAAGGAAAACAGAAATTCAGCATTCCGCAGTGCAAGCTGATGCGCGACATCGGCGACGTTTGTCGACCGGATGGTTCGATAACTCTAAATACCACATTGATGTACCCGGATGGATCTCAGATTGAACTTACCGAAGTCCACGATATGTTTTGCCCCTGTGGATACGGGCTGAGTTGCGATCGTCGAGATGCCGTATGCCGCGATCCGAGTCAGGAAAGAGGATTCAATCACTTGCCGGGAGAAGGAATTACCGAGGACGATTAATTGCAATGCTAAATTTCGAACGAGAAATGCGTTAAAATAATTACCTAATCGCTGAACAAACAAATGATAATTGGCTGGTTAATAGATTATAAAAAGTGATTGAAAAACATCGATGTATTGCTTTGAAATACCGGTGACTGTATAGTATTATATTCATACGGATGTATGTGGAAATTCCGTAATGATCGAATCAATATAGCATTTGTATCAATTGCTGGTGAAGAAAATGTGCAACCCAGTAACTATAGCGGTAGGGCGACTGGAGCCCTTGTCCCAGGAGTGACGCATCATATTATGATCCAGGGGATAACATTCTAAGATGAGAAAAAAAATATATTAATTATTTAACGATTACCCTGTTCGAAGATTACATTAATTTGTATAATTGAAATAAAAACCAATTTATATTACCAAAAGCATACCGATAATTGGTATTCGATCATGTCTTTCCTGTCATTGTCATGCGCGTTCAAACGTTTTTTCTTGTGTAGTGAAGTCGAGACGGGGCCTCTCAATTTGACCCTGGCGGTTTTCCAAATCGATCAAGACTTTGCATTAAAAAAAAAATCCAAACGGAGTGGCCTTACTTTTTTGCGATTTTTGGAAAGAAAAATTTTATGCCACTGAATCGATCTGTACATCCCTTTTTCCAGTAATTGGACCCTTAGTAATCCAAAAAAGACGTCTATCGGAAATAGCTGAGGTAATACAACAAAATCCAAAACGGATTCTTTTCGCTATTCTTAGAAGCCAAATATTTTTATTTTAGAATGGATTCGTTGGAGTGTATTTATGACTGAAAATTCCAGCCTGTCACGGCAGATATTTCCAGCAGTACATTTGTACTGTAAAGCTACAACAAACGTTTTCCAATACCGACGCTGATAAATTGATAAACGGATTGTAAAAGACTCACCTTCCAGTAATAGTTACACAAAACGTGCTTACCGTTATATATAATATTATACTTATACAAGGTTTCCGAATTTTCTTCGTCACACGTGGCGTATACAGTACTATCATATAAATGTGCATATGTGTTTTTATTTTTCACTTTCAATGTGATAACCTGAGAGTGGAGATCAACTTATGTGATGGGGCAGTGAACCAACACATGTTGCTTGATAACATTGCGCATCTATTTAGCGGTGGTCGAGTTGCTGGATCCTTGCTTCGTGTGTTCCTGGTGTGTAGAAATCATCATATACGCATAATGATCGTGAAGAGTAAAGTGGTACCACCGATTTTATGTTATCTCCTCGCAATGAAACAGTTCAATATGCAAATCAGCGCAAGTCTGATGTCAATATCACGCCAACTAACATTTGCGTAGAACACACGGAATATTCGCTTATAGACGTGTACATACATGCGCAGACACTTGACAAGATAAAGTGGTCACTTTCGATCCAATCCTCCCAATAATTATTCAGTTCTCCATTTATTCAAGGTATCGAAATTTGAATGCGGATTTTGATCAATCAGCTGGCTTATACTCTGCAAATCACCGTTGCAATTAGCGAATCGGTTCATGTTCGACCAAGTTCAGAGACCCAAATTGCTGTCATACTTTATTAGAAGCAGAGAAGACTTGTTAAATATTTTTACACATATGCAGTTAATAGCAAAAGAATACAGGATTCGGTAATTTTTATATCGTTTCCTACCACGTTGGTTGAAGAATATTAACCACATTTCAAACGGGAAATACTGTAAGTTCGGCTATCAATTCATATGATGAAAAGACAGAAACGAAATATTCAAGGAGTTGTACCTTGTTAGGATTTTTCAAAATTGATTTGTTTTATTTCGTTTTCAATAAATAAATACATTCAAGTATATGCACAGAAAATTTCACATCGACGTTACGCGCACATTTGCAAAGATACCCCGGAGCGTTTGAAAATGCTTGTGAAACTGAACGCTTTTTTCTTAAAACTATATGTTCAAAGTCGGAGTGAGCAACATTTCTGGGGAACGGCTGATCCGATGAGTCTCAAATTTTTGCACAACCTTTATGAACATATTTTTCAGTCCTTGATCGAAGATTTTTTCTCGTCGATTAATATTTTCCATTTTACAAACAAATTAAGGGGACATTTTTTATGGAAAATCGATTTTTGTTCGAAAAGCTGCTGTTTTTCTAAAAATTAATGTTTTGCTCGTTCCTTCGATCGAAGACTGGACAATACCTTATATCATGCTCACCGCAAGACGCCTGTTTTTTTTTTAGAGATGCTCCCGGAGATCGGCTATAGCAGCTTTAAAAATCATTATTTTTACAATTAAAAAATATCAGGACGAAGTTCAATGTTACCCCAATGTGTATATAAATTTTTACATTATCAAATTAAAATGTCACTTCATGAGAAATCCTTGTAAAATCGCCTTTTTTCGGCCTTCTGATTGGGTATAACTGGGTAAATATGATTTGACGGTCATGCTCGTCATTTCCACAAAATTACGTACTATTTTATTAAATCTTATCTAAAAATATGATATATCTATAAAAATGACTCTCAGAGATATGAAAATTGCTCTGAACTCGTCAGATTCGCTCACCGCGGTTATTCTCATAGAAATGAATTATCGTTAGTACAGATCACTGCAAGTATGAGTTACCAATCCCAGATATGTGAAGTCAAAAAATTAAAATATATACCAGTGGCACATATGTACATATCTCATTATATGGATAAAATAATGGATTTGTCAATCCTTTTTTCTATTTGAAAATCTGTCACATTGCACAAAATGGGATTGGTGAACAATCGTTTTATAATAAAATTATTTCATAGTTCAGTTCATTCGAACTAATGCCCTATTGTTTAATAAAATTTGTCTCGGATGCCCGTATCCGGTGCATCGTATCCATTATACTAAATACAGTTATAATTTACGTCTCCTTCAAATTTTCTTTGGTACATCAATAAATGGCTTTACCAAAGGATACGACGCTTGGGTTGAATGAAACATCACTGGGTCATTAATTCTACAAACGGTATTTAGACGTGATTCCGAGGATGGAGATGATCTATTTTCCGTGTCGTTGATCCTTGTACGCCCAGCTCCGCCTTTAGCCATTGAAACTACATGTACCGAAAGTTTACATCTAGTCGAACCTGAATTCGTAAGGACATCCTAAAAATTGAAAAGAAACACTTGTGGTTATTCACGGTAAATTATTTATTATAACGTAAATTTATTTTTAAATAAGACGACACCGCAATATGTCAAATAAAACGTCGAAATACTCGTGCACACCTTATAAAATTTGATAACCATTTCTTTCGTTACAGTTCTCATGTAGGATACTTCCATGTTAGCCCTGTCGAAATTGTATCGTTGCTCCCATATTTCAGACCAGAACAAACTCGTCAGAGTGCCCAGCATTGTCGGTTTCTCCAATTTTTTCGTAGCTAAGGCGTCTTTGTGACTTGAGAATTCTTCTTCCGGCATATCAACTAACTGGTTCTGAAAGTGAGAGTAATCGAAAGTACGAAGGAATTCAAATTCTGCAAATGCATTGGAAGTATACACCCAAAAATTCGAGTTTAGCGATAGTTCAAAAGAAGCTTGAAAACACAAGCAAATCGCGTTTAACGCGATCCAGGAAACTTACCAACATCGCTTCCAAAAATGCTTCTATTCTTTGATCAACATACTGAGGATGTTTGTCACTTTGCACAGTAAATTTCAGACCTTGCGCACCATTTATTCGTCGTACACTGATGTAAACGATGTAGCCAAGCTGTTCTTTGGTTCTAATGGTATCAAAGTAGGGTTCAAATATTATTTGATTCAGGAGCTCCGAGAGTACGTTCGACTCTATCGTCTCAACACCACATTGGTAGTACACTTGGACGCAGGAACTTTTGTGCAATCTATTACCGACATCGTAAAGAAAGTTACAACCTGAAACATTGTAAATGAAAGTCAAAGTATAGTAGAGAAACAATTTTAACAACAAATGGAGAAAGTCTAACTAATTGATGTTGCACTTACCATCATCTAATTTCACATGTCGACATCGAATTAATTGTCGTGGTAGTAGCGGTGAGAATTGTGGCAACGCGTTGATCAATTTAAATTCAAATATTTTGACCATATCTAACGCTTCCGACTTGGTCACATTTCCATGTATTAAACATTCAATGTGCACCTTACTTAGCATCTGTTTTATATAATGTTGTAAGTTTTCCGCTGTCAATACTGAAAGCATGGAAATTTTGGCGATCAATACTCAAATTTGGACGCAAGTCTGTAGGATTCAGCCCTTTACGCAGTTGGGTATAATATGAAACTCGCGTGTTACTTACGTGAAGTTGATTTCAGCAAATCATCTACGGTCCATTTAGTCTCTGACAGCAAAACCCCCATGTGGTAGTCAGCACGATAGTAAGGCGGGTCAGCTTTCATATTTTTCAGACTCCTAATATACTGAAACCAACACGGTGAGGAATAAATCCATTGAGCATCACAGTATGTAAGTAATACCCACATCACATGATGGTACAAGAGAAATCGTCGTTCTCGCGACATCTTATACTTACACTTTCTTTAAAGGTTTGGAATAGACGCGGATTTACTTTAAAATTGGCCATCTCATCAACGATTTTCTCGAGCAAAATTCGCTGTTTGTCGTTATAGCCCTCGATTGTTAACTAAAGAAAGCATATAATCATTGCATTGCGTAAAATGGCGATATACCTCGTGATATACCTATGTACGTATATATTCACCTAAAGATATTGCCTATGATGATCAAAAGAATATAAGGAACATATTTAACGTCAACTGTAGATACTCACGGTCATTCCGTAATCGTTATGACTAAGAGACCAACAGAGTCCTGCAAGACGGGCAGCATAAGTATATTCGTTCAATGAATCGTAGAACAGGTCCACGAATATGTATCCCAGATTGCAATTAACTGGATCGATGCTTGTGAAAGAACTGAAAATATGTGTCATGCTAATAACTGATGTTAAAGTTTTCTTTATTGGAATTTTTAGATCTTTGAATGACAATTCTAATGTTAGATTGAAGTCATGATAAAAATCAGATCAACAGATCAAATGCTAATTAATCACATTGGTCAGAATTTTTCAATCCATTCACATATGGGGTAAATAGTTACAAATGCATTGTCTAAATTCTGCAACTTAATGCGGACAATCACATCAAGACTTTGTATAAAATCAAATAAATTGCTCACCTAACAAAATTGAATCTAAGATTAGCTTTAGGCAAGAGAAATTCATCATCTTGCTTGAACCAAACTCGCATCAGCGCTGTGTCTTCAATAATTACTGGGAATTTGTTCGCCTGTAAGGCCAATTGTAATATTTCATCAGATCGTCGAAAGATTTCGCTGATAAAAGTAAATTATTAACTAATCGAAGAAGCTTGGTACTTACGTCAGGCTCTCGTGGCTTCAGCTCAAAATTTGTTGGTATGAATTCGTTTTCAGCCGGAAGTCGTAGGATCCCGCTTAGACCTGCATCCATCCAGTCCACAACAATTTCATGTGGTATTTTTTCTATCATATACTTGGTTTCATACCAGGGTTCCGTATCATTAGTCATATTCTTACACCACCGAGCTACGACAGAGATTCTAACGTATACTGGACTCAGATATTCCAGTAGATCCTTGATCAAGTCCGGATTCCATTCGTTGGACAACCGAGGTCCTGTCAAGACTTCCCGCGCGGGGTATTTTCGCATACAACGTGCAGTTGAGTTGACCAAATCACAAGGTGACGATTTCTCTTCGAAACGGAAATTTATATTTCGCATTCTTTTGCATTCCTACAATAAACGTATACAAGAGGCATAATAAGGGATCAGATTGCTTTATAGCCAGACAATCAAACGAATATACTGATAAGAAAGCGAGTTGATAAAAACGTGGTAAGAATAGAAGCCCCGTATAATTGATTAATAAGCACTCACTTCAAAAATCCACGGAATAGGACCTTCTTCTTTCATCAAATTAATGTATTGAAACGTCAACCAGACAATATCACTGACTTTTTTTAGTCCATTTTCCGTTAGGTCAAGATTGATGTTAAAAAACTTGAAACCTCTAGCTCCTCTTCCATATTCAGCTTGTAAGGAATTACTCCAATTATAGGTTTTCAACGCAGACAACAGAGAACCTTTACCTTCATGTCCAAGAAGATGCGAGATATAATGCACCGACTAGCAATGAGAATAAAAACAGTTCAGACGACATTATCTAATTTATTATTTTATAGATAATATCATTGCGAAAGGTTGACCTAAACTTTAAAATTAACTACAATGGCAGAAGCTTATGGATTTGTTTGTATCTGGGGTAGTCCAGACGATAGTACATGTTATCTAAAAATGAATTGAAGAAAAGTTGCGGCCAAATGTTACAATCCAATAACATGCACATTGATGTGCAAAAACAAACGTAGCTCCCTAACGACCACCGGGCCCATTTGGCGTCAGGTATAAAAAAGTTTTCTTTTTAGTCAGTGAAAATCCAGAAATAAATTCAAATTTTTCGGAAACTGACAGGGTGGCCACTCAATTCCGCTAACGGAATTCCCTGACATTTCCCGGTTTTTCTTGATTAAAATCATTATTTTTCCCTAACATTTTGATGGACAATTTTTGCAGAAACCACTAAAAACCATAGTAACCAAGGTAAAGTATGGCTCAATATATTAAAGTTATAAAAGTTTTTAAAAATTGTTCATTCCGTTCATTATGATTTTTGAAAGTTGACAAAAACTGAAAGTTTCCATTTGCTTGGTCTTGTTAAGTATATATTTAAGAAGGAGCTCCAAGAAGCGAAATATTTTTAGAGCTATTATTTGAAGATTCATGCTGTTTGCAATGAAAATCGAGGTTCGAAGAATCATGACTAATTAACGAATGTGTAACTTTTTGAAGTATAAATTTAAAAATTTTTTCCCAACCGGACATTTTTCTTTTAAGCGTTAAGAATACACCTCAATCTATCCAAATTTTGAAATTGATATTCAATACAGCAAAACAATTATATTATGCGGTGCACTGTCTAGACGCGGCGCGTCTATGCCGTAACAGTTGCGCAGAGCCCTATGTTCAGCGTTAAATTAAAATTACTAATACCGAAGATAGAATTCCGGGTGCTTGTAATTTTTTATTCGATATTTCCTCCTCTTTAAGAATGTTTTTGAAATTTTCGCTAGCGCTTTTACTTTTTGAGTTATTGCCAAAAATCTGAGGCTTCGTTTTTTCTAGACTATTAGGCGTCGGTGAACTTGCGTCTCCACACGCAGTGACGGCCGTAGATAAATCAAACCGATGTCTGGTCGTACTATTGAATTCACGTGACAATCAGCAACTAAGCTTATAATCGTCAATAAGAAAAGAAGAAAAATTGTGACGATGCGGTGATAGCATCTCAATTTCATGGACAAAGCTTTTGAAATCCGTGAGTTCCATAAAAATTCCCCGACATTTCCCTGACTTTTCCCTGACATACAAAATTCCCTGACATTTCCCGGTTTTCCAGACGGGTGGCCACCCTGAAACTTGCTTTGCGAGAAAAAACGATTTTCATACATTTTTCGTTTAATACAATGGTTTACGATTTCCAGAAAATTCTGAACATATTATTTTCGACCAATATATACAAAAACACATTGTTTTCCCGTTTACAACTTTGCCCTAAGTGGACAGTTTTCGAGTAGTGGAAAATGATATCTAAAATATCCACTCTTAAACGGCACGTGAAAATAATTTGAATATGCAAATTTGGGGGAGTAGAAGTAAAGAATGAATCGGTGACCAATTGTTCACGTTAATTCGGACTAACCTATATATTATATACACACAAATCGCCTAATCAACTAAACTCACTGTAGAGCTGAAATATTCTCCCATGTCAGGTAACGGGAACATTATGCTGAGATATCTGACATCCTTTATGGGTACGGCGTACACTCTTGTTTGAAGATCAGAGAATGGATGGACGATCCAGGATGTTGAATGAACATCAAAATTTTGCAGATTAGTAAAAATTGTAGTAACTAGAGCTTCCAATTCATCGAGATTTTCTAAAAAAATGTTCATTCGTTAGAACAAGCCTAATTGATTGTACATTAAATTCTAAATTGTGCAGTAAAAATATTACTATTCTCTGACCTTTTCCAATTACGCTGAGCGTCATGATGCTGGCTGAATACCACGTTTCGTGAAATTTCAACAGTTCGTCTCTGATGTTGATATCAAGCTGCCTCGGGATTGTGCCCAACGTCTCTTTATTTCCCGTTCCAAATTTCGAGTACGGGTGCATGGGATTTGCCAATGATTTATGTAACTGCCTAATTCGCCATTTATCGTCCATTAGGTTTGATTCATGCTCAAGATCAACAACATTCAATTCCCTCTCGATGGCTGACTCGGTGAACAATGGGTTCACAAAAATCTGAGAAAACCGGTCCAAGGCCCCGGGTAAATTTTCGGGGTTTACATCAAAGTAGTAATTGGTGAAATCGTCGCCGGTAGATGCGTTACATGTTCCACCATGGTCGTAGATGTATTTCGTATAATCATTCTCCGCTGGATATGCCTCTGTTCCAAGAAAAAGCAAGTGCTCGCAAAAGTGTGCCAGACCTGGTAATTGTATGGGGTCATTCATACTTCCTGAAATGAGTATGAAGTTGCTGCGATGAGGTGAGTGAATTAATTGGAAATGAAAACATTTTCACGGGTTATACGAGTATAACTTACCGACTTCAACGTTGAGAGATGCAGCGCTTTTGTCAGTCGTTGAATCGCTTATCAGTAGTACCCTCATATCATTCGGTAATATCAGACCTCTGTAAAGTCTTTTGTCGTTCGGAGATTTGATTATATCATTAAAGCGTATTCGATCGTTTATCCCGAGCAACCTTTGTCTTGAAACGCATTCAATTATAACCAATAATTAATGAATGAGTACTTGGTGAAAAATACCGTGTTTGTAAAATTAAAAAAAAAATACAAGTATTCACTAACTGGGAGTAAATAGTCGCTTTTCTCTGACTGGTATTGATACTTTGACATAGTTCCTCCATAATTGCAATCCGATCAGAAGTGGACAATATGTAAATATCTGGGATAGGTGTCGTGAAGTAACAGGAAATCTGGAAGAACACGAAACCTGTTGTGTACACGGAAATTAAGCTCATCATGTATGCTTAAAGTGCGAGGAGAACACGTTAATCTACGCCGAATTTGTGAAACTACCGAAGATCATATCAGCACCTCACTTAGTTAGAGAATTGAAGTAATATTCGATGGATAGTAACCATCTGCGTATAAGGTTTGACGTGGTAGAGAAACATCCAGGGTACGCGTAATCACGTATTTAAAATACACCAAGTGTATTTCTCAGCAAAATAACCAAGTTTGGAGTCCTTACGATTACGATTACGTGACCGATGTTTTAAATAAAATTGTTCTAAGGAGGGCTCCCATCAGGGCTGAAACGTTAACACAATAAAAAAAAGTGTTTTGATGTCTCGACCTTCATATCCAAGAATAATATTATTCAACAATTCACCAAGGTCAAGAAAAAAATCGTCTTCATTATGTCTAACGTTGCTGCTCCAAAAATGATTGCGAGCATTGAAATCCCCACTAAGTAAAGTGATAAAAAAATTTAATCTGATAATCGGCTTTTCCATACCGAGAAATTTGATAAGGAGTTTGCAAGAAATCGAAAGACAAATTGTTTTGGATCTACAAGACAATTTAAAAATGAACAATCATGTACATTTCCGGACATGTAATTCTGTTTAAAAAGACTCCATGGATATTTATATACGCAGCTGCAGTAGAAATGTCATAATAAAAGTTTTATCTGTAATTTTGTATATAACTTATTTCACCAATATGATACACATGTATGAAATTTGAAAAAACAAATTTCTGCAATATTTCAGAAATATCTTAGTTCTTACGCAATGAATGGCGGAGACTCGGACATTGCGGTAACATTACGCAATATAAGCGCAATCATTGCCAATGTTGCAAAGTTATGTTGCTGCAACGTCTCGATGCTGTATGGGATGATAATATCAACATTGCTGTGCTGCCACAGCCATGTCTCAATTAAACGTACGATATTGAAATTCTTTTCATAAGGCAGATTTTACCAACGTGTGAGAATTAAACTGTCCTTTTTTGTAGTACTATTTAAAATTTCATACGAGTAGCTTTCAGAGCAATAAATTAGTGACTTGACGATATTTTTCCGCTAGACACGAATGATTTTTCAACATATTTTCTCCGAATAAATTTTAACGTGAAGCATGCAGGCCTTTTCCTATAAAAGCTACCTATTTCCCACACCATTTGGCACATGTATACCAGAATTCATGAAATTCAATTCCAGCATAATTATGACATTCAAGTTCGCCCTGCGCTGCAACGTAACATGGCCGATGTACCGTGAGATATATCGAGCCCAAACATAGAAACAAGCCACCTCGACGCCTACACATAGGCAACCAGGTGTTACAATTTCGTTCCTGAGACGGCAAATTGTAACTCCGATTGCCTCTCTGTAGGCGCCGAGGTAGCTTGTTTCCATGTTTAGGTCAGGCTGGCTAGGCAGACCGGCACTTTTATCCTGTTTACAAGGTTATCACCTTGATCGGTAGGTCAGAACGTCCCGCGAAAACATGAACCTAAAGTAATCTTATGTTATGATGATCACCTAACGTAGTGATATTAATCACAAAAGGTATGTAAGCACTCTAAAAACTATAAAAGTTTTTCTGAACTCTGTACACATAAACACACCTACTTTCTACCGCAAATCTGTGGACAAAAAACTATTTTATTAGTAATTTTATTCTTATATCTGAGGATTGATTGTTAAATTTATGACATACAGTTAGACACTCGCACAAACGATATATTTCCAGCAGCACAATCTGCAGTTACCAAAAATATACCAAAGTTGGTATATTTAATATGTTTGAAAATCCGGCACGCTTTTATAGTTATATCGTGATCGTGTAAACTGTACACACACAATTCATGAATAAAAACAAGTAAATCCAAATGAACTTACTAGGAACAAACTATAGGCTTATACCACTACTTCGAAATGATTAAAGTGTTTTCAAATATCCGCGAGAAAACTCGGAAAGCAATAATCGTACAATTGTATCGCATGATGTTTCCTGTACAGAGTAATTTGACGACTGTCACTGCCAACCAACACCGAGTACACTCGACTGATATCCTGATTGTGAGACTAATCCTTAACCATTGTGAACATCATCCTTCTCCCAACATGTCGTCAAACTGAAAAAGAAAGAGTTAGTGTCATCACTTTCTTGACTTCCATGAATAATAATCGTACCTATAAATTTGACTGAATTTTTCTCTCCCGTGGAGGAAAAATAGCTGTTACACAGCCTGGTGTATGACACATCAATACGTTATTTCGAAACCTCATAAAAAGTAACACTGGACGTACCCGTGCACCCAAAAATATAAATTGGTTACGCACTTAATTATCGACATTCAAAATTTGGAAAAGATTTTCAAACTTTTTCGACTGAAAATCACTTCCTTCTCGGTGAATTTTTTCAAACGTCTGCCGTATTAGTTTTTTTTTTTACACTGTGAGCCAGGCTCGCAGCGTAAGAGTTTACTCCGGAAGACAAAATGTATAGCTAATAATGTGCAGTTATATGCAATTGTATTAATGAAACGTTTTTTGTGTCCAAGGAAAGATTTTTCATGCAAATAACGGTTAATGCTATTATTTCCGACCAATTCCCGTTGCATCAACTCAATTTTCTGGTTAATTGTCTACCTAGTGTAACAAACTGGCCGGAATCATTTTTTCCTCATTTGAATCATGCTAGCTTCAAGCAATTGGAAGTTTCAAGCTTCCAATTGGTTTTTCAGGATATTTTTCTTTGCAAACTCTGGTTTAGTTTGTTCAGTCATGACATTTTGTTCAAGGGGTTTGGTGGGTTTCAAAAGCTCAAAATAGGTGCATTTTTATGAATTTTTTTTTATTTAATCAACAGAATATTTCATTCCGTCAATTTAACACATAAAACATACATATTTTATAAGTAGTTTGTGAAATTTTCATTGAAAAATATTGAAAATTAAGGCGTGGACACGTCGTCTGCTATGACCCCTCAACGACGGTTCGACGTTTGTCGACCGGATGGTTCGATAACTCTAAATACCACATTGATTTACCCGGATGGATCTCAGATTGAACTTACCGAAGTCCACGATATGTTTTGCCCCTGTGGATACGGGCTGAGTTGCGATCGTCGAGATGCCGTATGCCGCGATCCGAGTCAGGAAAGAGGATTCAATCACTTGCCGGGAGAAGGAATTGCCGAGGACGATTAATTGCAATGCTAAATTTCGAACGAGAAATGCGTTAAAATAATTACCTAATCGCTGAACAAACAAATGATAATTGGCTGGTTAATAGATTATAAAAAGTGATTGAAAAACATCGATGTATTGCTTTGAAATACCGGTGACTGTATAGTATTATATTCATACGGATGTATGTGGAAATTCCGTAATGATCGAATCAATATAGCATTTGTATCAATTGCTGGTGAAGAAAATGTGCAACCCAGTAACTATAGCGGTAGGGCGACTGGAGCCCTTGTCCCAGGAGTGACGCATCATATTATGATCCAGGGGATAACATTCTAAGATGAGAAAAAAAATATATTAATTATTTAACGATTACCCTGTTCGAAGATTACATTAATTTGTATAATTGAAATAAAAACCAATTTATATTACCAAAAGCATACCGATAATTGGTATTCGATCATGTCTTTCCTGTCATTGTCATGCGCGTTCAAACGTTTTTTCTTGTGTAGTGAAGTCGAGACGGGGCCTCTCAATTTGACCCTGGCGGTTTTCCAAATCGATCAAGACTTTGCATTAAAAAAAAAATCCAAACGGAGTGGCCTTACTTTTTTGCGATTTTTGGAAAGAAAAATTTTATGCCACTGAATCGATCTGTACATCCCTTTTTCCAGTAATTGGACCCTTAGTAATCCAAAAAAGACGTCTATCGGAAATAGCTGAGGTAATACAACAAAATCCAAAACGGATTCTTTTCGCTATTCTTAGAAGCCAAATATTTTTATTTTAGAATGGATTCGTTGGAGTGTATTTATGACTGAAAATTCCAGCCTGTCACGGCAGATATTTCCAGCAGTACATTTGTACTGTAAAGCTACAACAAACGTTTTCCAATACCGACGCTGATAAATTGATAAACGGATTGTAAAAGACTCACCTTCCAGTAATAGTTACACAAAACGTGCTTACCGTTATGTATAATATTATACTTATACAAGGTTTCCGAATTTTCTTCGTCACACGTGGCGTATACAGTACTATCATATAAATGTGCATATGTGTTTTTATTTTTCACTTTCAATGTGATAACCTGAGAGTGGAGATCAACTTATGTGATGGGGCAGTGAACCAACACATGTTGCTTGATAACATTGCGCATCTATTTAGCGGTGGTCGAGTTGCTGGATCCTTGCTTCGTGTGTTCCTGGTGTGTAGAAATCATCATATACGCATAATGATCGTGAAGAGTAAAGTGGTACCACCGATTTTATGTTATCTCCTCGCAATGAAACAGTTCAATATGCAAATCAGCGCAAGTCTGATGTCAATATCACGCCAACTAACATTTGCGTAGAACACACGGAATATTCGCTTATAGACGTGTACATACATGCGCAGACACTTGACAAGATAAAGTGGTCACTTTCGATCCAATCCTCCCAATAATTATTCAGTTCTCCATTTATTCAAGGTATCGAAATTTGAATGCGGATTTTGATCAATCAGCTGGCTTATACTCTGCAAATCACCGTTGCAATTAGCGAATCGGTTCATGTTCGACCAAGTTCAGAGACCCAAATTGCTGTCATACTTTATTAGAAGCAGAGAAGACTTGTTAAATATTTTTACACATATGCAGTTAATAGCAAAAGAATACAGGATTCGGTAATTTTTATATCGTTTCCTACCAAGTTGGTTGAAGAATATTAACCATATTATAAACGGGAAATACTGTAAGTTCGGCTATCAATTCATATGATGAAAAGACAGAAACGAAATATTCAAGGAGTTGTACCTTGTTAGGATTTTTCAAAATTGATTTGTTTTATTTCGTTTTCAATAAATAAATACATTCAAGTATATGCACAGAAAATTTCACATCGACGTTACGCGCACATTTGCAAAGATACCCCGGAGCGTTTGAAAATGCTTGTGAAACTGAACGCTTTTTTCTTAAAACTATATGTTCAAAGTCGGAGTGAGCAAGATTTCTCGGAAACGGCTGATCCGATGAGTCTCAAATTTTTGCACAACCTTTATGAACATATTTTTCAGTCCTTGATCGAAGGTTTTTTCTCGTCGATTAATATTTTCCATTTTACAGACAAATTAAGGGGACATTTTTTATGGAAAATCGATTTTTGTTTGAAAAGCTGCTGTTTTTCTAAAAATTAATGTTCTGCTCGTTCCTTCGATC
Source organism: Neodiprion pinetum (assembly GCF_021155775.2). NCBI lineage: Eukaryota > Metazoa > Arthropoda > Insecta > Hymenoptera > Diprionidae > Neodiprion > Neodiprion pinetum. The sequence continues at coordinate 25,881,732 of NC_060236.1, read as the reverse complement.
GAAGACTGGACAATACCTTATATCATGCTCACCGCAAGACGCCTGTTTTTTTTTTAGAGATGCTCCCGGAGATCGGCTATAGCAGCTTTAAAAATCATTATTTTTACAATTAAAAAATATCAGGACGAAGTTCAATGTTACCCCAATGTGTATATAAATTTTTACATTATCAAATTAAAATGTCACTTCATGAGAAATCCTTGTAAAATCGCCTTTTTTCGGCCTTCTGATTGGGTATAACTGGGTAAATATGATTTGACGGTCATGCTCGTCATTTCCACAAAATTACGTACTATTTTATTAAATCTTATCTAAAAATATGATATATCTATAAAAATGACTCTCAGAGATATGAAAATTGCTCTGAACTCGTCAGATTCGCTCACCGCGGTTATTCTCATAGAAATGAATTATCGTTAGTACAGATCACTGCAAGTATGAGTTACCAATCCCAGATATGTGAAGTCAAAAAATTAAAATATATACCAGTGGCACATATGTACATATCTCATTATATGGATAAAATAATGGATTTGTCAATCCTTTTTTCTATTTGAAAATCTGTCACATTGCACAAAATGGGATTGGTGAACAATCGTTTTATAATAAAATTATTTCATAGTTCAGTTCATTCGAACTAATGCCCTATTGTTTAATAAAATTTGTCTCGGATGCCCGTATCCGGTGCATCGTATCCATTATACTAAATACAGTTATAATTTACGTCTCCTTCAAATTTTCTTTGGTACATCAATAAATGGCTTTACCAAAGGATACGACGCTTGGGTTGAATGAAACATCACTGGGTCATTAATTCTACAAACGGTATTTAGACGTGATTCCGAGGATGGAGATGATCTATTTTCCGTGTCGTTGATCCTTGTACGCCCAGCTCCGCCTTTAGCCATTGAAACTACATGTACCGAAAGTTTACATCTAGTCGAACCTGAATTCGTAAGGACATCCTAAAAATTGAAAAGAAACACTTGTGGTTATTCACGGTAAATTATTTATTATAACGTAAATTTATTTTTAAATAAGACGACACCGCAATATGTCAAATAAAACGTCGAAATACTCGTGCACACCTTATAAAATTTGATAACCATTTCTTTCGTTACAGTTCTCATGTAGGATACTTCCATGTTAGCCCTGTCGAAATTGTATCGTTGCTCCCATATTTCAGACCAGAACAAACTCGTCAGAGTGCCCAGCATTGTCGGTTTCTCCAATTTTTTCGTAGCTAAGGCGTCTTTGTGACTTGAGAATTCTTCTTCCGGCATATCAACTAACTGGTTCTGAAAGTGAGAGTAATCGAAAGTACGAAGGAATTCAAATTCTGCAAATGCATTGGAAGTATACACCCAAAAATTCGAGTTTAGCGATAGTTCAAAAGAAGCTTGAAAACACAAGCAAATCGCGTTTAACGCGATCCAGGAAACTTACCAACATCGCTTCCAAAAATGCTTCTATTCTTTGATCAACATACTGAGGATGTTTGTCACTTTGCACAGTAAATTTCAGACCTTGCGCACCATTTATTCGTCGTACACTGATGTAAACGATGTAGCCAAGCTGTTCTTTGGTTCTAATGGTATCAAAGTAGGGTTCAAATATTATTTGATTCAGGAGCTCCGAGAGTACGTTCGACTCTATCGTCTCAACACCACATTGGTAGTACACTTGGACGCAGGAACTTTTGTGCAATCTATTACCGACATCGTAAAGAAAGTTACAACCTGAAACATTGTAAATGAAAGTCAAAGTATAGTAGAGAAACAATTTTAACAACAAATGGAGAAAGTCTAACTAATTGATGTTGCACTTACCATCATCTAATTTCACATGTCGACATCGAATTAATTGTCGTGGTAGTAGCGGTGAGAATTGTGGCAACGCGTTGATCAATTTAAATTCAAATATTTTGACCATATCTAACGCTTCCGACTTGGTCACATTTCCATGTATTAAACATTCAATGTGCACCTTACTTAGCATCTGTTTTATATAATGTTGTAAGTTTTCCGCTGTCAATACTGAAAGCATGGAAATTTTGGCGATCAATACTCAAATTTGGACGCAAGTCTGTAGGATTCAGCCCTTTACGCAGTTGGGTATAATATGAAACTCGCGTGTTACTTACGTGAAGTTGATTTCAGCAAATCATCTACGGTCCATTTAGTCTCTGACAGCAAAACCCCCATGTGGTAGTCAGCACGATAGTAAGGCGGGTCAGCTTTCATATTTTTCAGACTCCTAATATACTGAAACCAACACGGTGAGGAATAAATCCATTGAGCATCACAGTATGTAAGTAATACCCACATCACATGATGGTACAAGAGAAATCGTCGTTCTCGCGACATCTTATACTTACACTTTCTTTAAAGGTTTGGAATAGACGCGGATTTACTTTAAAATTGGCCATCTCATCAACGATTTTCTCGAGCAAAATTCGCTGTTTGTCGTTATAGCCCTCGATTGTTAACTAAAGAAAGCATATAATCATTGCATTGCGTAAAATGGCGATATACCTCGTGATATACCTATGTACGTATATATTCACCTAAAGATATTGCCTATGATGATCAAAAGAATATAAGGAACATATTTAACGTCAACTGTAGATACTCACGGTCATTCCGTAATCGTTATGACTAAGAGACCAACAGAGTCCTGCAAGACGGGCAGCATAAGTATATTCGTTCAATGAATCGTAGAACAGGTCCACGAATATGTATCCCAGATTGCAATTAACTGGATCGATGCTTGTGAAAGAACTGAAAATATGTGTCATGCTAATAACCGATGTTAAAGTTTTCTTTATTGGAATTTTCAGATCTTTGAATGACAATTCTAATGTTGGATTCAATTCATGATAAAAATCAGATCAACAGATCAAATGCTAATTAATCACATTGGTCAGAATTTTTCAATCTATTCACATAAGGGGTTAATAGTTACAAATGCAGTGTTTAAATTCTGCAACCTAATGCGGACAATCACATCAAGACTTTGTATAAAATCAAATAAATTGCTCACCTAACAAAATTGAATCTAAGATTAGCTTTAGGCAAGAGAAATTCATCATCTTGCTTGAACCAAACTCGCATCAGCGCTGTGTCTTCAATAATTACTGGGAATTTGTTCGCCTGTAAGGCCAATTGTAATATTTCATCAGATCGTCGAAAGATTTCGCTGATAAAAGTAAATTACTAACTAATCGAAGAAGCTTGGTACTTACGTCAGGCTCTCGTGGCTTCAGCTCAAAATTTGTTGGTATAAATTCGTTTTCAGCTGGAAGACATAGGATCCCGCTTAGAATTGCATCCATCATGTCCATAACAATGGCAACTGGTATTTTTTCTATCATATACTCGGTTCCATACCAGGTTTCCGTTTCATTAGTCATATTCTTACACCACCGAGCTACGACAAAGATTCTAACGTATATTGGACTCAGATAATCCAGTAGATCCTTAATCAAGTCCGGATTCCATTCGTTGGACAACCGAGGTCCTGTCAAGACTTCCCGCGCGGGGTATTCTCGCAAACAACGTACAGTTGAGTTGACTAAATCACAAGGTGACGATTTCTCCTCGTAACGGAAATTTATATTTCGCATTTTTTTGCATTCCTACAATAAACGTATACAAGAGGCATAATAAGGGATCAGATTGCTTCATAGCCAGACAATCAAACGAACGTACTGATAAGAAAGCGAGTTAATAAAAACGTGGTAAAAATAGAAGCCCCGTATAATTGATTAATGAGCACTCACTTCAAAAATCCACGGAATAGGACCTCCTTTTTTAATCAAATTAATGTATTGAAACGTCAACCACACAATAGTATCGACATTTTCTAGTCCATTTTCCGTTAGGTCAAGATTGATGTTAAAAAACTTGAAACCTCTAGCTCCTCTTCCATATTCAGCTTGTAAGGAATTACCCCAATTATAGGTTTTCAACGCAGACAACAGAGAACCTTTACCTTCATGTCCAAGAAGATGCGAGATATAATGCACCGACTAGCAATGAGAATAAAAACAGTTCAGACGACATTATCTAATTTATTATTTTATAGATAATATCATTGCGAAAGGTTGACCTAAACTTTAAAATTAACTACAATGGCAGAAGCTTATCGATTTGTTTGTATCTGGGGTAGTCCAGACGATAGTACATGTTCTCTAAAAATGAATTGAAGAAAAGTTGCGGCCAAATGTTACAATCCAATAACATGCACATTGAAGTGCAAAAACAAACGTAGCTCCCTAACGACCACCGGGCCCATTTGGCGTCAGGTATAAAAAAGTTTTCTTTTTAGTCAGTGAAAATTCAGAAATAAATTCAAATTTTTCGGAAACTGACAGGGTGGCCACTCAATTCCGTTCACGGAATTCCCTGACATTTCCCTGACTTTTCCCTGACATACAAAATTCCCTGACATTTCCCGGTTTTCCAGACGGGTGGCCACCCTGAAACTTGCTTTGCGAGACAAAACGATTTTCATACATTTTTCGTTTAATACAATGGTTTACGATTTCCAGAAAATTCTGAACATATTATTTTCGACCAATATATACAAAAACACATTGTTTTCCCGTTTACAACTTTGCCCTAAGTGGACAGTTTTCGAGTAGTGGAAAATGATATCTAAAATATCCACTCTTAAACGGCAGGTGAAAATAATTTGAATATGCACCTTTGGTGGAGTAGAAGTAAAAAAAAACATGAGAGCTGTCATGGGACAGCCGGTACGAACGAAGTTCCTTACGCTATATTACTGCTCATTGAATAAATTAAGAACGTTTAATTGAAGAATAATTAAATGAAAAATCAAATATATGAAGGAATGGTAATAAAATCGTACGAATGTGTTTTTGAAAGATATAAAAAGAAAGAGAGGCAAAGTATAGACGTACGCTGTGAGAGAGCGCGCTGCGGCCCAAAGTATAGTTGTACGCTGTAGGAGAGAGAAAGAGGGGCGAAGTATAGTCGTGCGCTGTGAGTGAGAGAGACCGCTGCTGCCGTCTCCCACCCCAAGCGCTGAGACAGAGAGAGAGAGCGCGCGCACACGCTGGAATAGAGAGAGAGAGAGAGAGGGAGATCGCGCGCACTATAGCAAACGAGCACTATAGCCAAAAAGTGTCGGTTTTTTGGTGTCGTTTTTTTCCGCCTAGCCCCTACGGTGAACGAGCGATAAGGAACTTCGTTCCAATAAATCGGTGACCAATTGTTCACGTTAATTCGGACTAACCTATATATTATATACACACAAATCGCCTAATCAACTAAACTCACTGTAGAGCTGAAATATTCTCCCATGTCAGGTAACGGGAACATTATGCTGAGATATCTGACATCCTTTATGGGTACGGCGTACACTCTTGTTCGAAGATGAGAGAATGGATGGTTGATCCAGGTTGTTAAATGAACATTAAAATTTTCCAGATTAGTAAAATATGTAGTAACTAGAGCTTCCAATTCATCGAGACTTTCTAAAAAAATGTTCATTCGTTAGAACAAGCCTAATTAATTGTACATTGAATTGTAAATTGTGCAGTAAAAATATTACTATTCTCTGACCTTTTCCAATTACGCTGAGCGACATGATGCTGGCTGAATACCACGTTTCGTGAAATTTCAACAGTTCGTCTCTGATGTTGATATCAAGCTGCCTCGGGATTGTGCCCAACGTCTCTTTATTTCCCGTTCCAAATTTCGAGTACGGGTGCATGGGATTTGCCAATGATTTATGTAACTGCCTAATTCGCCATTTATCGTCCATTAGGTTTGATTCATGCTCAAGATCAATAACATTCAATTCCCTCTCGATGGCTGACTCGGTGAACAATGGGTTCACAAAAATCTGAGAAAACCGGTCCAAGGCCCCGGGTAAATTTTCGGGGTTTACATCAAAGTAGTAATTGGTGAAATCGTCGCCGGTAGATGCGTTACATTTTCCACCATGGTCGTAGATGTATTTCGTATAACCATTCTCCGCTGGATATGCCTCTGTTCCAAGAAAAAGCATGTGCTCGCAAAAGTGTGCCAGACCTGGTAATTGTATGGGGTCATTCATACTTCCTGAAATGAGTATGAAGTTGCTGCGATGAGGTGAGTGAATTAATTGAAAATGAAAAAATTTTCACGGGTTATACGAGTATAACTTACCGACTTCAACGTTGAGAGATGCAGCGCTTTTGTCAGTCGTTGAATCGCTTATCAGTAGTACCCTCATATCATTCGGTAATATCAGACCTCTGTAAAGTCTTTTGTCGTTCGGAGATTTGATTATATCATTAAAGCGTATTCGATCGTTTATCCCGAGCAACCTTTGTCTTGAAACGCATTCAATTATAACCAATAATTAATAAATGAGTACTTGGTGAAAAATACCGTGTTTGTAAAATTAAAAAAAAAATACAAGTATTCACTAACTGGGAGTAAATAGTCGCTTTTCTCTGACTGGTATTGATACTTTGACATAGTTCCTCCATAATTGCAATCCGATCAGAAGTGGACAATATGAAAATATCTGGGATAGGTGTCGTGAAGTAACAGGAAATCTGGAAGAAGACGAAACCTGTTGTGTACACGGAAATTAAGCTCATCATGTATGCTTAAAGTGCGAGGAGAACACGTTAATCTACGCCGAATTTGTGAAACTACCGAAGATCATATCAGCACCTCACTTAGTTAGAAAATTGAAGTAATATTTGATGGATAGTAACCATCTGCGTATAAGGTTTGACGTGGTAGAGAAATATCCAGGGTACGCGTAATCACGTATTTAAAATACACCAAGTGTATTTCTCAGCAAAATAACCAAGTTTGGAGTCCTTACGATTACGATTACGTGACCGATGTTTTAAATAAAATTGTTCTGAGGAGGGCCCCCATCAGGGCTGAAACGTTAACACAATGAAAAGAAGTGTTTTGATGTCTCGACTTTCATATCCAAGAACAATATTATCCAACAATTCACCAAGGTCAAGGAAAAAATCGTCTTCATTATGTATAACGTTGCTGCTCCGAAAATGATCGCGAGCATTGAAATCCCCAATAAGTAAAGTGACAAAAAAATTTAAACTGATAATCGGCTTTTCCATACCGAGAAATTTGATGAGGAGTTTGCAAGAAATCGAAAGGACAAATTGTTTTGGATCTACAAGACAATTTAAAAATGAACAATCATGTACATTTCCGGACATGTAATTCTGTTTAAAAAGACTCCATGGATATTTATATACGCAGCTGCAGTAGAAATGTCATAATAAAAGTTTTATCTGTAATTTTGTATATAACTTATTTCACCAATATGATACACATGTATGAAATTTGAAAAAACAAATTTCTGCAATATTTCAGAAATATTTTAGTTCTTACGCAATGAATGGCGGAGACTCGGACATTGCGGTAACATTACGCAATATAAGCGCAATCATTGCCAATGTTGCAAAGTTATGTTGCTGCAACGTCTCGATGCTGTATGGGATGATAATATCAACATTGCTGTGCTGCCACAGCCATGTCTCAATTAAACGTACGATATTGAAATTCTTTTCATAAGGCAGATTTTACCAACGTGTGAGAATTAAACTGTCCTTTTTTGTAGTACTATTTAAAATTTCATACGAGTAGCTTTCAGAGCAATAAATTAGTGACTTGACGATATTTTTCCGCTAGACACGAATGATTTTTCAACATATTTTCTCCGAATAAATTTTAACGTGAAGCATGCAGGCCTTTTCCTATAAAAGCTACCTATTTCCCACACCATTTGGCACATGTATACCAGAATTCATGAAATTCAATTCCAGCATAATTATGACATTCAAGTTCGCCCTGCGCTGCAACGTAACATGGCCGATGTACCGTGAGATATATCGAGCCCAAACATAGAAACAAGCCACCTCGACGCCTACACATAGGCAACCAGGTGTTACAATTTCGTTCCTGAGACGGCAAATTGTAACTCCGATTGCCTCTCTGTAGGCGCCGAGGTAGCTTGTTTCCATGTTTAGGTCAGGCTGGCTAGGCAGACCGGCACTTTTATCCTGTTTACAAGGTTATCACCTTGATCGGTAGGTCAGAACGTCCCGCGAAAGCATGAACCTAAAGTAATCTTATGTTATGATGATCACCTAACGTAGTGATATTAATCACAAAAGGTATGTAAGCACTCTAAAAACTACAAAAGTTTTTCTGAACTCTGTACACATAAACACACCTACTTTCTACAGCAAATCTGTGGACAAAAAACTATTTTATTAGTAATTTTATTCTTATATCTGAGGATTGATTGTTAAATTTATGACATACAGTTAGACACTCGCACAAAAGATATATTTCCAGCAGCACAATCTGCAGTTACCAAAAATATACCAAAGTTGGTATATTTAATATGTTTGAAAATCCGGCACGCTTTTATAGTTATATCGTGATCGTGTAAACTGTACACACACAATTCATGAATAAAAACAAGTAAATCCAAATGAACTTACTAGGAACAAACTATAGGCTTATACCACTACTTCGAAATGATTAAAGTGTTTTCAAATATCCGCGAGAAAACTCGGAAAGCAATAATCGTACAATTGTATCGCATGATGTTTCCTGTACAGAGTAATTTGACGACTGTCACTGCCAACCAACACCGAGTACACTCGACTGATATCCTGATTGTGAGACTAATCCTTAACCATTGTGAACATCATCCTTCTCCCAACATGTCGTCAAACTGAAAAAGAAAGAGTTAGTGTCATCACTTTCTTGACTTCCATGAATAATAATCGTACCTATAAATTTGACTGAATTTTTCTCTCCCGTGGAGGGAAAATAGCTGTTACACAGCCTGGTGTATGACCAGTGGCGTAGCTATCATAGGGCCAGGCGGTGCAGTGCACCAGGGCCCTGGAGCTCAGGGGGCCCTCTAACCTCAGCTTTGAAAAAAAAAATTTGTACGAAACAACGGATAAATTGAAAAAGTATCGAAATGACTTCGAGTCCTTCAAATCCAAGGCTACCGAAACCGCGAGAAAATACGATATCGATCCTACCTTTCCAGAAAAGCGTCGGAGAAAAACTAAAAAGCATTTCGATGAATTGGCTTCTGATCACCGATTTGAAAACCAGGAAGAAGTCTTTAGAGAAATTATTTTCAACAATGTACTCGACATAAAATCAATCAGTTAGATGCGCGTTTTATTGGTATGAGTGCAGTTTGTAAATCGTTCGACTTCCTGATGCCAAAAAGTTTGCTTAGCTGGAATGAAACGATTTTACTCCAGAAATGTGATCAGTTTCAGAAGAAATATTGCGATATAATTGGAACCAATTTTTCGCTCTAATTTCTTCTTAATGTTTATCATCTGATCCTCCCTCAATTGATGAAGACGTGGTCTATTCGCCAGCTTTGCAAAGAAATTATAACGAAATTTGGCGTGCTCGAATGTGACCTTACGGAAGTGTATACAGCGATGCTTCTGTTTCATACAATTCCCGTTACTTCCGCGGCAGCAGAAAGATCTTTCAGTGAACTAAAGATTATAAAATTAATTGAAGAATAATTAAATGAAAAATCAAATATATGAAGGAATGGTAATAAAATCGTACGAATGTGTTTTTGAAAGATATAAATATACTGATGCCGCTTGTTTTCTTTCCGAGCGCTGTGTGAGAGAGAGAGAGAGAAAGTGGGAAAGCTATGAGAAAGAAAGAGAGGCAAAGTATAGACGTACGCTGTGAGAGAGCGCGCTGCGGCCCAAAGTATAGTTGTACGCTGTAGGAGAGAGAAAGAGGGGCGAAGTATAGTCGTGCGCTGTGAGTGAGAGAGACCGCTGCTGCCGTCTCCCACCCCAAGCGCTGAGACAGAGAGAGAGAGCGCGCGCACACGCTGGAATAGAGAGAGAGAGAGAGAGGGAGATCGCGCGCACTATAGCAAACGAGCACTATAGCCAAAAAGTGTCGGTTTTTTGGTGTCGTTTTTTTCCGCCTAGCCCCTACGGTGAACGAGCGATAAGGAACTTCGTTCCAAAATTATTTAAGAAACAGCATTCGACAAGATCGCCTCTGACATTTATCGTTAATTGCAATAGAAAATGAGGTGGCATCAAACTTGGATTTGAGTGAAATTATAGACGAATTCGCAAAAATTAAAGCGCGCAAGAGATTGTAAATTGGGCGGCGAATTCTGTTAAAAATCGTTTTTTCCCTTAATTAATCTCATCTGTGTAATAAATATTTTATATTGTCATGTGCGTCGTTGTTTATTTATTCCCTTTTTCTTCTATTAAACACATGGAGATTCTAATAGAGACGACGTATGGATTTAGCCTACAAGGGATAAGTTCAACTCACTGTTTCCTATTCTTATTCTTATCAATAATTTTGAAGGCCAATACAAGTTCAACCTACGCGGAAAGAGGGGAGGAAAAGGGCCCGATTCTTTCCCTATGCACCAGGGCCCTTGTCCCCCTAGCTACGCCACTGTGTATGACACATCATTACGTTATTTCGAAACCTCATAAAAAGTAACACTGGACGTACCCGTGCACCCAAAAATATAAATTGGTTACGCACTTAATTATCGACATTCAAAATTTGGAAAAGATTTTCAAACTTTTTCGACTGAAAATCACTTCCTTCTCGGTGAATTTTTTCAAACGTCTGCCGTATTAGTTTTTTTTTTTACACTGTGAGCCAGGCTCGCAGCGTAAGAGTTTACTCCCAAAGACAAAATGTATAGCTAATAATGTGCAGTTATATGCAATTGTATCAATAAAACGTTTTTTGTGTCCAAGGAAAGATTTTTCATGCAAATAACGGTTAATGCTATTATTTCCGACCAATTCCCGTTGTATCAACTCAATTTTCTGGTTAACTGTCTACCTAGTGTAACAAACTGGCCGGAATCATTTTTTCCTCATTTGAATCATGCTAGCTTCAAGCAATTGGAAGTTTCAAGCTTCCAATTGGTTTTTCAGGATATTTTTCTTTGCAAACTCTGGTTTAGTTTGTTCAGTCATGACATTTTGTTCAAGGGGTTTGGTGGGTTTCAAAAGCTCAAAATAGGTGCATTTTTATGAATTTTTTTTTATTTAATCAACAGAATATTTCATTCCGTCAATTTAACACATAAAACATACATATTTTATAAGTAGTTTGTGAAATTTTCATTGAAAAATATTGAAAATTAAGGCGTGGACACGTCGTCTGCTATGACCCCTCAACGACGGTTCGACGTTTGTCGACCGGATGGTTCGATAACTCTAAATACCACATTGATTTACCCGGATGGATCTCAGATTGAACTTACCGAAGTCCACGATATGTTTTGCCCCTGTGGATACGGGCTGAGTTGCGATCGTCGAGATGCCGTATGCCGCGATCCGAGTCAGGAAAGAGGATTCAATCACTTGCCGGGAGAAGGAATTGCCGAGGACGATTAATTGCAATGCTAAATTTCGAAGGAGAAATGCGTTAAAATAATTACCTAATCGCTGAACAAACAAATGATAATTGGCTGGTTAATAGATTATAAAAAGTGATTGAAAAACATCGATGTATTGCTTTGAAATACCGGTGACTGTATAGTATTATATTCATACGGATGTATGTGGAAATTCCGTAATGATCGAATCAATATAGCATTTGTATCAATTGCTGGTGAAGAAAATGTGCAACCCAGTAACTATAGCGGTAGGGCGACTGGAGCCCTTGTCCCAGGAGTGACGCATCATATTATGATCCAGGGGATAACATTCTAAGATGAGAAAAAAAATATATTAATTATTTAACGATTACCCTGTTCGAAGATTACATTAATTTGTATAATTGAAATAAAAACCAATTTATATTACCAAAAGCATACCGATAATTGGTATTCGATCATGTCTTTCCTGTCATTGTCATACGCGTTCAAACGTTTTTTCTTGTGTAGTGAAGTCGAGACGGGGCCTCTCAATTTGACCCTGGCGGTTTTCCAAATCGGTCAAGACTTTGCATTAAAAAAAAAATCCAAACGGAGTGGCCTTACTTTTTTGCGATTTTTGGAAAGAAAAATTTTATGCCACTGAATCGATCTGTACATCCCTTTTTCCAGTAATTGGACCCTTAGTAATCCAAAAAAGACGTCTATCGGAAATAGCTGAGGTAATACAACAAAATCCAAAACGGATTCTTTTCGCTATTCTTAGAAGCCAAATATTTTTATTTTAGAATGGATTCGTTGGAGTGTATTTATGACTGAAAATTCCAGCCTGTCACGGCAGATATTTCCAGCAGTACATTTGTACTGTAAAGCTACAACAAACGTTTTCCAATACCGACGCTGATAAATTGATAAACGGATTGTAAAAGACTCACCTTCCAGTAATAGTTACACAAAACGTGCTTACCGTTATGTATAATATTATACTTATACAAGGTTTCCGAATTTTCTTCGTCACACGTGGCGTATACAGTACTATCATATAAATGTGCATATGTGTTTTTATTTTTCACTTTCAATGTGATAACCTGAGAGTGGAGATCAACTTATGTGATGGGGCAGTGAACCAACACATGTTGCTTGATAACATTGCGCATCTATTTAGCGGTGGTCGAGTTGCTGGATCCTTGCTTCGTGTGTTCCTGGTGTGTAGAAATCATCATATACGCATAATGATCGTGAAGAGTAAAGTGGTACCACCGATTTTATGTTATCTCCTCGCAATGAAACAGTTCAATATGCAAATCAGCGCAAGTCTGATGTCAATATCACGCCAACTAACATTTGCGTAGAACACACGGAATATTCGCTTATAGACGTGTACATACATGCGCAGACACTTGACAAGATAAAGTGGTCACTTTCGATCCAATCCTCCCAATAATTATTCAGTTCTCCATTTATTCAAGGTATCGAAATTTGAATGCGGATTTTGATCAATCAGCTGGCTTATACTCTGCAAATCACCGTTGCAATTAGCGAATCGGTTCATGTTCGACCAAGTTCAGAGACCCAAATTGCTGTCATACTTTATTAGAAGCAGAGAAGACTTGTTAAATATTTTTACACATATGCAGTTAATAGCAAAAGAATACAGGATTCGGTAATTTTTATATCGTTTCCTACCACGTTGGTTGAAGAATATTAACCACATTTTAAACGGGAAATACTGTAAGTTCGGCTATCAATTTATATAATGAAAAGACAGAAACAAAATATTTAAGGAGTTGTACCTTGTTAGGATTTTCCAAAATTGATTTGTTTTATTTCGTTTTCAATAAATAAATACATTCAAGTATATGCACAGAAAATTTCACATCGACGTTACGCGCACATTTGCAAAGATACCCCGGAGCGTTTGAAAATGCTTGTGAAACTGAACGCTTTTTTCTTAAAACTATATGTTCAAAGTCGGAGTGAGCAAGATTTCTCGGAAACGGCTGATCCGATCAGTCTCAAATTTTTACACAACCTTTATGAAGATATTTTTCAGTCCTTGATCGAGGATTTTTTCTCGTCGATTAATATTTTCCATTTTACAGACAAATTAAGGGGACATTTTTTATGGAAAATCGATTTTTGTTTGAAAAGCTGCTGTTTTTCTAAAAATTAATGTTCTGCTCGTTCCTTCGATCGAAGACTGGACAATACCTTATATTATGCTCACCGCAAGACGCCTGTTTTTTTTTTAGAGATGCTCCCGGAGATCCGCTATAGCAGCTTTAAAAATCATTATTTTTACAATTAAAAAATATCAGGACAAAGTTCAATGTTACCCCAATGTGTATATAAATTTTTACATTATCAAATTAAAATGTCACTTCATGAGAAATCCTTGTAAAATCGCCTTTTTTCGGCCTTCTGATTGGGTATAACTGGGTAAATATGATTTGACGGTCATGCTCGTTATTTCCACAAAATTACGTACTATTTTATTAAATCTTATCTAAAAATATGATATATCTATAAAAATGACTCTCAGAGATATGAAAATTGCTCTGAACTCGTCAGATTCGCTCACCGCGGTTATTCTCATAGAAATGAATTATCGTTAGTACAGATCACTGCAAGTATGAGTTACCAATCCCAGATATGTGAAGTCGAAAAATTAACATATATACCCGTGGCACATATGTACATATCTCATTATATGGATCAAATAATGAATTTGTCAATCCTTTTTTCTATTTGAAAATCTGTCACATTGCACAACATGGGATTGGTGAACAATCATTTTGTAATACAATTATTTCATAGTTCAGTCCATTCGAACTAATGCCCTATTGTTTAATAAAATTTGTCTCGGATGCCCGTATCCGGTGCATCGTATCCATTATATCAAATACAGTTATAATTTACGTTTCCTTCAAATTTTCTTTGGTACATCAATAAATGGCTTTACCAAAGGATACGACGCTTGGGTTGAACGAAACATCGCTGCGTCATTAATTCTACAAACGGTATTTATACGTGATTCCGAGGATGGAGGTGATCTATTTTCCGGGACGTTGATCGTTGTATGTCCAGCTCCGCCTTCAGCCATTGAAACTACATGTACCGAAAGTTTACATCTAGTCGAACCTGAATTCGTAAGGACATCCTAAAAATTGAAAAGAAACACTTGTGGTTATTCACGGTAAATTATTTATTATAACGTAAATTTATTTTTAAATAAGACGACACCGCAATATGTCAAATAAAACGTCGAAATACTCGTGCACACCTTATAAAATTTGATAACCATTTCTTTCGTTACAGTTCTCATGTAGGATACTTCCATGTTAGCCCTGTCGAAATTGTATCGTTGCTCCCATATTTCAGACCAGAACAAACTCGTCAGAGTGCCCAGCATTGTCGGTTTCTCCAATTTTTTCGTAGCTAAGGCGTCTTTGTGACTTGAGAATTCTTCTTCCGGCATATCAACTAACTGGTTCTGAAAGTAAGAGTAATCGAAAGTACGAAGGAATTCAAATTCTGCAAATGCATTGGAAGTATACACCCAAAAATTCGAGTTTAGCGATAGTTCAAAAGAAGCTTAAAAACACAAGCAAATCGCGTTTAACGCGATCCAGGAAACTTACCAACATCGCTTCCAAAAATGCTTCTATTCTTTGATCAACATACTGAGGATGTTTGTCACTTTGCACAGTAAATTTCAGACCTTGCGCACCATTTATTCGTCGTACACTGATGTAAACGATGTAGCCAAGCTGTTCTTTGGTTCTAATGGTATCAAAGTAGGGTTCAAATATTATTTGATTCAGGAGCTCCGAGAGTACGTTCGACTCTATCGTCTCAACACCACATTGGTAGTACACTTGGACGCAGGAACTTTTGTGCAATCTATTACCGACATCGTAAAGAAAGTTACAACCTGAAACATTGTAAATGAAAGTCAAAGTATAGTAGAGAAACAATTTTAACAACAAATAGAGAAAGTCTAACTCATTGATGTTGCACTTACCATCATCTAATTTCACCTGTTGACATCGAATTAATTGTCGTGGTAGTAGCGGTGAGAATTGTGGCAACGCGTTGATCAATTTAAATTCAAATATTTTGACCATATCTAACGCTTCCGACTTGGTCACGTTTCCATGTATTAAACATTCAATGTGCACCTTACTTAGCATCTGTTTTATATAATGTTGTAAGTTTTCCGCTGTCAATACTGAAAGCATAGAAATTTTGGCGATCAATACTCAAACTTGGACGCAAGTCTGTAGGATTCAGCCCTTTACGCAGCTGGGTATAACATGAAACTCGCGTGTTACTTACGTGAAGTTGATTTCAGCAAATCATCTACGGTCCATTTAGTCTCTGACAGCAAAACCCCCATGTGGTAGTCAGCACGATAGTAAGGCGGGTCAGCTTTCATATTTTTCAGACTCCTAATATACTGAAACCAACACGGTGAGGAATAAATCCATTGAGCATCACAGTATGTAAGTAATACCCACATCACATGATGGTACAAGAGAAATCGTCGTTCTCGCGACATCTTATACTTACACTTTCTTTAAAGGTTTGGAATAGACGCGGATTTACTTTAAAATTGGCCATCTCATCAACGATTTTCTCGAGCAAAATTCGCTGTTTGTCGTTATAGCCCTCGATTGTTAACTAAAGAAAGCATATAATCATTGCATTGCGTAAAATGGCGATATACCTCGTGATATACCTATGTACGTATATATTCACCTAAAGATATTGCCTATGATGATCAAAAGAATATAAGGAACATATTTAACGTCAACTGTAGATACTCACGGTCATTCCGTAATCGTTATGACTAAGAGACCAACAGAGTCCTGCAAGACGGGCAGCATAAGTATATTCGTTCAATGAATCGTAGAACAGGTCCACGAATATGTATCCCAGATTGCAATTAACTGGATCGATGCTTGTGAAAGAACTGAAAATATGTGTCATGCTAATAACCGATGTTAAAGTTTTCTTTATTGGAATTTTCAGATCTTTGAATGACAATTCTAATGTTGGATTCAATTCATGATAAAAATCAGATCAACAGATCAAATGCTAATTAATCACATTGGTCAGAATTTTTCAATCTATTCACATAAGGGGTTAATAGTTACAAATGCAGTGTTTAAATTCTGCAACCTAATGCGGACAATCACATCAAGACTTTGTATAAAATCAAATAAAATGCTCACCTAACAAAATTGAATCTAAGATTAGCTTTAGGCAAGAGAAATTCATCATCTTGCTTGAACCAAACTCGCATCAGCGCTGTGTCTTCAATAATTACTGGGAATTTGTTCGCCTGTAAGGCCAATTGTAATATTTCATCAGATCGTCGAAAGATTTCGCTGATAAAAGTAAATTATCAACTAATCGAAGAAGCTTGGTACTTACGTCAGGCTCTCGTGGCTTTAGCTCAAAATTTGTTGGTATGAATTCGTTTTCAGCTGGAAGTCGTAGGATCCCGCTCAGACCTGCATCCTTCCAGTCCACAACAATGTCATGTGGTATTTTTTCTATCATATACTCGGTTCCATACCAGGTTTCCGTTTCATTAGTCATATTCTTACACCACCGAGCTACGACAGAGATTCTTACGTATCTTGGAGTCAGATAAGTCAGTAGTTCCTCAATCAAGTCCGGATTCCATTCGTTGGACAACCGAGGTCCTGTCAAGACTTCCCGCGCGGGGTATTCTCGCAAACAACGTACAGTTGAGTTGACTAAATCACAAGGTGACGATTTCTCCTCGTAACGGAAATTTATATTCCGCATTTTTTTGCATTCCTACAATAAACATATACAACATGTATAATAAGGGATCAGATTGCTTTATAGCCAGACAATCAAACGAACATACTGATAAGAAAGCGAGTTAATAAAAACGTGGTAAAAATAGAAGCCCCGTATAATTGATTAATGAGTACTCACTTCAAAAATCCACGGAATAGGACCTTCTTCTTTCATCAAATTAATGTATTGAAACGTCAACCAGACAATATCACTGACGTTTCTTAGTCCATTTTCCGTTAGGTCAAGATTGATGTTAAAAAACTTGAAACCTCTAGCTCCTCTTCCATGTTCAGCTTGTAAGGAATTACTCCAATTATGGGTTTTCAATGCAGACAACAGAGAACCTTTACCTTCATGTCCAAGAAGATGCGAGATATAATGCACCGACTAGCAATGAGAATAAAAACAGTTCAGACGACATTATCTAATTTATTATTTTATAGATAATATCATTGCGAAAGGTTGACCTAAACTTTAAAATTAACTACAATGGCAGAAGCTTATGGATTTGTTTGTATCTGGGGTAGTCCAGACGATAGTACATGTTATCTAAAAATGAATTGAAGAAAAGTTGCGGCCAAATGTTACAATCCAATAACATGCACATTGATGTGCAAAAACAAACGTAGCTCCCTAACGACCACCGGGCCCATTTGGCGTCAGGTATAAAAAAGTTTTCTTTTTAGTCAGTGAAAATCCAGAAATAAATTCAAATTTTTCGGAAACTGACAGGGTGGCCACTCAATTCCGCTAACGGAATTCCCTGACATTTCCCGGTTTTTCTTGATTAAAATCATTATTTTTCCCTAACATTTTGATGGACAATTTTTGCAGAAACCACTAAAAACCATAGTAACCAAGGTAAAGTATGGCTCAATATATTAAAGTTATAAAAGTTTTTAAAAATTGTTCATTCCGTTCATTATGATTTTTGAAAGTTGACAAAAACTGAAAGTTTCCATTTGCTTGGTCTTGTTAAGTATATATTTAAGAAGGAGCTCCAAGAAGCGAAATATTTTTAGAGCTATTATTTGAAGATTCATGCTGTTTGCAATGAAAATCGAGGTTCGAAGAATCATGACTAATTAACGAATGTGTAACTTTTTGAAGTATAAATTTAAAAATTTTTTCCCAACCGGACATTTTTCTTTTAAGCGTTAAGAATACACCTCAATCTATCCAAATTTTGAAATTGATATTCAATACAGCAAAACAATTATATTATGCGGTGCACTGTCTAGACGCGGCGCGTCTATGCCGTAACAGTTGCGCAGAGCCCTATGTTCAGCGTTAAATTAAAATTACTAATACCGAAGATAGAATTCCGGGTGCTTGTAATTTTTTATTCGATATTTCCTCCTCTTTAAGAATGTTTTTGAAATTTTCGCTAGCGCTTTTACTTTTTGAGTTATTGCCAAAAATCTGAGGCTTCGTTTTTTCTAGACTATTAGGCGTCGGTGAACTTGCGTCTCCACACGCAGTGACGGCCGTAGATAAATCAAACCGATGTCTGGTCGTACTATTGAATTCACGTGACAATCAGCAACTAAGCTTATAATCGTCAATAAGAAAAGAAGAAAAATTGTGACGATGCGGTGATAGCATCTCAATTTCATGGACAAAGCTTTTGAAATCCGTGAGTTCCATAAAAATTCCCCGACATTTCCCTGACTTTTCCCTGACATACAAAATTCCCTGACATTTCCCGGTTTTCCAGACGGGTGGCCACCCTGAAACTTGCTTTGCGAGAAAAAACGATTTTCATACATTTTTCGTTTAATACAATGGTTTACGATTTCCAGAAAATTCTGAACATATTATTTTCGACCAATATATACAAAAACACATTGTTTTCCCGTTTACAACTTTGCCCTAAGTGGACAGTTTTCGAGTAGTGGAAAATGATATCTAAAATATCCACTCTTAAACGGCACGTGAAAATAATTTGAATATGCAAATTTGGGGGAGTAGAAGTAAAGAATGAATCGGTGACCAACTGTTCACGTTAATTCGGACTAACCTATATATTATATACACACAAATCGCCTAATCAACTAAACTCACTGTAGAGCTGAAATATTCTCCCATGTCAGGTAACGGGAACATTATGCTGAGATATCTGACATCCTTTATGGGTACGGCGTACACTCTTGTTTGAAGATCAGAGAATGGATGGACGATCCAGGATGTTGAATGAACATCAAAATTTTGCAGATTAGTAAAAATTGTAGTAACTAGAGCTTCCAATTCATCGAGATTTTCTAAAAAAATGTTCATTCGTTAGAACAAGCCTAATTGATTGTACATTAAATTCTAAATTGTGCAGTAAAAATATTACTATTCTCTGACCTTTTCCAATTACGCTGAGCGTCATGATGCTGGCTGAATACCACGTTTCGTGAAATTTCAACAGTTCGTCTCTGATGTTGATATCAAGCTGCCTCGGGATTGTGCCCAACGTCTCTTTATTTCCCGTTCCAAATTTCGAGTACGGGTGCATGGGATTTGCCAATGATTTATGTAACTGCCTAATTCGCCATTTATCGTCCATTAGGTTTGATTCATGCTCAAGATCAACAACATTCAATTCCCTCTCGATGGCTGACTCGGTGAACAATGGGTTCACAAAAATCTGAGAAAACCGGTCCAAGGCCCCGGGTAAATTTTCGGGGTTTACATCAAAGTAGTAATTGGTGAAATCGTCGCCGGTAGATGCGTTACATGTTCCACCATGGTCGTAGATGTATTTCGTATAATCATTCTCCGCTGGATATGCCTCTGTTCCAAGAAAAAGCAAGTGCTCGCAAAAGTGTGCCAGACCTGGTAATTGTATGGGGTCATTCATACTTCCTGAAATGAGTATGAAGTTGCTGCGATGAGGTGAGTGAATTAATTGGAAATGAAAACATTTTCACGGGTTATACGAGTATAACTTACCGACTTCAACGTTGAGAGATGCAGCGCTTTTGTCAGTCGTTGAATCGCTTATCAGTAGTACCCTCATATCATTCGGTAATATCAGACCTCTGTAAAGTCTTTTGTCGTTCGGAGATTTGATTATATCATTAAAGCGTATTCGATCGTTTATCCCGAGCAACCTTTGTCTTGAAACGCATTCAATTATAACCAATAATTAATGAATGAGTACTTGGTGAAAAATACCGTGTTTGTAAAATTAAAAAAAAAATACAAGTATTCACTAACTGGGAGTAAATAGTCGCTTTTCTCTGACTGGTATTGATACTTTGACATAGTTCCTCCATAATTGCAATCCGATCAGAAGTGGACAATATGTAAATATCTGGGATAGGTGTCGTGAAGTAACAGGAAATCTGGAAGAACACGAAACCTGTTGTGTACACGGAAATTAAGCTCATCATGTATGCTTAAAGTGCGAGGAGAACACGTTAATCTACGCCGAATTTGTGAAACTACCGAAGATCATATCAGCACCTCACTTAGTTAGAGAATTGAAGTAATATTCGATGGATAGTAACCATCTGCGTATAAGGTTTGACGTGGTAGAGAAACATCCAGGGTACGCGTAATCACGTATTTAAAATACACCAAGTGTATTTCTCAGCAAAATAACCAAGTTTGGAGTCCTTACGATTACGATTACGTGACCGATGTTTTAAATAAAATTGTTCTAAGGAGGGCTCCCATCAGGGCTGAAACGTTAACACAATAAAAAAAAGTGTTTTGATGTCTCGACCTTCATATCCAAGAATAATATTATTCAACAATTCACCAAGGTCAAGAAAAAAATCGTCTTCATTATGTCTAACGTTGCTGCTCCAAAAATGATTGCGAGCATTGAAATCCCCACTAAGTAAAGTGATAAAAAAATTTAATCTGATAATCGGCTTTTCCATACCGAGAAATTTGATAAGGAGTTTGCAAGAAATCGAAAGACAAATTGTTTTGGATCTACAAGACAATTTAAAAATGAACAATCATGTACATTTCCGGACATGTAATTCTGTTTAAAAAGACTCCATGGATATTTATATACGCAGCTGCAGTAGAAATGTCATAATAAAAGTTTTATCTGTAATTTTGTATATAACTTATTTCACCAATATGATACACATGTATGAAATTTGAAAAAACAAATTTCTGCAATATTTCAGAAATATCTTAGTTCTTACGCAATGAATGGCGGAGACTCGGACATTGCGGTAACATTACGCAATATAAGCGCAATCATTGCCAATGTTGCAAAGTTATGTTGCTGCAACGTCTCGATGCTGTATGGGATGATAATATCAACATTGCTGTGCTGCCACAGCCATGTCTCAATTAAACGTACGATATTGAAATTCTTTTCATAAGGCAGATTTTACCAACGTGTGAGAATTGAACTGTCCTTTTTTGTAGTACTATTTAAAATTTCATACGAGTAGCTTTCAGAGCAATAAATTAGTGACTTGACGATATTTTTCCGCTAGACACGAATGATTTTTCAACATATTTTCTCCGAATAAATTTTAACGTGAAGCATGCAGGCCTTTTCCTATAAAAGCTACCTATTTCCCACACCATTTGGCACATGTATACCAGAATTCATGAAATTCAATTCCAGCATAATTATGACATTCAAGTTCGCCCTGCGCTGCAACGTAACATGGCCGATGTACCGTGAGATATATCGAGCCCAAACATAGAAACAAGCCACCTCGACGCCTACACATAGGCAACCAGGTGTTACAATTTCGTTCCTGAGACGGCAAATTGTAACTCCGATTGCCTCTCTGTAGGCGCCGAGGTAGCTTGTTTCCATGTTTAGGTCAGGCTGGCTAGGCAGACCGGCACTTTTATCCTGTTTACAAGGTTATCACCTTGATCGGTAGGTCAGAACGTCCCGCGAAAGCATGAACCTAAAGTAATCTTATGTTATGATGATCACCTAACGTAGTGATATTAATCACAAAAGGTATGTAAGCACTCTAAAAACTACAAAAGTTTTTCTGAACTCTGTACACATAAACACACCTACTTTCTACAGCAAATCTGTGGACAAAAAACTATTTTATTAGTAATTTTATTCTTATATCTGAGGATTGATTGTTAAATTTATGACATACAGTTAGACACTCGCACAAAAGATATATTTCCAGCAGCACAATCTGCAGTTACCAAAAATATACCAAAGTTGGTATATTTAATATGTTTGAAAATCCGGCACGCTTTTATAGTTATATCGTGATCGTGTAAACTGTACACACACAATTCATGAATAAAAACAAGTAAATCCAAATGAACTTACTAGGAACAAACTATAGGCTTATACCACTACTTCGAAATGATTAAAGTGTTTTCAAATATCCGCGAGAAAACTCGGAAAGCAATAATCGTACAATTGTATCGCATGATGTTTCCTGTACAGAGTAATTTGACGACTGTCACTGCCAACCAACACCGAGTACACTCGACTGATATCCTGATTGTGAGACTAATCCTTAACCATTGTGAACATCATCCTTCTCCCAACATGTCGTCAAACTGAAAAAGAAAGAGTTAGTGTCATCACTTTCTTGACTTCCATGAATAATAATCGTACCTATAAATTTGACTGAATTTTTCTCTCCCGTGGAGGAAAAATAGCTGTTACACAGCCTGGTGTATGACACATCAATACGTTATTTCGAAACCCCATAAAAAGTAACACTGGACGTACCCGTGCACCCAAAAATATAAATTGGTTACGCACTTAATTATCGACATTCAAAATTTGGAAAAGATTTTCAAACTTTTTCGACTGAAAATCACTTCCTTCTCGGTGAATTTTTTCAAACGTCTGCCGTATTAGTTTTTTTTTTTACACTGTGAGCCAGGCTCGCAGCGTAAGAGTTTACTCCCAAAGACAAAATGTATAGCTAATAATGTGCAGTTATATGCAATTGTATCAATAAAACGTTTTTTGTGTCCAAGGAAAGATTTTTCATGCAAATAACGGTTAATGCTATTATTTCCGACCAATTCCCGTTGTATCAACTCAATTTTCTGGTTAACTGTCTACCTAGTGTAACAAACTGTCCGGAATCATTTTTTCCTCATTTGAATCATGCTAGCTTCAAGCAATTGGAAGTTTCAAGCTTCCAATTGGTTTTTCAGGATATTTTTGTTTGCAAACTCTGGTTTAGTTTGTTCAGTCATGACATTTTGATTAAGAAATTGCTCGAATAACAAAATACTCCAGTATTATTTATTAAACTTATGATGTATAATTCTAATTTCAATTTAATGGCTACGACCGTTAAGAGAAAGTCTCTGTTTTAACACAACGATCAACTGACTTTAGAAGGAATTAATTGTATACTGGAGAAGGAAATGGTTTCAGAAGCACAGAGTTACACGTAACAACGACCATTTCTTGACTTAAACTTTTTTGTTACTTTTTTTCTGCAGAGTTTGGTCGAATTCACGTTAATGGGTATACTTTGCGGGTCATAATACTGCTTCAATTGATTCCAGATTAACCTCATTAACGACCATTTTCTGTTTTGCCCGAGGAAACAGGACCTGATCCGTGTTTATGTGCCGCAACCTCAGTCAAAGAAATGACCCAAATAGAGTTGAAAACTGGGCAATTCAAAGCCCATCTTTTTTTTAATCGAATAGATATCAATTGCAATTATCAGGCTAGCAGTACGATGGTTCAGACGCGGGAGAAAAATCAAATTTATTTAGCTCTATTAGAACCAGGTACGACTTCCGAAAAATGAATAATTGTAATACGCACACAGCTGAAGACAGAGAATAGTGCTCGTCCATTTTGCTCCGAGATCATAGAAGCAGCTGTGACAATATTTTGAAACTATAGTTTGGTTTTTTCGTTGGCACACAACATGAATGGTTCTGTTGATAACGAAAGAATTATAATTTTGTAATGACGTTCTTTATTTGAAAATTCATTAGCGATTGAATCGCTCACTGCTACTACAAAAATAATCAAATATTCTATTGCACTTTATTTACTGCACGTATGTAGAATGTATGTACCAAGTGACTGCCGATGAATTTGGAAATTTTTTCAAAGTTTGCTTCCTGTTATCATTTTCAAACGTGTAACAGTGATTGAGGTGCAAATTACAAATTATTACCAATTCGGGTGTAACATAAACAAATTGCATGCATATTAATCATGGATACACGTAGATATCTAATTTTCTAACGCAACGGTTGATTTATGACATAATTTTTCTGTTTGAAAGTTTTTCTGTGAAATCGTGAACAAATTTCCCTGTCGTATTGAAAAAAACAAAAAGGGACTAGTGACCAATAATTCCATATCGTAATCGTTCAGTCAAGGCTGTTGGATCGATGTGATTAGATAATACTCAAGGCTATGGCATATAGACCTAAGATAAGAAAAGTTTATGCCTCTCCTAAAATACATGTCACGACACTATCAATTCATAACATTTTAAAGACCTAGGCGTGGAGCATCACATGTACTTAATCACTGTACCCGAACATTATAACTTCGATCTTCGCCCTTTTCTGGGTATATCAATGAATGGCTGCAGTAGAGGATATAATGCCTGGCTAGATTTAAATGACATCACGTCCTTAATTCTATGGGGTGTATTTGGACTGGTTTCCGTAGAGGGGGTTGATCCTTCCTCTGCAACGTTTGCCTCTGCATGTCCAGCACCACCTTCCACCATTGAAACTACATGGACTGAAAGCTTGTGTCTACTTGGGGATGAACTGTGTATAGCGTCCTAAAATATAAAGTACGTAACGCTATTTGTAGCTATACATCTGTAAATCATTTTTTAACACGAGATAATACAGTGATACTGATTAAATCGGCAAGAATGAGAAACATACCTTATAAAATTGAATGACCATTTCTTTCGTTATAGTTCTCATGTAGGATACTTCGATGTTAGCTTTATCGAAATTGTATTGTTGTGTTGAGATTTCGGACCAAAACAAAGCCGATAAAGTGCTCATCATTTTTGGTTTCTCCAATCTTTTTATAGCCAGAGCCTCTTTGTGTCTGTGAAATTCTTCTTCTGACATATCAACTAGCTGCCCCTGGAAAAGCAAAAAAATCGGATGTACACAGGAATTTGAATAATAAGTAACAAAACAACCAAAGATCAGTTTGAAACGACAAACAAATGTTAATTTTAATCCAGGAAACTCACCAACATCGACTGCAAAAAGGCTTCTATTCTTTGTTCAACATGCTGGGGATGCTTGTCACTTTGCACAATGATTCTCAGACCTTGCGCACCGTTTGTTCTTCTTATTCCACTAAATACGATGTAGCCAAGCTGTTCTTTTGTCCGCAAAGTATTAAAGCAGGGTTCAGTTATAATTTGGACCAATAACTCTAGAAGCATGTTTGATTCTGTTGCCTGAAGATGACATTGGTAGTATACTTCGGCACATGAACTTCTGTGTAATTTGTTCTCGATCTCGTAAAGGAAGTGACAACCTGAAATTTAGTAATTCAAATTAATACGTCATGCATTTTATTATCTACTAATTTGCAATTACCAAACTATACTGGACTGACAGCTATTACACTTACCATCGTCTAATCTCACTTCCCGGTGTAAAACTAATTGTCGAGGCAATAACGGTGTAACTTGCGGCAACGTATTAGTCAATCTTGATTCAACAAGTTTGACAATATCTAATGCTTCCGACTTGGTCACGTTTCCATGGATTAAACATTCAATATGCATTTTTCCTAGAATTTGTGGTATAAATTGTTGAACCCTTTCCACTGTCAAATCTGAAATCATAATGTTTTGTGAACGTTAATATTTAATTACGTTGCTTGAAACTTACTTTTCATTAGCTTATACAGATCAGTGTTGGTTGGGAGCATCCAATTACGTTCCATAACTAATTACATTCGAAGTACTAATTACAAATGTAATGTAACGAAAGTGTAATTTGAACGAAATCAATTACAAATTAAAAAAGTAATTTAAAATTGATTTCGATTTAATTACAAATAAGTTATAATTTGTATTTAATTAATTACAAAAATACGCCCAACAACGCTACAGATATACTGTAGTTCAGTCTTTGATGTAATCACATAAATGAAATTTCCATCTTACTCACGTGAAGTTGCATCTAACAGTTCATCCTTGGTCCAAACAGTTTCTGCTAGCAAAACTGCCAAATAATAAACGGCATGTTGATAGGGTTGCTCAGCATCAAAATTTTTCAGGCCTCTAATATACTAAAACCAACACGGTGAAAAATATATTCACAGAAAATCAACATGCCTGCAATACCAGCACTGATAATATTCTTACTGGTTATCGAATAGTGTTATAAACAAAAAATTTATCATATAATGATCTACTTACGTTTTCTTTTATAATGTCAAATCGTTGCACATCAATTCTAAAACTGACCATTCGATCAATAATTTTCTCGAGCAAAACGTGTTGTTTGTCATTATAGCCTCCAATTGCTAGCTGGATGAAAAAATAACTAGTCTAATGATGTGTTGGTAAAATAGCATAAGCTTGTCACCACCGACACAAAATACAAAAAAAGTGCAATGGCAATTTGCATAACATATCACATCAATTAATTACTCACAATCATTCCATATTTGCTATTACTAAGTTCCCATTTCAATCCTGCAAGATCAGCCGCATAGGCATATTCGTTTAACGAATCACAAAACAGCTGCACAAACATGTAGGCTAGATTGCAACTTACTGGATCCATATACGCCAAAGGACTGAAAATATATGTTATGCTAAAAACTGATATTAAAGTTTTCTTTACTGGAATTTTTAGATTGAAGTCACAATACAAATCAGATCAAATACTAATTAATCACATTGGTCAGAATTTTTCAATCGATTCATATATGAAGTAGGTAGGTACATATGCATTGTCTAAATTCTGCAGCTTAATGCGGATATTCACATCAAGATTTTGTATAAAATCAAATAAATTGCTCACCTAACAAAGTCGAAGCTAAGATTAGCTTTAGGCAAGAGAAATTCATCATCTTGCTTGAACCAAACTCGCATTAGCGCTGTATCTTCAATAATTACTGGGAATTTGTTTGCCTGTAAGACCAATTGTAATATTTCATCATGTCGTCAAAGATTTCGCTGATAAAAGTAAATTAATAACTAACCAAACAAGCTTGGTACTTACGTCAGGCTCTTGTGGCTTTAGCTCAAAATTTGCTGGTATGAATTCGTTTTTAGCTGGAAGTCGTAGATCCGAGCTTAGACCTGCATTCCGCCATTTCTCAATAATGTCATTTGGTATTTTTTCTTTCATATACCGAGTTCCATACCAGGTTTCCTTTTCATTAGCAATGTCCTCATACTGCTGCGCTACGACAGAGATTCTAACATTTTCTGGAGTCAGATAACCCAGAACCATCTCAATTAACTCTGGCTTCCATTCCCTCAACAGCCGAGGCCCTGTCAATATTTCTTGCATAGGATACTCTTGCAAACAATGTACAGTTGAATTTACCCAACTACGTGGTGATGACTTTTCTTTGAAACGGAAGTTCATTGCAGCTATATCTTTGCATTCCTATAACAAATATCAATGCATAAAGTGTGAAGAGCGATAAACGAGAGATGTTATTAGTAATCAGGAATAAAAACTTTCCAACGATGAATTAATGAACTCTTACTTCAAATATCCATGATACGGGACCTTCTTTTTTCATCAAATTAATGTATTGAAAAGTTAGTGTGACAATGTCATCGATGTGTTTGATACCCTCTTCAGTTAGATCAACATAGGTACCAAAAAAACCAAAACCTCTGGCTGCCTGCCGTTGTCCGGATACCAAAGAATTACTCCAACCTTTAGCTTTTAATGCAGACAATAGCGAACCCTCACCCTCATGCCCAAGGAGATGTGAAATATAATTGGCTGGCTAAGAACGAAATATTACAAATTATCTTATCGGACAATATCGCGATGATATGACTGTGCAAATTAGCATCAACTTACTATTAGTATGTAAAAATATTTTATGTGTATTTAGATATTTTACTCTAATAAATAATAATATAACTAGTATGCTAATTGCCAATTCAGCCAATGAGTACTTAATTCAACAACTTACTGCAGATCTGAAATGTTCACGTAAATCAGGTATCGGAAATGTCATGTTCAGATTTCTCACATCTTTGATGGGTACAATATACCATCTTGTTTGAAAGTTCTCCTTAGAAAATGGGTGTTCATCCCAAGTCGGTACATCGACGTCAAGATTTTCGACATTAGAAAATAGTTTAGTAACTA
This sequence comes from Neodiprion pinetum, assembly GCF_021155775.2. Lineage (NCBI taxonomy): Eukaryota > Metazoa > Arthropoda > Insecta > Hymenoptera > Diprionidae > Neodiprion > Neodiprion pinetum. The sequence goes on along the minus strand of NC_060236.1, from coordinate 25,853,181 downwards.
AGGTTTCCAATTCATCAAGACTTTCTACAGAAGTAACATTTCGTAAATATAAAGTCTATTTCTTGGTTCATTGAAATGCTTGAAAAATAATATTACTCAATCTTTTAGGGTAGTATTAGGGTTGCAAAAACACCGTAAGGTGAAAAAAGTAACTGACCTTTTCCAAGTACACTTAGCGACATGATATTGGCTGAATACCACTCTTTGTGAAATTTCAACAATTCATCCCTGACATTGATACCATTTTTCTTAGGAATTACATCCAATGTCTCTTTATTTCCTGTTCCAAATTTCGAGTATGCATGATTTGGATTCGCAGATGATTTTTCCAACTGATCCATTCGCCAAGTGTCATTGCTTATATTTTTCTCATGCTCAAGATTAACAGCATTCAATTCCCTCTCGGTAGCTGTCTCAGTGAACAATGGTTTCAGAAAGAACTGAGAAAACCTATCCAAGGCTCCAGACAAGCTTTCTGGAGTCACGTCAAAGTAGTAATTCGTGTGATCTGGGAAAGTAACCGCGTTACTTTGCCCACCATGTTCTGACAGGTATTTTCCATATTCATTTTCAGCTGGAAATTTCTCTGTTCCAAGGAAAAGCATGTGCTCACAGAAGTGGGCCAAACCGGGAAGATCTGCAGGATCGCTCATGCATCCTGAAATTGATCGGTAGATATAGTGACTTAAGTAAAGAGCTACAAGAAAATCAAGTTGATAGCTTACCAACATTAACATCAAGCGATGCAGCACTTTTGTCAGTTGTTGAATCGCTTATGAGTAATACCTTCATTTTGTTGGGTAATATAAGACCCCTATAAAGCCTTTTATCATTCTGGGATTTGCTTATGTCATTAAATCGAATCGTATCATTTGTCTGAACAGGTGATGTTGCCATCGTAGCGGTTACCTCTGACGACTCTCGCCTTAAATAGATGCAATATAATCATTAAATATTTTAATCAATATATGAAAATATTAATGTAAAGATTTGGTAAAACCCTTAAAGGATTGGTAAACAGTTAGTTTTATAGCAAAAAACAGTGCAAATATTTACTAACTTGCATACGGGAGCCTCGTTTGGATTTATATCAACGTTTTGACACAGAGTCTCCGTAATGACTTGTATTTCAATTGATAAAAAAAAAAATTTGTTTACATGACAAATCGATAACAGCTGGCTAATCAACCGACAAATTTCACGAATATCGCTATGAAACTGTCAGGTGCTGCCTACAGACCAGTGCAAACTCGTGCCTTGAATTTATTTCTTCCCGTTTGCACTCATTGATTATAATAACAACACATAAATATTGAATCGCTAAACATAACCCGCGGGGTTAATCGTAATGCAAAAATGCGTCCTCGGAATCAAGCGAGGAGTCAGAAAAGAAGGGAGTCAAGGTCCTAATACCATGACAAAGAACGTGAATAAGTTGGAATGAGCTGAAACACGTTATGGGCGACCAATGTGAATAACCTATTCGAACAACCATTGATCCCGTGCCAACACACAGTGAACAAGTCAAAAGAACTGCCGCGCTATGAAGCTAAATCCACCTTGTACAAATTTTTTAACTATTCAATTTCCAATTGGATAATACGAAGCAGTTTCATTGGTCAGATTAGATCAGATCTAACAGCAGACCCCCAATAATATCGCCATGCATGCAAGTCTGTAGCCACAGACTCTATAAATCTAGGATGGTTGCACATCGCCAAGCCGCACATCTTATAATTTAACCTCTAATTTCTGATACGTATTTAGGTTTAATAAATACCTGATAAATCTCGACGAATGTAGAGAAGCATAGAGCGGCCGATATCTAATCACCTTCAAAGAAAACATTTACTGATTATATTTTATTATTAAGTAGAAATATTAGATTTAAAGACCTCAATTCGTTAACTACCGAACAGTTTTAGATATATTTACTTTGGTTCTACTTATGTCCGCACCTGCAAAGAACCGCGCCAACGGAAAAATTCACAACATATCTCAAAATTGGTTATACAAACATTTTTTACCTATATTGAACAGTATTGAATATCTATATTATTACGTAAAATTATAAAGTATTAGGAGCATTAGTATTAGGGTACATTTTTGTTACTCTTTCCTAGAACGTAGTATTACAATGCAATTAATGAGAATAGTGCATATTAAACTTTTATTTATTGTTTGGCAATAATTATGGTGTGGTACAAACTATAAAAGTAGACGTAATAAACAGTAGTTGCATTTAAAAAACTTGCTAAACGTATCCTACAATCGGTTGGATAGTTGATAGATGAAATCCGTACAGGAAGAATTATTCACCAGGCGATGTGATATTTGTTCAATCGAACAATAAATAAACTCTTGCCAGGTGCCGCGATTGCTGCTAGATTATAGTACTCAAGCAATGAATTTTTGTAACTATTAGTTAAGTGAGAAGGCGGTAATGTTGATTAAGTAGAATACAGCCCCAATGTGATGAAAATTCGAAGATAACACTGCCTCTGCGAAACGTTTATGATTTCTGATCTGATATCGTTGCTCATTCAACACATGTGCACAAACTGTCTTCAAACAACGTTCCTGCTTAAATTGGTAAACTCGATAATGGAATAGATGAACATCTTATTCAGCTAAGATTATGAAACTGTAGTTGCAATTTACCATTTGTTTTTTGTCGACAAGTTTTTCACATAAATGTAATAATTACATAGGTCTTCCCATGCCGCGGCCTACCGGCATTTGAGGTGCATCCCCTCCTCCACTTTTTGGATTTTTAATTGTCTCATCGACAGACAGAATTAGACAAGCAGCCTCGCTCGCGGCCGTCAATGCATTAATTTTTACAATAGCTGGCTCCCATACGCAGGCTTCTAAATTATCTGCTATGTCCTCAGAGTTGATGTCAACACCATACCATTTGTTTCCTTGATGATGTTTCTGCCGTAATTTGTTAAGAATATTCGTCGCATCGAATCCGGCATTGTCGCAAAGTTGTCTACAAGAAAGAAGAGAACAGAATTGTAAATAATGAACAAGTGCAATTCAAACCTAGGAAATTGGGTGTCGGTACATACATACCTAGTTAAATTTCCACATTAGATCATAATCAGTAGGTTGCATTAGGTATAGAATTAAAGCGACCTACATACCTGGGAATAACTTCCAAGGCACGTGCAATTGCTCCAATAAGAAGCTGCTCTTTTCCAGCAATGGTACGCGAATAATCACGGAGGGTGCGTGATAGTTCCATCTCAATAGCACCACCGCCAGCAACAACCGCATCGTTCTTTATTGTACGTCTGACAATCATAATGGCATCGTGAAGGGACCTTTCGGTCTCTTCCAAGAATTGTTCAGCACCTCCTCGTAGGACGAGGGTGCAAGTTTTAGCGTTCAAGCACCCAGCAAAGAAATTGAATCTGAAGAAATAAGAGTAAAAGTTTTTAATGCAACAATGCAAGTGTTTCAATCAAATTTAATCTATACCAATGATAATATTTGCCAACCTCTCTCCACCAATTTGCTTCTCTTCAAAGGATTCACATTTTCCGAGAATAGCGTCGTTTATATCGTGAACAGTCGACATGACTGCACCACCGCAAGCCTTCATGGTTCTCTTCAAATCCTCGTCGGGAACACGGCCAGCACAGAACATGTCTCTGTCTGCAAAGTACTGGGTTGCTACATCTCCTATCGGCAGCTTAGACAGCACAACATTAGCTCCACTTTGGTGGATTTTGTCCAGCTTCTGATACAAAATTTGCCATTCTGCATCGACGATCTTCTGATATTCTGCCACATTGTCCACTCTGACCTCGGCATTATCCCGCTCTGCCTTAAGCTCCAATTCAATATTCAATAAAGCAATTTTACATGGTTTATATGTCTTTGGCTGCATTTCAAAGCCAGCATACGAGAATGTTTTTTTGAAAGCTACACCGGCGACTAGGAGAGAATCTTCCAGAGAACCACCAGCCACCTATAAGTGAGCAACAGTTTAGTTTTGCAACTTTATATTGCCAAGGTTTTCTAGTACACATTTACATATTTTACAGATAATTTTTACCTTCTTAATACCAATCATGTTAAGTGGGAGAAGCTCGTCCAATTGCAGAACAGCATTCACAACCATTTTACTGAAAAAGTCCTTCTGTTGATGAATAAGTTTTGAACTCATTGCAGTGGCAGCACACTTCTCCAACAAAGCTCTGTGCTCTTTGATGTTGGATTTCTCGATTTTAACACTGAGAGAATTAATCTTCTCAATAGCGAGCTGAGTTGCACGTCGAAAGGCTTTGATAATAATTCGAGGATGTACACCTTCCTCTATGAATGGTTTCACCTGCTTCAAGAATTCCCCAGCCAATAGGACAACACTTGTTGTGCCATCTCCGACCTGGTCATGATTAAATTACAACAAATTATAATTTCACATTTTAAATTCCAAAAGAATGACATTTTCAAAGAATATAATCTATCAAATGTAATGTATGAACTCGATTGAAACAATACCGATCCTCAAAGTTATTGCCAGTCTATGAGTTCAGTTTTAGTGTTACTCTCCTTGACGTTGTATGATACAATGCAATCTTTTTAATTATCCATACAGTTTTAACAACAAAGAGGTTTAGTTCCATTTGTCGAAGTATTTTAGTAATTTCACGGATTATTACCTCAGCATCTTGTGACTTAGCTATGTCGACCAATGTTTTTGCCGCAGGATGTACAATGTCCAGCAGTTTCAAAATTGTGGCACCATCGTTTGAAATAGTGCTCTTGCCATTTTGATCTACGATGAGCTTGTCCATACCCCGAGGGCCAAGGGTTGTTCGGACAGCATCCACCACCATTTGGCACGCATTTATGTTCGATATAAGTTGAGGCTTACCCTGGGTCGTATCTGTCCCCTCTTTCAACAGAATTATTTGAGGTTGCTGAAAATAAGAAATATGATACTTAGACAGTTCTACAAAGATTTCAACTTTTGCGGTACTATATCAAGTGCCTGAAATAAATTTGTGTATCGGTTTTGTTACAAGGCCGATAAAATTAATACAATACTATCTTGCCAGTTTAATCGAACGAATCAATTGTAAATTAATGTACCCTCATGAATCTTCCCATCTTTAAGGATTTTTTCAAACTCGATGATCAACAAATTTTTTTTGCATTCCTGAGAAACTTGATTGTCAATTACGAAACAAAATTCGTGTAACATCCTAATTTCTTGTTTCGCCTTCAACTGTCAATTTGTACGATTCTTTTGTTTTTTAATCTTCACTTTTTCATAAATTCACCAAATGACTACCCAAGTTATATGGTGATATTTGACACACCCAAATTGTGCGTATATTACCGTGATAATTCAAACAATGAATAAAAGTAAATTAAAATCAACTATCAAACGTGGAACGCCGCCACTAAGTGGTATAAATTATTGTGTTAGATGATTGTTTCTGGAATAGCGGGGGCGGATCAAGATTGCGACGACTATGGACGAAAATAATTCCTTATAAGGTTAGGACGTTGTGGGACTGCGATTGTTTGACAACCCGTCGAATACATTACACGGGACATTTTGCACATTACCATTTTTTGTCAAGAACGGTAAAATCTTCGATGCCAATTTTAATCGTCAATTATTAAGAAAAAGAACAATGATATCAAACAAAACACCGGTTCTTTGACAAACGTATATTTATTAGAAACAGAGTACTGTAATATTAAACACATATATTCTCTACTATTCAATTCACAATATCACAGCACCGCGTTAGGCCTGGGATTTAAGATGCCTGAGTTAGCGCTGGATATAAATACTTCGTACCATTTTGATAATTTCTCGTGACTCCTACAGCACAACGATGGGCGACGTTCCACCCCGTTGGTTACTTCCTAATAAACTGAATCAGCGGAAGAGGGCACGCGATGTTCGAGATCATTCGATGTGCGCGCCTAAATCTGCACACCACTTGAAACTGCATGCATACACAACGGATCTTCTTTCTGTTTTCTATGTGCACATGCGTGGCTAACCACTCTACAATACCAAACCTTTTTGCATGTACATACACGCGATTTCTTAGTACACAACGTAGCTATGATTAGGCCTAATGTAATTTCCCGCGAAGTACGAGGTAGCGTGGCGGCAGTTTCAAAACGCATTGATACTTTATGTTCGCATATGCACACTATTGGTATGTCTTTATGAAATAAATACATAGATGTAAATTATTAAGGTTCTAAATTGTATAATTTATTAACATATCACGAAGAATATGTCGAAAAAAACATAACTGTAATACGTATACACTGTACTATGCTGATACGAATTTAGCAATATTATACACTTTTCATTTTGTAGGATGTAGAGTAGGAAAATTAACGTCAATTCATGTCTTAAATTAAATGCTAGAAAATGTACTAAGGAATAACACTGAGGGAAGATTACAGAACGCTAACTTATCTTCGTTTTACGTGCTTGGGAATAGTATTTTTTTACATTTACTGAACGACCCCCACCTCTGCTTAAAAATTATACATTCTGACTAGTCTAATTTATGATAATAGTGAAATCTTAATTACATATCAAGTTCACAAGGAATATTTAATCATTCGATTCTCACATTTACTTTATTTACAATAATAACACGTTAAATTGGATTGTTGCTAGCTGTTTAGCTGGTGACTTCTTTTCCCTGTAAAAATAAATACATTACACATTATAAAACTTGATTCAATCATTATAGCATGTCATATGATTTCATAACTCACAAACTATTGGTGATAAAACAATCTATCTAGCGTACATAGCTTAAAAAATAACAACAATAATTTGAATCTCACAGCTTGGAGTCTGTGCTGCAGGTGCGAGATATTCGATTTATAAAATGTTTGGAATATGAATAAAATCCTTGATTAATATTTACCCATTCCCTTGCAATCAGCAGAAGAGTCGTATTTTCCAGTTTAGGTCCAATAAGAGGATTCATTTGTGCCATATAGCAACAAAGCCAGCTGAAGACATTTTTTACACATAAAAAATTGACTAAGTTTCAAGTTAATTATTCACTACCACAAACTTTCTGGGAATCAAGTTTGAGTGTACATTATTTTTTACTTCTTTATGACATTTTGCAAAGAAACTAAACTTCAATTGTTATTAAAAGTAGTAGAGAAATGTAAAAAAAAAATTATAGCTTGGTAGGGTTGCGAGAGGCGGTAACATGTACTTACAATAACCAACACGTAGCTGCCGTCAGTATTAAAATGGCTTGCAGGATTCTGAAATGAATAAAATTAGTAGTTATTTATTAACAAATTCATATTCAACAGAATAACCATAAGTATTTAGTGTTGTTAGTAGATTAATAATGAGAATCGAGTTTTCCAGTGATAGAAAAAATGTGTTTTGTAAATTGCCTACTACTGTTTTTTGATAATTAAAAGTAAATAACGGTCAAAATTATTGGAATAGCTCAAGGAATCGAATATGATACAAATACTAGAGTCAGTTTGATGTATAAATTTAAAATAAATTGCGGAAAAGTGGGATGGGCCATTATTGAGCAGAATACGTCAGTGTAAAGTGTGTTCTCCTTACCCTCTGTTCGGACCTTTAGGTACCAAAAACGGGAGAACAATTCCAACCACACCCCATAGAATCGTAAAAACTAGAACAGCTACGGGCGATGCACTCATTTTCGCGAATTTTTCTTTATCAGAGATGAAAAATGCTGATCGAATCTAGTGCTTCAGCAGAATGCAAATGGCCTTCTGACTGTAGGAGTGTTAAATCACATGAGCATTGAACATTAACGTAGTAGTCACGAGAAGAGCCACCGGATGATGATTTCATCTTCCCCACTTGGTTCTCGTTGCTCACGACCGATGGCGGTCCTACAATGCACGCTGTTAGCCACATGTCAGAAGCACATGCTCAAATTTCTGTTATAATTTAATCATTTGTAAATGAAACAATGATTGTTTGCTTATTTTTAAGCTATTCTGTGCAAGTAGAAGTAATAGTTTAATTTATATGTGTATGCGTTCTAAGGGCGTGAGGCATTGAATGACGTCACTCCTATAACTGACATGAATCTCGATAATTGTTTAGAATTACACGCTTAACGTGAAAAACATTGAAATCGAATTGCTTCGCTAGCCGAATCAATGGGGAATTTATGCACTATTTAATCGAAGACTGACTGTTATAAAACAATTTTCTGTACGGAAATACGTTATATGTATGTACATACATTATACATTTATAATGTGAGTTCAACATTTCTTACTTTTCATCACCTTTGGTAATATCAGAAAAGTTTTGGTTTCGGTCGAAAGCCACTTTTTCCAATTTCAGCGAATCTTTACTTTCTCAAAACTCAAGAATCCAAAAAACAGGTTTTTAGAAATGTAGGCCTGGATGTCGGTGTGTTCGACAAACTCTCGCGGTGATCTGGGAAACGGCTTGATCAAAACATTTGAAACTTACCGAATTTTACAATCAAATTACAATGTCCCGTTTAATTTAAACTTCCGGTTCTACCAAAAATGAATCCATTCTCAACGTTTAACCGACCAGCCTATCCGTTTCCTTCTTTATTACTTTTTCGGAATGAACAATTATGTTTTTGGTAGTTTGTACATTTATTATTAAAAAAATGTACATTTTTTGTTTTTCAGACTTTTCGGCCATGTTCGAGATCATCGCGGAAGTTTATTGGACGGACCGACAGACTCTCCCCTTTTCGTGGTGATGAAAAGTATCGCGAAAAAACTGTTTCTTAATCAATAACAAATTATTGATGAAATATGGATAATATTGTCGGCTCCCGATGTTGTACATACCGATGTAGCTATACCTTGGTCTAAGTAGAGTTAAATTATCGCGCGCGGATAGGGTAAAGTAGTGACCATTACTTCGGAGAAACGATTCACTGCCTCTACACTTCCTTGTGTGTAAGCGGCAACAGTCGTGTATATACGTACGTATATTGTTCTGCGGTGAAAGTTCAGTCGTTGCGTGGCAAGCTACCAGTAAACTGAAATATCGTTTCGGTGACGTCCAGTAGTCGATGTACCTTACCAACGTGAGGGTGTATCGAATTCTTCACTCGCAGTGACAAACAGCATAACTTGTTCAGCATTTTGTAACATTTGTAGATTAATTACCTGAAAATGGCATCGAGCGGTCCAGCCTTTGATTCAAATTGCATGACCCTGACGCGGTTCGTCTTGGCCGAACAACGCAAGGTACCAACGGCAACGGGTGATTTGACTCAGCTGTTAAACAGCATTCAAACGGCAGTCAAAGCTGTAAGTTCAGCTGTGAGGAAAGCTGGCATCGCAAATATGTAAGCTTTAAACTTTATACACTCTTAGTTATTTTTTATAAAAAACAGATGGGTCCGTGGTTCCGCGCCAATTCAAAAAGTGCGATTTCTGTGTACGGATTGCCCGTTCGAATTGGCGGATAAATATCAGCGGCACTAGCGACATCATTTGAATGCTTACTTATAGATTCAATAGAATTAAATTATTATTCTGCTCCAAAGTTTTGTGAACGAGTATAGAGCGTAACTTTACAAATCAAAGTACCGATTAAGTCATTTCTCCGTGGTGGTGGGGGTGGGGGATATTCAGCTTGGGGACGAAAACAAAAGTGAATAAAATAAATGAAAGATCGGCGCTTATAGAAGTTGATTACTTTTACTTGTAATCCATAAAATATATTTTCTTCCATTGAAACAACAATTTTACGTAATATTAAATTGTAAACGCTTCAGCTGACAACGCGCGGGGCATTTTATCACCACTCAAGTTTTCTTTATTACCAATATTATTACCTGGATCTATATCTTACGGTTCAAACACGAGATAATTACCTATGCGCATATGAAAAATACATGCACGAAATTTTGAAGAAATGTAAATTCAAAATTTGAATGAAAGAATACGTAACATAGCGATAAATTCTATTACAAAATAATAAGTGAATAGATAAACCATGGCAAATGACGTATAATTTGTTTGTAAAATCATTGCCGCAGCTAAAGAGTTGCATCAGAGTCACGATCAGAAATAAAAAAACGCGATAACGTCGATCAAAAAACTTCTCTATTCCCGATTTCTATAATAGCTCAAACGGTCCTTCGATTTACAGAACTTGATAATTAACGTGTTAAATTAACAATCGTGTTAGAAGTAAAACAACCTGCATGTGTACAAGATACGCCGTCGGAGATTATTAAAAAAAAAAAACGGAAAAAATTGAAACTAACGATAAGCACAGAGAACTCTATTACATATTGCTTAATTTTTAATTTCGTTTTATCTGAAAATTGGACTATCGAAATTGGAAATTTCTCAATCACACACATCTGTATGTTCGTAAACACTTATTAATAGCTGTAAACAAGCATGTTTAGTGTTCGAACGACCAAAGTTTACTCAAGACGGATAAAACCGTTCATTAAAAACGCGGTATGTGATGTGTATGTATGTACACATTCCTAATTCGATTCCTATCGTTAGTAAATGCTACGAAATCTGGTTAATTCACCGAGCTGCCTGAGTCACAGTTACGTACTGTAGACCAATAGAACCGAAATATTGGTTTTTTCAACGGCAAAGATTCCGCTTTCTCTTACTTCAAAGTTATAAAAATAAGATGAGTCAGGGAATGTTGATAACACTAATACAACGTGCGTAGTTGAAATCCCCGCTTAATGTGCCTGGGGTCAAATTAGTTTATCACTTATCAGTTACACATAGATTACACCTCAAAATAGAATATGTGTACATGTAAGAAAAGCAGAAGTGAACATAGCTATAGCCAATCGAACTATGCTGTAGCTGAAAGAAATAAAAGCTTTGAATGAATTTTTTTTATATCCAAAATTAAAATGATTAATTTCAATTTCATGTAACATTCGTAATTATCTCTTTCAATGAAAAAGAAAAAGTACGACGTGATTATCGATTTGAGGCATCCGTTGAGGTTTTTCCGGTTTATACACATATGAAAATAGAACAGCTTCGTTTATTCAAAGTTCAGAAAATATAAAATCCTCTTTGATGAATGAATTGTTCAAAAACAATCACAAAATGCTGAATTTTTATGAACTTGTGATTGACAATATGTGAATAAATTATGGGATAAAAATTTGTATACAAAAGTTCATTTACGATCACACCCGAACGATTTATCTGTTAGAAAGTGTTTTCATTTCATTTCAATATAGTTTTCATTACTAAAGACGCGAAGAACTCATGCATTTATTTCAAATGGAAAATACCCACACGGTGTGAAGCATTTCTTGCACTTGACCTGAAAATTTTTACATGACAGGAAGATGTGTTTATTTTATTTTTTTTAAAAAACTAATGTTTAAACCTTGGTACAGGCAAAATAATAATATCTTCAATAGTCTCATATGCATATTAAATAACGATATGATAATTTTACACATTGAAGTAGCTAGTTGTACATATGTACATGTAATTTACTTGGTTCAAAGGTACGGTATTGCTGGGTGCACGAACGTTCAGGGTGAAGAAGTCAAAAAATTAGATGTCCTCAGCAATGAACTCTTTATAAACATGCTGACATCTTCATTTACGACCTGTCTCCTAATCAGTGAAGAAAATGAAACTGTGATCGAAGTAGAAGTTGGCAAACAGGGGAAATACATCGTCTGCTTTGATCCTTTGGACGGCTCGTCAAACATTGATTGCCTAATATCCATTGGCTCAATATTTGGAATCTACAAAAAACAAGAAGGCTCAACCGAAGCACCGACAGTTGCTGATGCTCTACAGCCAGGTCGTAATCTGGTAGCAGCGGGATATGCGTTGTATGGTTCGGCAACTATGTTGGTACTCTCAATTGGTCAGGGTGTCAATGGCTTTATGTACGATCCAGCTATTGGCGAATTTATATTAACAGATCAGGACATGAGAATACCGTCAAGAGGAAAAATTTACAGGTATTCTAAAATATGCGCACAAGAACAGAACAACAAAGTCAATACTCATAAACCTGACATAAATCAAATTTTATTTGAATTGAACCTAAAATGTACCTTGCAACAAGTAAATTATATATCGAATTGATACGTAAATAAAATGATACCTACTTTATACAAGTACTTTTATGGATGGGCTTAACGTATCACGTGAAATCGAGTTAGTTTAAATGGCGAACAATAATTTATTGTTTTTATGCTGCAGCATAAATGAAGCTCACGAAAGCAAGTGGTCATCGGCGATAAAGGATTATGTCCATTCAAAAAAATACCCAGCAACTGGCAAGCCGTACAATGCCAGATACGTGGGTTCAATGGTAGCTGATGTACACAGGACACTCAAATACGGTGGGATATTTATGTACCCAGCAACAACAGAGAGCCCAAAGGGAAAGGTATTATTCAATTTAAATAACAGAGCCTACCTGTGCACAATTCTATAAATTTCGCCTAACTGATACACGCACTTTCTGACCAGTACATACAATTATCGTGGTACATGTTTGGTAACACGAAATTCGCAAGAATGCACAATCAAAATATGGCTACAGCGATTCTGGGATTATGATTAGTTTTGAGGCATGTTTTACCGAAGCAATATCCATTGACAATTTGGTCTAATATTAAACTGATACTGAACAGCTGGTGTAGAAGAATCCAAATGATAACTGGATAGTGAAATTATAATTCACTGAATAACTAAACTACTTTTCCCAAACAAATGTGAAAAACAGCATTACACAATGTGTAAATAAAATGTATGATTTTGATTTTGTTGCTAGCTTCGTCTCCTCTATGAGTGCATACCCATGGCATACATTTTAACGCAAGCTGGTGGCCTTGCGACAAATGGTGAAATGAGCATACTGGACATTATACCATCTACTATTCATCAAAGGAGCCCAATATTTTTGGGGTCAAAGGATGACGTTGAAGAAATTTTGACTCACATGACACGTCAGAAAACTCAGTAGATTGATATACATACATACTCGTGAGTATATCTCCAAACTGTAACATTATGACACTTGTGAATCCCTATGATAATATCGTTACATACGGTCCATTCATATCTGCAGTGAAATTCTGTCATATTATCGCCCAGGTGATGCAATTTGAAACAGGTAAACTGTTCAAGCATTCAATTTTTAATTGGATTAAAATAAAGTCTTTCTCTTCCTCTACATTTGCTTGCATGAGTCGGTAATAGATAATTTTGATTCAATATTATTCAGGTGTATAGGTTTCTGTATATACACCCATGTACATTGCCGGCAAACTGCTGACTTTCATTAGCATACAACACTATAGGTAGAACTGAATATTCTGCTACCGATTGAAAAAATTCCAACAACAATTTAGACTTGATGTACATTAACATAAATACGGATAATCAAATGTCATTTAAATATACTCGGAAACTCTATTTACCTAATATTCACGACTGAAATTGTCCTAAGAGTTATCAATAAAATAATATAACTGTATATGTATAATATATGTATATATCATACTTCATACCAATCCCTTGAAGACGAAACGTTCAGTGATTTGAACATCTTATGCACGTAACGAAACAAACTGGTGAAATACGTCAAGAATGTGTGGATCCAGATCTGGCGTGAACAAAAGTGTTTCCAGTGTTGACGAGTATTTTTGTACTTGTTCGTGATGCTAAAAAAAGAAGTAAAATTTCTCTTTTAACTTGTAGTGAATTAATCATAACACTTGCGAACTGATTAACAGCTTTCTATAATGCATTACACTCTTCTAAGCGATCAGTTTGGTAGTCCAAGAAAGCCACTAAAGAAGCGTTGAGGGTTTTTTTTTTTTTACTTACAGCCAAAAATACCTGCTGCAACCTTCCAATAGTCCATCTGTACCAGTGAGTATTGTAATCGATGCCATCTGTATCACATCTAACAAGATGTTCGGAAAGAATCATAATAAAACGCTGTAAAAGAATAAAAAAGCAATTATCAAGTGTTTTGAATAAGTGCCATCTCACAGCTTACATAACATGTTCAACCGAGATTGCAAGTATGTAATATTAATAATTATACCTGAAAAATGATGAGGAATAAATTCTTTTGATCTGCTTGAGCAGCTTCCAATTTTTCTTCCATTCGCTCTACAACGTCTTCAGATGGTCTTTCTCCTGACTTATCTTTAGTATTGTCCTCATCTTCCGAAGACGATCCAGATCTACTTTCCGCCCTTCGTAACTTTTCTCTGGCCTCCGTCACTTCTGTGTTCAGTTTAATGACATGTTTATTCTTTTTACGGATCGTCAAATGAAGAATTTCCCAGATGTAGAGTCTGAAAATAATGGGGTTGCGATATTTAGCTTGGTTAAAATTAGTACCAAGTTCTAAGAGTCATATTCTATTTTCGATTATTAATTAAATTCTAAGATAAAAGTTTGTAGAATTGGTTCAAAATTACATTGACTCACTTAGTAAATTCAGATGTCATTTCCCGAGAAAATATCCAATTGGCTATAGCACTGCATTCAATTATTCCAGTCTTTAAGAATTTGTCTGAGAGTACAACCATCATTTGATAATGATTTTTCCATAGGGCATGCATATTTCTTAGAATGCATATTTGTGCCTCCTCTGATTCGGCCAGAGCCTATGAAAAACAAGCAAAAGTCTGCAGTTAGGTTCAATGCCACAAAATTTTGTCAAACTATTTAACATAGGTATGAAATGATATTGTTCAATATAATGATTTTATAAGAGAAGACTATTCTTACCTTGAATACATAATGAAACTTCCCAATAGCGGCGAAACTGTGGCTGAAGCTCTTTGACCCCAGGTTAAGCAACGTCTGTACAAATACGTCAATTTTCAACGGATTGAATGTGTTTGATTCCTCATTGTCTCCTTGACCTGGTAAGGTATTCAAAACGGTCAATACTTCTTCCGGGGTGCATTTGCGGCGTATTGAAACAACTAGTTCATGGGCTGCAGAAGTTCCAGGAAGTGTGCCTGAAAAAAATTGAGCAAAGTCGATTGCTAGAAAGATTTATTCAAGAAAAGATGACATTCTAATATAATGTAAAATTTATGATAATGAAATGATACTGTGATGAGATATCAAATATCAGAGTGTAAAAATACTGACTTGCGCCTTCGGAAGTGTACTTGTAAATTGGTTCTGGAGGCAAAGGGATCAGTTCGGCGTAAGTTTCTGGCATCATATCGCGAATTCTTTGGAAGTAGGATAGTCTGGAACAAAAAGTATTTTTTGATACATTGATGCATGGTAATTATCAAAATATCTCTGATTTTTCAATCTTTGATCCAACAAAAAATGGTTTGTATATTTTGTTTAAAGGATAAGCTGGAACTTTCATCTTGTAGAAATGAGGAAAAATCATTTCTTACCTCAATGCTTTCAGCAGCACTTCTTTTATGAATTTAGGCCGAGGATGTTCAGGGTCACGCTGGAGGCATGAGTCCCAATCTTCCCATGACCAACGAAATTGGAAGTTGCTCAGATGATAGGCAAACCACCAAACAAATCTATCGAATGCTGCCGCAGCCATGCTGTCGATGCGACGGAATAAAATTTCGGTAGCCTGTGCTAAAACCTTTATAATACAGTGCAGGGTGTATAAGATACTATAACACAGCGAAATTTATTATCGTTACCAGTTAAACTCATTGGGAATTTATCATTTATATTACCTGTGGCATAGTCGATGGTTGCAACTTACAAAGTTCAATCAAAATCGATCCATAGCAGATTTCCAAATGTTTTGGAGATGGTAATCTGAAGAGTTCTCCAAACATTACTTCCACAATAGAATAATCAAGTGGAATTTTTGCTTTGTATGGAAAGTTCAATAATTGCGCCGCGCTGTAAATCAGAATAAAAATAGCTTCATTGAAAATAGGTATTACTGGCTTTGAAGTGAAATCATATAACAAAGTATTACCAGCAAAAATCGAAAATGATTACAATGTAAGTAAAAAAGAAGTAATTAAGAAAATGAGAATAACAGAAGATGAAACTTACCAATCTTTTCTTTCAAAAAAGTGATTATCAATAATTTGCCGAAGATGTTCTTCGATAAGAAATCTCTCTATAGCATGACTGCCAGGCAGCAGTGGCCCTTCCGCTGGACAGTCAGTATAGTCAAACATGCGAAATACAACAGTTGGTATTGGGTACGTGTAAGATTCATGGTGTGGTGGAGGCAGAAGCGTTGGAAGATTGTGTTGTAGAGCTTCACATAAAATAGAGTCGAAAGCAAGATATGGTCGAGGAATGTGTTTTTCCGCCCAATTATCCTGCCTCAATTTTCGTACTTGAGCCCAGAGACAGTCCAAATATTCTTCCTGAGGGTGAGGTGTGTCACTGGACCATACTTTTAGAGCAGGTTGATGTTTCTTACTTCGTTTGTTCAAAAATACTTCAATGGTGACCATAAGGTGATCCAGTTCTTGCTCTTTCTTTTCATATAACTCTCGACCAACCCACGGCAGGGTTGAGAGAACAGCAAAAACGTACCAGTCTCGTCTAACTTGAGGTACGCTGTCCTCATTTGCCGTGTCTAACATATTATCAAAGAGCTGCATAAGCGACCCGCAAGATAAAACGTGACAGTTGACTAAGTCAGCAAGAAACCGGAGCGAATATCTAGCAGCGTTCCATTTGCAACTTTTTAAAGAATCTTTAAAATTTTTCACCATATAGTCAACAAATTCACCACCAAAGTTGAAATTCTTTGCATTCAGCAGCCCCACCAGCGTCGTGTAGATCGTACATTTCTCTGGCATTTTTATAGCGCAATCAGTCAATATTCGGAGAATCTTAGTACGAAACACACCGAGATCCGCTTCTAGCACAGACGCTAACCCTTCCAAATTACTTTCTAATGACGAAGTTGACTTTTCACCCACTCGCAATATAAGCGATTCTAGGCGATCTTCAATTTCCTGATTCTCTGATACCCTCCTCCGCTTCTTATAGACGCGGTCTGCAAATTGAAGTTCATCATAGCATACGACCATCTACTCTGAGATTCGTCTTCAGTGTCATTAGATTAATTGAAAACAAAAATGTGGAGTAAGAAGAATTTCTCACAAATACGTATGTACATACATATGCGACTAATAAGCATCAGGTACAATGATTGGGCCAAAAATAAGGTTAGATTAAATAAGGTTAGGTTCAATGAATTCGACTAGCGTTGATACTTAAAAATTCAATATAAATCGGGGTAGTTTGAAATGGCTGCGAGCGGTGCGATACTCTAACATATGGTGAGATGAGAGCATGTTTTCTATCAGTAATCATACCGTATCCATCGTCATCGTCATGTGCTCTCCTGCGACTCATAGTTTCGGTGCAGGATTACAACGGAACCAACAACAAACGTAGAACACGGAACAGGTTGCCACGGTCCGTTATTAACCTTGGATAAACTGAAGCCCCGAAATTTCTAAAACGTAACTTGATCCAGAGAATACGATCTCTCCTGTATAAAATGGATCTTCGCCAACGACAATCCGTTGAAAGTCATTTGATGCTGGGTGTCAAAAAGTTGCAATCGGAGCGTCGAACGTTCGTTCAAATTAGTTCCACGACGGACTTTTAGGTGGCAGAAGAGTCCGCGACGACGTTGGACGACGCCGAGCGTCGCTCCAACGCGCAACCTGCTTTGCGCAAAGAGTAGTTTTATGATCTTTTCTGGTGTTCGTTGTGGATATTTGGTGGTGTCCCGTGGATTCCAAATAGTGAATAAACCTGAGTTAGATTTATTTCTGAAAATTTTCATCGACATTTCGTCGTTTACCGGTGTCTCATCAGTAATCGTAAAGTTCCCGGCAAATCATAATCATAATTTTAAAATTGTTTGTATTAAATTTCATCACCGAAGGTCGGCGGAAACGCACGAACCCGAGCATTTAAACGTGGATTTTTGATAATAATTACGTCATCATCGACGGGGGTAGGGGGCGGATTATTATTTGGCAACAAGGGTTGTTGCTCTGCGGCCATTGTTAGCCGCTCGGCGGAAGGGTGTGAGGGGGGAGGGACGATGTCATGCAGCTACGCCGATGGTTTATCGCCGTACGAGAACAAGGGTCAGCTTGGCCTCGAGGAGGTAATTTTCGCCGTTATGTACGGTCCGAAGTTGGCTTGGCGATATCGCCATTGGGCAGTAATTGCTGATCCTCCAGGCGAATCAATAACCCAATGCCACTCTCCTCCTTTTTAGAAATTCGACAGCGCCGAGACTCTTCGTATCAAATGCGATTTGTTGGCTGATTGGATAGACGGGGCACGTCATGTTGTCGTTCACACCGGCGCGGGAATCAGTACCGCTGCCGGTATTCCCGATTTTAGGTAATTCATTCATTCGAGGACGCTCGTTAGTAATTGTAACTAGGGTACTTCGGCGTCATGACATTACGTGCCAACGTCAGCTCTAGTAGATTGCAATCACGAGATGATTTGCGGATAATTTCATCGAAAATAACACTCTCTTCGTACAGTATAGATTCATAAAAGAGTTTTGCGATACCGTGACAGCTATGACAAGCGGGAATATTTGTGCCATGAATTTTTGAATTTAGATCATCTCGAATTTTTTCCTCCAACTTCGTTTCTAATTCATTCGTTTTATTCTATTAGATATATCCGATTTGTGCTTTTTCAAATTAATTTCGAATAATTCACAGAGAGATTGATAGGGTAATTCAGATTTGTTGCTAATTTTCTGAATTAAATGGACATGTCGTCTACTGCAAAATTTATTGATATTACGCACATTGTATACATGAGACGATTATTCTATATGTCAAGTTATTGTTATATTTAGAACATGAATTGATGTATCAATTCAGCACAATATTTTTATGTTACTGTCTTTTCAAACTTGGATAATCCTGTGTACCAAAATCGCCTAATAATATACTTCCAGTTCAAATGAATGCAAAAAATACGTCACTTCTCGAACGTAACAACCTTAATGTTATATGTTTCCATCCATAGAGGACCGAAGGGTGTCTGGACTTTGGAGGAGAAAGGGTTGAAACCTGAAATGAATATATCATTTGACGAAGCAAAGCCAACCAAGACTCACATGGCTTTAAAGAAGTTGATTGATTGCAGTAAGGGTGTACCTAGCACAAGACTATGGAAAATTAATTAACAAATTAGGAAAACAATATGAAATGTTGAATCTGGGCCTAATCGGATTTTGTTGCTCCACAGATAAGGTCAAATTCATTGTGAGCCAAAATATTGACGGACTGCACCTGCGATCTGGAGTTCAGCGGCAGAAGCTTGCAGAGTTGCATGGAAATATGTTCACTGAACAGTGTGACAAGTGTGGAAGGTACAAGTTTGTTTACACTGTAAGAATTGATATGCTTAATTAGAGGTGTGATTCGAGTGTAAAACAATATTCGTACCCTAAATTATCGCGAGATCATAACGCACTTCCTGATTTGGTTCACAGACAATTTATTCGCAACCTTGCTACAAAGAGTGTTGGGAAAAAATGTTTGGGAACGGTATGTCGATCTGAACAAATTGGAGGACGACCTTGTCGAGGTCGAATGCATGACACGATACTTGACTGGGAGCATAACTTACCTGACAATGACTTGGCACTGTCAGACCTTCATGCCAGGTCAGTTTGTATTCCATTGTTATAACTTTTTTAACCACGTTTTGATTTCTGGCACTTCAGAAGAAAAATATAAATCAAATTGTCAACAATTTTTCAATTACAGTGTTGCCGATTTGAGCATTTGTCTGGGAACAACTTTACAAATCATACCAAGTGGGAACTTGCCTCTTTATACAAAGAAGTATGGTGGCAGACTTGTTATTTGCAATCTGCAGCCAACGAAGCATGTAAGGATGCTTTTCAAGTAGACTTCATTATTTTTATTTCAACCGTAACCTGAGTCTTGTCTCTTAATACAATTATCAACTAAATGTTTTGACGGACGATCATTATTTTAGGATAAAAAAGCAGATTTGGTGATAAACGGTATGGTCGATGACATCATAGTGATGGTAATGAAGAAATTAGGTCTGGAATTACCAGAGTACGACAGCAAATTAGATCCAACAAGAAACACAGACATGACATCCAATCAGATGGATTGGACAATACCGACAGCACGTGTCAAAGAGATGAAAATATTGTACAAAAAAGTTTGTAAGCCAACGCAGCGAAAGCGAAAGACCTTCATGTATGAACGAGAAAAGGAAGAATTTCCGAAAAAGTTGAGCAAAGAAAAAATACCTGTAACCGATGATAGAATGTTAAAGACAGAAAATGTAGACCATATATTGGACGGTAAGTCTGTGATGAGAAACACTGAAATCATAGAGATGGATAAGGTGAAACAAGAAGATGTCGATACGGAACTTCAAGTCAAACAAGAAATATTTGAGAAAACTAGTCAGAATTCCGTAATATTGGCTGATGACGGTACATTTGCCTCAGATAGGAAATTTTCCTATAAAGGTAAATCAGATGACAATGTTGCATTTAATAGTCCAAGTGTGTCAGACAACAATCCAAGTTCATGCAGCAATAATAAAGCTTCTGTGATTTAATATTTTACCTCAAACTAATATTCTCAACAAATGTTTACTCTGCAACAAAACTATTAATGTTATAAAATGTGTGTGTATATTAGACCGTGTAACATTGTTCTCCCGTTTTTTCAAAGACAGCATCATCAAGTTCTAATTATTATGAAATTATTATCATATAGAATTGTTGTGTACGTGACGAATAAAGCTTCCTATTTTTATACCTGAATTGACTTGCTTTTGATATTTCTTGTCAAGTGGTAATTAATTATTCATGCATTCATAAAGATTGAGTAAAGATAAGGTTAAGTAAAGATAAGGATAAAAAGTAAGAAAAGGATAAGAGGGAAAGTAAGGGAATGGCAAGGCAATGGCACAGGACACAGGCAATTAGAAATTAAGTAAGGATAAGGTAGGAAGTAAGAATTAGGGTAAGAATAGGTTAAGAAAACATGTAAAAAAAAAAAAAAAAAAAAAAAAAAAATATTGTAAAGGAAGAGGAAAAGGGAAGTCCTTGTAACCCCAAGGGGAACAATAAAGATTACATACATACATAAAGATTGAGTACGTACTGTATCTTAAAATAGAGCACAGATACAGAGAATCTCTGCTGAAAGGGCAAACTCCGAGCCACGCGTAGCAGACAAATGTTGGGAAAGAAAACTTGTGCACATGACTCGAAATCAGTCATTTCTCTAGAAATCTGCTGGATATAATTTTTCAAGTAATTAGAGAGGAAATATCTGATTGGTAATGGAGTGAATCATTATAAAACGATGGATCAGAAGATGGAATTTTACGCCGTTTATTTATTACATACAAGCAATTTACTTGAGAGGAATAAACCTGGAGGAGTGAGTAGCACCAATACCAGGCCTACCATGCTTAACAGGCTTGTAGGTGACAGAGAACTCCCCAAGGTAGTGTCCGATCATCTCAGGCTTAATTTCCACCTGGTTGAAAGTCTTTCCGTTATAGACGCCAACAATGGATCCAACCATTTCTGGGACAATGATCATGTTGCGAAGGTGAGTCTTGACAATTTCTGGCTTCTCATTTGGAGGAGCCTCCTTCTTCGCTTTACGGAGTTTCTTCACAAGAGCCATCGGCTTGCGCTTGAGACCATGTGAAAAACGCCTGCGAGCACGAGCGTGTAGCAGCTCCATCAGCTGTTCACTGTAATCAGATAGATTCAAAAGATTAATTATTATAATTAACTCCCAATTACGAGTGTTCATCAAATCGATATCAGTAACTTTGACGTTAGGTGAATCGATGAAAAAAGTAAGGTTAGGTCGGCTATTGACATTCGTAAACGCGAGCGTAGATTTGAATCTTGACTCACTTGGGCATGTCGAGGAGTTGGTCCAGGTCGACGCCTCGGAAGGTAAACTTCCTGAAGGCCCTCTTCTTCTTCTGAGTTTCATCAACCTGCAACAAAATTAACGATTAACGGTCAGCCTGTGTCGGTGAAAGGAACGCATTAGAGCGGAGGTTTATAACGACTAAACAAACGTAAATATCATCAAAAACATCTAGGGTGAATCGAGAAAAACCATAGAATTAACAGTAGTATCATTTTTTTTAAGGATCGTAAAGATATTTTTGGATTATTCAACAAAATCCGTAATACTTCACCTCAGCCATGTTTGCGCTTCTTGTCGGGGAACGCGAAAGGTTGCGCACGCTACTTCAATTCCACTTCCGTCCTCACTTCACGCGAATTATTTACTTCCCATTTTTGCCGCTAGAGTCGGTAAGTCAAAAAGTAGCCAGCCATGGGTGATATTCGTGTTAGTTCTGGGGAGCGAAGTAGGTGCAGTGCGAGTCGGTAGCGTTGGGTTTTCTATCGTCGTCTAAGCAGCGGGATGAAAAGGGATACGACATTGATATCGGTACGTCAGTTGACTATACCGGTATTGGAGCATGCATACTTACTGGCTGTTCTTCGAATTGTCAATAGCTTACCATTTAATTTTTCTGACACGTCAACTTTCATTAGGTTTATTCCTTCAGTAGAATAAGTAGTGACAGAATCGCCAGCTGCTTGTAATATTTCGTTTTTTTTTCATTGCACTGATTTATGATTACACCGCTGACCATTGTCGATTTAAACGCATTTCAACGTAGGTGGACACCTGAGATTACCTGAAATTTACGATAATGCCGGAGGTGCCGTCGCCTTTCGTGTATTGGGCCCAGACTGAGAGCCAAGTTACACTTAAGGTCGATCTAACTGATGTCAAGGTTTGCATTCTCAATATTTTAAACTCGATCAATTAGTAGAGATTTAATGTTCACTGTTTAATTAGCTGATATCGCTTTCAGAACCCTGGCGTTGATTTGCACGAAAAGAAATTAAAATTCGTAGCCAATGGGCAAGGTGCTAGAGGCCCTGACAGCTATGCTTTCACCTTGGATTTTCATTCGGGAATTGATCCTGAGGCATAGTATATGATTTATACAACGATGATATGCAGTAGGACTCATTGATAGGCAGTTCATATCATGCTATGCGTTAGCTATATGATATCAAGCTTATTATGTAATTTATTCTACTTATGTGACTGATATACACTCGCACTGTTACTGAACTTCGAAATGAAACTTTTATTTTACATATATTTTACTACATTGATGCTAGACTATGATCCAGCTTCAACTGTGTATCATCATTCGCTCTAGTATGAAATCAAGACATTTTTATTAATACAATATTTGAAATGGATCAACAGGAAAGCAATTTTAAAGTAATTGATCGACAAGTTGACTTTATTCTGCGTAAAAAATCAAGTGGCTGGTGGCCTCGGCTAACTAGTCAACCTCAAAAACCAGCTTGGCTGAAAATTGATTTCGATAAGTGGAAGAGTCAGGATGCCGATGGCGACGAAGATGAAGGAACAGGGATCGATGGAGAGGGAAAACGAGATATTACTAAGGATTACCCAAACATGTATGATAAACTTTACAAAGAAGAATGTGGATATAGGCAAGGTATTGGAGCCGTTCATTCTCTGATATGTAAAATCAACATCATTAATTCCTCCATATGGCGCTAATGACTAATACTTGAAATAACAGCCATCGGATGCTAATTCAATGTCTTAGACGAATCTATATTTGTTAATACTTAGCCTAACGAAACCTTATCTCTTACAGAAGACTTGAAGAAAGTTTACCTAGTTTTTTACAATTTATGTCAATTTGTTGGATTCGCTTACATATTAATGATAATGGCAGTAAGATACTCACGGGATGGGCCAGGTAAATACACCTCAATAGTCGTGTTATATCTTCAAAATGTTTGATTAACTTAACAGAATAATTAGAATATTTTTGTGTAGAGTACCTGATAAATATAACAATATATCATGGTTTACATGTAATTGCAGACTCTATGCCGACTACGTATGAATCGGTAGGGACAGCGATGAAATTTGTACAATTACTACAATTTCTGGAAGTAATGCACCCTCTATTTGGATACACAAAGGGAGGATTTATGACGCCATTACTACAAGTTGGAGCTAGAGCAATTATATTGTTCTGCATGATAGAATCAGAACCTCGAATGCAAACAAAACCAGTTGTATTTTACTTATTTGTAGTATGGAGCTCCGTTGAAATAGTTAGATATCCGTACTATTTGACACAACTGTTTAAAACAGAGTTCAGTTTTCTGACGTGGCTACGATACACAATATGGATGCCGCTCTATCCCCTTGGTTTCCTCTGCGAAGGTATAATAATACTGAGGAACATTCCATATTTTGAAGAGACTAACCAGTTCACAGTTGCCATGCCCAACCAATGGAATTTTGCATTTCATTTTCCTTCGGCAATGAGAATATATCTATTGTTACTCTGCTTGCCAGGTATGTACATAATGATGTCGCATATGAATCGTGTCAGATATCAAAAATTGTCAAAGACTAACATAAAAAGAAAGTACAATTAGTTATTGCTTAATTGGGCATATAAATACATAAATACAATTGGATTGAGCATGGACTAAGTAGCATTGTGTTATGTCTTTTTACAAATAATTCTTAGAGTAAGCTTAAAGATGGTGTTTTGTGCAACACGCTAACAATGAAGTACCTACGGGAGTATTGTTGGAGAAATTTGAACAAATAAAATAGATTTCTTCCTTCTTATTCCCCATTACGAGACGGCACTTTTACCATGTAATAATTATATTCATATTGGTATAACCAATATAAATACTGATCAAATGTCAATGATGTACATAATGAATGAAAGTATCAAGTGTTGAAATTTGTACAGCGCATACGCTGTAAATTTGTATTTTATTAATGTCATTAAAATTCTAGTTTTATTATTGATGTGATTATCAGCATGAAATTGCGTAGCCTCAATAAACATTTAATCACCTACACTCTGAAGTTACAAACTATCTGATAATCCTTATATACCATGAAAGTATATCAGAATGAATTGCCCTATTTGGACAATGTACACTGACCAGACTGACTCGAGTTGAGAAATCTTCAACAGTAATCTATACACTTTCATTTCAAAGAGCTCCAACCTATATTCAAATCTGAATTAATTCAAACTATGAATGTGAAAAAAATTATTATTTCAATGAGCTTAACTAAGGTAAATAAAATGCAATAACAGTTCAGTTGAACAAGTTATTATCACGTATGTTGAATGTTTCCTGGTTCATAATCTCGTAGTTATATTTGCTTTCGCAGTTTGAAATCAGACTTGGGCAAGTTATTGTCAATACTGACAACGAGCGGGAATTATCATTCTCATCAAGATTGTTAAAACCTTTATCAAATTCGTGAGCATTACAACTAACAAATTCTGTGGACGAAGGTGGAGTGAATGGAATAGACAGGTTTGAGTGTCGTTCAAATTCCATAGCATTTGGATCACGGATTAATGGTTCGATTACCATGGATGGTTCAAGGTATTCTTCAATAGTTGAAAGACATGGGCTGCTTAAAAAATTCTGGTTATATTTTTTACTATAACTATAATCGCCCTGCGTTGTAGAATGTCTGGAATTGTGATCGACAGCCTCAACAGCATAATTATGTTGCAACTTCAACGTTTCCATAAAGGAAGTAGGAAAACCATCATCTACAGTCCTCTTCCGAAGAAAATTTTCTTTTACCTTCCTGGGCACATTTGACAATAAGTCACAATCCGTAAAACTTGAATAAGATTCTTTCATATTCATGTCTTCTTGAGCCAGATTTAAAGTTGACCTATGCTGAGGAACAGATTGATCTTGTTGTTCCGTTTTAGCTGTCACAGATCGAACTGGAATAGCTGACACGGCTTGTAAAGCAATCTTGTGCTGTTGAGGCAGCAATCGTTTTTTTAGCAGTGCCATTGCTGGTGGAATAGGAATCATGTTGACATTGTTCTTGGATCGCTTGCTTTTGCCAGAGGTTTTTGCGTTTTCTTTATTCCATAAACTCAGTCGCTTTCGTGATTTATTAACTTCACCGGATGGTCTGAAAGAGAAGCACTTTCAGCTATACATACCGCTGTGAATGTATGCATAAACTTTTTATAAGCTTGTAGTATCAAGTACATTACTCGAGATAAGCACTAGACTAACATGAATTGTTCCTTGGTCATTTTATTTAGCAAATTCGCGAAGAACTCCTCATTATCATCTAGTCCATCGTTTGCTGCAGTTGAGTCTACGTATTGCGACATGATTTGATAAGTTGATGTGCGACGTCTCGTCACAGTCTCAGACACAGCTATACGTTTGTGTGAAGGATTATCTGTTGATCGTCTCTCTATACCACTGATCCTCACACGATCTCGAGCCAGCTCCCATATCTCTGGCATAGATAGATCCCTTAATGAAATAACGCCTTTGTTCCCGTTGCTATTATTATTCCCAGTTGGCAAGCGACGGGCGCTGCCGAAAACAACTGGTGACGCAAAATTGGGTTCTAGACTATTTTCTTTAATTCCACTCATATCGACACAGAAAATTAATGGAGCTTCGTCAGTTGGCTGTAATTAAAGATAGATAACTGGATGTCGACGCGCGTTGGATTATATCGAATAGGGATAAGTTTCTGTATTGAGATCGACGTTTTGCACTTATCTGTGTCGCGTCGTCAAGTTCGAATCCACAGAGTAAAATCATTTGAATCTAGTCAAGAGCGCGGGTTCTCAATCCATATTTGCGATAACAGCTGTCTCTCTCGCTTTGCGCCGTGATTGGCTGAGCACTTTCCCTCAGCTAATCACCGCTGCTACTACTTTCAGCACAATTCACAGCACAGAACATGGTCAAGATTCGATACATAACCTCGTAATTTCTCGATAGTTCGGTCCGCGCTTCTAGCATTCAGGGATTAGGAAGGAGATACACAGAGACCCAGACACTTTGGACAACACACCGGAGAGTACATAATCGTAACAGTAGTCGATCAAAATGCGAATATGCGTAACGGGGCTACGACTTAAATTGTTACCAGTATATCGGTACCGAGTTACATGGAATCGAACCTTTTCTAACGTCCAAAGCTCGGCGAATTGTTCGGGGAAATTTGCCGGTACAGCTACGCGGCAATGGGGAAGAAAAATTCTCACTGGAGAAACGATTGGCCCTATCAAGGCGTGGGAAAAGGGCTCACGAGGGCACAGGCAGACCACCGCCTTTATTGCCATTCGGGGGTTCTCGTCTAAGAAGTCCGGGGACAAAGATCCACCTTCCAAGTAAGCTCTGGTTTTCTTATTCCTTAATCGTTACAATTAATGTTATCGTAACATTACCCTCGACTCCATTATTTCAAATGTTCCATCATCGACTTGTTGATTCACAAGCACTTATTGCTGTCCATTGCTATTGTTTCATATTCTCAGTGGAAGCGAGCCTGAACTCCCTGACGATTATGCTGCTGCTCTGCCTGCAACTGTGGTTGTTCCTGAAGTCTGGCCGCATCTACCGGTTATAGCTATAAACAGGAATCCAGTATTTCCTCGGTTTATCAAACTTATCGAACTGAGCAATCCAATTTTGATAGATGTTATACGTCGTAAAGTTAAACTGAACCAGCCGTATGTTGGAATATTTTTGAAGAAGAGCGAAGAGTGAGTAGTCCTTCCTTTTTATCGGTTCTTCGGAGAGCGTTAGACACTGTCCAGCACACGAACAGTTTAATATCATCATTTATATCATAGGAATGATGCTGAAGTTGTGCAAAATTTGGATCAAGTGTATTCTATTGGAACTTTTGCTCAGATACACGAAGTACAGGACTTGGGTGATCGGTTGAGACTTGTTGTAATGGCCCATAGAAGAGTGAAAATTACTGGTCAAATACTAGAAGACTTTTCTGAAAAATCACCTCAAGGTACGGTGTCTGTAAAAGAATTAACAGCGAATTTAGACACCTGGATTATGCGCTGTTAGTTTTAGAATAACTGGTATGGGTATGGAGCCTATCTGCCTATCTGCTGAGCTTGTTACTAATAAGTTTATTGCAACTATAATGTATATTTTAACAATTGCGCTACCTGCTTTACACAGAGATGAAACTGACGTTTCCACTACTAAATACCACAATTAACGTCCCTATAGAAGACACGGTGGCTGGTGGTGGTAAAAAGCATCGTAGGGCTATGCTGAGGAAAAGGGCTGAACCTAAGGCTGCTGAATCAGTTGATAAAGTTGAAGAAGCTACCGAGCTCGTACCACCAGAACATGAGAAGAAAGAAGATTCTACAGAAAGAAAAGTGGAAACAAGTGAGGCCACTTCGGAAACTCAACCATTGCTCATGGTCGAAGTCGTCAATATTTCACATGAGAAATTTAGACAAACAGAAGAAATAAAGGTAGCTAACCTGTCAGTACTTTTTCCGTCATTCTATTGTCTGAATAAAACATGAAATAATTTTATACTTGTAATATGCAGGCACTAACCCAGGAGGTGATCAAAACGATTCGAGACATAATTAGTATGAATCCACTGTACAGAGAATCACTTCAACAAATGCTGCATCAAGGTCAAAGAGTCGTTGACAATCCTGTCTATCTTAGTGACTTGGGTGCTGCACTTACAGGAGCTGATGCTCACGAGTTGCAACAAGTACTGGAAGAAATGGATGTAGGTGGAAGAATATTTATTTTGGATTAAAAATTTTAATTACTTTTATCATTATTATTCATACTGGAGTTGCTATAACCTCAGGTAAAATTGCGGGTTTCGGAATAGGTAAAATTTTTATATAAATTTATCGACCATGACATTTTTTTATACCTGTAGATTCCAAAAAGGTTAATGTTATCATTAGCGCTCCTTAAGAAAGAATGTGAGCTTAGTAAACTGCAGCAAAAAATTGGAAGAGAAGTAGAAGAAAAAGTAAAACAGCAGCATAGAAAGTATATACTTCACGAACAGTTGAAAGTTATAAAAAAAGAACTGGGATTGGAAAAGGATGACAAGGATGCAATTGAAGAGAAATACAGAGAACGTATTAGGCAAAAAGTTGTACCCAAGCCAGTCATGGATGTCTTGGATGAGGAATTGAACAAATTAAGTTTTCTCGAGAGTCACAGCAGCGAATTCAAGTACGTTGAGGTTCATAATTGAACACATGAATAAAATTTGTAGGTATTTGCATAACACGTAATTAACGAAAACGACTTTTTAGTGTGACGAGAAATTATTTGGATTGGCTCACATCTATGCCTTGGGGAATGACAAGTCCAGAGAATCTGAATCTTAACCAAGCTAGTGAAGTTTTAGAAAAAGATCACTATGGCATGGAGGATATAAAAAAGAGAATTCTTGGTAAGACTGTCATAATAAACGAATGTAATGCTAGTTGAAAAATCGTTTTGCTCTCTTCAATTTTTCTAATATTGATTTGCAGAATTTATTGCTGTTAGTCAGCTGAAAGGTTCGACCCAAGGAAAAATATTATGCTTTCACGGTCCGCCAGGTGTTGGTAAGACGTCGATAGCAAGATCTATTGCCCGTGCTCTCAACAGAGAGTATTTCAGATTTAGTGTCGGTGGCATGACTGATGTTGCCGAAATCAAGGGTCACCGGCGAACTTATGTAGGTGCAATGCCTGGAAAGATAATTCAGTGTTTGAAAAAAACAAAAACTGAAAATCCATTGGTTCTGATAGACGAGGTTGATAAAATCGGAAAGTGGGTATTTTTTCCATCGTTAACAATAATGGTTTGACTATGGGTGATGCGTTAATTATCAACCAATTAATTTTTCACAGGGGACATCAAGGCGATCCAGCTTCAGCTCTGTTAGAGATGTTGGATCCTGAGCAGAACGCAAATTTCTTAGATCATTATCTCGACGTACCAGTAGATCTATCAAGAGTCTTATTTATTTGCACGGCAAACATTGTTGATACTATCCCAGAGCCTTTGAGAGACCGAATGGAGATGATTGAGATGTCAGGATATGTAGCTGAAGAGAAGGTAGCTATTGCCAAACAATATTTGATACCACAGGCCATGCAGGACTCAGGACTGTCCGAAAATCACTTGAAAATCCATGACGATGCGTTAAGTCTATTGATAAAATCCTATTGTCGAGAATCAGGAGTGAGAAATTTGCAGAAACACATTGAGAAAGTTTCGCGCAAAGTTGCGTATAAGGTTGTTAAAAATGAAACAGACAAGATCGACCTAACCAGCAATAATTTACAAGACTTCGTTGGAAAACCTGTCTTTGCTCATGACAGAATGTACACGATTACACCACCGGGTGTTGTTATGGGATTGGCATGGACAGCCATGGGCGGATCTACTCTATTCATAGAGATAACGATGAGAAAGCCCATTGGCATTAAAAAATTGGAAGGCACATTTGAAATAACTGGTCATCTGGGTGACGTGATGAAAGAGTCGACACGTATTGCAATGACTGTGGCTAGAAATTTTCTACAAAAAGAAGATCCCAACAACACATTCCTTTACGATGCTCATCTTCATCTGCATGTCCCTGAAGGTGCAACACCAAAGGATGGACCAAGCGCTGGAGCTACCATCGCAACAGCCCTAATTTCGCTTGCAAAGAATAAACCAATTAGGCAAAATGTTGCTATGACTGGGGAGCTTAGTCTTATGGGAAAGGTGCTTCCTGTCGGTGGCATCAAGGAGAAAACAATTGCAGTAAGTAGTTGTATCTATGTGAAATATTGATTTGATCCAGACGTCGAATCACACGTAACTCAACCAAATTTTCATTTTCAGGCTAAACGAGTTGGCGTGAATTGTGTATTATTACCGGAGGAGAACAGAAAGGACTATGACGATCTTCCTAAATACATTACAGATGGTTTAGAAGTACATTTCATATCAAATTTTGATGACGTTTACAGAATCTGCTTCCTCGAAGGATCCAGTGATCCGATTGGTGCTAGTACTGAACTTAACGCCGATATTCCATCACAATCTCAATCCCCATCAACTGCACAAGCTGCTTCTTGAGTGATTGGCTTTGCAAGTTTGAAATTGTTTGGAAAATGTGATGATGCTATACGTACAAATGGTTCAATGGATTACCAACTTTGCTGTGCAAATTACGTGAAAATTTCTCGAATTCCCTAGGACTAAATTTGTTTTAGTGGATGGTATGTTGATGAGAAATCAAATCGCAGTTTATTAGCTCAGTAACCAATCCGGAAGTAGAACAGAGATTCGGAAAAGACTGTAAATATGTAAAGAAATCTAAGGCGCATAGATATCTGTTAGTAATAAGATTTATTACTTGCATTCATGGCTGTAATTTCATCGCATCTTTTTGTTTAGATATTGAGTGGCATATAAGCCATTCAGTTGCAGTGAATCACAAAGAATGAATACTTGAAAATAGAATCTACTGCTATTGTGGATTGTAACCCAATTATATATTCTAGTTGACAAATTGAAGTGTAAAATTTGTTTACATACAACTGTTTTGTAAAAGTCACTAGCTACTTTAAATATTTGATAGTGTACAAAAACAAATGCATTTATAATGTTGTACCTGCTCATTGTACTGTTATTGGGTGTATTATAGGCCTGATATTATAAAAAGGTCGTCGCAACAAATTTTACAAGAATTGAAAATGTTTAAATCAAACCAAACAGAGTTAAAATTACAATGATATACCAATCGACCAAACCTAAAAGTAAAGGTGGTATCTGGTAACCTTAAAATATTGTAAATGAAAAACAGACTGATTCTATAGGGAAAGAAATCTATTCAACTTTATTTTCATCGCATCTGTATGTGAAATACAAGCTTGACATTCGAATACAAGTCTGATTGCATTTTTTCTTAAAATTGTCACTGATCACTTTGATGTACTGTATAATTGTCATTTGTGATTTGCAGTATAAGCTAGTTCACCACACATAGGATAAGATTTGATGTGCATGATCAACATGGAATTTCCATTTTACTGAGCCGTATTATGAAGTCGCAAAGTCTCATCTGTACTTGAATTTCTGTGGGGTTATTGGTGACGTAGAATCCAGGAACGCCAGCTTTTTCCAATATGCCTTGTTGGTCAGATACTTTTTGATCTAATTGCAAAACCAGTTTCATATCAGTTTGCCGCAATTCCTCTTTGTGTTTCTTTTGTAAAATCATTTTTGCTGTGATGCATTTTTCTTCGTCATGTAAATTAGATAAAGCCTCTTGAACTTCAATTTTTTGTTGATTTAACAGCTGGAGTCGCTGCTGAAACAAGTGTTTTTCTGTAACGTGTTGAATTTCCATCAGTCCTTTGACTATTTCGAATATAGTATCGTTTAACAAAGAATTTGCCAGTCCAGACAGAAGTTCATACGGTAGACGCATTTGGTATTTGGGAGGCAATTCGCTGGCCATGTGTTGTAATTGCTCAACGAGAAAGTAGAGCTTTCTCTGAAGATCCTGCGGCGTAGGATTTACAACATCCATTGTTAATTTCGAGCGTTCATCGCATCTCTCAAATTCCGTATTTTTTTCTTGCGCTATTTATTATAGAGAATGTGATTGACGTTCTTCGATTTAGATTAATTGTTAAACGTACCGTTGACTAAAGAATCTTCAGCCAACGAGGGTACACATCAGAATAATTCTCGAAATGATTTCATTACCTTCGAGAAATTTGAAAAATCCTCTGTAATCTGCACGGCCTTCTTGATTTCCCTACTATCATATTATAGTTAATGGCTGCAATAAATATATTGTTCACCAGACTCTGAAACTCGACGATATTTCAATACTGACAACTAACATGGCACTTAACAGAGACTATTTGTGAAATGTTTTCTTGCGTGGTGTCACCTCCTAGCATCCGTACCAACTCGCCATTGGTGAAATATTTTCTATGGTGTTGCCATCTTCTACTAGCGGTATGAACCACGGAGGTATGAACTATCATTTACACAACAGCCGTGATCACTGAACCTTGACATAACTGGAACATGGTTTAGTCAGAGAGAAACCTGTCTAGTAAGATCCTGCTGCCTTAGACGCGAGCCGAGAGATAGCGTCATGTTGTAGTTATGTCTCTTTTCGTACAGTCCACTCCAAAAAGCTAGATCGAGTAAACAGAAATTCGCTGTACATAAATACTGATAACCCTGGGTTATTTGCGTAACAGTTTGCCGCGTCTGGCCGGGTTTGGGAGTATTAGCAGCTTCACGTATCAACCAATTAGCAACTGACCACGCCGGTGAAAGAAGTGCTAACACCATCGCGTGCAAAACGTTAGTAATATACCGTCGTCATAGTGAAATTGAAAATTTGACAAAATCCCGTTCAAGAAATATTCGTAGTGGTCGGAGAATTCATACTTCGCCTGACGTCGCATATTACGGCAAAGCTCTAAACATTTGATCGCGTAGCTTACGTGGTGTTTTCACCCGGCCGTTGAGACCATAGGGATACATAAAGCGCAAGCAACGGCCTGAGCGTCCCGTGAACGGATTCGAATCGGTTCTCTAAAGGATAGAAGATAATAATTCTTCCGCCCTCTCTGTCGGTCTGCTCACGGAGAGGGGGGCCACGAGAGGGGAGAAACAGCTCGGCGGGCGTGTGCAGCAACCCCCACTCCATCGGAAGAGCAACAGAGAAGGCGGGAGAATTATTATCTTCCGTCCTTCCCAGAACTCATTTGATTCTCTTCTGAACGCCGTGCGGAATCAGTCGTTTCCGAGCGATCAGAGTGAAACGACGTGTTCTCGGCATTAGTTCAACATTCAGACCGCGTTGTCCGATCGGTGTACTTGCACCATACTCATCTGTGAATAATATACGAAGAATAGCGTCTAGACTGAAGAAAACCCGAGTTACCCAAATGAAAACATCCTACGAACGTGAAAGTGAATTTCGTACCTCGAGTTTCCATTGTTTTGTGTAACTTCAGATTTCAGTGATGTCTATTTTTGTTTCTGTGCGTCGTGTATTAATTTTACTATTTTTTTGGCTGATTTTCGGTAAACGCGCAGTTGCTTTATCGGAAAGTTTATTCGGTCGGTTCAAACAGGCAGTTACAGCACAAAAACTGAATGGAGGATCGAGTGTTATTACGGTGCGGATTTTTGGACTATATAAGAGTGACGATCTAAATTACGTGAAACGTGCTTCGCTTCTCCAATAAACCTCAGATGTTGCAAGAACTACTAGATATAAAAGTGTGGAGCAGCCCAGAGTCGAGGTAACAATACTTATTTTAATTATTGTTTGATAATTTAAGGTGGTACATACAAAGCCGAACTTTTGTTCTTGCATAACACGCAATGAATACGAAACTGGACAACAGTAATAATTAATTTGCAGACTGAAAAGCCATTTTATTAAATTAATTGAAATGTTCTGTTTTGTTTTTTACAGATCTAAGCAGAGACTTCCGAGTTATTTTTCCATTTCTCGGCAACGTTGGTGAGTTTGCACGTGTTAGGTTATGGGTATTTCCCTGGGATTCCTCTGTCACGTGGCGTGGCGGTAACAATTGTTGCACAAATCTTCGATTTCTTAGCTGCATGGATAGGCTCATTCACGATCACAACTTGCTTGACCTTTAGTCGAATAATTTTTTCCTTCGCAATTCAATTTATCGTAGCTTACTTAAAATTTTGCACGCTGCTAAAAGTGGAATGAGTATCGCGACAGGCAACCATCACTTACTCGGCACTCGCGAGATCGAATTGCGTTTCACACTGCTGTAGTAATCTACGTTTGACTTTACCGATGATGTCGTTTAAGTGGTGGGTTCACCTGAGGTTTGAACGTATTCAATTATTCACATTATTGTTAAATCGATAAAATTCCAAAGGCTGGCATAACGTAACGTAATGAAATTGCATCTTATATTATGCATCATTTTCAATCTTTAAACAGCCAACAAATATTGATCAACTGCAGGCTTAGCTCGCTTAGAAAAATGCTAATTGGCATACAGGACGTTTTTAATCAATTTTACAAAAGGTTAATGTACCGATAGTCTGCCAAGATTTACTACAATATTAGGGTTGGCGGAATGCAACTGCGATACTATATTCTGAGTAGGCAGACTATGATACAAAAACATTTTGCTCCCAACAGGTAACCAACGAAAATGTAAGTCGGTGACCACGGCGCAAATGATGAAGAATGACGTGTGTTGGAAAAAATGGAGAATCGTTTAGATCGAATATAGGTAACCGGGTAGGTAGGTGGACGTTTTGGGACACGTCGCTGGACTTATGCATGCGTGTGTGAGTCTCTTTTCCGTTGGGTGGTTGCGTTGGGAAACAGGCAAGGGTAGGAAGGTTGCGATGTACCGTGATGTTACTAACTTTTATAATCCACAGCGTCAAACGATCACAGAAATTGTTTACCCAAATGACTCCGTATTCGAGTCTCTCGATCATTTGTGAGCATTTGAATATTAAAGAGATTGAATTTCCTATTTCTTGTCGCTTTGCAACCATTTTTCAATCGTCACTCAATTCAATTCAATTCAATTATTTAGTCATTAGCGACCATTATTGCATGAGGTTGATCTCTGTGATCGTCTGAATGAGCAAAACGCATCTCTGGACCATCTATCGCGTTCCGTGGTACGCTAGATGGAGAGAAATGCTGAGCTCGAAGACTTCGCGTCGAAGAGGACCGCCGACCGTCACGCCACACAATAATGCATGCCCTCCAGCCTCCCTCCCGATTTCGATTCGATTTATGATCTGAGAAGAACAATCCGCATAGCAATGTACCTAATTCAAAAAGATACAGATGTGGATTGGGTTTCTACAGAAT
Organism: Neodiprion pinetum; assembly: GCF_021155775.2. Classification (NCBI taxonomy): domain Eukaryota; kingdom Metazoa; phylum Arthropoda; class Insecta; order Hymenoptera; family Diprionidae; genus Neodiprion; species Neodiprion pinetum. The sequence goes on along the minus strand of NC_060236.1, from coordinate 25,817,326 downwards.
TTTTGGGACAAGTCCCAGGTAATACAAATTTTTTGACAGTTTAATCTGTCGTGCCTTATTGCGCGTAGATTAATTACGAAAATTGGACGCAGCCTTTTGCGCGTAAATTAATAACGGGAATCGGACACGTCGTTTTACGCGTCGATTTTGTAAACAGTATATAAAAGAGTTACGTACTCTAAATGTACTGATCTTCCAACTCTTCGGTCAATTTTTTTACGAATAATAAAATTTTCAAGACCCACGGCGCCTTTTGCGCGTGGACTTGATGTCTTTCAGTTATGAGAGAAAGCGCAGCATTTGAAACCCGGCGCTCAACGCGCTGGTACAATAATCTCGGTAGTGTATAGTGATAGTGGAGAATCTTGGCGTAAGTATTTATGAAATATATCTGAAATGTACAGAAATACACGTTTAACTGATCGCATTATTTTCTGTTTTAGGACAACTAAACCAATTTCTTAACAAACGAACAGAAAACTGTAGAATGTTTAGTCGAAAAATATATTCACTTTAATAACTCAAAACAGAAAGAGATATCGATTTAAACAATTGAAAATGTTTCTTATTGATCAATACAATCAATAATCGAAGCAGCGAATAGTAAAGCGAATATCTTGTTGAACTCCACCTATTTTTTATGAGTGTATGGACTTGTGTGATTGCGCTAACCACATCTTCTTCTGTTTCAGCTAATCAAACTTTTTGTCTATTTCAGCCAATACAACTTTCAGTCTGTTTCAGTTAACCAAACCTTTTGTCTGTTTCAGCTAATCAAACTTTTTGTCTGTTTCAACTAATCAAACCTCTTGCCTGTTTCAGCTAATCTAATATTTGTCTGTTTCAGCTAGTCAAATCTTTTGTCTGTTTCAGCTAACCAAATTTTTTTTCTGCTTCGAGTAATTAAAATTTTTGACCATTTCAGCTAATCAAACCTTTTGTCTGTTCCAGCTAATAAAACTTGTTGTCTGTTTGAACTAATCAAACCTCTTGCCTGTTTCAGCTAATCTAATATTTGTCTGTTTCAGCTAATCAAATCTTTTGTCTGCTTCAGCTAACCAAATTTTTTTTCTGCTTCGAGTAATTAAAATTTTTGACCATTTCAGCCGATCAAACCTTTTGTCTGTTCCAGCTAATAAAACTTGTTGTCTGTTTGAACTAATCAAACCTCTTGCCTGTTTCAGCTAATCTAATATTTGTCTGTTTCAGCTAATCTAATATTTGTCTGTTTCAGCTAATCAAATCTTCTGTCTGTTGAAACTAACTAATTTATCTCTTTTTGGTTTATCATATTTTTTACTTATCTAAGCTAAGTATATTTTTGTCTGTATGGACATGTGTCACTAATTATATTTTCATCTGTTTCAGGTAAATGAGTTATTAACTATACTACTGAAAAATTAACGTTTCCATTTTTAGGCATAGGTCTGGTTCAGGTCTGATTTAGTTTCATTTATTTAGTGATTATCTCATACATCGTAAGAAAAAAAAACCCGTGCCCGAACATTTAAAGATAATCAGCGTTCGCTTATAAGATAAAAACAATCACCCTTTATATATAATTTAAACAACCATCTTCCATTGATAATTAAAACCGTCATCTTTAATCGATAATAAACAGTTAGCGGGTCATATTAACTGAAAAAGTTCGAACAAACTGCGAATATACGCAAGTAACAAATTGATTGGGAAAAACAGTTCACCATAATTAACACGTGAAACATTGTCATCCGCAATTTTTCGAAGAACGTAAGATCGATCTTGCTATTATTCTCCGTGGAGTAGGCCTACTGGGGAAACCACGTAAAAAAAAACGCACCGGGTGCTCTACCGCTTGCGGTGGTGTGGAAACGAGCATAAGTGAAATTATTTTCACTCGTCAAATACTAACAGATTGTAGTTTTTCAAATGACAATTTTATTCTTGCGTAAATTCAACTCATTGTCAATAAAACTCATACTTCCATAATGTGTAATGCATGTGAAATCGTAATATCTTCGGATTTCTCTAGTTTAGTCAGAGTGATTTCCACATAAATAAATTTTCTTTTTGATAAATTCCGTTTCTTAGTCAACGTCAACAAGGTGCACACATCTTTGGCAATTTCCACATTTTTCTACCCCGCTTAACCTTTCGCAGTCATTATTAGGGGTTACCGGAAAAGTGCTGAAATTCCGGATAAAATAGTATCGACTTTGTCGCTATACATATTTTCAAACTCGAAATACGTAACAATTAACACGGGCACTGCCATAAATGTATAATAAAGTGGACAGATATGAGTAATTATAATCTGGGTCTCTTGATAATAAATTTCTGAACAATCTTGGGCTTGGGGGTAGGCGGACAGATTCACAATCGAACCATGTAATATGAGTAGAAGTTGAAAAAAGGAACCCTGAACATTTAAAATTTTTTTTAATCACTTTTGTAATAACGATTACCTGAGGTGTATCAGGATGTGTTAGAGCGTAGACTCAAACATTAGTAACAATGGAGTATTACCTAATTTCCAAAAAATATATACAAGTAGTATTTTTTTGTAGAAAGGTCTGGGTTTTCCGCTGCAAATAAACTGCATTTTCAAAACACCACGGAAATCTAACCTCAGTTAAGAAATTCGTTTTATGTGTCAGCGGCACATTCTTTCGGAATAAAGGTATGAGCATTGACTGAAGATAAATATTAGTCTCTTCAGTTAACGGCACGAGTTAAGTATTAAACATATGTACAGAAATTACATAAGGTACATATAGGAACAACTGTATATTACTATTCTTTGATTAACTTCTTCGAATGTATCCCATCATTCGCATCAAGAAGAGGTTTCTAACTCTGTTAACAGTAAACCAGGTGCATGTTTATTGTGCATCTATTTAGATAACATTATTTTTGTCGATCCGATGGAGTTGGATTGACATTGCCGCATCTGGCCCAAATGAATTTACATCATTGAAAAGTATGCGGCGTCCTAACGGGATTATGTGAAAATTTCAGTCTGTTCTTGTTCGAGATTCCATAGGCAGAATAATATTCGACTCCGTATTATCTGGGTACATGTGGGTGAGCGATGGTAACATCAGTTCGTGTCGCTTTTACTTACCGACCACTTCCCGGATTGCTATCTCTCAACTCGCTGCCTCTCTATTGCCGTAGGGTAGCAAGCGCACATTTCGGTTAAAATCCTGATTGTGCGCAGCGCATTATCTTAAGTTTGAGAAGTTTGAGCGATAGAATATGGAAAAGCATTTGACAAGTGGATTGTGATTTTTATACTTTTGAGGGTCGTTTTTATTACGTGGTAGGGTCTCACTCGGAAGTGTAGCGGTAATAAAGTACAAAATACCACATTAATTATATGTTTAGTAAGACGCTATTAATACCGCAAAAATGCATACAGATACTATATATGTAGGTATTGATATTTATTACTGACGTATAATATCTGCTAAGTGAACGTGAGCGTAGATATATATTGTACTTATATAAGTACGTGTGAACATGCATGTATAAAAAGTGATGTAGACATATTATTGCTGCGTTTTAACGGTATCGCCGGATAGAGAAGACAAGTATTAGCTGCCTGAATATTTCACAGGCTGTTAATGGACAGACATTAATTTTTTACATGTCTACATCATCACCATCGTCGTCATTATCGTCATAGTCATCCGAAGTTTCATTAGGATCATCAGCTTGAGACAGACATTTATCACACCTGCATATGAATAGATAGAGTGAACTGAGAGCTTTCTGCCTAGAGTACCTGCTCCGCTCTAAGGCACAGTCATCCAAATAACTGATACAAATCTCTTCCTCCGGCCGTATGTCTCTGACTGCTTTAAGCACCAGAGTACTATTAGAGTAAGGAAATTCGACTATCGCGTTTGGCGCACAGCTGTGATTGGCAGCTGATTGAAGTTTGTAGAGACCTGAGCCTTCGTTATTCAAAAATGATCCGACGACTGTTGAAAATCACACAAGTACACCTCGTTTAATATAATATTTCAAATTATTGTAAATAAATATCAGAATATTCGAAAGTCTGAACGTTACCTTCTTCCATGTCATCGTAAATCCTATCAATCAATTTGTCAACTTCCATTCTTTTGTTCATAGGCAGTTCAAGTGCCGAAACGTTTCTTACCCATCGGCTAAAGGCACTTGTTCCAATACCCTGGCCATTGGTTCCAATTAGAGCCAAGATACTCCTAAATCCATCAGGAGTGAACCACTGAAATGACAGCGATTAGTTGCATCTTACACCCACTACAATGGACGTAACATTAACTGAATTTTGACATACATGTGCTACAGCCTCGTTGTTTAGAGCAGATTGTGCCATTTCTCTCAACATATCAATCTGGCCAACATATTTTTCTCCTAATAGATTGTGAGATATTTCTTGCGTTTCGTTAACGGCACGTCTACAAAATTGGCCAAAAGTATATAGGATCATTTCCTTATCTGAACATTGCTGAACCATTGAAACCATTCTAGCCAGTAACATTATAGTAGCCGTTTCCGGCGGATAATGCATCTGCTTCCATGCTTCGTTTAGTCTCACCAGAGGATGACTGTCACTTCCAGGATCGTTGCTGGACTTGTGGCACAAGTATTGGTGATACCTGTTGATTGTTTACTTTGTTAGATCATTTGCTTATCATAATAGTCGGACTGAAAACCAAAAGCCATTTCTGCAATCTACCTGCTAAGGCTCTCCTGCTGACATTCCGCCGAGCAGTATTTCACTCCGCAGTCTGGACAGGCTACAATTGATTCCTTCTTAGTTTGGCAGCACTCGGGATAAGGCAGGACTAAGTCTGGTTTGCCAGCAAGGCGTCTTGCATTTTCTTCCGCTGTTTCTAGCGGGCTCATGCAATTGTCACAGGCAGAGTATCCATACTCTGCATTCCATGAGAATTGGCAACAGACCACAGGCTTCTCTTGGAATATTTGTTCCCCTTCTTTGAATGATTTCAAAGAAAAGATGCCTTTACCCTGCAGCATAGAAGAAACTACTCTTAATATACAAATGTGTGAAATATCCGAGGGAGTAATAGAACAAAAATGATAATGTTTTAGAGAATGAAAGTGCGCCTTTGAAGTACAAGAAAATTGGTAAGATGGCAAATAATTGCAAAGTGACATACAATATCTGGCAAACTATTTTGGGAATGCCTCTGTTGCGAGCAGATTATTTCAACCGGTACTGGCCAGCTATGCATATCGAAAGGCTACACATATGTGCTGGGGAAAAAACAGGCATACTTGAATAACCGTAGCAAATGATAAATCTTAAAAAAAAGATTCCATACCTTTTCCTCGTCGATTATCCTGACTTCGAAACCATCGCCTTCCATTGTTGGGTTTAAATCTGTCACGTGTGAACGGAATTCTAAAAACAATACCAAACGTCACAAAGTCGAAATACCGGAAGATTTGATGTACTGATCAGATAAAGTTCGTTTTTTAAATCGCCTTTCTTTCTCGAATCGCAAGCCTAATTTATTTGATCGTCTTAAAATTAGTCGAACTCGTGGTTTTTTGTTCAACCCGTTTTCAACTGGTTGTCAGGTTATGTGTAAAAGTCGTATGCAGCAGAGTTGATCGTGAAATAAATTGAACGGTAATTCTGCTAAAGATGGTTAGCTTCACAAGTTTTTGATATGAGTAATAATCTCAGATCATAGTTGACATATCGCGGCCTACGTAAGAATTAATTTCAATTTATAAAAATAATTTCACTATTGAATTAGGCGTTTATTGAAAAAGTAAAAATGATCGTAAAATTATTTCAGAGATTTGAATCTCCTGCGCTTGGCCATATGCTCAAACTAAATCAACATACCAACTAATGCTATTTTCAGTGCGATAAACAATCTTTTATCTCTTTTGCACTTCCGAGTTCGTGATCAGCTCTACCTCTGTCCTAGGGAACTGTTAGCTCTGCCAGCTAATTTCGGAACGTACACAAGACAACGAGTAGATTCGAGGAGTCGTCGGAAGCGGAAAACCGGCCATAGTAGAATATCTGCGACGACGCTTTGGGCAGTGGATTGTGATCGTATCGAGGTGGTCCAGAATCCATAATTTCTGAGAAGTCGGTTATACATTACTGTGAGACGATATTCGTTTACACAATTCGACGTACTGCATCCTGCTTGTGCTGTGTTAAGATATGAACGGAACAATGGCCATGGTAAGAATATTTTTCTGGCGTTTCATCGAATACAGAATACCGTGAGGGACTCAGAGATCATCGGTCGTTTTGTCGGTGGGACGTTCGCGTTAGGATTTAGCATTATGGCGGTTATCTATTTTAACGCTAATTAGTCAACAATATTGTACCATAGAGCTTCGCCTGTTGAAGAATAGGATTTTCAGAGAAATGCCCACACTCTTTAGATCCTAGGCGTGAACTCTACGTCGATGTATTCTCGCCAAACATCGCATGAACTTTCACTGTCAATTGGGCCTATTAGTTTTTCAATATTAATTTGAATTCCAGGCACCACCTACCAACACTCAACAGCAAACCAACGCTGAGCCACCAGTTAAGAAACTCCGTACTGAAGGTAATACGATGTGCTAAGCCTGTCATCTTGAATCAGATATTACTTATCGTGGAAAAAATATAGCCTAATGTTTAGAGAGAAGTATATTAAAATACAGAAATTGTTAGGTAATGTATGAAAATACATACAGCATATAAGAATGAAATGGGCTCAACTGTTTACCGGTTTATTGCTCTATGGCCAAAATACAATACACCAGTTATAATAATACATACATGTAACATAGTGGTACAATGCACTTGTTGAAAAGAGAATGGTATGGCGATATGTCAACCAGATTTGGGCGATGGGCTCAAATAAAACTAATGTATGGTTGTCCTTCTGTTCTGAGATGTTACAGCGGAGAGACACAGTACAGAGTCTGCGGGCTGAGACTGAGCTGAGACTGAACGAAAGAAAGAAAGAAAGTACCCTTCGTTCGTTGAACAGAATCCGAGTTTCAAACTCCCTCCGACTACCTACGCAACGTCTAGTGCCGAGTACGCGGTACTCGATGCATATATAAATGTATATTAGCTAGGTCAGCACTCACCTTTAGGGTAGCTCGCAAACAAAGAATTTTCACAATCATGCTATCATGATTTTACCTGTGAATACTGAATGGAAGATTACAAAGTCCATTTACAATAACTCGAACAGTATGTCGATCTAGAGTCCTAGGTGAGGCAGGTAAGTTTTTAAGGACTTTGTAAAGAAAGATTCTACGAAGCGAGGAGCGGAGGGTATAATATTTTTTATTCTTAGGTAAAGCGTGTATAAAATTTCTCATAACAGGATTCTTAGCTAGAATAATCGGCTAGACGTTGTAGCCCTTGGCTCGGTGAGTCAGCTGACATAAGTTCCAGAAGGCAAAAAATAAGCAAAACAGACGGAAGTCCACTCAGAGAGTTCTCCTTTTGCTTTGTGCTTACAGATTACTGCCTCGCCTCGGTCCGTCGGATATATTGCGCGCGCAACCTTCATTGTTCAGCCCTGAGCTCTGTTAGCTGTTAAGTGAATGAAAATGAGCACACAAGCGGCAACCGTTGGCCAAAATGTCAAAGTAAACAAAAGAAATCTTAGAAGATACGTTACACGTGTTCTGATTTCTGTTTCAGAGACTAGCCCTACCAATTTGGTCACGAATGAAACCCAACAATTACATTTGTCGATAGGGTGGTTATATTAAGTTGGCCCCGCGTTCAGTCAAATGTTAAAAAAGCACGTACCATTGAAAATTGAATGACATTGTGCAGGGATAAGGGACACAACGCAGCTGTTAGCCTAGTAGAAGAATTTCATAGAATTCCACCGCCATGGGCATCATTACAGTTTTCATACCTCATTCGCAAAGAAAGTTAGAAGATCATCCACAAAACAAATTCATGAAATCAGTTCCAGAGAATAATATTAGCACTCGGTTAAAAGATATTAAGAAATGTCCATTATAGACCATTGAATTAGTTAGCGTGCAGTTTTAACCGTCAGTTTAATTTATTTCAACTGGAATTTTTGCAATTTGGTTTTGGATGGTGCGTGCGAAACGACTAGGGATTCTGTTCCCTAATTTGTCGATATAATATGACACGATTTATGTGTATGTGTATGCACATGCAGAAACATACCTGCATATTTAGTACATATATTTACGTGCATATATGTCTGTACTGCTACAAACGTCTAATTTTTGATCACATGAAAAATGCTATCGCGATTACTTTGACTGTTTTAATTTCTTTAAACTTACAGTTTGGCGGAAGGTCCGGGTCGGGGAGCTGCTGTGCACGGCAACGTTCCTTTTACCACCCTGTCTCCTATAATATAGCCAAAAATTGTTCAGTGTACTTTCAGACATGATTCGTCCATTCAATTTATATACAAATCTGGCTCACATCAGTATTCATTGCCACTCAAAATTGTTGAATGTTACGGTCAATAACAATTTTCAACAAAGATCTGTTTTCTTTCTTTGTAGTTTTTTCTTACTGAATTTAAATTCAAGTATCTAACAGCAACGTGCCGTATTCTTGGTCCATGTTTAATACAAAAAATAATAAATCAAGATGTTTATCGGTCATCTTGTCTTGAACTTATACCAACCAAACGATAGGATTGGCAATATATCTCCATGATTCCCAAATATTTCTGAAAAAGCCGACTATCGATAATGCTTCTACCTTCATGAAAATAATTATTCATTGATCAATTTTATTACGAATGGTACCAGTGAATCACATTATATGATGGTAGAAGTAGTAAAGGTGGTCCTGCATTAATTGAAAACACTCTAATCTGTTATTCTTTTATAGGAAATCCATCCGACTTCTTGCCAGGGCCTATATATGATCTGAATCAGACCGGTCAAGTCGTTGCCGGTAAGTTAAAGATAATACTGTTATCTTTGCATAAACATAGTTTTTCAGCAATCCCATCCATATTTATGTGTCTAACATTACCTCAAACAATTTCGCATAACTAACATTTTTTAGTAAATAATTTCGTTATTCTAATTTCTAAAAGTATGATGTATCAATATTTTGTGACAATAAAGTCGTTGAGTCCCTTTGGTCATTTCTTTTGGCCGAAGGTTGACTCCGTCCTCGTGGACGCTGTGCTGATAAGATCTGATATTTTTCTTAGTTGTTTAGAAAGTAAAAACATTGAGAAAACATTGTTCCTAATTTGCTTGTACTATTGATTATTCTGATCAGGTCCTGGGGCAAAGTACCTGAGCTTACCAGGTATTTTGGGAGCTGGCTTGCCCAAGATTACATCAGAACAGCAAGATGCGGTGAACAGAGCAAAAAAGTATGCAATGGAGCAGAGCATCAAGATGGTCCTGATGAAGCAGACTTTAGCTCACCAGCAACAGGTGAGACTGCAAAAAGTTTATGGCTCGGCAATCGGTTCGATACCTAAAGAGGTATTAAATGTTTTCTCCCTCCGTCAACCTACCTATATACATGCATTTCGAAAGAGATAAAATTATCATATTCAAGTTTACCCCTTGACAAGTTTTAGGCAAAAGTGAAAATGATAATAAGTTTCTTACAATTGAATGCATCATTGTTTCGATCAATTCGTTATTGCTAAAACAATTTGGAAATGGATGGCTATAGGTATGGTCTATAAAAAATTATGATAAGTTATTAGCAGGTCGCATGGTAACATGAATCAGAATAAAATTATACTTCTAAACCATCCAAATACTTGAATGACAAAGGGGTATCAGAAATGAGATTTTCTGTCATCAGGGCTGTTTTGTTTTTCTGTACCTCATTTTTACAAGAATTAATCATAATTATGCGTCACGCTCATTTCTCACAATATCATCACTGCGTTACAGGTATTATTTCGAGTGTAAAATGAAAATCAGCTAGTAATTTTTTGAATTTCGGCTGTTTGCACAAATTTAGAAAATACTTGGGTTTTCGGAAATTGCTAAAACATTTTGTTAAACATTCTGCTGCTTGCAATGTGAGAAAAAGATTTTTAGATTCTCTTTTCGAGTGACCAAAGGCTGATACTCTCTTGGTATGTAAATCCTATCACCAATCCGTCTGACGTGTATTAACACCTCTATTAAATTTGTGGATTCAGCACCCAGATCCCAGTACGTATAAAAATTAAATTAAACAACGAATGGTTTTTTGAATATAACTTTAAGTCTGATCAGTTGATTTTTTCTCCCCCGCAGAAGAATAAGTTGGTCCTGCGGCAGCAAGTATTATTGCTAATGTGCAGGTTAGTGTCAACTAAATCAAGGACAAACTCAATACTGCCTTACAATCAATCTTTCCCTTTCAACATTTCCCTAAATCGCAACTGTATACGAAATTAGAGTTTTTAATACCAGTCGGCGGGAGCAAAGCAGAGCAGAGCAGAGCCATACCAACGCAGAGAGGATTAGTTTTGCATGGGCTATGAGCGATTCGAGAAAGTATCATCTTACACCATTCTATCCTTGACTATTTGACTCTTATTCTCTATATGCAGCAAAGAATCTAACTTTTCTCATCTGTATTGATACCTACGGAAACGAAAAAATCACATCTCTCAGATTGTGTAATAGAGTTAATTTCTGTTCCACTTCTTCTGCTAGAACAATCTAAAGCATTGTATATAGCTGGAAAAAGTATTATGGATGATGATTAAAAGTTAATACCTGTATTATATGGGGAAAAAAGTACTTCTTTTTTCATTTTTCTTATCCCTATTTGATCATGGTCAAATTCTTTATGTTTCCTATTTCTGTTGTATACAATTTGACAACAATGCGCATATTGCCTGGTTGTTCTTTCAATGTTGATACTGGGCAGCACTTAGATATGGTAAAGTAAAGAAAGGAGAAGAATAGTCAAGGAAAGAGGTGGGAATGACAATGAGATTGGGGGATTTATGAAATGTGAACAAACGGTGGTGCAAGTAAGGGGGAGGGATACCAATAGAAGGCCTGTGGTCCTTTGTGTTGCAGCAAATGGCTAGTCAGCGGAATCAGGTGCAGAGACAGCAGGCTCTCGCCCTCATGTGCAGGTTTGTTTGTTCTTTGCCTTAGATTCCTCTGCCCTTCCTCACTCGCTTCCTTCTGCCTTCCTATTATCATCAACTGGTTTAAAACCATCCTTTTCCCTTCTATAACAATGCCCAACACTTATTTGCTTCGCCTTTGCTCCCAATCATAATTAACTATAAATCACCTCTTTCCTGCAATTACAATAACATCTCATACGTTCTAACTTTAGTCTTGTCAAAATTATGTTTCTAATTTAACACCAGAGGCAAACCGTTTGCATAATCGCGTTAAAAAAAGACAAATTATCTTTACTTTCTAGTTGTACTTATTAATATAGAAATTACAATACAAGATAACATCTGACAAATTAAATTAAATTCAGTAGAAACTCCGTCAAATCTTAACTGTTTGATATGTCATAACACTAAGTTCAAGAACAAGAGTAAAATTATGGTTAATCACTCTTGATACGTTATAATCAAAGTAATACAAATGAATGCCATGCCTCTGGCCTGTTAGTATATATTTGGCCAGCACATATCCAAGAACAAAAATTTACATCATTGTCCCATACCATACCAATAATTAATTTGGCAATACCTATCGCTACAACAGGGTCTACGTTGGAAGCATAAGCTTCGAGTTGAAGGAGGACACCATTCGTCAAGCTTTTCTTCCATTTGGCCCCATAAAATCAATAAATATGTCATGGGATCCTGTAACGCAGAAGCACAAAGGCTTTGCGTTTGTTGAATACGAGATTCCAGAGGCAGCCCAACTTGCATTAGAACAAATGAACGGTGTCATGATTGGAGGTCGTAATATCAAGGTACAGTTACACACCCTAAATCCAATTAACCTACTCCACTTATAAAGATTTTTGCGGCCATTATGCAGTTTTAATTAATTCTTACTCTTGGAATACAGGTAGTGGGACGCCCTTCAAACATGCCGCAGGCTCAGTCCGTCATAGATGAGATAACTGAGGAAAGTAAACACTACAACAGAATCTACATAGCGTCAATTCATCAAGATTTGACCGAAGATGACATAAAATCAGTGTTTGAAGCTTTCGGGCCGATCACTTACTGCAAACTTGCGCAAGGTAGTTCACCCCACAGACACAAAGGATACGGCTTCATTGAGTATGAGACGATGCAGTCAGCCTTGGAAGCAATAGCGTCTATGAACCTTTTTGATCTTGGTGGTCAGTACTTGAGGGTTGGCAGAGCCATAACACCACCAAATGCACTGATGGGACCTCCGAGCGGTACAAGTATGATGCCTACGGCTGCTGCAGTAGCTGCAGCTGCTGCTACGGCCAAAATACAAGCCATGGATGCAGTAGCGAGTAATGCTGTTGCTTTGGGTCTTACGAAATTGGGCACAAACACCCCACCCATAATAAACCAAGGTATTTACTATTTAAAACAATGTATCGATAGATGGACTGGAAAAATCAAGGCTAATATAGTTCGAAGATATTGCATACTGTTGATACGAATGAGTCTAAGTGTACCATATCGTTTTCAGCCCTACCTGGAATAGTAAGACCTGCAATAGCGACCACAACTATCATGGCACCTCCTACCATTGCCAGTGCCGTGGTTCCGGCTGTCATTCCACCACCCGGAATTGCTATTCCACAAACACTAACACGTCCACCAGCCATAATTCAACCTATTCCTGGTCAACCTACCGTTGTCATCCCACCACCAGCAGTTATCGCGCCAACTTCTGTAGGGGCTCCGCTTGTAAGTAGAAATACATGATAATAGTAATAATATATGGTCATTAGCATCGATCTTAGAATTCAGCTTAAATTCATATTATGCAGGTTGGTTTCTTTGGCTGTTAAATTGAGTCGATACTTTGAAGACATAAAGATAAATCATTGATTAACTGTTATGTACTTAATAGGTTCCAGTGACAACTGCTGCCAGCGTGGATGTCGTCAGGAGGGCTCAAGAACAGGCAGCACACCAGAAACAGCAAGAAGAATTGCAGAAGAAACTCTTGGAAGAAACTGAGCCGCAAACACTTCAACAGCAGGAGAACATGTCGATCAAGGGGCAGAGTGCTAGGCATCTTGTAATGCAAAAGCTTATGCGTAAAGTGGAATCAAGAGTTGTTATTTTAAGAAATATGGTCGCACCTGAGGATGTAGATGAGAGTTTGCAGGAAGAGATCCAAGATGAATGCTCGAAATTTGGCGTTGTTGAAAGAGTAATCATATACAACGAAAGACAATCAGAAGACGAGGAAGATGTCGAGATTATTGTCAAAATATTTGTCGAATTTTCACAAATGAGTGGTAGGTATTTATTTCATAGTTAATCGTCATGTTGTACGTAATATTGTTCATATGCATGCAAGTCATTGTAGCTTGCAATTAGTTGTGGCCGGTGTAAAACTGATAAAGAACACATCAAAATAATCAGTATCTTATCTGCAGATAATCCGTGCGGTAAATAGTAGACATACCAATGTGTGGCGAATACGAAACTGAACTGAACGTTTTGTATTTTTATTTCAGAAGCTGAAAGAGCCCGTGATTCACTGAATGGTCGGTATTTTGGCGGTCGACTGGTTAAAGGAGAGCTTTATGACCAGGCCTTATTTGACAACCATGATTTCTCTGGTTGACATGCACAATGGTGCTTGCTTTTGTCACCTGCATTGTAAATTATCAGACCGATACCTCCTGCCGCAGAAGAAGCTGAACAACAATCAACACTACTACACTACTTCGATTCGTATTTAATTCATAGAATTCATACTTGGTTTTCTCGTGGTATATGAGAAAATTTTTATTTGATACAGAGCGATAGGATTGATAGTTCAAGTTTCAGAGTTCATTTATGTATTGTGATTTAAATTTGTATTAAATCATTCTTGATTGACTGGGCAGACCTGCCGAAGTGGGCAGTATTCCGTTCAAGTTATCGATGACACGTCTATGCTGTAACCATGCACTCATTATCACGAGTGTAGCTGCAGTGAAACTATGAGTTAGATGCGATAAAGTTTACAAACGAGTAACGCAGATCGGGTGAGAAGCTTCACTGTGAGCCATACATATTTATCTTGACGTAAGAATTAGAATTTTTATTTTGTATATCGTGATGGATTCTCACACTTTGTAGTCAATCGAGTTTGTAATTGGTACGTAGATACATAATATTATACCATGTTGCTCGAATGTACTACACGCAATGTACGATGAGGTATACTTAACGTCAATAAATTGTTTTGCATTTTAAATAAATGTATTGATTACTAAACATCGTGATTCATCTTCAGAGTAAGGAAAGAGTATGAGGTAAAGTAAAAACGAAGGGGTTTCAATTATGCTTTCTATTGAAACAGAGTATTGACATGAATTTACTATGAACAATTGATTTCTACCAATCAACTCTCCTTTGTGACTGTACAAATTATTGAAGTTGAAGGATTCATCGCAAAAGTACAAATTATTGTGTACGATTGTTATATAACATGTACGTCATCGATAATTATATTATACACAGGCTACGAAAACAATCAGCAATCACATTCTAACAATTCGCTAGAGTATTAAACTAAAGTCATAACATTTTTCACTGGTTGCACTTGATTCACACTGAGTGTTATTTCTTCAGATTCCAAACAATAGCAGAAGTGGAATCTTAGGAAATGCACTTAGTGAGTATCCAGTGTAGCCAGTGGAAAACATTATACAAGCGCCTCTGAACATTACTCTTTGCTGTCCTTGAATCCTTCAGGATACTGATAGTCTTTATAAGTTGGGAATCCAATCGCCTCTGGCAGTGGTGCCGGTTTTGACTTTGAGGATCTTGTAGCTTCTAAAGCACTTTCCAATTCAGCTGCATTTTTCTTCTTAGTTTTCATCAGTGCCAGACTCTGCAATACTTCAGCATCTGACGGTGGTTCTTTTCTGCGATACCTTAGCCACGCTTCCCATTCAGCAGGTACTTCTTGCTGAAAGTCATCTTTGTTCACTGGTTCGAAGTAACGTGGTGGTTTTTTTTTTGAACTTGTGGAATGTAGCGGTGTTTCATAATACTTGGTACCAAAGTGATCAGTGCCTACTAGATCTCCTCTAAATCTACGTGGTTTAATCGACTCTATGAAATGTTTCCAGATTGTTTGAAAAACGCCCCGCGTCGGTTTACCTGCCATCTTAGTTCCTCGATATGTTGATGTATGTCTGCACCCTGCAAACCAATTTAAATCACTTATCGGTTGCAAGGCCTTTTGCTGGGGTATGTTAATATGTATTATGCGTCTTTGGCTGCAATAACCAAAAGCCCCACATTTTCGTTCTTAAACTTTCCCAGACCTGCTGAAGTTTCGGGGTTAAGTTGTAGAAAAACACTTGAAATTTGACATGTAGAAAGTCTGCATCACTGTAATAATTTCTACTCTACCCTTAAGAGATAACTTTGCGTGTACTGAGTGTCGCGAAGGAGTGAGAGAAGTATATGTTGGTATAATCTGTCTCTCTCGCTCTATACGTGATTGGATATATATATATATCAATCATATCGGCTGCATAGGCCTTTTCATCATGTGATGCGCGCAAGCGCAGCCGCCATGCTGAATTGGCGGTAATAACAAAAGTTTCGTACTGTTTTGTCCAACAATGGCTGGGAATGAAATAATATCTCCTCATTCAAATGAATTATTGGAAAAAACTATTGATGGTGCTTCACTAGTTTACAGCTCTGTGGAAGCACACAGTTGTGAACAATTAAAAAGGTGGTTGAAATGCCATGGGCGATCACAGCAAGGAAAAAAAAGTGTCCTGATTGAGAGGTTAAGTATCAATACTTGTTTACACTGTTGTAAAAAATTAATGGAAATAAATAACAATAATAATTTTCGTTAATTAATGATATCAATCAACTATTAGTATTTGCAATAACATCTCAATTAACAAATAATGACTATTATAATTAATAAAATAAATAATTAAATATTTTGATGATCAACATGACATTTTGAAATGAGTTTACATTTTAAAGACAACATTACTTTTCAATTCTAAATAAATAAATTAATAAATAAAAAAAAGGTAATGTTGACAAAATGTATACAAAGATATTTAAATTTTGTAAATGTGTAATTTTTTTTTTATTTGTCAATATATCATTTGTTATAATTTTATTGCTTAAAGTTCTTTAATTTCTGCTAGATTTCAGTCATTAATTTTGAATCATGTACTGTAGTATTATATATGACAAAAATATTATGCAATAACAGTTAATATGTATGTATACTAAAAGAAATCCATTTTTCAGGGTGAAAAATGCATTAGACAATAACATACACGTTGATCCTAATGTCGACAAGGGGAAGTGGCTGGATATTCTACAGAAATGTGATCCGAATAAAAACGTACCACAAATTCAAACAACTAATTACCCTCAAATTTGGCAACCATTTCCCACACAAGATGTGCCCAAGAATTTTAACTATGGTTCCATATATCATTATTTAGTGACGTCATGTATTGATGAAGGTAGCAATGACAGTGATAATGAAAATTTTGATAGCAACAACTGTCCTAAAGATGATTTTAGTACTTCCAAGTCACTAAAACGAGGAAAATTGTACGTTGAGAGCGGCCACGTTTTTGATATTTTTAACGGTGTTACTGCGAATAAAATGTTCTGTATGAAGTGCAAAGTCCACGCATCTTATAAAATAAAAGAAATTCATAGCGTTTCTGTGATGATAGATCCTTTGAATGCTCGAGTTATTCACGGTACTTGTGATTGTAAAGCTTCAAGTATGGGTCGCTGCTCGCATGTTGCTGCGTTATTATATATCTTATTAAATTTTGTGGATGATACTGACGAAGATAGTTTACCTTGCACGAGCAAATTATGCACCTGGAATCAAGGTCGAAAAAAAAAAGAAGCACATAAGGCTGATGAAATGCAGTATAAAAATAAAATCGATACCAGAAAACGTAGATCATATGATCCTGGCAGAAGTTTATCCAAGCCGGTGGACAAGCAAAAAATTAATTGTTTATTGTGTGATTTACAATCTATAAATGCAAATCAGAAAGTTCCTTCAATGTGGCAACTGTTATTACAACCACAATATGATGATTACGACCTGGATAAACCAAGAAAAAGTCACTTAAAAACATTGGTTTATAGATTAACTACTAATGTGTATAATAATAACCATGGACCTATTGACATAACATCGGGAGTTCAAGGTGAAAATGATAAATGGTGGCAATTTCGCAAAATATTAATTACAGCTTCCAAAATTAAACTATTTAGTACAGAGAAAACAAAAGATCAAATCTTTAACCTAGTCAATTCTCATTTGTGGACTAATAAAAAAATCATGACTGCAGCTATTCACTATGGCCAAGTACATGAAGAAATTGCGCGTCAGAAGTATAAGAATTTCACTTCCAAAAAATTTTCTTATATAGTTGAAGATTCTGGCCTATGGGTCAATTCCAAGTTTCCAGGCATAGGAGCATCACCTGATGGCTTAGTAACGGATCCTTTGAAGAACACAAAAGGCGTGTTGGAAATTAAATGTCCAAAAATATTGGAAAAATTTAAGCCAGCTGATTTACATGTACTAACGCCACAGCAACGTAATTCATTCTGCTGTACTTCAGTCAATAATACTACGATGAAGTTAAGACGAACTCACCAGTATTATTATCAAGTACAAACTCAAATGGCGATCACAGAAAGATCGTGGTGTGATTTCGTGATTTGGACTCCACAGGGTTATCACGTAGAAAAAATCTTTTACGATAAAAACTTCATTGAGCCCATACTTGAACATGTTAGTGCTTTTCATCAAAATATTTTGGCTCCTGAATATTTTGAAATGAGGATCCCACGGCGATTAATACCCTTTGACTTATCTACATGAATTACATCTTATGCCAAAGCATTTTAAAGAAGATACATATACATATATTGTTTTTATTATTTATTATCTCTTATTACATAGAAAAAAAGTGCATAATTGTTACAAAATATATTAAATAAGTAAAGTATATTTTTGCAATAATATGGTTATATAATAATTACAAAGTTCTTTATAAAAATAGATTATCTATTTAGTGCACGAACGAAATAGATTAATATTGTTATTAAACGAATTAAAAAGTTTATAAAATATGAATTAATAAGTTCATAAAATTATTTCTATTTACAATTTTTTTTTCCTTTACTTTTTACGATATAATGGTCCTACTCTTGTTCATCGAAAACTAAAGGTGTTTGAAAATTAACTAAACATGCACAGACAAATATAATTTGTGACATTAAAGTACGCATATTTAACGGCAAAACTGTTTGAAGAAGTCGGAATTTTTTTATACGCCCAATAACATGCTCAACATATATGCGTTGTTTTGCAATTTTTTTTGTTAACATCTCCTCTTGTGGAGTTAAACGATCGCGTCCATTCAAAAATGGAGGAATATTCAAATGTGCTTGCTTTGCTTCAACTATATCGTGAACGGTGAAACCTCGATCTGCAAGTACCACATCTCCAGGTTGCAACAAGTCTGCAATTTTGGATCGCTTAAATATTTCAGGATCTGATATTGAACCCTCGAATACATCAGATACAAAACTAATGCAACCATTTGGAGTGCAGCCAATCAATACTTTAAAAGTCGTATGAGCTTTATAACTTGAATATAAATTACCTTGGTGTTCAAAATTCGTTGGCGATTGACAAAAAAACTCGGCACAATCAACAATAACTCGAATGTTTTTTATAGACCTAAATATTTTTGGTAATGTTTCAGCTATCGTTTTTCTAGATGGAAACATAAATGGCTTTAATTGAGTAGTAAATTCATTATGCAAAAAATAAATCCAAGTTGTACATATTTTTGAGACAAACCCTGTAGAAACATCGAACTTGTAAGCTAAATCTTCTATTAAATATCCCATGCGTAATCTTAATAACACCAGAATTAACTGTTGCATTGATGTCAACTTGTATTTATTACTATTTTCACAAGATTTATTTTTTGTCTCTCGATTACCCCAATATTCTAAGTTGTCACAAGCTGGACTCAAAAATCTATGCAAAGCTAGAATTTGCTCAAAATTCAGACTTGTATAAAATATACATTTTTTTTCATCAATGCGTATAGCATTTACAAACTTTTCCACAGCTGAATTTTTTTGCAACTTCACCTGAACACTTTTATTACGCATCTTTATACTGTCGGTTTGAATTTCTATCGTTGTAAATTTGTTAGTTCCCTCACAGTTAGTTTCTTCCTCCAGTATTCTCATCTCTGCTGATTGATCTGGTAAAATTTGTTGAATAAAACAAGCAGTATCATCAGGAACATTGAAAATCTTTTCATGGGCCGTAGATTTCTACAATAAAAGAAAAAAGTTTTTTTATTTAAATCTATACGATTTTATTATTATAATATTTATACTCAACCTGTGCAACCGTCGAAATGTTGTTTATTTTCGTTTTTTCTGATTCATTCTCTCCTTCCATAGCAGCTCTTTTATATTTTTCAAATAGACTGGTTCTAACTTTGACTACCTATGAATTATTTTGAGGTTATAACTCCGAAAATCATATTGTTGTATAAATAATCATGCATTACCTTATCGATTGATTTATCAATTTGTTGAAATTCTTGGTAGCTTAAAGGATCAGGATTCTTCTCAGTTGGACCACTTTCTCCATGAAAATGTAGTGAACAAATATAAGTATCCTTAGTCACATCATCGATTGATCTAAAACCTCTGTCACTTCGGCCACATTTTTTTACCCACAATTCACATTTTGCACATTTTGCACATGGTTTAATATGTAATTTGCTTGAGGATTTGATAATTTTTTTGCGATACTCTAGACAAGGCTTTGGAAAATTTATAAAATAATATGTATTGCCTTTGAATGAATTATACCGTGTGTCACTTTTACATACTCCATAACAACACCGTTTTGTTGTTCCTTTTCGTACAGATAACATGATTACAATCAGTTGCAAAAATTTATTTCTCAATAGTGACACTTATTACTTTAATTTTTTTTCCTGTTTGTATATTAATATACCTTAATTAATATTTATTTGCTTTTATTTTCTAGACGCGGGCACTTTAACATGCTTGTTTACAAAAAACAGTACGAAAAACATGGCTGATCTTGACGCATGCGCACAAAAAAAAATTTTGATGAAAAGGCCTATTTTTCGCGAGGTCGATGGGATAGGTAGCTCCCTCCAGTAGTAGGTATGCTTTAAGTATACCTATGCTCTAGAGACTGTACTACGGGACTCTACCTGGAACTCATATAGGTATGTAATACTACTGGAACTACAGGTTCCTTTGGTATATTTCAGTGATCTGCAGCGACGGCTACGCGAAAATGAGACCAAATTAGACCCAATCGAAGCAAGAGAGATGAAAACGGCTCCGTGACTGTAGACTATTTACTACTCGTGCTGTCCGACACCGTTGCCAGACTCGCCAGAGTCACCAGAGTAAAGTTGAGTGGGAGATACACAATGATGCGTAAAGAATGTCGTTACAAGCACGGATTACATAAATTTAACCAAAAATTTACAGTACCCAGCTGCTCGACGGCTTGTGATTAATATTAGAATAAACAGAATCAATACAATTCTCTTGATTTCTCACGTAGAGCTGCTGCTACCTTGGACTCTGCTAAGCTACGATGCAGATTGCTACTGCGAACGAATCTGCAGGATTTACGCTCAAATAAGTGTCTGTTTACCGAAGAACAAGCTATGATGTAGTGTATGTGAATTGGATTATATATTTATATGCATATTTTCGAGTTATCGAATTATGCGATTGAAACAATTTATATTGGAAATTAGTGAGCTTATACAAAAATTTTTTTGTGAATATTACAATCGAGAAATGTCGAACCACCTGTACACTACATCTTTACTTGCAAATTATACATTAACCTAACCGATTATCGGAATCGTTCGAGCGTTTGATGTCCGTGGACTATAACAGGATTTTCTTCGTAGGGCTTCGCAGGCTATGCGATAATTTAATAATATAACATACGAGAAATGAGCTGTAACGCGTCTGCTCCAAGAAGTGAAGAATCGAGCTTCGGCAACTAGTCTGCGTCTGATTTCCGAGAATTTTATTTTGCTTGAAGACAACAGTTGACAAAATATCATCCACAACAATAACTACGAATACGAATTCGTACATACAGCAGCGCATCACAGTCAGAAATAGAATAAATGTATACATATATACTCCGCAGATGATACCTACGTACGTTGTTGACACGCGACACGACGTTTGCATGCACCTGAATTTTTATTATTCCTTCTCTTTTCTATCTATACATACAGTCTTTGGTTGCCGACTGATTGTCCATGGCGATGGCGGGTGGGGGGCTGAAAGGCGGTATGTATCGTGGCAATAGCCAGTCTTGATATTCCTTGGGAGTACATGCGTACCGATTTACGGATACTGCACGTTGACCGTGCAATTGCTAGAAACAGCAATAGCCATCGGTGACTAGCCTGACAATTTAACCCTCGATAAATACGCGCGTTAGTTTAAAGTTGAACGAAGGTTGGGTACGGTGCGCCCCCCCCCCCCTGCTGCCTCGTACGTACGCATACACACACAATGTACAATACACTCCATGGTTGAACATGGGTGGATCAGCGGTTTACGTCACTTCCAGGCGTGGTGTGTCCGTGTCTCTTTGAGAGTCGTGTGTGCGCTGAAAATGGCCGTGTTTTAACCAGATTTATCAAGCCATATAATTTCAAACGTAAATTTTTCCCGCTTATCTCGCTTGCCGTTTCGTATTGAAACTGGTTCTATTCTGTGATATTACTTCAATATTGTTGTACACCGAGTGTCATTTATTCAGTGCCGTGCCTTCGACAGGCTGCTGGATAAGATGACTATTGGTACCGATTGGTCGATTAGGTGAGCGACTGTGTTACATACAGATTTTGGTACTATTTTCACTATATTTTTGCAGCCTTTCACTGAAATATAACCTCCGGTTATCGATTAAGAAACTATTACGCCGTTTGGCGTTGGTTCTGTAGTTTTAGTACTACCGATCGGAATGTAAATGTATGTGGAAAAATAAAAAGGAGAAAAAAGGCCAACAAAAACAACACTCAATGTGACAGAAAAATTTCGTTTCACGAATTCGTTATCGGATAATTTTTGGACTTATTTTTTACTTTAAGTTTCCCGAATTTGAGGAAAAACTTCTTGCCGTCAGCGTAAAAATGTCTCCGTTCTGGAACGTATGAAACAGGTGCTTTGCATCTCTTGATAACTCGCAAATACGCAGGTGGACGTCTAACCAAACGATGTCGATCGTATGATCAGCTGTATTAATCATTAATTCGACGCATTTTTACGTACATATATACCTAGAATCATTGTTCAACGTGATGGCTTCATGTTAATATTTATACGTTTGAAATTCATAATATCACTGCTCTGTCTAAACAGCCACTTGTATTTGTTGAATCAGTATTGGAAACCTGACTTGGATCAAGGCCAAGGGTGTAGGTATGTTTTACTACCGCTGACGATGCACCTTCCGTTACAAGCTCACGCTTATGCTTATCTTTCTTATCTCTGTCTTCATTTTTCCACTCACTCATAGCTAATATCACATGTTAAATTAACAGCTCCATCAGGCTTGCAAATGTGGTCTAGATAGAGAATTGAATCACCCAAAGAAGTGACCGAACGTCCCAAAGTACCTAATGTTTTTAAGAACCTAGTATCAAGAGCTTTATGTATCTTTATTATGTAATTTTGCATGAATTGAATATTTCTGTTACAGATTTTGGAGGTTCTAAAGTGGTTAATTTTTCATTCAATCTTGGATGTCTGGAAGAAATGAAGGGCCTAGCCCTTGATGACCCACACCGACTGGCGACGAGTATCGGTACTGGCTCGCTAGACACCATTGAAGATTAAATCCGTCAAGATGCGGGAGAGATTTGTGACGATACCTCGACGTGTCGAGGGGGTCTGAATACCACAACTATTGGTTCAATTCGGTTCCTGCCTAGGAATCAAGTCGAGGATGTTTACTGATTTACTTTTGTACATGTGAAAAGATAAATTTACTGGACTGTACTAATTTTTTTTTTTTAATGTTTGTATTAACGTTACATTTGATGATATATCTTACAACGTTTGTGACATTTTCACGTCTGCGTTATGAATCATCTTCGTTATTGATTATAATTACTGTCTTGCGCTTTATATGAAATAATATAACAAGGTCCTGTATTAATTATTCAATATAAGTCTTATAGTCATTTGCCAGAAGCCTGACATGCTTCAATCAATTATATGGACCAAGTCAATTTCGTTTATTTGTTAGTCAAGTTTTAGGGTGTAATAAGTTCAAAATGTCGTTTTTATCAAATTTGAAAAAAGCATTCCACTTCGGTGGCAATGACGCGAAGAAGAAAAAGTTGTTCAATAATATTAAAATGGATTGCGACCCGGAAGAATTTTGGGAAATGATCGGAGAACTTGGAGACGGTGCTTTTGGCAAAGTCTACAAGGTAAGCAACTACATTGTTGTGATTTTATCCCTGAATCTTTATACAAAACACAAATGAAAGTACTTAGTAATTTGAACTTTCTTCTGTCATTCTTACTAGGCACAGAGTAAACAGACTCAGCAATTGGCTGCAGCTAAAATGTGTGCATTAGAAGGTGAGGATGACCTTGCAGATTTCATGATTGAAATTGATATACTCTCAGAGTGCAAGCATCCAAACATCGTGGAATTACACGAGGCCTATTTTATGGAGGGAAAACTGTGGGTGTGTACACAGAGCATTTGCTAGATTACCAGATCGAGGCATCTAAATTTATCATTTGTTCAGATGTTGGCCAGTCATCTGTGCAACACAATTACTGTTGTCTTTATCAATTCATTAAGATATCTCAATCGACGTATGAATCTTCAGATGTTGATCGAGTACTGCGACGGCGGTGCCTTGGATTCGATAATGGTTGAACTGGAAAAGGCTTTGACCGAGCCACAGATAGCTTATATATGTCAACACATGACACAAGGACTGGCCTTTCTTCATAAAGCCAAAGTTATTCACAGAGACCTTAAGGCTGGCAATGTTCTCCTCACTATGGCAGGCGGCGTTAAACTGGGTAAGTTTCGTTCGTAGGTATATTCGTTATTGATAGCAGCCAATCGGTATTATGTACCGAACGACGAGTTGTAATTTACTTTCCACTGATATTAATAGGCACATTTTTTCTTTAAATAGCCGACTTTGGGGTTTCCGCAAAAAATAAGCACACCCTCCAGAAGCACGACACATTCATTGGAACGCCTTATTGGATGGCACCAGAGGTTGTTCTGTGCGAAACGTTTAGGGACAATCCTTATGACTTCAAAGTAAGAAAAAAAAAAAATGATTTTGTAACATTGTACATATATATTGGCAAATAACTTTTCATAAACTCTCGTCAGGTTGACATATGGTCGCTGGGCATTACGTTGATTGAATTCGCTCAAATGGAACCCCCCAATCATGAGATGTCACCGATGCGAGTTCTGCTGAAAATCCAAAAAAGTGATCCTCCAAGGCTTGATCAGCCTGGGAAATGGAGCAAGGATTTCAACGAGTTTGTTGCCAAGGCGTTGATAAAGGATCCTGCGGCACGACCTACAGCCGACGAGTTACTTAAACATCCATTTGTCAATCGTACTCTGGATTCCAAGCCCGTCCGTGACCTGTTACTCGAATATAAGGCTGATGTGGTTGAAGAGGAACTCCTCGACGAAGATGCTGAGGTACGACTTTTGTTATACGTTATCTGTATCACTACAGCTAAAATGTGCATCTACACGTATAATTGGCATCATGTCACAATTATCCACGTTTATGCACAGTACACCTTATCATTGTCTTCACCGCATAGTTCATTGGATTTAGACATTCCTAAATTAAGTAATAAGACAATGGAAAATTGCATATACCTCTTTTAAAATGGACAGTTCTCTGCATTTATACTGTCACATATTTTCATCGGGATTTTAATCTTATTCCAAATGCAGCCGCATATTTGATGTTCAGCAGAGAGTGAGAAGTACACAGTATAAGTATGCAGTTTCAAACGATGTACGATTTCTGCCTATACCTAGCTCAATGGAGCTAATGTTATATGGGTAGCTACTATAACTATGCAAGAGACTTCGGTGATTTTCTAATTTTTCCTTTGCGAGCGTGATTATCACTAACATACACTTTGTTTGCTAGTTGTTATAAATTTCACTGAAGCATATAATTTTAAACAGCATCTTTTGGCCTGTTGTGTCACCCTAAATGCGAAAGAAACTTTCATTAAGTTCACATAAATACATCTAAATAATATACCTGTGATTCCATGCTTGCATTATGGTAGAAGGCTAGGAAGGCAAAAAAACACAGGGAACAGTATCAACGGATCGGTAAGCTGCTCAAAAGTGAAACATATGTCAGAATTTGTTACCTTTAAATGAATGCTGTGCCGCAATAATACGCATAATATATTTATTGGTACTTGACGCAAACCTGTTACACCCAAGCATTGTGGGTGATAATGCAATACTTGGAATTTAACTTTTCTATGCGATTGGACATTTGCAGTTACATGATGTGCAGTAGAAATGTTCTGTCAAGCTTGTATTTGGGCTTTTTCGCGTTTCTTTTTTCCGAAAATACTAAAGTAGTTTTTATTGTTTCGTTGGTACTTTGCGTGGATAACACAACAGTTGAACATTTACTTTACTCTATACAAATATCCGTTCTGCTTCTTTTTCTTAGTTGTTATCCCTGGTATGAAAGCGGGTTTTTTGGAGAATGATTTGTGTATAAAATAGTGTGCACGAATGTCAAAGAACAATTATTTATACTGTACATGCATGTTTTAACTGACTTTATGAAATTACTAAGTTTTATAACTAAATCTATGTGAATTTCATTGCCATATATTAGAGTGAGATTCAGATCAACTAGTGTCTTATGATCTATAATTTAACTTCATTCAATTCTCTTCAAGATCACTAATTAGAGGTGCTTAAATTTCAAATGAATATCTGTCGAAGTATAACATTTTTTGTAACTGGTGAAATATTTCTGTAGTACTCACTTCTCAAAGATCTTAAAAAAAATCGTAATGCAGAATAAACAAATGATTCAAAATTTTAGAAAAAAGAAATCTGATATCTTTCAGCCTATCACATATCTGCACAAGTGCAATCATACAGGTGTGTTGTAGAAATTGTAGTATTTATACGAAATTTCATATGATATAAATACCTTTAACCGTATCATTTGTGTGCATAAATATTTGTACATATTTTATGCATTGTATACACTTGTGTATAACTTGAGAATTTGGCTGTGCATGCGGCTCTCCTGGGCCTCGCCAGCCCTGTTCTTCTTCCTCGTGCAATTGTCAGGTCAGTAGACATGGCAGCATAATTACATATATACTCATATGTATGATGAACAGGGTGACCTACCACCATCGCCTCATGGGCTGAAAATCCGTGACTGAAACATTTTTTACTTTTTGTAGGACATTTGTCGTTTGCGAATGACAGCCTTTTGAAATTGGCCAATCACACAAATTGGCATCCGACAAAGTACAATCTGCCAGCCTCAGTCCCCTTCTATTTTGAGTCATCAGCTAGATCAGCAAATGTTAAATGGCTGTAATTCGCAAACAACAAATTTCTTATAAGAAATAAATACGTTTCAGTCACAGATTTTCACAAGAAATACGTTGATAGCCTGTGAGGTGATGTTCTTGGGTGACCCTGTTTATGGGTTGCGTATATATATATGTATATAATATATAAATATATATATATATAGTCTAAATTCTTGTTTTGCTTCTATAATTATACAAACTGTCATTGGTGTTTTTTGTTATCATTACAATCAGGATTCTGTCGAATAAGAATGATTCGCTTACCGGAGTGTGTGTTATAGATGTATAAAGAGAGGCAAGTGTTCGCTGTTTGTCCCAAAGACATTAAGAGAATTTCTATAGTGAATCTAGCATCAGATGATTCAAACTACATGCAATTTCATTTGAACATCTTTGAAATATTCTTATATGAGTAATGGGATACTTGAGTGGTTTGAAAGTAATTACAGCAAAGATGGTGGGATCATTTTAAGATTGCAATGAGGAGAAATCAAAGTGATTATTATCTGCTGCAGGTTAGGAAACGCCTGGAACAGTTGATCCTGTGTATAGAAAATGTTTGTGAACGGGCAAATAGGCATTTTATAGGCTGTTGGATAGTTATGTAATTAATAAGCTTGTGATATAACTACATACATATACTAAGACTAACTGGTGAATTCCAGGAGCAGCGCACATCGCAACTGCCGCTGGAGCTGGACCAACTTGGAGATGACTCCGCCTCCCTGCGCAGCGACAACGACGTTAAATGTACGCACATTTTTCATATTTCTATTCTACTAATTCTAATGTTATGCCAGTCTATAATTTCATCCATACTTTGAAAACTGCCAAAGATGAATAGTAAGTATCAATGTCTTGCATTTTTTATACCTTATAGCAGCTGAGAAGGAGAATGTCGCTGCAGCATCTGTGCCACACGAAAGGGAAGAGAGTAATAAGAGGGAGGGTGAGCGCGAGGGTGAAAAAGAAGAAAGAAACAAAAAGTTGCGAAAAGCTGATTCCAAAGAGAACATTTCTGTATCTGTTGAGAAAAAGTTGGTAAGTTATGTAGCTTATGCTGGGAAACGTTAAAAATCAAGATCTTGTTGTGTATGTAGTGTCGAACAAGATTACTTGCATAAAAGAAATGGCTGCATTTTTGAGGTGTAATTTTGTCTGCGCTTCTGAATATACATGTAACTACAATTACCCAGAGACTTTTAAATGAAAATGTTGGCTGAATTATTTAGGCACCCAAGCCACCTGTGGGAAACGAGTCGAACGAACGTCGAATCTCCAGGGAAAAGGGTCCCGCGCCCTTACCACCTGGTGCCACGACACGTCACGACACTGGCAAGGCAGACGATAAGGAGAACATTCCAAAACCATCAGTTACTGAAAAGAGCAATACCGTAACTCCTGTGACAATGGACAACGAAAAATCTATTGTTAATAAAAAAGTGGAGAAAAAATCTGTATCTCAGAATAACGATGACGATAGAGATATCAAAAAAGTTCCGGCACAGATCGTTGGTGAAGAACAAAACCATCATATTCCTGTCGAGGCGCGTCGCAGTGAGGAGGGTGCGGATAAACCAAAGTCTATGCTCAATGAAAAGCCAGTTGGAGAGAAGAAAAAGCCACCACCAGAAAAGCCTATGGATGTAGAAGTTAGAAGAAGATCTATGGACGAAAAGATGAAACTCCCAGCAGATAAGCAACATTTGAGTAACGAGGACAAACGGAAATCAGCACCAGTTAAACCAGTCCACGCTCCTGATGGCGTCAAAGAACCAGTTTATGTTAGACAAACTTCGGTGGAGGAGCGAAAAAGGTAAATTATTAATATTGCTGGCGAATATTCGTAACTTCATGTGTTAATCGAGTATTGACAATTCTATCATCGTTTTCACGTTCGAGTACTAAGTGTTTGATAAATCTACTTTTAGGCATGAAAAGAAGTCATTGATTGAAGATCAACGACCAAAATACGACATAAGGTACGATGCGCGACCAGTCACAGACGAAAATTTCCAAAGCCTGGACGAAAAACGGAAATCTGTTGAAGATAAACTGAATGCTGTTCTTGAAAAACGAATTTCGATGGATTCCGCAAAACGGCACTCGGATCACGCGTCAATCGAAACACTGAAACGCATTTCAGGAACAAGCACAATTTCCCAACTTTCGGGAAAACGCACACCAAAATCGAGCTCTACTGCCGATGTTAACTCAGACCTTGGCACTCAAACAACTCTTTTGAAAAGTCGAAGTCAAGAAGCATCGAGCAATGATTCGTTTGGCAATAATGTTTTGAGGTCGCAGTCGGGTGAAATTTATAGGGGCAGTAGTCCGGATTGGAAGAGAGAAAACCAAGCCCGAAAAGAAAAAAGTTCCGGTGATACAGTAGACAGGTCAGAACATATTCACAGGAGAGGTTCGTCCGCCGGGTCAGGAGTCGCTGTTGTGACGTCAACACCAGTGAGGAGCCGTAGTGTATCCAGAAGCGGCAGTGGAGATAATGTTGTCGTTATTACCGGTAAGATATTTGCTCATGTTAGTTTATTGTTTTAGAAATTAAGATTTGATACTCATTCATTTCTTATACCAAAAATCTATACAATTTTCCCCTGAAATGTCTCACCCTATCTTTAATTGCAGAGTTATGATTGTTATGAGCATTTACTGTCATATTCTTGATAATTGACAAATTAATAAAATGCTCCTGTCCCAGGTCGCATGTCCCCCTACATGGAGACTAATGTATTTATGTTTTCCTTTGAAGGTAAAACAAAACCCTCTGAACATCAAGAAGATATACGATTCAATAAATCCATGGTACGAATAACTCCAGATACACCTGATCCATCGAATAGTTTGGCCAGCAATGTGAGCCAAGTTACCGTCGTAACAACACATCCTCCTGTGCTTGTCGATGCCACAGCAACTCCACCTCCGCCTCGACACCAATCCCCGACATCTGAAGTTGTAATCGTTGCCAATGAGACAAACAAAACCCAGGTAAATGAGAGTTCGACTGACGATGATGGGTTTACAAGCTTGGATAGCCTTGAATACACGCCACAGGAACAGCCAATTGTAATATGTGCCACCGATACTTCCAAACGTGTTGGCAAGAAACTGGATGAGTCGGAAGTTGTCATAGTAAGCCCGATTGTTGATGACGAATTGATGGATACCAGCCATGTATCTGTAGTTACCGTTGGTGATGACAAAGAGCGAGTGAAAGATTCATCTGTTGTTGGCAAGAATAGTAATACTGGCACATCAATGGCAGATCATGTTAATAGTAGTAATAGTAGGAGAAGAAGGAGGAGGTCCAGTTCAAAGAGTGACAGCGGCGACGAGATGCTAACTCCACCTCGTATGTCGGTGATGGTTGCTGGAACTACAGTTGGGTCGACAGATGTCGATGACCTTGCTAGCCCTACGAAGCTGATGCCTAATGGTATTGCAAATGTACGCAGCGATGGTACGGCAGCAGGACCTTGGTCAACGATGGCGAAGCATACAAATGAGTCAAGAGAAGAAGGTGGAGGTAAAGCATTAAAGGATAAACGCATCTCACCTGACAGTAGCTGTAGTAATGAAGGGAACTCGTCACATCGGTCCAACAGCGATGAGGGATCAACCAGGTCTCACACACCTAGCAAGAGTGTCGACAGATCTGATGCGGAATCTATATCAACGACAATAAGCCAGGACAGCCGAGGTTCGAGCCGAGACAACCACTTGGGAAGAGATTCCCGGCAATCGTCAGAAATTGACGACGAAGTTGTACTTAGAAGAAAACCTCCCGAGTACACGAGAGACGCACCGAGACAAGCGAGGACAAAGGAAGATATTCAGATTATGAATCTTAAGAAAAAGACACGAAAGCGTACGAGAAAGTTCGAGATTGATGGCGTTGTAGTTACAACTACTACATCAAAGGTGATATACGGAGATGATGAAAATGGCAAGGTGTACGACGACCAGATATTTCGTAAACAAGAACTACGGGAGCTTAAGATGTTACAAAAAATGGAACAGAAACAATTTCAGGATCTATCGCAGAAATCGCAATTCACCAAGGATCAGCAGGAGAAGCGGTTTGAACAAGAGAGGCTTATGTTGGAACGTGGGGCAGAAGGTGACCTCGATACGTTGGCCAGACAACAGCGTCAACAGATTGAAAGGGCTGAGACCCAACAAGAGGCTGACCTGAGGCTTGCGTCAAAAAAAATCCGTAGTGAGCAAGAACGTGAGTTGAAACAATTTCGCGAAGGGCTGAAGCAGGAGCTGCGACTGCTCAAGCAGGAGGTTGACCTTATGCCTAAAGAAAGGCGAAAGAATGCGTTTAAGATGCGGAAGGATAAACTCGAAGCCGAACACGAAGCTAGGGAGAAGGTATTTTTGGAAAAGTTGAATGAGAGCCATGAGACGTCGCTGAGGAGGCTATCAGACAGTCATCGTGAGAGGATTGCACTTATGGAGAGACAATTCTTGCAGCAGAAACAGCAGCTCATGAGGGCAAGGGAAGCGGCGATATGGGAACTTGAAGAGAGACAAATCAAAGAGCGTCAGCAGCTACTGAAGCGACAACTGAAGGATATATTCTTTTTGCAAAGGCACCAAATGCTGATAAGGCATGAAAAGGAGCTTGAGCAGATGAAGAGAATGAATCAGCGTAAGGAAGAGGAGCTTGTCAAACGTCAGACTGTTGAACGTAGGAATCTTCCCAAGAGAATACGCACAGAGATGAAGGCTAGGGAGATGATGTTCCGCGAATCAATGCGTATATCAATGACTGCTGCTCTTACCCCTGATCCAGACGCTGAGCGTGATAAGTTGAAAAAATTCCAAGAGAATGAAAAGAAGAGATACAGGGCTGAACAGCAAAGGTTTGAATTAAAACACGCCAGGCAGCTCGAGGAGTTGAGGGCACAGAGCGATGCTTCCATCAAGGAGTTGGAACAACTTCAAAATGAAAAGCGAAAAATGCTTATGGAGCATGAGACAATGAAGCTCAAGGAGCAGGAGGAATCCTACACGAAGGAACTTCGAGAGTGGAAAGCACAGCTTAAACCACGAAAGCAGGTGAGTCGTTAATGATATAAGTCTTACAGACTTATTGCATATTATTTTAAGAAAAAAAGTCCACGCACTTACCGTTTACACACGCTACGTGTATGCCATTATCAAATAACAGTAGCTGATCTGTTTATAAAGAATATTGATAATAGGTAGATATAAGATATGTTGGATTTTATCGACTGAAAATAACAGCAGTAATTTTTTTGCATGTCCATGCAGCGAAATTCCTTCTCATTGCTTCTGGTTTTTCTTTTCATGTAAGATATAATAGATGAAATCATTTGTCTTATGACTTGAATACGTAAATCTCACACGTTGACTTTGATATTTGCATTTTTTAAGTTTTATTTTTCACACGTTTTCTACATGTCAATGAAAATATTTAAACATCTTATCAACTTACGCTCAATCGATTCTTCTGACTTGTCTTCGAAGCAAAGAGCTCACATACAATGCTGACTGTCGTTAACGTCATCATTGTCATTCTTACAGTACGATTTATCGTGCTGAAATTATTAACAACAGTGTTACACAATTGTTGTAGAAAATAGAGGCTGAACTGGCTACAGAAATGGAAGCCCTGGAATCACGTTATCCAGGTTCATTACCGACACGTCTCAGCGACCTTTCATTAATCTCCTTAGACACTTCTCGCGGTGTCAGTCCCGTCGGCATGGCTGTTGAAATAACAACGACTACGGGCATGTCCAACAGTTGGCGCAGGTCGCCTCGTTCTTTCGCATCCACTTCCAGAGCTAATTCCTACATCAAACCTCAGCCATCTCCATCAGCATTTAGTTTACCTCGTGTATCACTCAAACATCCTGGTTCCGAAGGGGATGCTACTTCATTGTCTGGGATTGAGGGTGCTAGCCTTGACAAGAAATCGGCAAATCCCAACGAATTCCGCCCACTTTCCTTGCGTAAATGATCCTGGCTGACTATTTCACGTCATTCCATTCTTGTCGTATTGTTGTACATCGTTTATCATCTTTGAAAATGCTCCATTCATTTCTAAGCATTTGCCGCTGCCGTAATCGTCTTCACCTACTATTCTCGATAGCACACTCTGTAGACTACGGTCTAAAGAGTATCTATATTTTTTTCATTCACTATCATTCCTACACATGCACTAGCGGTGCAAATCGAGTAATCATATTTCTGTATTCATCAGTAGCTACCATTTTTGTAGTGGGATTCAAATCATTAAATATTGCAACATGTTTTTTTGGTTCTGAATATCTTTGCGTTGTTTATGTTTGTCGAACTATGGATGTTTTCACACAGTTATTTCGCTATCTATAGGTATACATTCATATGTATATTTATATCAAGTCGTATCATCAAGGGTTTGTGGTTTGGAAATGTCCGTGCTTGTATGTATATATATATTATATATATTATATATGTATATGAATTTGTGTATATATTTTTGTTATGTGAAATTGTACGCTGTTCACATCCTTTAATACCACTCCGAACAACTGTATTCGATGGCATTGAGTACAGGTAGAAGATTTATCCGAGAATCGTTAATACTCGAATACCAAAGGTCAGTCAATTATCAATTCTATTCTGATGAGTATTGAATTGCATTACCAAACTGCTGCCATCGCTTTACCAAAATCATGCGAGTACAAAACGAATTCTCTAATTCTCCTCAGATGCACCCTTGCATTTGTATGCTAACATCTGAAAACCAATTAATTATCAATAAAATTTAAATCCCATCTCTTAATAGTTGTGATTCTCAATCTAGTTTCAATTTTATTAAAACTTTTTTTTTTCCATATTTGTACTATAAGAAGAACCAAATAAAATTTGTTTACGTGAAAAGAATGCTTTATATCTTCATATATGCTAATCTAATTTATTATTGTTTCTCATGATACTTTGCAGAGACTAGAAGAACAATTCGCTCAACAATTGGAGGTACAGGAGGCCATTTATGGACCGTCGGCGGTGCCTCTATGCTTGCCACCAGACCTCCCAGATCTGCCTGATCTTCCAGATCTAACCCATCACACCGTTGTAGCCGGTGGTTCAACGCGTAGTTCCCTGTCATCTGTCAGTGAAGGATAGATTGGAAGTTAGGGGGATTTAGCGTAGAGAGATAAAAAACATTTATGATTAGTGTAGAGAGATAAAAAACAGATGAATAGATAGCTAGGTAGATAGGTAGGTAGGTAGGTAGATAGACAGACAGACAGACAGACAGACAGACAGACAGACAGATAGATAGATAGATAGATAGATAGATAGATAGATGAATAGCTAAGCGATGTAAGTAATTATGAATAATCAACAATTTAGAGTATGTGGTAATATAAATTTCATACACCCGAGTGAACCGAATATTAAACTGTAACAATTTACCCGACTTAGCGGTTCAATAGAAATACTTCAATGAACAAGTGCACGGTGCGTGGACTATTGGTGCGTGTATTTGGAACATACGAGTTTGCAGGGCGATTCAATTTTTCCAATTTTTTTCTCCCAACAAAGATTATAGGTACGTATGTATATATGTACTCTTACGCTTCGGGCAGTTTGCTCATATATATATATATATATCCATATATATATATGTGTGTGTGTACTCCGTAAGAGCACGATTTACTGCAATAATGTATTTACGTATATTTGAAGAAGATAAGTCTTGCCAAATTTCGGTCATCAACACAAATTGGAAACTTGATTACTGGTATAGCGTTATCGATTGCCTGCCCGTGACTAAGACACGAGACAACTATGATATAATATTCCAGTGATTTGGATTAACAAATTTTAATGTTGGAAAAAAAAACAATGAAATAACGGGCTGTGAAAAATTGTTTCGACGAATAATGTTGAAAATCCGTACACATATTTATAGCAATTATGAGCAGGAATTGATTGAATGATGAAACCCCAAACTGAGGTATAGTAGAAAATAGCTGGTTTTGTATTTGATGTGTCGAATGAGAAAATAATGGGCTACGATATGCTACGAAAGATGGAGACAGATTTAGTGTCTTGTGCTCCATTATTTAATTAGCACTCATTGTCAAACCCTCGTTACTCGCGTTTCCACTTGTAATTCACGACTATTACCTTAAATACTTTCGATAATTTGAACAAGGCGACAATATATAATCGCAGAAATTGTCGCCAGGAATCAAAATATGACGCCAAATATTTGCTTTTTGTCGCAGATTAGAATAATGCAGAGT
Source organism: Neodiprion pinetum (assembly GCF_021155775.2). Taxonomy (NCBI): domain Eukaryota; kingdom Metazoa; phylum Arthropoda; class Insecta; order Hymenoptera; family Diprionidae; genus Neodiprion; species Neodiprion pinetum. Next base: position 25,782,216 of record NC_060236.1, on the reverse strand, counting down.
TTAGAATCTCTTTAATAGCTATGGCACAATGATGTGCAGGTATAGCTGGCGTCGTGTGAAATAATGATAATGACAATGGAAAGTCTAACCAATGCGTGTGCATGTGTGTTTGGTTGTAAAAAGTTCAGTTTTCACCTAATCACCATGCATACTCATTTTTATGTATTTTCAATAAGTTACAATATGATAATCAATAATTGCAATAAATTGAAGAAAGTATACATGATTGTAAATATGCAGAGACTTAGCAGGGCAAACATGTGTCTGTACACGTAGATTCAATACAGCGATGTGGCGAACGAAAAAGCTGTTGATAGAATATATCATTATACTTGCCAAATTTCATTTTAAACAATGGTAATGTCCGCAGTGTTTTTTTATTTTTATTTCGTATGTTAAAGGAATAAACGAAACGCTTACTTCAATTTCGATTAGATTTTGTTACCCGTAACATTTTGTAGGCGAATGCGGCATACTTACCATATAAGTACATATTTCGTTAATCTGGCAGGATGAGAGGCTTCTTGGTATCAACGTTGTATGTATACCCATATATTATATATACACTATACATATATTATATATATGTATATATAATATGAATACCCACTGTTGTAATAGTTATTGGCTCTCTAACTCTATTTTCCTGTCCTCTGCTTGCTTCATCTCGTTTTTTTCATTCAATCGAATTCCTTTCAAGCGATGTTTCATGAAACGGCAAACTCGATTTATCCCAGTAGAAGCCACAAGGCACGGAAATATTTATTAACAATCTATTCAACTGATTAGGATCTGGCGTGGCAACGTAACAATCAAAGTTCAATATAAATATTTAATTTCGGCTTTCAGTGTCACACACTGGATTCTGTGAAAAGTCAACCAGCAGTGATATTATTAACGTTATTACTTTCACCCCATTTGAGCGGTAATATTATCATCTGCATCCATACCTGCATTGGATTGCAATAATTTTTTAGTTGAAAACCTTTGTTGAATTTACAATCCCTATTACATGGCCATGACAAATCTGAACCTTCATCTTTGCCTGTTATTGAATTCGCGTGTAGGTAGTTTATACAAGTCGTACATATATGACCTGTATACTGTGTGTATATATATATTGCAAATTAGTTGAACAGACGCATACACACACACACACACATGCTTATCTATATATACTTATATACGCACGGGTAAAAATTTCCATTCTTCTAAGTTTGTGCATTTTCGGTTATTATCCTTGTTATTATCACGATCGTCATCATCGTCATTATCATCATTAATATTATTATTAATATGGCTATTACTATCATCATTATTATCATTATTGTAATTGTAATTATCATTATTATTATTATTATTATTATTATTATCGTTATAATTATCGGTGTTATTCTCATAATTATAATACAGCAGGTACTATAGATCCGATCAGAGTTTCGTCTGCACAATTATACACGGCAACGGGCAGATCATATACCGACAAGTTTGGGACTTATCAGAGCTAAGCCTCTATTGTACATTATTGGCCACTGTTGATATAGTTACGAATTATTTTCAAGTCGTATGTTTTAGAAAATTGCATTTTGTTACATGTATTATTATTACTATTATACTTATTATTATTATTGTTATTATTGCTATTATTATTACAATTAATGTTATTATTATTTGTACCACGGCCTAAATATTAATATACCCATTCGCCATGCAAAGTAACATGCGTGAGGAGGGTTTTTTTCGATCGCGGGGATTAATTATATATAAGAAATCGTAAAATTCGTATAGTGTATATACCTATATACCTATTACCGAATGGCTTTTCATATATACATACGCATAGGGTTATGCATATATATATATGTATATTAAATTTTCTCCGCACTTTCATAACATTGATTAATGAATTGAATCAGTCTCAGTGATTGAAATATTCATTGTAACTTATAGTACACACACACACACACACAGAATTATATGATTGCTCAGAAACGGATATCTTTATGGATTAATTCTTAATCGTTACAAACAGGAAGTGAAAGAAAAGGAATGAATTCATAGTATATTATTATTATATAATTGAATATTATACATATGTATATGTATGCTACTTAGGATATAGTATTAACATACAATTCAATGCTATTAAACGATTTCGTCTCAATTTTAGTTAGACACCGAATACACCGACGCGCATCCTTCCTTTATAAAATCGAAAAACTCTGCCTTCTTTTCGCATACATATAAATCCATTGGAATTGCGTTGCACTGTCATTTATAATCGAATGCAGAGTTGAAGATTCTTATTCGGATGCATTCCTATTCTGTAAACTATAATCACAACCATATAATATCCCGACCGTTTTCTCCGCAATTCAATAGGCATTTGAACCGAAATACTGGCTCGCGTCGCTAGAATTTTCCTTTTACCCTAAAACTGAAAAACGTTGTGAACAAAGTTCCGTTATCTACGTGTAATGCTATCCGATGAATATATCCTCTATTGTATCGGAATCATCGGAATTAACAGACGACGAATCCCATTGTTGTACGAAGAAATACAAAGTACAAGAAATAGGCTTGAATTTTATCGTAATCGCGAATTTGAGTTACCGATATTATCTAATCTAATCTGTCCAGTATTACCCAGGTTAAGGGATTGTTTTTTTTTTTTTTCTTAACGAATTGATGAGTCGTCGTATGATATACGCGTACTGTGACAGCAATTTTAAACTTTAATTTGCGATGTTTCTTATTCTAAATTTACGGTCTCTTAAGCATAACTAGACGTTGATATAAATTCGCATGAAAACAACGCCCATGTCTTCTTGATTAATGCGCGGGAATACACGCGGTTTTGTGACTAGAAAAATTCAAATCCGACGATCTGCTTTGTACTTATTAGGTATGTGACAGATAGCTGCTGGTAGTGCTGGTTTTAATTAACCCGTACCGAGCATAACAACGCGATTGTAACATTGTGGTGTGGGCAAAAGCAGATGCACTGATAATGACCATCGCAGATAACAATGTGTCTTATCGTGTACGAAGTATATAAAGATATGATTATTTTATGTATGCACGAGCTATATACGATACACACATAGTGTGTTCCATCGGAAATCCGTGGTTTCGTTTTTCCGCCTATCACAATATCGAGCTTGCTTCTCGGACTGGTGCACAATATTGTTTTTGCCGTATATTCGCCGCGTGGTTTTTAACTGTTGCTGGGTAAATATAACGTACATTGTGCTATACACTTGTATAAAATCAATTTATTGTCTTATCGTCGAAAGTGTAGAGTGACAGGGTGATCCTAAGAAAGTATTCACCGTGAAAAAAAGACCTTGTCTGATTCTCTTGGAATCTGTATTCAGGAGTTAATTGGTTGGGATGCCTGCAGCCGAGAGGAAATTACGCGTATGCGTCATTGGCACAGGTGCTGCGGGCCTTTGCGCATTGCGTCACTTGGCGACCGAGCCCGCGGTTTTTGAATTTGAAGCATTCGAACAGACTGATCACATTGGCGGCACGTGGGTTTATAACGAGAGCATCGGAGTCGACGCTAAGAATCAACTTCCCATTCACTCCAGCATGTACGAAAGTCTCAGGTGAACGATGATACATACTCGATGATTCCTATTCAATATTATAAGTTTTCAGAGAAATAAACAACTAATTATATTTTAGGGTCACGAATCGGATCGTTACTGAATCAGATAGGTTTTTTAAATGCCGAATACTGACTTGTGGACAAAAACTTCTATTCGTGTCACAATTTCTCATAGTTGGAATCAAATCAGGCGCAAATAAAAATGTTGAAAAATAATATTTCTGTAAAACCGCATTTGGAATATGGACATGATTTTTGAAACTTGACTGTACTTTTGCTATATTACTGGTGATATTTTACTGCCTTTCTGTACCTTTACAGAACAAATTTGCCAAGCGTAATAATGAACTTTCCTGATTGGCGGAAGATGGGCAACGGCGAGAAGAGCTGCATCTCGCACTCCGAAGTCTTATCTTATTTAGAAGATTACACAAATCATTTTGAACTTCGTAAATATATTACGGTACTACAACTACCCGTATTTCACTCATCTGTATTATATGTAATGAGACTCGCACCAATTATTTATCGTATTAAAAAAAAAATCAATTCCGTTTACTTACAATCCGTACCTACAGTTCGTTGCATTACCCCAATTTCGGCGTAATTCGAATTATTACATGTATCTATGTAGATACTTTTTGAGAGTATTACAAAAGATAAAAATACTTATTTAAAAATCAAACTCTGTACCTTTTGATAATGATTTTTGGTGCGAGGCCCTACGCATGAAAATAAATCATCTAATGCCTACGTTTTCGCTTTCGTAATTTCAGTTCAACACCAGCGTTGAGACTGTACAACCCATATGCAGTGTTCGGTGTACCGATCCTGCAACCTTGGTTACTTCATCAGTAGCTAATCGTCGAATTTGGAAAATAAAAATAAAGAATGTCCTAAACCGTACCGTAGTGGAAAGAGAATTCGATGCTGTATTTTGCTGCAACGGGTACGCGTAGACCAAATTATTAATAGTCACCAAAAAGTAATAAATCTAAACATATCGTGCAATTCCGATTTTAAAAGATTTTGCGTTGGAAAGAAATCGGCTTTACTCAGAATTCATACGTCTAAATTTTCCTGTGATCGTTGTTCGAAATAATTGAAATTTGATGTTACATAATCGCTTCTGGTTCACCAGTTGAAAATCTCAGTATATTGCACTGTACTTTCATAATTGCACCGTTTGACACGACTACAACTTAAATTTTCTTTGTCACGCAGTCACTTTTTTGAACCGAACGTTCCGCCTATACCCGGGATTCAACGATTTCCTGGCATAGTAATGCATAGCCACGATTATCGCAAACCACATCCGTTCACTGGTAAAACCGTCCTTGTCTTGGGAGCAGCTTCTTCTGGCGCTGATATTGGAATTGAACTGACGGGATACGCTCGCCACGTTTATCTTAGCCACAACAATCCTAGGTAAGTTCATTTACTACGTGTAATCGATACTGTGGGCTTTTTAATGAAGATGACAAACTTCTAATCCAATCATCTAACGATGTAAATAAAGATTTTTGACAAAAAAAAAAAATTAAAAAAAAATGTACTGTCTTCGCTGCTCCGTAATTGCAGGTGAAATGAATAACAAACATTCTCATGATAAAGTTCATACCTTTAATTGTTTGTCATAAATTTGCACTTTAATAATTTTACCATACTTTATTAATCAATACATGTATTCTCAGCTGAAGAAATTTTTTAAACAATCTTCGTATATATTTCCATAAAATTTGTGTACGAAACGCTGCTTTTTGTTAAATGCAAATTGAATTAAATTATCATTAATCTCCTCTCGGCTGGTATAAATAATTACTTGACACGAAGCCTCGCATAATAACGTATAAATTCACGTAATGAAAGAATTGCTCGATTTCAATTGCGAAAAATTCCAATTCTACTTATAGACTGATTTCGGCTCTACCGGCGAACATGACCGAGGTGATGGGCGTAACCGGGGTGGAAGGCAACCGATTCATCCTCAAAGATGGGACAAGCCTGTTCGCAGATGCATTCCTGTACTGTACGGGGTACAAGTACAGTTTTCCTTTCCTCGACGAGACCTGCGGAATTACAGTTGACGATAATTACGTTCACCCCCTTTACAGGCACATGATAAACGTCGAACATCCAACGATGTGCTTTGTCGGGATACCACTCGTTGTTGTGCCGTTTCCAATGTTTCATATACAAGTACGTGCAGAATATTTATAATTCATTGATGACCTTTACGCATACCCTATATAATTTGGAACAAATCAAGATTTGTCCGAGAAGCAGAGGAAATCCGGTTTTAGGATAATGGAGACAGTTGCAGAAAAGAAAGGTCAACAAACAAACAAACGAAACAAAAAAAAAAAAACAGGAATTCCGTAAAGAAATTTTACAGAAATGAGAAAAATTCATTTCAATAATCTTTTGGTATTTTGTTTTAGAAAATTCTTTCTTTGTTTGAGGTACAATACTTCATCGCCTCGCTGAAAGGTAACGTGCGTCTACCCTCGAAGGATATCATGCTTCAGGACGCGTTGTGCAAGTCACCGTTGAAACGACGCGCGCATCGGCTTGCGGACAATCAGTGGGAATACAACGACGGCTTGGCTCGAGACGGGGGTTTTGAGCCTCTTCCACCCTTCTACAAAGCCGGGTATTCGGCGTGGAAAATTCAGAGAAGTCGGAACTTGATGCACTACAAGGATGCGAAATTTGTCATTGACGACGATGGCGAAAGCGTGCAGATAATACCAAACGATAATACTGCACCTGTGATGTCTAGATAACTGAAGTAGTTGGAACATAATTATTCGTTCATAAATATTTTTTTTCAAGTCTTTCCAAAAAGAATTGGTATTCATAACGTATCAAGCACGCTGGGGAAAATATAATTCATGTACCGTTTCATACTACATACGATGTAGGTACTTTTTACGTACACATAATTCAGCGTCACTTTGACAGGGACAGAAACGAAAGCCTGATTTTAAATCCACGAGAAAGTTTACTTTCTGGTTGGATTCGAATTTATACGTTATATACTGGTATAAATGCCGAGCAATGTAGATGTTGAGATTGTTTCTAATAGGATTTTATATTTCGATTCTGATGAATCCTAATCGGGAGTATCTCGCATTGTCGACGGGATCATCGTTATACGTAATTGAAGATTAAATGAAATCATTTCTCACGTCGCATGTTTTCTCATCATCTTTTCATCGTCTCATTTCTGTTTTTTGCGAGGAAAGTTGCGAGGCGTTGATGTAAAAGAAGATACAACACTGCGAACGTCCGCAATTGATTGCACTGTACTGTGATTATTCGGTCATCGTCGAGGCGGTTAGTTTTAAAATCGAACAAAAAAGGTTCTAGTTTATAGACAAATGGCCACCTATTGCTGAAATTGCATTATCTAAGATAATGGCTTACAATTAGTCTGTCTCTCCGTTGCAGTTGCTTTCAAAACAGTACCAAACAGCGTTTTTTCAAATTTCGGATTTTATGAGTAACATTGCCGCCAGCTTAAGGAAATATTGACCGATTTTGTACGATAATGGTTGACAATGAAATAAAACGAAGAATTTAGAATCGAAACAAATTTATTTATAACACAAGAACATCTGTAATACAATGATACCATAACTAGCTCGTTCAATATATTTATTTTCATACAATATTTGATATAATCAATTAACACTCTTAACTTCGGTGCGGTATATCCCGTTACCGAATCTGAAGTGTGCAGTTTGCCAGGTAATAAATCTCTCAGCGCAAACAAAAATACTCCCAAGAATAATACCGCAGACAAGGACGAGAATCAGCGGAACGATATCCCCAAATTCAACTGAACTCCATTGCTGCTTAGCCTGTGTAAAAAAACAATCAATACCCAACATTGGATCGACCATTAAGGAAAATGCTATCCGATGAATCGCAAGAGTCTCGCTGTTAAGTCTCACCCTAATCGTATTTGGTATACCTTGGTGAATTTAACCGGCCACTCGGCCTTGAATATGCGTTTCAGAATACCGCTGTCCCTCATCATTAGAATGCTGTAGGTGTAATGATTGTTTAACTCGATTTTGTGCTTGCATATGTTATCCGTAAAAAGACTTACTTAGCGTTGACGATCCCTCGATAGGGGCTGTTCTTCGTCACAGCCATGGCTAAAGAAGTTTGCAGCATAGTTTCGAGTGCTTCAATTATGCAGTCGACTCGGTTCTCGAGTGCCTCGACCATGGTGTCCGTAATCATGAAACCGTACTTATTTTCTTCACAGACACGTCGTAACCCCTCGAGGTAATTTCGCGGTAACTGTCTGTCCGACTCCATTCTCTCTTCGAACAGCGCTCGTAGCACCAAGTCCGATGTATTCTGGTGGAAAAATTAAAGTGTAGGTATCACAGGCCTGTGCTGTTATTGAACGAACTTTTGATCGCTTTTGGATAATTTTGAAAATTTCCAATATGTGGGCATTACGCTGAAGAAATTGTACTCCGCCGAACTGGAGACAACTCCGAATTTGTAGGTACCGTCTTTTAACAGACCTTCCATCGTCGTGAACGGCATCGTGAACATTTGGACGGCTAAGAAACTGACCAGAGCTCCGGAGTAGGCGGCTAATAGAATGACTGCTGTCAGGTGAATCGCCAGGTGAATGGTCCTCGCAGTTGTCAATGGGGAGGGCATTATGCCTGAGGCAAGTTAAAAAACACCCTTGTTTTAATTGTGCGCTTGTTGTTAGCGTCATGCTAATAGTCCTGTGCGTCGGTATTATTCGCGCTGGAATGCTTGTGTCCATTTTTCACAGGTTTTCGTTAGTAAGCTGTAGTTCGGACCAACAAGAAATAGAATCGATGTACGTCCTGAAATCAGTAAACTGGAGTGAAGCAAGGTTTATAGCTATTGATATTTCCTGTCGTTCGCAGCACGCACAGCAATCCAAGCAATTCGGCACAGAATAACGCACCCTGCGCACAGAACGTGAATGAGGGATACAACCTTGGCCGCAAAAAGCTCCAAAAACCGCCAAAATGGTCTCCATTAACCTTGAATTAATGAAATTTCTATGACGCTTCAAACACGATTCGGCATATTCCATCCAAACGATGATGATGCTGGAAAGTATTATCAGCGATACAGCGGTCATCCAGATGTTCTTTGAAAAGGGTGCTGTGTAGCCTCGCCACTTGACAAATGCAAACGATGGTCTTTGGATGTAGGTACGGAATCTGCATGCACCGGTAGAGTATCACCATTTCTAATCATCCAATACAGGATGTTTGACGCAGCTTTGTTTGGCTGTATAGCTTACCTTGAGGATACAATTGGTATCGTGAAATCAACGATCTGTGTTCGTGAGCTGGTCATCACTAATTCACTGGCGGCCAGATCGGCCTTTCTCTCATTCAACAAAGCAAGCATCCCATTCCAGGTTCCATTCGGGGATATCGAACCCCACGAGTCACACTCGATGTATTCGAACCTGTTGAAACGAAAATTCCTGTTCGGTAAAGGAAAAGCAAGAGAAAGAAACAAACGAATCTGCACAAAGGCGTGAACATAGTTGTGGCTGTTAATGGCCACGGCCCGTTTTATATTTGGCAATATTGATCAACATTTTTTCCACCTGCAGGACTCATAGTTTGGTCTACATACAAAAGAAAATATGCCGGGGTGGACGGTACAGATTCTTAACGAAAAAATAACGTGGTGAATCAGTCTTGTAGCATTTATAAATGATTCGACGTGGATTGTCGCGAATGGTTAGAACATGTCGAGGGCAGAGGTCATTTTCAGAACGGAAGAGAAGGAAAGGCGATGGAACGAAGACTGAGATTTTTGAAGAAAGGGGCTCGGCAAGCCAAGATCGTTACTTCAAGAGAGAAACTGCGAAACAACTGGAGGAATTGAGAAAGCGCCAAGAAAGAAAAAATCTGGACAACGATTGTGAGACTACAAAATCTGACGATAAATCTGGTGACGACGGTTCAACCTAGCTAATTTCACGACGAATTACATGAGTGAGTTTCCAACATCTTAAACGATTATGTGTTCAAGATTCAGAATAATATATAGTCACGCATATCTTACGTGCAATTCATTTTTTCTTGAAGTATTTCCAGGATCCGGCCAAACAATCCGCCAACTCCAATCATTTCACCCTGTTCATCGGTTAGGATCGTTGACATCGGTGGATTCTGCAATTATCCAGTACCATATACCGTCCCGACATTATACGAATAGTATGCTTATGTGACGAGAGTGCTGTGCCACGTTGCCATTAGTGTCTGACAAAAAACCCTGTACGATATATTCATTTCCTACTTCTGAAATATATTGCCTCTTTTATCGTAAGGTCGATTTCTTCAGAGTCTGAGTGTTAAAAAGAGTTGGATGGAAACTTCGAAGGCATTAGAAAGTTGATTTGATTTTGAAAACACTTCAGAAAAGCATTCTGAAGCGACGAAATCTTCATGCTACCGAAGAAGAGTTCTGTGAGATACAAAAAACTACAAATTCCTTTTGTACGGTGATCATGACATTCGTCATCACGGTGCATAATCCCCGGTTATCGCGGGCTAATCATTTTGAACCGATAACAGATCTGATACATTCCATATCGGAATACCTCTATTGAGGTGACGCGTAGTTTCTTTCCGAAGAGATTGCTCCTTCGTTGATAAAAGGTCAGCCTGGTTGTCCTGACACCGTCAGTAGGGCTCCAAGTTCCAAAGGGCAAATTCCGTAGCACATCCCCCGGAGAGACGCGATACACCTCCGTAATTACTTCCATCGTTCCGTTACTTTCCGAGACCAGGAATTCGCAGTCAAACGGTATGTCCATGCGAGAGAAGAAATCACTCGCTGTGGAGCCTTCGCTCAAGAATATCATCCACGTCGGGTAGGCCATAGTTATCCACGTAGATACCTGCTGTTATATATACTATACCGCATGAATACCTACGCACACACATTTTATTTGAACATGCATTGATGCGTGTGTTTACAATATTATACTTGGAAAAGAAGGTGCAAAAAGGACTCAGGATTCTAGAACCGGCGTAAGAAAACTTTGGATAAGAGTTTTCTTGTGGGACATTTCATGACATCAAGATTCTAAGTCGTTGCTTCAGATTGGCTTGATAATTTTTGGTGCGAAAGTACAAGACGTTTTTCGGCCCATATTATAATAAGCTTATGTGTTCATTCTTATGTCAAAAACGCAATCCAATAATAATATTAATTTTATTTTTTATATTTCTTATTTATATTTTCAAGTTATGAAATCTTCATCTTCTAACAGGTGTCAAAATTTTATACATATTTTATAAGATTTTTATAACTGTTTTCTGATTTTAGAATTTTGGTGTTTATTTTCAAGTTTTTAAATTATACTTCAGATACACTGGGTCGAAAGATTGTGAAAAAATTGCGATTACGTTTTTCGCCATGTACTTTCACAGAAAAAATTATAAAGCCAGACCGATACATCGACTCAGAATCTTGATCGAGATACCATGGAATGCCCCTTATACATTAAACTGAGGCTTATGACGAAACTTGATGGCATTTACATTTGTCAGAAGGTGTTGTACGTTCCCTTGATCATTCAGAATGACGAACAGGGGTCGTTTGATGTTAAAGTATGATCGACCGACCTGAAATTTAAAAAAATACGATCACGTATCATTACGTCCATCTCGCAAACGCGTGTATCTTTCTTACAACGGAATAATTACTTTTGTAGTGAAGGTGCCGAGGTCCATGATCGCTGTTCGCGTCTGTCGTTCACGGGAAAGGTACAACTGAAGATTTCGCAAAAGTACGGTGTTTTTCGTTCCTGAAAATACGAATTACTGTTCATATAGGCATGTGTATCGAAAATTGACGATTCTCGCATTTTTCACCTTTCGTTTCCATTGGATCAATCGTCGCGTGCAGCAGTATGATGCACGTGTTGTTGAAGTAGTCGTGCACGCCAGATATCATACTTTGGTAGACGTGGTTTGGTCTGATTAATTGACCGCTCGCAATGTGCGGGCCTAAACTTACTGTGACTAGGATTAGGACGAAGAATCCCGACATCGTTCCTAACAGGACACGGGCGAACGCTAGCATTTCAGTTTTTCTCTTAGTTTCCACCCATCCAGTTCTCTTCTTTTTTCAATAGGTACTAATCCCGTTTTCTATTCCAGGCGAACTGAGCGATGTGGTTCAGCGATGTGTACCCAATTTACTTATTCTTACTTGCCGATCATTGAACACCAATTGGTTTCATGGTTTGCGAGATGATGACAAAAGGCAAATGTTCACTGTGAAATTGCTCGTTTCCTCGTCGTAAAGCTGATTGCTTACCTCTTTTGCCTGCGTAAACATATCGAGAACGTGAGTGTTAGCGGTTCTCATTGATAATCGGTAGTCACCCGCACTTTGGACGCAAAATGTTTGCTGTACAAGTTATAACAACTCTTTGACAAGATTACGGTCAGAATCTTCCACGTAAATCCATCTTTTTACCTGGAACATAAAGAGCTGATATGTGCCGTGTAAGCCTGATACATCTTTACACGTGAATTGCAAAAGACACTGGAGAACCCTTGTGGAAGGTAGAAACACGTTAGACCGTGTTATAGGCGAATGATTTTCTCGGATGAATTATTTGCTTTATGAATCGATAAACCCAAATCAAACCAGCGGTAAGTCAATTTGCACATATAGCGATACAATCGCTCGGTAAATTGGCAGAAAACCAGAGTATAATGCGAAAGTAACAGAAAAAATGGCCAAATGTATAACATCACAAATTGATCCGACCCAAAAATAGTTAAATTTCGAGTGAATGTTCACCCATTTAATTTTTTATCGGAATATTTAGCGAAATTTTTCGTTAGTGGCATTAAAAATAGATCACAGCATCAGAGTCACAACGAAAGTACTTGCATTTAAAAATTTTTGAGCACATTCCAGGTGTGTTTATAATTATCACTGTTCATTAGCGCCGACGTTTTATAGTATGCATGTGACATATCAGGAAGTGATTAAATCCGAGTATATCTAACGGGGTGAACTGTGAACCATTCGTATGCAGGTTTATACGACATATTAGCAAGTAACGGACAACGAACGTTATTTCTGCTACCATAACGCCTGTACCAATCCATTACTGGATCTGTAATCTGATAATAACCATTCAGTGATGTAGGCCAAAGTGCATTTATGTTTAATGTGGACATAACACGTGATCGTGTCGCAATTCCGGTTTCAAGTAATCCGTTCGTAGATTAATCCATGTAGGAATATACCTTTATGATTATTCCTGGTACAATAATTGCGTGCCGCTTGGACAGAATTAGAAGTCCAAAAGTTTATTGACGATTACGGAAGTGATAACCCTCCCTTGCGAACGTATCGATGGTGTACGTAATGGAGTTTCGTAATACAGCCTGTATTTACATGCGAATGAAATCAAGGCTGACCCGCATTCGTAAGCTTCTAACCACCCGATATCATGTTCTTATCTTCTCTACCGGCACCTCGATCATCGCCGTCGCGGCTAGTCTGGTATTATCGGAAGAAATTCTCCCGCCGACTGTCCATTAGATACTTAATTCTCGTTTTTCTCTAGTCACCTAGGATTCCTAATTAAGACGAATGGAATTCTCTATCTATACGATAACTAATACACCGAGGCTATATATCCTAGTGTCGAAACATTTTTCGCGCACAAATTTTACGACGATGTCGCGGTTTGTGCTCATTTTTATCATCGGCGTTGCCACCCTGGCCGTTTCATCGGGTGCGTTAAAATTTTCTTATACTCAAAGTTATTTTGATATGTAATTATGTAAAATATTAGATTATCAGATGCCCGCTCCAATCCCAAGTGCTCCTATCATGCGATAACGAATTATTGGCTATCATTGTTGAAATTATACGTTGTTACACGAATGTCTTGCCTGATTGTTACAGCCAGACCGGAAGACCGTCTCGTCAACGCGGATGTTGCGGAGTATGGAAGATATCCGTACATGGTAATTACCATTCGGTTAAAAAATCACCCGTTACTTATTTCAACAGCAATAATCAATTACGGTATGTCCAAAGGTGTCTCTACGCGTGGGCACTAGCTTTTCCCATACTTGCGGAGCAGCCCTTGTAACACCCGAACACTGCGTCACCGCTGCTCACTGCGTCGCCAAGTTAGTTGACGTATAATTAATTTTCACGAAAAAAATGCGAGTTCGAAATCGTTGACGTGCAAAAAGTGCTGCGATAATTATAAATCTAATTTGTCGGTGCCATGCGCCCTTGGATCATTCAACCGGAAATATACCGCAGTACAAATAAGCATGTCGGAAAGTGAAAAACTGATTGTTGCTTTTGCAGCAATGTTCCAGAGGCGGTTGATCCGAGCGCAAGATTCGTCGTTACAGGCCACTTGAGCAACGTTTTCGGAGGACGGGTTACGCAATTGTCGGAAGTGCGAATACATCCCGAGTATAATCCCAGCAACACTTGGGAAAATGACATTGCAGTATTGAAACTCGCTACACCAATTCCATATACTGCTACCGAACAACCGATACCCATCGCAACTGCCGATGTCGACGTTCAGGATTGCGACATTTCCGGGTGGGGTCGACACCACGTAAGCTGGCTAACGGCCGATGAAAATGCCAATAACCAAAACTGTATTCGATGAATTGTAAATTTGAGAAATTGATCCGATTGATTCGGAGCAGATTTATTCATCTCAAGTATTTGATTTGAGTTTGAATCGATCGAGATGAATTTGCTTCGGCATATCGTGTAGGATTTACTGATTTTTTTTTTTCACAAGTTAGAAACATCTTTCAGATGCCTTCTAACACCTTGCCGAGTCAACTGCAGTCCGGAGTAATGGCTACTATGACTCGCGATACATGCATCCAGTACTGGGCATCTTCGATGATATTCAACTCCACTCTGTGCGTGGGTGGCGTGAGAGGGAACGGCGTGTGCAGTGTGAGTATTTATAGGTGTAAATGCATGTGTAAGCTTATGCCGTTGACTATACAATGCGTCATACCTGGAACATAAATAGGACTAGATCATTCGTTGTCATCGTGGTTTCAAAGTTTCGTCGTAATACTCGCCTTACTTATCATACGAATGTATCATAAATATTTAGGTAATCATTCCGTACCTTAAACACAATAGCGTCTCTTTAAATTCATGCGTGTAAAATACCTCGCGCATTCCATACATGTGAATTATAATTTGATAGAAAGCGAAGCGTTGTATCGAGTGGAAAAACAACGTTCTTCAATGGATCCTCATACCTATAAATAGAAGTGCGGTTTCAAAAAAACCTATTTCCGATTGACACTACTTCCACAACGTTCAGTGATCACGGTTTATTGGCAGTAAAACAAATCATTGATCCGTCAATTAATAGAACAGTTCCGCGCTCGCCACCAGGCGAAAGGTTTCTCACAAGAGGAATCGAGTCTCGCAACGTATAGGTATAATTATTAACCAGGGCTGCTCAATTGTCCAAAGTTTGAAGTGGATTAATTCGTGCATTCGTATCTTTCGTAAGAGCCTAGGAATTGTGGTGGGTTTAAGGGGGTACGATTCGATATCATTGACCCTGTAGACTATGCCTCGAATCTATTAAAAATAAGAGGATACGCATCATTGGATAAAAAGGCTGACGCGTACCTGACAATGTCGAATAAAATGCTGCAGGGCGACTCCGGAGGTCCGCTCGTATGTAACGGAGAATTGGCGGGTGTCGTCTCGTGGGGAAACCCCTGCGCCAACGGTTTACCGGACGGATTCGCCCGGGTTTATGCCTTCCGTGACTGGGTCAACGAAAACATCGCCGATCTGAGCGACCTGGGCAGATTCTATGCAGCCGAGGCTGCAGCCAGCCGCCCCTCGAGGGCCTAGTATTGCGGTTAGATTTGCCTACATAACTTATATACACTCCGAACAATCAATCACACAAAATATTGACAATGATCGCTGCAGGGATGAGCGTACAAACGAAAGTAATTTTATTGTTAGATATACCTTTACCGTGTTATTTCCGTGAAGCAAGAACGAAAAACAAGAGTTAAATTTTAATAATGGCCTACATTTTTTATCTTTCATGTATCTCACGATTATTATTTGGAAAGCAATCAGCCCTGCATGCAGGACGTAACCCTTGCTTAAATTACTCAACAGCGATAATTTCTACACTCGCATAACGGAAAAAACATTATTGGCATGGTTGTTAATGGCCCGATGTCTTACTTTTACTTTAACAATCTGTTACAGAGAAAATGTGTATATTAGCATAGGTGTGCGTGCTGCACGTAATCTATGCCAACAGTTCTAAATCACAGGAATTAATGGACATGTATGTACGTACAATTCACGTTGCAATAAACGTTCTTCGAAGCGAATGATAAAAGCTTTTTGAAACGATAAACACCTGTAGGAAAACGGTATATCCAAAGCTATACTTTATCAAGGGTTCAAAATAACTATGGAGAATTTCACGAATTCCATGCATACACATATCTGCTTGTAAAATATATTTTCGCCTTGTTATTCTTTTGCAGTTTCTATTTTAAAAGTCAATTGTCACTAAATTGTTGGCTCGATTACGAAAAACTGGCAGCCGTGGTCAGTTATTTATACTACTGGTAATGTGACAAATATTTCCGTCCAAAGTTTTTTTCCACCCAACGCTTCGCTTGTCGTTTAAATTAGTCGGTCAATGGCAGAAATATCCATAATGCAACATCGTTTAAACGATAATCGCACAATTTATTTGAAATATCGTGAAAAATACGACATGTGTTCCGTAGGGTGATTCTGGCGGTCCTCTCGTCTGTAACCGAGAATTGGCTGGAGTTGTGTCGTGGGCAAATCTCTGCGCCAACGGCTTACCGGATGGCTTTGCACGAGTATTCTACTACCGCGATTGGCTCTCAGAGGAAACCGCCGATCTGAGCGATCTCGGCAGGCTCTACATGGCCGAGGCTCGCCAAGCTGCGGAGAAATTATAATGGCCGTTTTCACTTTTATATACGTACCCACGTACGTCTTATAATTAACCACACTACGAAAATGACGAGAAAAGCAGGACAAGCTTAACGGAAATGACGATCACGTATAATTTGTTCGTTTCGCAGTCATGCGAAAAGAAAACATGCAGTTGAATCTTGAATACAAATGTCAATTGGATTAAAAATCAAATAAGAATCAGGCGATTCTCACGCGATAATGACAATTGTGTAAACTCTCCTCTTATAACTCCTGCTTCTTGTTCCTTTTGATACGCTGTTTCCCCGTAGGAAAATATCAGTATGTCCAAATCTTCCTAACATATGCATCGATACGAGTAGTGAAAGAAGCTTTACACCCCTTGAGTCAGTGAAAAATTACGCTTATATAATGTCATAGTCAGGTAATGGGAATACATCAAATTACAAATGTGATATCTTTTTTATCGTTGTAAAGGTGTACAGAAACTTGAGTCACACAGTGGCGTGATAAAACTGCGTTAAAATTGAGTTCCAAAAAAATTTCTCGATACGCGTGTCATATCAAGAGTTAAAAATATTTAATAAAATCATGCGAACTTACGGGTCAAACTCATGTGGCCCAAGGCCCGTAAAGCTGGTGAAATCGAACTGCATCTGAATATTCGCGCATCGTGGCTGATAAGAAAACACAATTCTAAACATAAGGTGTACGTAATGTCGGCACAACCATTACGCCCCCAATTACAACGTATGCATGCAGACATCAGCAGTTGCCAAGTATATAAAAAGTGTGACGGGTTCGAGGACACGCACTAGGTGTTCGGTTTCTACTTTGTCACTTTGTCGAGGAATTATCCTGGATGGTGAAACTGAGAATGGCGAGTAACTTGTATCGCATCTTCGTAGGAGTCACGGTGATCTCGATCCTCGTGTTCGCAAGTATTTGCGAGGTAGATGGTAAGTGCTTTATCAATACAGAGATGTTAACTCACGAGTTTTAACGAAACTGTGCAGTGCTTCGCATATATCATGCTTTGAAATTCCACAGGTAATTCTAATCAACCAAATTCAGTCGGCATTGACAACGATAAAACAGGTATGACGGAGTCCAACAGCTGGTGGAGTGTCGGCTCGATTTTGTGGCTGGCAAATTTTTTCATGAAATCCTTTATAGGGCAGACATTACCCTGCACCGTGTGGTCCATTGTACCGATTGAAATTTCTTGCGCATATTTATAGGCTAACGAGATGCCGGATGCCTGTTAACTTACTTCGGAACTTTGGTGAATTACTTCCTTTACATTGTATGCGAATATTTAACAGACGAGAGGATCAATAATTGTATAGACAATCGCACGTAATACACACGCAGAATGGAAATTGGGCATTTTTAATGTTCATAAATAATGCGCTGATAATTATGCAACGTACAATAAGAACTTAGATGTAGTATCCCATCTTCATTTATCCTATTACTGGAAACAGTCAGATTTTAATTGGCGTAATTTCACACTCCATTTCACCGTGGAAATAAAATATTCCAGCTACTCTCGAGGCTAAGTTGTTCGACTAATTCGATGGAAAATAATATGTATTTCGTTGAATGAATAATTCAGTTTTAAATGACAATCTATTCGCTGGTAGAGAGTTTTGTAATTGTAACATGAAACACCAAAAAATTTATACAATCCGGAAAAATATTGAAACGTTCCAGCTCCCCTTTTCGTCGCTTCGGCTTGTGTTATCAGCTTGTAGATATTCGTACGACACGAAGATGTAACGTTAAATTTAAGCGTATGCCATGTATGTACAGAGTATACCAATTAGTCATATCAGGTATTTTTTTCAGTGTGTACACAAGTTTTTTTCTCCCTTTTATTGATCATAGTTGTAACAACGCACCAACTTATGTCGGTAGGCGCAAACAAGGCCGATCGCTTAATTTTCGTTTTCAAGAACGTACAATTTACGCATAGAGTTTTTGCAAGTTCTTCCGAAATGCTCGACTGAATTCCCAGCCGCAGAATTCCATACCGTTCAATCTTGAAATACGAGTATGATCAAATTTTTGACGCTCCAAAGGCTTGTGTACCTTGGGCTTACTAATACAACGTACGTATTGAATGTCATCATTCCTTGCGTTACTTATGTTGGTTTGTACATTATACAACTACGTAAGAACTATACTTTTGTTTAGTTTATTGAAACTATTCAAATTACCCAAATTTCACGTGTGACTGCCGCATGAATTATTGTTTACAATTTACAAGCCACAAGTAAATTGCGTGAAACACGACCTTGGTCGTTCGACTTATCACTCGCAACGCGTGAATTATTCACGAGTTAATTAGACATTGTTGTGCAGCTTTTACGAAACACAATTAACTTTGCGTGGATAGTGTGTAACACAACGATTGATTCGCCTACGAAATTGATATGAGATACGTACGTGGCTATTTTTTGATATTATCGCACGAATATGCAGATAATTATGCCGAATAATCGTACCAATTACCTATATTGCAAGTATCGCATCTTGCCGATAATGCATCAATCCACTTGCGGTACATAACGTTGACAGTAAATTTGAGCAGACAATGACACTTGTACTCATCAAAGTGTGCCAATATCAATTTCCGTATAGAATAACTGACGAGTTTTCGACTTGCAGCCTTGTTCCATAACTTTATTTTCTGGTAACAGCCTTTCTGGTGAATCCCTTGCTGGTGGATAAATCAAGCTTCTTACTGTAAAAAAAAATTATACCACTGTGTTTGTAGACCTTCTTCCCCTACGTGAATAACTAGACGCTTGGTGATGTGAATAACCGACATCCATATAAGTCACTAAATTGTCATCATGAACTATTGAAAAATACAGAATCGCCATCCGCTGGTTCTTCTCTTAATCCTGCCATGAGTTAGTTGTCGATTTAGCATATCATACCGTCAACCAATACGTCACAGTCGACGCCATTTTGTCACTTTCATAGCAAATGCAGCGTGCATATGCGACCAGTATACCAGTCTGAATAGTTAACATAATTGCGAAGGGTATCTTTTGCCACAAGAGAGGGGATTGCCATCGGCTTGTAATCATCGGTTTCCACTCTCCTGCAGCAGAAGTGACTCGCCCCTAGTCGCAACGATGTCGAGAAGGGGGCTAATTTTGCTCGGCATTTTTCTGACAATCCACTGTATATTTCCGAAAGTCTCTGCTGATCATAGAACCAGTTCCTATGCCGGGGACAATCGATCCGTCGCTCTTAATACGAGTACCAACAAGCTGCAGACGACGAGCAATAACGATGAGGGTAATATGATCGTGGGCGCTGATTACTCGATACTGTGTCACAAACGAAAAGAGCAGATACTGACGAATAAAACGTTGTTTTCAGGCCACGACAACCACCGCGGCATACTTGTCAGCATCCTCAGAATGCCGTTGGTTCTGTTCTGTCGCCTACTGGCCTGGGGACGTATGGGGATAATCAGAAATATAACTGCGATGCAACGTCCTTTGATGAACCTCGCAGGCCGGATAGTGTCGAACATAAGTGAAGCTGCGTTGGTTGAGGGCTGGAAGCTCACGAAGAACTTCATGCTACCAAAATTGGACGAATTTGCCGTGACCCTTGCGCGTCAGGGAGCACTACCTGAGGGTCTGACGGCCACAATAATGTCGTTGCATTCCTTGTACGGAATGTTGAAAATTCTTGGATTTTTGTAACCTGTCTAGCCTCGAGAAAATATTCCAAAACGTACATTTTCGTTTGTCGACTGTGTCAACTGTGCACAACAGTTTCAACGGGTCTTTGGCATTCGAGTGTAGACGATCTTCCACCATACTATATAATATGCGATGTACAGCTAGTACACCTCTACTTTATGACGTTATATAAATACGTCTGGGCGTTTGAAATTACGCATCGTTGTCAATTCGCTTCTGAATATTTGTAACCCTTTTTCATCGTATAATATACGCATTATTGTCTCAAAACATTTTCCTAATGTTCATTGTAGTACGACGGACTGTTGTTTTCAAATGTCTTAGGATACGTTCCAAGTCTATGTGGCAGTGCGAAAAAAACTCCCTAGACAAGAGGAAGAGATAAAAGATTGTTGACAATACTGGGGGCTAATTTCGAAACGCATCCTTATTAACTTGGCTCATGTTCCCGCTACGACATAAAGATGAATGGGACAGAACGTAATTACAGTAATTACTCACAACTGGCTACGATGTTTGATTACGCAGACCTAAGTTTTTGGTTTATTTCTACTTCACATTATACCTATGCATCTGATCATCGTGGACGAAACTGAGGTCTTGGCTTATCCGTCCAGCATACAGTGCCCACACTTTATCGATATTGAAATACAACTGACCAGCTTGCTCTTTTATCAACTATACTTACACATATTACACGGATTTAAACGATGGCGTGAGGAGTGAATAACAATCCAGGTAGATGGTAAATTCTTCAGGAAATATTCATTATATAGATAAAGTTTTAATCGAACACAGATGCAATAAAGACGCATCGTTACATAGATAATTGTATAATATCAATGACATCAATATTATGCCCAGATGGATAGAACCGGGCTACCAGTTATCAGTGAAATTAATTGGTTTCATGCGAGCTATAACCGTGGCCAACACAATCTTAGCCCATGGAGGAAGGAAGATGTCTATCAGGCTCGTAACGAGCTCACGAATTTGTGATGCCATGGAAACTCCGCTGCACATCATACTTCCGTCAACGGAAATTGTACATGGCATTATCCTATTTATCATGCGGCTAAGATTTCCGTTGGTTGCAACGTCCAATTGAATCCCGATGTCTATCGCCTGTGTTAAAAAGTTCTTAACTATTTCCCCGATGTAAGGAAGGCGTTCAACCCCGTTGATTAACTGTCTAACATGGTCCGCCACCCTGCCGTTTATACCATTGCTACTTTCCATGCTCCCATCCCTCTCTCTTACCACAGTTACTGGAAGTCGAAAAAAATAATTTTTACGATTAATGAGAGCGACTGATACGTGTTATATTTCAAAATGATTGCGAATCGATAGACTGAAGTAGACAAGTGTTAAGAGTAGTCGCAACGGCGTCTGTTTAATCCAAATTCTCACCAGCACTGGCGTATTCTGTAGTCAAGATGACAATCAGCAGCAGGCTCGCTAGTCGCTTCATAATTTACTCTTCCAGTTCCGTCAAAGGCCGATTGTACAATGCGAAGACACTTTGAAAATGCAACCTATTGTAGCCACTGGATATATAGCTTTCACGCCGTAGATAAACTGTAACGATTGCGAATTCTTTTTTTTCGTTATTACCATATTGTCTATATTGTCCTGTGCTATATACCGAACCTTCTAATACCTTATCGCAAACCTTGCAGCCAATTGTGTGATCGGTATGGTTGCATGTAGAACACAGTTATTTTTCAACCATTACGCAAGTGCCAGGAATGGTGGAAATTTCTTTACGCTGAGCCCGCGTACAAGCATATGTAAATACATATGTGGATCTCTCATATATTTTTGCGTATAACATATCCACGGAAAGACCATTTGAATAACGAATCCTATTTTGGTTCATTACTTCAAAAATATTGCCATGTTCAAGGACTTGCCAAGAATTTTTAGAAATTGAGATCGTTTTTGGGCAGTTGCAGAGAAAATTGGAAACGATTCCAAGTAACGGACTCTTCATGTTCTGAAAACAATCCATCATATCCATTCTCACATCAATGCAAGTATCTTCAGTAGTTGTCCAGTAATATCCGAATTAGTAATATGAGTATACTGCAATACCAAACATAATATTCACGCAACTTTGAGATCCTAATACCACAATCAGTTTGATTTTCCATATGTACAATTCTTACTCATTGATACTACGTCCATCCATGTTTCGTGCAAAATGTGTTACTTGAACTCTATACCATAAACATGTATAGGTATCATCACCGTACATACGACAAAAATTTTCCAATTTCCCAGTTTATCAGTTGCGAATAAATAAATATGCAATTTATTTATTATAGCTTTAAGGATATAATTTGTCCAACTTTTCGGTATTTAAATATGAGTAACGTTGCGCTCTTATCAGCTACTATTATATATTATGCGGAGTGATGTTGCGTCATGAGTGGTGAATCATAATCCACAAGGTACTTTGTTCGAGTTACGTAGATAATCACATGTTGAATATGATAAATAGTGTCAATATTGTAGGTGCAAATTGAATGGAAGCAGGTTAAGGGTTTTTAAGTCACGACTTGGTCCTCCATAGTCGAGCCTATTCCCACTTTTCGATACGGAGAACAATCCCATGTATCAGTGGAATCTCCCTTCCTAAATTACCTGTTGACAAAAAAAAAAAAATGGCGAATAATTGGAACACGAGTTTAGTGAATGTCATGTATGATTGACAACGAATCGTACAACACACTTAAGGAAGTGGAGATGAAGTAGGTATTGCGTAGAAGTATAATGCGAACGCAATTCCATTGCGGAACGCGAAATGATGTGATTATTGCAGTAAGAGGGAGCCAGAAATACGATCAGTTGACTGCTTTCTGCAAATTTCGCAAGAAAGACTAGCCGCAATTAAACCATCCGCGAGCACCAACGATCCTATAAGGTAAGTCATACATATATCATACTTTCCCTGCCGGCAGGCGTGCCTACAACTCTATAAGTAAATGAGCGAAGATGATTGTGCGAGGTAAAACACAATGCGTGTAACGATGTTATAAAATCAGGCGTCGGTTAGTGAGGACGAAAGTAAATTAGAAGTGAAATAGTGAAAGAGTGCGAATCAGTCTGGTGAAGGACTCGTGCTGACCACGGAGTCGTCTTTTACTCGATAATATTGTACGTGAGAAAATTTTCCTCAAACCCAAGTTATTTTCAGTGAAAATTGAAAGCCTTTACGCGTGTTTCGATATTTCGTTGGAGAATTTTTTTTAATAAAATCCGGTCTCTGTGTCGCATGTGTATCGTAATAATTATTGTGGAGGCGGGAAATAAGCGCGATTTCATACCGTGCTATCAAAGCTGTGCGATTTCAAAAGGTATATCATATAGTGCCTATATGTTAACCTGAGCAGGTATGCCTCTGTCCACTCATCGTTCACCGACAAAGCCGATTAATGGATAATTGATCTCGCAAATAATGGAGGGATTGAACATGTCATTGAAAAGATACCGTCACGCTGTCCCTGCTTCAGGAATAGAATACTTTTATGCGGTGCGATTGCGTGTGTGTGTGTTTTGGATGTGGAGATATGCAGTGCGAACCTTGATGTGTTTGTATGAATAATCGGCTCGGAGAAAGGCTAGGCCGGAAATTGGGCCGAAATCGATTTGCAAAAAGCACTGAGAACCCCGGTCTGCATTCTGTGACCGAAAATTGGCTGCAGCCTCTAAACTTTTCTCTAACCAGGTGATTATTCCCACGTTATGAATTCACCGAGCAGTGAATTTGGTTCGTTAAATGTATGTCAATTTAAATCGGATCGTTTGGTACAGAAATATTTATTTCATACAAATTCACAGAAGTCTTTGATTCAAACTGTTCCGTTTTTTATTACAATTGATTAGGTCTATATCGGGATCCGTTTGTTTCAGAATAAGAACCATAAATTTTTCAATTCGGTTAGATTAATTTTTTAGAGGAATTCCTTCGTTGTAATACTGATTCTCGATACTTGGAACGCGTTCACTTTCGTTGCGACTATCTTCACACGTGTTCTACCAACCCATATACCTGTAATATTGCAAGAGTTATCACGAAACGCCCGCTTCGGTACCGTTTCGTAAAGATAACGTAACGAATCGCGGTTAAAACACGTTGTGCACCTATAATAACCTGCATTCATACAACTCTCTCGACTACGAAAACACAAACAACTCAGTTACGTAAAATCAAGGACTTGTACCAGGATGAGAATAATTCAATTCTTTTCATATGTTTATGACGGTATTATTTACCTGCGGTAGAGTTTCGAATGTGACAAAAGATTGTCTCGGTGCATTTACTGTCGAACAATAAAACGTATTAGGTACTTTTTAATTTCAATTCATTTCTGCCAATCAGGGAATCACGAAAATTTCACATCGTCCTTCTTTCCAGGTGGTTGCACCTCAGAGAAAGGCGGTCAGTCGATTCTTACACATTGTATTTTTAACTTATCCGTTTTGCTACGTCGATAATAATTGTCCGTTAAAATCATTGTATCTAATTACCAGGGTATTTATAAATAGCGTAATCGCGAGGCGACATCAAGTATCATCTAAGGACAGTGAAAGATCTTACGCCAGGCCAGTGGCTTGTGGATGATTTACCCTCTTGTTTTTATGCATTTCTCAAGGTCATGAAACAGCACGCGGTACCTATATGCGAATAAGTTATCATTGTTGTCGATGTACACTAATGTCAGCGGGAAAAAAAAAGAAAAAAAAAACGGTAATTGCATGGCCGGACGGAGATGGGTGAAGGTGATATCGCCGGGTTGTTTGTAGGGGTGTGATCATAACGTGCCAAGGCGCAAACGTGAGCGGATGACGTAGGTGCCGGTATCACAATAGGACTCAGTCATCTGAACAGCTAAAAATTGGTGATGTGCGATTAATCGATTAATCGATGGTTTCGATTCATACACCACCGTATATTGACTTTAAGAATTAATTATTATACCGCAACTTCGATTAATCGAAGAAACGATTGATTGATTAACTGGAAATACGATTAACCAAAATCGTCGATTAATCCAAGAACTCGTTTTATCGATTAATCGACAAAACGACTGATCGAAGCTACTGATTAATCGATTAATCGCATAGCACTATTAAAAATGATAAAAATACATGATGTACTGGCCTAGGCAGTGAAAATTATGTAATTGATGGAAAGGACATGCGTATAGTGTATAGAGTAAAATTCGATAATCTGGTTGAGGGATCGAAGGGTTGCAAATTCGACAGATCGCTTTTCGTGAAGTTAGTCAGACGAGGAGTTGCATCCGTCGATCATCGATCATCAGTACTTGTTGCTTTTTGGATAATTTCACGGAAGAGGAATATAAAGCGTTTGCCTGAATTGCGCAGGGATATTATACCGTGATTACCCAATAAACAATGCCAGTATATAAAGCGTATGAAATTCGTCAAAAAAGAACGTTTTATTCTGTAGAATAAACGTGCAGCACCTACGTATTTTATTGCGAAGAATGTCCGCCGTGATTTCGGTTTATTAAACGTTTTTGGTGGACGTCTTACGATAGTTGTTCATATGCAAATTTTATACGTTTGAAACCAAACATTTATAAATCGTATCTCAATTTGTTGATAAAACGTATCGAAAATCCGTTATTTTAATATTTATGGTAATCGTCTAATATTTGGATATTGATGACTACTAAGAGACGTTTCGCAAGTACGTTTTAAAACTCAAATTATGAAGGAAATTTTTTCTATTAAAATGTGTTGACAATGTCCGTTTAACTAACGTGACAAAATGTTTTCTGTTAATGACGCTTTAATCTTTCATTATTTATGTCTAAACGAATATTATACAGTGTTAAAAAACGTTTTTAATTGGACCTCTAGACTTGAATACATAACGTATCTTGGATGTGTAATTGAAAGCGTATATAGTACACTGCTATAGAGGAAGATCATTTCACGTTAGCTAGAAACAAGTCTGGGTTGAGTTAGAAAGCGTACGAATTTAGTTTATATATGTGAATCGATTTTATTATATCTTTGTTAGAACGTTACACAAATATCTTATATCTATAAATACTCATTTATCAAAAAAAAAGGTACATCTTGTAGCTCATAGACACAGCTCAACCTACACTATACTTTCGTCTTCACGGTAGTTACAACTAACAGAAAACGCTAAGAATATTACACTTATATCAGAAATATTTATATGCCTGTATGATTTGTACTTTTATATGACTGTTTTTAAAATTAGTTGACGTTTACCACAGTTTCTTAGCCCTTCTTTCGTACATAGGTATGCCGTGATCGAGCTAGTTTTAACCAGTCTTTCACGGCACACGAAACACTGGTTTCGGTTGCATCACCAATTTCCTTCTTGCCAAGAAAGGTTTGTTTCACAGCCTCTGAGAAAAAATACATCAAAAGGAAGGTACAATATCACGATATTGATAACTGATAAGGAATAATTTCAATGTAAATTGTGATGAATCTCGAATATATTGGGAAAAAAGTTAACAGTTTGCATAATTTGAATAATAATGTGTGAATAATATTGTTTTCACACGATAAATCCAAGTAATAACTGTTTCTCGAAAATTTCATGAATTATTCATTACCGTAAACAGTTTCCATTGTCAATGTCTTTTGAAATGGGACTTTGTCCCTCCCTGCCCAATTGAATTGCATCGCTAATTCGTTTGTGAGTAGTGACCTCATTATAGCCAACACACATTGGCGACCGCTTGTCCCTCCAACAGAAGCCAGTTTCCCGGTCTGCAACAAAATACTAAAATGAATGAATGTCGAATTGAATTCAAAATATTCTTACTGTTATCAACATCGATAACAATTTTGACTAGTTGGAGATTGTCGATTCCTAATATTTTTTCAGCATTTTTTAACGTTAACCCTCTCGATCAGACCGAGACCGATTTCATGTTGAATGAAAATCTCTCACCATATTGATATTTCGATGGGTGAAAGCAGTTTACCTCAGGGTTTAGGAGTATCTATAAGGCCATCTGACCTTGCTTAATGGAACTATGCAGTTAGAACCCTGACCTTGCGACCGATACAGTTTTATGAAGCCTCAAAGTGCGTGTTGCGTAGAAGCAACATACGGTCCGAGAGGGTTAAAACGTTACGAACCGCAATTCTGTATGCCTGTAGTAATTTTCATTATTCCTTTGCAGTCAACACATACCGAGCGTATTCTTCAATGAGAGACAACCCCCTCCCTAGTGCTAAGCCAACTCAGGCACATGACGCGTACGTGAAGTTCGGTCGAGTGGAGACTAACATGGCCACTGGCATTCTATCCCCTCCCGGCCGAGCCTCATGTGCCTGTGTTGGTTTGCGCTAGGGAGGGGGTTGGCCCTCATTGAAGAATACGCTCGGTATTAGTACCTATCCGTATGTCATGACATACATATTTTGAATATGATTGCAAGGTCTACTCACTAAATAAGTTCGATGCTCTTCGGATTTCAGGATATTTTCGAGGTTGGAGAAGTCTTCCATGGAGTTAAGAGGAAGTTTTGGGAATTCGGCTGGTTTCTTTGTTACGTCGATGCTGACTTCCTTCTGTTTTGAGAAGATTTTACGTAGTAGCAGATGGTTTTGTTCAGTGTAGGATTTAATGTGTTCTAAATACTGCAGAGTTTTTTCTTCAAAGGTATTCTGTTCGCGTGATGTGGTCGGGGTTGAAGGTTCAAGTTGTGAAAAGGATCTTGATAAGTCATATTGCGTGGTAGACCTGATGATCCTACTAGAAATGTTTCTATTTGATGTTTCATATCCAGACAACTGATTCGGTGACTCATGGGAATTATCATTATACTGGTGCTGTACGATCTTGTGGGCCAAGTTTTTCTTTGGTGTCTGATTTTTGGTAGATCCTTTGGCTGAGTTAATGTAGCGAGTATTCTTATTACGGTTAGAAGTCGATTCATCGACTTCGGACGGTGGCAAATTCTCGTCAGCTGAAGAGGTGTAACCTAAACTACTTGAACTTTCACGAGAACGCTTCGTTTTTTTTTTTTTGTTACTAACGTGTCGATTTTTAGCCTTCTTCTTGTCGGTTTTGTGTTTACGTTTTTTCTTTTGCGGCTCAGGTTCGACATCATCACTGTTCGTAGCTTCATTCTCGTCCACGTCATTGGTAATATCTTGCTGAGGTATTACAGTGGATTTTTTAGCGATGTTGCGAATTATTCCGGATTCATCGGACGTGCCCAGCTCCAGTAGGCGCGCCATCGTTGCTTCGGTGTCGTGGTAGTCATCTGTTAGTTAATCAAGGAATATCAATCAATACCGAATGCTCATTGATTAGCAAAATTAATCACAAATGTACAATATGATCAAAATATATCGTCGTAACTCTTATCCAAGTGAAAATTAATATGATTGAAACATTCAATCCGTATACAATTGTAAAAAAAAGTTCTACGTTCCAATAATCACCTCCGGTATGCAGTACTTTGTGAATGGCAAACTTTGGCCATGTTTTTTCATAGGCAGCCTTTGATTTTACAAGTTTTGTAAAATGATCTTCAGTTTTTGTCCGTGGCCAGTAACATTGGGTGTTGTTTTCGACCAGCCAAAGAACTGGTACCAATGCGCATTCTCTATCTTCGCCAACCAAGAATTCAATCACCGCATACATAGTTCTGCAGCACGACTGAGTAAAAACATCGTTAAATGTATCATATTCTCTAGTCTGGTGTATAAATTTATATTTGATCAAAATTCAAGCACTTTTATTCCACTCTGAGCAAAAAGTGCCAGTTTAAAAGTTTTTAATTAGGACATCAACATAGGAATATGCAAGGTAGTATATAAGTTAAAAGATGAATCGATCATGAAACATTATGAAGATTTTGGGAACGCATGTCTAACCAATACTTGAACGTCAATGTGACGTACAAAACTATAATAAATCAGCTCAAAAGTGATGTTATGAACATATGGTAGAGTTGGGTATATTGGACTACTAGGTAAATTAGACTCGGCATATACGGTATATGGTAATAGGTATACGATAATGTTATTTTTTGCTAAACATCTCAATTGAAGCAAACTTTTAATATAAAAGAGATAATGAACCTACGATTCTCGGGAATGTGTGCGAGGTAGACATAGACATACTATACATGTCTTGAACGAATCCCTCTTCCTCGTACACATTGCCGAGAATCGTAGGTTCATCATCTGTTTTTTGTCGAGAGCTCGTTTCGTTGAGATGTTTAACAAAAAATAAAAATTTTATTTCATTTCGTGTAGTATCGGAGTTACTGCGAAACCATCTTTAAATGGAAGACAGACGAATTTATGTAATATATCATCGACGCGATAAGATTTCGCTACGTTGAAACTTCTTACGAAAAAAATCCCTAGTTTGGAAGATTTAATAGGTTTCTGATAAAGGTCTCGCTTGTACTTGAACGGAGTACCTATAATTCTATATTCTCCGGCAATGAAAAGGATTGATTTGATCACTAATATTTCTGTCCCACAAGCTACTACATTATCCGGCCTTTTTATTGATATTTTGAATTTTTTCGTTTCCAGAGCCTGACATTCACGAGAATTTCCAATAAATTTGGGTTTAGGAATAAATTTTTCCTGACAATTAGTTTTACGAATAGAACTTAGTTCTTCAAGTCGATTACTCAGCTGCTGCAGCGGCAAGCGTTTCGATCGAATAAGTCGTTTCAAATGGCCCAAATGATTTTCATACACAAAGCAACTGTATTCTTCTAATGGGCCAAATCGTTCTACGTCGTCTATGACATGCAGCAGCGAATGTACATTATATACGACAAAGTTTTGTCCGTATATCTTAGCACCTTGAGTAACGAATTTTTCGATCATATCTTGCGCGATGTTTCGAAAACGCGAGAACAAGGCTGTATTCGATAGAATATACACGGCGGCAGACAATAATAAAAAATGTTTGTACTTTTTTCGATCTAGCACATCCCGCATTACAACAGGGCCGGAATATAACAAGAAAAATCTAAATTCTGTCGCTTTCCATCGATGCAAATCCAAAAATCCACGGGGCTTTCGAGGAAACTCTGCCGGAACATATCGCGCCAATAGTTTCATTATACGTTCAATTTCTAACAAAATATCCTTAGACAATTTGCAATCACGTGAACCCTCGACCCAGTATTTAAGGAGCAACCTCTTCAAAATTCCCAGGTAGATTAAATGCATGGGATCTAAAGGAAATTGGGAGACTAGTCCCACGTAAAGATCTAAAAGAGGCGAACGTCCTTTAACGTGACGATCGTTTTCACTAGGTGCAACAAAATCACTATCTTTTCGCTTCTGGAATTCGGTGTCACATGGATAACACAGTTTACGGTTGAGATGAACTGCGCGAATCTTACACCTCTCGCAAGCATCCTTACCCGAATGTCCTAAACACATTTTCAACATAGATCTCGCGGGCGCGTCACACGCGAATAAACCAACTCTGACAAAGTATTTGGTGCCATTAAACTCAAAACCATTGGTGCTTAAACGTGACGTTTCTTTAATTAAATCTCGTAAATATGAAGATAGTGGCATCGGTTTACCCGTACCATAATAAACACCAATTACAAATGGGCTATCATCGATCATTGAAATACTGCGTCCCAAAATTGGCCAAAATGATGTTCCGCTACTTTTATAAACGGGAATCCCATCAATATTAAAATCAACTCGCAACGTATGTTCAGGTGACAGTCCTTTTTTGAGACCTGACTCGAGTTTTTGTCTCAAGCATTTCTCCAAACCGAAATAACACATTTCTCCGTTGTCTAAATTTAACGTTTCAATACGTCGTGACGTGTGAAGTAGAGTCCTAGCACTTAAGGGTAAGATAGGATGTGCTGGTTTCAATAATGCTAGCAATTGATCGATCGCGTTATGTGTGATGTTATTTGAAGATGCCCAGTCGCGCAAATTTTCAACAAAGTTCGTTTCATCATCTAAATGCACTTCATCGCTGACGGAACTTGAATTATCTTCAGAACTGTACAACGTAGCTTTGATGCTATCTATGTCACTTTCGATGTCTTTGAAATCTTTATTATCGCGGTTCGAATTAGAGTTTTCTTCATTCTGTTCATTACTTTGATGGATATGATCAACATCATAATCGCTATCTATAGAGTGCACATATTCTCCGATACAAGACACATGTTCATGACTAGCATCTTTTAATTGTGATTTCGTAAGGTG
The DNA here is from genome assembly GCF_021155775.2 of Neodiprion pinetum. Lineage (NCBI taxonomy): Eukaryota > Metazoa > Arthropoda > Insecta > Hymenoptera > Diprionidae > Neodiprion > Neodiprion pinetum. Next base: position 25,750,599 of record NC_060236.1, on the reverse strand, counting down.
CTCGAGTGCACAATTATTGCCTGCAATACTCAGTAATACTTTACGAGTATTTATAGCTGTTTTGCGACGCAAATGTCGTTTACTCAGAACTTTTAAATCATGAGGCATGTTATAAAACTAAATAATAATACACACCAGACAAGAAATGATGTACGCTTTAACGTGCTTGCCTTATTTGTCGTAAATATCCGCACACCACTCTGAAAACTAAAAGTTAAATGAACCTAATGAACGTAGTACGTGAGTCAATACAGAAGATTCATAGCAATAAAGCTTTTACACGAGTTAGCGCAACAATTTATATAAAATTTTATTGAAAATTAAGTAATTTGATCAAAAATGCTGTTTCGTGTATATTTTCTTGGATTTGGGCTAAATAAATATTAAAAAGGCATTTGTAGCCGAACAATTTTGTAAACACGAATAAAAAACGTGGTCAGCTACCCATCGAACGTATATAATACGCAGGTAATGAGTAGTTTCATTCTATTGGATTTGACTCTGACATTTACCGATAAACGCATAGTATACTCATGATTTACGTTCAGTAGTAGGAATCGTGATATATTTCAGGACTAGATAGTACTGTTACTAATATTATTATTCTATAGTACTTATAGTTCTATGTATCGCTATTTATTGTTACTACAAATTAAACAAGATCGTAGTTTAACGTTGAACCAATTCTGGGCCGATGTCCTGCTTATATTCTAATACTTTTCGAATAGTATATCATGACGCCTACTACTGAACGTAAATCATGAGTATACTATACGTTTATCGGTAAAGATCAAAGTCAAATCCAATGGAATAAAATTACTTGTTACGAATTTCCTGCGTATTATATACGTTTGATGGGTAGATGACCACTATTTTTACCAGTGTTTACAAAATTATTCAGGTGCAAATCCCTTTTTAATATTTATTCAGCCCAAATCCAAGAAAATATACACAAAACAGAATTTTGGATCAAAATACATAATTTTTAATAAACCTCTATATAAGTTGTTGCACTAACTGGTGAAAAAGCTTTATTGCTACGGATCTTCTCTATTGTCTCTATTGTCTAACATGACCGTCTTCTTCTGATGGATAATAATTGTTATTTTCAATTGAAGGGAAAAGAAAATAAAAAATATTGTCAAAATAATATTTCTGTGATTTCGATGGCACAGAAATATTTACGTGGCTGTATTACTATACTTTGTTACTTTGGAAGATGCTACGAGTTCATATGTATGTTATAGATATGTTGAAACGGTATCTAAAAAAATAATAAACACGAAACCGATTTCAAACAATACAGAGCAAAAGTTACTAATAACCGCATGATCACATGGGATGATTATTAACATGAAGTTTTCCTCAAATTCGACAAGAACTAATATAATTAACCTATAATATACGTATCATAGTAAACTTAACACATATAAATAACGTTTAAAAACAGTTCAAAAATATTCATGAACGTTATATAATAAACAATAAACTATTCCATATTTTTATGGTACATCGTTTGGTTTAGAGAAAAAGACGCAGAACATTACACATAGTTTCTTTTGAAGAAAGAAAAGAAAGGAAAGAAAAAAATACAGAAGAGACAGAATTTGAGTTGCAAAACACATTATTTTTTCAACCAAGAATGCTCGATGTATTAAGACAAAATACCACCATATTTGGAAAAATATGTAGTTGTACTTACCAGCGTTATTTAATGACGAATTTGCTTCTTCCGTCTAGGCCGCAGATTAACAATAGCTTCTCACCTTTTTTGCTACACGATCACCGATCGATCCGAGCACCTCCGCATTCGGTTGACGAATAACGCCATAACCAGCGCCTGAGGCCAGTTGCAAGGGTGGGGATGAATATAGGCTCCCAGACAAAGACAAAGATAGAGGAGACGCAAGAGCGACAGAGAGATCGTGCCCAAAAGGGAATCAACTTTGCCATATATGCCCGTGTTATTCCGAGCTGTCCTTGTCTTACCACTCGCTATACTTACACTTACTGTATGAATGCGCGGTCCATGGGATAAGTTCTGTCTCTACATATAATTATTGCGCTCTTACTCTAGCTTGCAGCGTTACCGACGCTGACGCACCAGAGCAGGAGAATAATATATCAGTAGTGACACAATGTATAACGCACAGAACTCCGATAAAATAGCGCGAAAAATAAACGTACAAACGACGTTAAAAATGCGACAGGATATGATGAACGCTTGTTTTAGCAAGTACTCATACAAGATATTGAAGTCTTGACGTAATTCGTGCCAAATAATGAGATTTAATATATTATAATATGATAACCAATATTGTGAAATAATTATAAAAATGTACAATAAATTATTATTCTTGGTACGAAATTATTCACGTTTCGGACACTTCTTTATTCTCTTCCTTTTATTGGTTATATCTATGTTCCATGCACCGGTAAATGAATACAAGATCAGTGTTCAGCTTTAGTTACCACATAATATTGGCATCAAAATAACGGGTAATTAAAGTCCATTTTTCGGAAACTAATTATAAGATAATCAACTGATTTGGCCACCGCTTGGCATCAGGCGGTTCCGCATACATGAATACTAAAAGTGCGTTCATAATCTGAATATTGTACTCAACGTTGAATTTTCCTCAATCGTGTTGAAGTAAAACAAGTATGAACCCATTTGATCAAATATACATATTATACAATTCAATGTATCTTGAAAATAGTCCGATATTGAATAAATTTCATAAACGGTTATTGAACGTAGATCACAAGTAGCAGTAAAACGTGAACAATAATCGTTGAAAAAATACGTTCATCAAACGATGAATATATTTCTGTGCAATAGTGGAAAACCGCAATAATTAAGCGCTTAATTGGGGTTGCTGGTAGTTGTATGATGAATGTACAATATATATATATATATATATATATATATATATATATATATTAGGGTGTGTCGAAAATGAACTTTTTTTTTTCTTCGCTCCTACCACTCAAAACTTTAGGTTTTGACATTAAAGAGGTCCTCGTTCAAGGAGGGCGCTGTAGCTTGAAGTTTAGAAGTCGCTCAACGAGGATTTAGGTTTCCCATCTAATTAACACGTAAAAAATATTGTTTTTCGTTCAAAATGATGTCAGGCATCCAAAAAATTGGCGATTTCTGTGCTTCTTGGCTTATTTGAAAGCATGACTCATCCCCTAAACGATGATAGGTCGTTTTTCGACTTACCTTGTACCAATTTTTTTTACGCCACTTTTCGACCACAATAGTCACTTTTTCAAGTTTACAAAGTCTCCAATGTATCAATGAGTTCAAAATGAATTGCTACAAGTATTGATTCTTGATTCGAATATAAATAACCAATTCCAAAAATTAGTGAAACATACAAAATTTCTCAAAATAAACATGGTTTTTTGAATAAAATTGAAGATACGGAATTTACCAATTTTTAGAATTGGTTATTTATATTCGAATCAAGAATCAATACTTGTAGCAATTCATTTTGGACTCATTGATACCTTGGAGACTTTGTAAACTTGAAAAAGTGACTATTGTGGTCGAAAAGTGGCGTAAAAAAAAATTGGAACAAGGTAAGTCGAAAAACGACCTATCATCGTTTAGGGGATGAGTCATGCTTTCAAATAAGCCAAGAAATACAGACATCGCCAATTTTATGGTTGCCTGACATCATTTTGAACGAAAAACAATATTTTTTACGTGTTAATTAGATGGGAAACCTAAATCCTCGTTGAGCGACTTCTAAACTTCAAGCTACAGCGCCCTCCTTGAACGAGGACCTCTTTAATGTCAAAACCTAAAGTTTTGAGTGGTAGGAGCGAAGAAAAAAAAAAAGTTCATTTTCGACACACCCTAATATATATATATATAGATGTTGTAGACACCAAGATTGAAAATGAATTTCATAAACGTCTATCACGCGTAGATCAGAAATACCAATAAAACGTACATTATAATAGTCGAAGATATACGTTCATAAAACAATCAATATACTGCTGTGCAATGGTGAATAGGAAGTATGATAAACGTCTAATTAAAGTTGCTGGCAGTTGTGTCATGAATGAATATTATATGTTGTGATTACCAAAATCATAAACGAATTTCGTGAACGTTAATAGCTCGTAATTTGTAAATTCAAATGAAACGATTCTGATAAAACGTTGAAAGATGGAGTACCAACATCGTTAAACATATAAGTTTTAAACGATTTTCGTACGAATAATGAACAAATATACTATACGTTGCTTTTGCTATAATAATACGTATTTTAAACTTCTGTATAATGAAATACGCATAATAAACAGAGTAATCATACGAATAATATCCATCCGAAATATTACAGTATATGTGATACGGTTGAATTTTATACTTATACCATTATTAAACGACTTCGACGTTTCATATACGAAATTTATACTGGTGTGTGTTTATTGGGTAGTGATCGTAGACCACAACTATTACCGTTGCATCATTTACGTTTGGCAACGTAAATGGCGCAATGTAGAACTCACGCATGTATGACGGGCGAGCAAGCTGCCCATTGCCATGCTTCGTCGTGCCTGAAATGAATTTCTTGAGCGTTTACAAAGCGGCCCTTTCGATTACTCTATATTCGTGAGAACTAATAACCTTTCACGCTTTCTAACCACTTTTTAATTACCTGCGCAGCGAAGCTCGTGTAGATGATTGAAAAAAAACGTTTTTTCGATAGTGTATTTATTGACTCAGATTTTCAGCATTGACGTTGCTCTGTAACAATATTGGCAGCAGAGTTCTTCGGTACTTGCCTTAAATGCGCTTTTAAGAATGTCCAATTAGCTCGACGATGAAGAGCGTAATTAACGTCTTATTCTTTTTTGTTATTGCATCCCTTTTTTTCACTGTTGATTACTCAACAACGAGAAAATTAGACGCTGAAAAACATTTGGGAGAGGGTATCGAGAAGATTGCAAAATTACGCTGAAAAATGGTTCTGCAGCCATATGATGAACGTCTCTGATTATTATAGTCTTGAGACAAAAAAAAAAAAAATTATTCAGGTAGTCAACAGGCAATGACTGTATCATATACAGAGAGTGAAATCTTTCTACAAGCTTGTAAGTGTCTGCGCTACTTCCTGTTCTTAAGTATACAAAGCACTATAGTTACATATACAATTTCATTTGTTCGCTTTGCAAACGTGAATGCCTCTACAATCATTCGCATTTTAGTCAAGGATGTGGCGTAACATTTACATGTGTATATTCTCTCACGAATGCGGTTTAAGAAATCGAAAAACTTGGGCGATATCCCTCTTCGGTATATCGGCAACAAATGTACACCTTGAAATAATCTGTTATTCTTTTCTACGATGATATCGAGAAGGGAGAAATTGAACAATTTAAGCATCTTAATAATTGAAAAAAATAGTAGCGCATGCTTACAAACGCGTAATTATGATACGATTTAATTCAACTGATTAAAAAACGGATACTTTTCGCATCGGCAGTTCTAAATGTGAGCGAAACTTCATTCATCGTATAGCAATGATATAGTACAAGGAGCGGATCTTGGTAATACGATAGAATTATGTAGTTGCGAAAATTTATTTTATTTTATAATCGTATATACAATATCGGAGTAACCTAGGTACGTGGGTTTTCCTTCAACGATGTTTAGGGTCATCAAAGTGCAAAAGAAACTCACGACGAGATCATTTTGAATTATCAAACGGATAAAGAGTATCCGCAGATAAACTGGAGTAAACTACCTGTGATGATATACTTACGCAGCCTATACATAAAGTTAATGTCGGGTAAAAAATACAACGAAAATAAAATTCATAAAATAAATGAGGTAATGTATAGTTGATAACGCGTACACGTGATATTCGCTTTCCTTTATTAAGGGTACGTTGTACCGAAACACGCCCAGGTTTCATTGATAATAGAACATAGCTCAGTCGAAGCAGAGGTCTCGTTTGATGACACGAGTTCCGGCTGAACGCATGGACCCGAGTGTGTGTATATACATACAGCCTCGGTAATTAAGTAAATTAACATGACAATAATATGGTAGAAATATTCCGTCGACGGAACGAGGACGCGTGAATAGGCGTTTCGCGCATAGCTCGACGACGTAGAGATCGAGAAACACCACACCCTCACCCTGATTACAACAATAGATCGGCCATTCATGGACCAGGCATTAATGCGGTCGTGGTTGGTGTTCTCTTTGTCAGAGTCGACGTTTTCCGCCCATCGATAGGCCCTCTGGATTTTCTTTTCTTCCATTTTCATTCAAATCTCTTGACACCGCGTGCCCATTCCACCGGCGAGATCGCAGAGCGTGTTCATTATTGGCTCAAGACATGCGGCCGACGCGTCACTCCGTCCATAATACAGGATCCAAAAATGAGCACTTGTACTTTTCACCGTCGTCAGCGACGTTTGTCTTTGGTCGATTGACACACATTTCTGTTTCGTTCCTTGGGCTCGTTTTTTTCAGGTGTGCGTTGCCCGCGACAGATTATACGGGCTTGAGGACTGCTTGAGGGGCCGTGGGGAGGACGTTAAAGACACTGTTCTGGTGTCGGACAATGCCGCTTATGTATGTTCTACGTTTTACGGTGTACCTGCTACCGAGTATCGCACAATGATGTATATCGCGTTCCGTGCGTCGTTTCCCCCGCGTATAGAGGAATACTTGCCTTTACGCATTACGGCATAACACATCATTGCCATATGACAATGCACGCGGATATATACAAGCTTACCCGCATCGGATGCAGACTCGCAGTATTCACCTCGACTCTGACGCGATCAGAGTATGAGCAAACCGGAAGAGCGGCCTGCACTTTTCGCGTTCGCAATCCCGCATCGGTTGTGATTTTTCGCAATTCGAACCTGTGCGAGGAGCTCGAATACGGTCAGGTGGCATCTGACTTGCAACTATAACTTTATGTCCGTTCCTCCACATGCGGACGAAAGGTGTAAATTGCTCCGGGAACTAAAAAATTAACTTAGTTAATTGTGACATCGGTGATGACGTGTTGAAGGTCTACCCCACCTACCACTGCAGTCACAGAGACGTATTTTTTTGGACTATACCCGCTAGTTGGGACTCAAATGATTACTAAAGTTCCATTGTGCTCAACCGATGATTGGAAGTAGACTTGGACCATCATTTGAAGACCATCGTCGATGATGCTGGAAATATTGGTGTCTCCAGGAAGAACGAAGGGGTGTAAATAGTGTAAATTGCAAATAGATTCGGACAGGATCCGACGTTTTGCTATCTTGTTTTTCAAATATGACAATGCGACGGTGATGCGGCTCAGTATAAGTCGCGTGTACACGTGTCAATTCGACACGTTGTTATGTAAGATATATTGACGCGTATACCGCAGCTGAAAGACTATGGCGAGGTGGATGCAAAGACACTCGTATTCATAGCGGCAGATCATCGTTCGAACTTTGAGTAGGTGGTTTTGTGCAAGTATGGAAGCATCTCCTAGTGTGAAAAAGAGTGCGTCGCCGTAATTTTTTTTTTTTTTTTTTCGATTGCACAAACACGTACACACACTTGCACTTTCCTTCACACATCCGCACGCACAATTGTTTTGTCCAGACAACATCTTCACACGTATACGCGTATCAAAATCATAAATGCACGTATGCATGCGCACATATCCACGTGTGTTAAACTACATAAATGTGTAAAAAAATGACGTGGACCATTTACATCCAATCTATATTGCTTCTTTGTGCCATATGTACAGGTGAGTACGGATCCAGATTTGTTATCTAAAAGTTAAAGTTAAATCGGAGAAAAAATCATGGGTACCATTGGACCTATTTAGCCATTTCAAAAACACCACTCGTTTTGAGAGACATGTGCTAAGATTAGATAGTTGACCATAAAAAATACCATTTCATCTCACCAGATGAAACTGAATTTATCCAAATAAATTCATTGGGATCAACTTCATCGTGGTCGAATCGAGTTAATGGGGGGACTAGTACTCGTGAATTTTGCTACCTCAAAGTACAGCTACATTAATTATTGAAAACAGAAAAAGAAACAATAATTCCACGTTCTAGACTAGTTAAAGTTTACTTTTCTTAGAGAACTGTCGTAGTCCAGTGATGGTTTTCAAAAATTTTGTAGTTGAAGTTACGAAGATTTTTTGATAAAGATACATAAAGACCGATCACCATATTTCGCTCAGTATGATTTAGACGAAGATTAAAAATTATATGAAATTGATATTCCAGTGCTTGGTTTACGGCAATGTGACCAAAACAATACCGGATGGGAAAAAGTCGCCGGGATGAGACCAGAGTCCGTAGACTCAAGTGCAATTCTGTACGAGGGTATAAATTCTCAAGGAATCACGACAACATGTTTTAGGAAGTGAGTTGTCGATCCCAAAAAATATATGACCTGAGCGAAACTGAGCTTATTGACAGTTGCTTAAATTTTCAGGTGCAGAGCACTGAATTGCTCTGCTTTTGTAATTGATCTGGAAAGAGCTGGTTGTTTTAGCGTAAAAGTAAGCTCGCAGCATTTTGTTCCAGAACCCAACGTCACCTTTTATCACCAAATTTGCGTTAAAGGTAGATACGTATGCACATTATACCTATACAGAATTGTATTCGAAATAAAGGGAATATATGGCTGAATAAATGAATGATCCTCTATCTTTCACAATTAATTCTCTTCAGGAGTAGAGCATCATTTTTAAAGTTCCAGTTGCATGCCTTCAAGTAATTGGGGAGCATGTATTTCGATATTTGCATGCTGATTTTTGTTTCACATCTATAATCTCAAATTGTAACTTTTTAGTTCCTTCGAATTGCAAGCTCGAAAGGCTCTGGCAAGTGGAACGAACGCTCGGTGCGATTTTGGTGGATCCTTCAGCCAGGTGGCTGCCTGAAATCATGACGAGAGCGCAGTGTTACGAAAGCTGTATCGCCGCCGGTTCGTACATTGCATATTTTGAAGCCCGCGTGGAAGTACCACTGTATCCAATAACTGGTTCTACCTAGTTCCTCTTTCAACAGGTAGAAATTGCAGATCAGCGCGATATCGCACCGCCGAAGACTTACGCATCGGAGACACGCAGGGTAGATGCGCTCTTTCTACCCTTGACAGGGGATCCAGACCTCAAGCTTATAGGGCTTCCATGTACAGAGACGAGTATCTCCAGAATCAGTGCCATAATTTGTGTCGGTATAGTTTAAAGTAGAATCTCAAATGACGCTGAAAAGAGCTGTTACAATGTTTAAAAGATTTTTATCGGCATACTTACATGGAATCAACCGTTGTTTCAGCCAAAGCTGATTACTGTTCTTACTCGGAGTTCGAAAACGCAACCATGCTGTACTCCGATCTGAGGTTGCCTGGACTGGACGAAACACAAGTGAGTTTAACAATGCTCAAGAGATATTGATGCACATTCATACGCAGCATTTAATCTACGTCTACTCGAATTTAAGTGCGAAGAGAGGTGCGACGCCAGTTTGGATGGGTTCAACTGCAGAGGGTATACAGTACATCGGTCGTACAATTCAATAACTGCGTCGAATTTGGTGTGTCTCCTTCATGCCGACGATACTATCGGTGCTGGACCAAGTTCTCTGATATACGTGCCTGATCTAATCTACAAAGAACGCGAGCCCTGTTTGGACCGTAAGTCAATGCTCACCGATACTTTCCAAATCAATCAATTCGTGAAATGATAACTGTAGCTATCTTTTTAATCATCCAAGTGAGAGTCAGATGCACGAACGAAAGCCTTACCGTTGAATTGAGCACGGATGACGCCTTCTGGGGCAGGTTGTACGTCAGTGGATGGGGCGAACGTTGTGGAGTGCAAGGAAGTGGTAAAAACCTGACATCCCTGAGGCTGGTTTTACCGCATCGCGAGGATCTCACTATGGGCAGAACCATCAAATGTGGACTGAGCCCTGTCATATCCGTGAACAGCCGTAATCGGTATATTCCAGAGACTAGTCCGCAATTTACTTTTTCATTTCTCCATCGATTGTTGAACTTTCGATATGCTAAAAGTGATATTTTAATTTAATCGAACGCCTACAGGAGCCGCACCATAGCTTGGGCCACCGTTGTCGTGCAGTTCAATCCAATAATTCAGAGACTTGGTGACCAGGCGGTGAGAGTTGGGTGTTCCCTGGACGGAAATGACGACCCCCCACAGCCGAGAAACATCACAGTACATTCAGACGTACATTTTATTGACCCAAAGTGAGAATTGTGGTGTTTATTCTATTTTCACAGTGTCTCCATAGAAAGTTTTAATCCAGAAGTATAAGAGCGCAAGCATGGCTTAGGTTTTAATCCATTTTTCGAATGCATGTTCTTTTATAATCATTATTTTCCAAGCGCTGGCTTACCACCAATCGTTTCAACCGTCGTAAACTCATCATCGGAGGCTCCGATGGTAAGGATGAGGATACTTGATGAGAGCCTTTCGCGCGACGCGACCGTCACTCAGCTGGGACAGAAGTTGATTCTGAGGATCGAAATAATTCCGCCCGACGGTATGATGTTCTTGTCGCGTATATATTTTTATCGAGAGTATTCCTTATACCTAGATAGTTGATACGCGAACGACGCTTCGCCCGCAGGTAGGCAACTGAAGTGACATCTTATACATAATAAGCTGTAATAAGTATTCCCAATGTAACTTCGGTTGCCTATCCGCCGGCGAGTGTCTTTTGCATAGTTGACCTTCTCGAAATCCTTCCTGTACACTTTTGTGAATTCCATTTGAAACCTTAACGTGTAATTTTAAGACTAAACGTAAATTTCAGGCCCGTTTGACATTTTTGCCGGACATTTGGTCGCCAGCAGTGCTGGAGGAGATTCATCCTATCTTCTGCTCGATGAAATGGGATGTCCAACTGACACGAGCACCTTTCCAGCTCTGGTACGAGATGTCACAGACAACAGTTCACTCGTCGCAAAATTCACTGCCTTCAAGTTTCCCAATAGCCAATTGGTCAGGTTCAACGTGGTTGTAAAGTTTTGCACCGGAAGATGCAAGCCGGTATGTATTCAAGTTATTATGACGATTTAAGACGTTACTTCATCAGCAGCAAGCCACCCTATAATGTATACAACGATTCCATTGTATGGACATTATTTGATCTTTCCGTCAAGGCTCACTGCAGCAATGATGAATATTCTTACGGAAGGCGGCGTAGAGAGATATCTACTGCACCCACAAATGCCAATGTCACCGAAATAACACCGAAGACGATTCCCGATAAAATTCCTCTCCAGTTCTCGATATTCGTTCATAGCCCAGTAGTTTCACCAGATCCTCTTCTGTCGCGGGACAGTTCAGCACCAGACACCATCCTCGTTGCTGGTGGTCGTAAGTACATTAATTTTTATCTTTCACCCATTATATGGCGTTGTGGTGATTCTAATAGTATCACCATCATCGTCGTCGTCATATCACTTTATTCTGGAATTCCAGAAATACTGTCAAATTTTTTGGAGATGCGGATATAAATCTTGATTATTTCAGAATCGTTGGATGGGCTGCTTTGCGTTGACGCTGGCCTTGCCTTGGGTCTCTTGATTTTTTGGCTTATCGTTCAAATAATGTTGACGATCGGTTGTTTGGTGGCTGTAAAACGATACCGACGATTAGCTCGTCGGGCGGAAGAGGATCGTGCCGATATATTGGCCAGGCATCTTTATGGTATTCACGGTGGTAATTTCGAAGTTGCCCGACGTGTACGGTGGGCTGATCACAACAGCTCATCCGTCAGCTGATGCCGTTTTTAACATCATTAGTAGGGAAGTACCAGCCGAAGTTCAGGACTTCCGAGCTGTTGAGATAGCACCATTCCAGATTCCACGCTACGTTTCGTTTACATAACGTGCAGGTGGAACGTGCAGCGGACGCTGATCGTCTTTGTTTTCACCGTCTCGCCAATGTATTAACCACGCGGATAAAACAACCGGAAGGTTCTTATGTATAGGTGTGAGTGTATTATTGAACGAATTGTAATGTAGTGTTGGAATATGATCAAACCACTTTTATCATTTACCTGTTTGAATTATTACACATCAATATGTATACAAAAAAAATGTACAACATTCTGGCTGACGTGGTATAATTGGTATAATCGATGACCATATTGTTGACTTGTAATTAAACTATTCATGCAATCATAGTTGAAGTTGCAAAGTTGTAACGGCTGGGGTATTGCCTATGTTTCTTTTCTTCATGTAGTGATAATGAACGAAAACCATGTGCATATCCATTACCAAAAATAAAGACGCGTCACGTGCGGATTTACTAACGAAACGCATATTGAAAAAACATGTAAATTGGCGCAAAGTGCAAAGATGTATGACTATTAATAGTAACTGTATTGATTATCAACTCCGGATCAACTCTTATTCATTACCGTGCTTTTCCGGTAACATGATTTTATCGGCTTGTCGGTAATTGCATTACGAAGGTTTCAGTCGGTGAACGTGCTATGCCAATGAAAAGTTAGATGTATATTTGTCCGGAAGTGTCTAATGGAGTATCCTATCTCACGTATCTTACACCCGATGTATTTCAAAAAAGAGTCACCGTCGGAATAGAATCTCGGCTGTGATGATTTGAACACAATTGTCGCACATACAGACGAATCAGAACACAAAGATAAAATATTTGTTAACGAACGAAAATGAAAGTGGGTACGAAATATCGCTCAGTGGTAATATAGCCGTTGATATATCGGAGAAGTATGGCCGGAAATTTTTGGCACAGTTCTCATCAGTAAGTTGTAATAACCTGAAAACGCCGGTGGACCATATGCACAATGATAAGAACTGACAATTCATTGATTATTTAATTCTTGATTTTCAGCCAACAATGGTTACTCGATAAACAAGATTTAGTTCGAGAACGTCAGCACGACCTTTCTATTTTATCCGAAGAAGAGTATCAAAAACTATTTATTTTTTTTTCAAACTGTAAGTAAAGTCAAAGCTTTTTTTGTTGAAACTTAGTGAAATCTGGATACTTTGAACTATCAATGTATACGCTATATCATATATGCGTTTACTTAATTTTATAGTGATTCAAATATTGGGTGAACAGTTGAAACTTCGACAACAGGTGATAGCGACAGCCACCGTCTATTTTAAACGGTTCTTTGCCCGCAACAGTTTAAAATGTATTGACCCGTTGCTGTTGGCCCCAACTTCCGTGTTTCTGGCCTCTAAGGTAGAGGAATTTGGAGTCACATCGAACACCAGGCTGATTACGACATGCCAGACTGTCGGTGAGTTTATCCTCACGTGGCAAAGTCTCTGCACACATCACAGATCATTTCAACATTGTACTTTCTTAAATGGCTAATCTCCATAACCTTTATTACAGTAAAAAACAAATTCAACTATGCCTACTCTCAGGAATTTCCCTATAGAACCAATCACATTCTGGAATGTGAATTCTATCTTTTGGAACACCTTGACTGCTGTCTGATAGTCTATCAACCGTATCGTCCACTATTAACACTTGTACAAGATGTTGGACCAGACGATCAGCTGCTCACGCTAGCTTGGCGTATAGTCAATGACAGCTTGCGCACAGATGTGTGTCTGCTCTATCCCCCGTACCAAATCGCTATCGGTGAGACACTTGAATCATATAATTTGAAACTATACTGCGTTCAACGAGAGGATGACACAGCGTCGTACAGGTTTGGACAGTGGGGGTCGGATGGAGGTAGCGGAGCTCGCTACTCAATATCGTACCTATAATATCGTAGATTTGTGCCCTGCACCAAAAGGCCACGCTCTCTGAAATATCGCAGTCTCATTATATCTCAAGTAAATTTATTCTACTTCCTTTTGCTAATTTTCTGCCATTGGATGTATCAATCAATCAGAATAACAAAACTACAATTCAAATTTCACACGTTTGAACTGACTCGCAACTTTGCAACGACTGACGCTCGACGGTTTGAAATGATTCATCAGGCTTCAAATCAACCGTTAGATTTGAAGTAACTGTTAGGTTTGAGTACCTGGTTACCCTTGTTGGCTGTAGCCGGGTCTGGCTAGCTGCAAGATCTGTCCAGTTACCTGGAGTGGGTAAAATGGGTCGCGTATTAGGCGAAATCCGACTGAACTGGACGTGTTTGGCTTCGTAAGTGTATCGTTCTCTCCCTGAACGGAGTATAATAATGTATCAACATTGACCAGTTTAGTGCAGTTTTTCTTCTTCATTTTTTCTTTTGTTTAATATATTTCTACGAATAGGTTGCCTGCAAATTGCCTGTGTAATACTGCAAAAAGATTTAAAGTCATGGTTTGCCGAGTTGAATACGGATATGGAAAAGATTCAGGAGATTGCCAGGTACATAATTAACTTATACGAGTTGTGGAGAACTTATGACGAGAAGAAAGAAATACAAGGATTATTGGACAAAATGCCGAAACCAAAGGCTGCACCGCAACGCTGACATCAACCTCCTGCGGATCCTTTGAACTGGGAATCACGTCAGGAGGATCGTTTGTACAATTAATTACTTAATCTTTATAAAAAATTATTGGACCGTAAGGAATGAGAGAATATTATTTTGCTCTCTGCTACATTGACTGTGAGAATATTTGGGAAATTACGATCATCAAATATTGATAAATTTAATCAAATTTATTTCCTTATTTTCGTAACCTTTATCATAGAAATTATTTATATCATTGACACTGTAATCCCACTAGCTTCCAGGTCTTTGTAACTTCTTATCAGGACTGGCATAATTATAGTTATCATCAAGAGCATTATTGTTACTCCAACGCCGCTTTATTCCAGAGTGATCGGTGGCAGACTTTTGCAACCACTTTACCTACAAGTGCTCAAAAAGTGAAAATAGTAGTCTCATTCAGGAAGTAAATAATATTAACACAGTCTGAACATGTGTGACATACTGTAGTTGAAAGATGAAGAATTCGCCAGCAGGTAGCAATGCCCAAAGCAAAGCAAAAATTGAAATCAACTGCTTCCTTTCGAATAACGCTTCCAAAACTTTTTGACGTCATCATGACCCGCTTTTGTGACAACCATAGTCCGCTTTCTGTAAACAAAATGGTGAAAGAATGATCATCTCATTTTGAATATACTATGTTGTTTAATATCGAATAAGAATAAATGAAAATTAATTATACCAAAGTTAGACAATAAGCCCACATCCCTATTCTGTATTTTATATAATAACATTACCTTTCGCTTTGCCAGATTAGAACTTGGGTGGTGAGCGCGTGATCTCTGAGTACTTCAAAGTCAGTCTGTGAAAGAAACTGACTATACAGAACGCCCTCGCTAAATATAAATCTATTTCTTTCGTTTTCCCACAACTTGATTTGATCCACTATGGTAGGGGGCAAAGTTGGTGGTCCTAAGGCAATCATCTTAGGATGGGCATGCTGATGTAGGTATCTGTACAAGAAATGATTTTAGAATTGGGGCATTAATGAAACATCGAATAATGTGCGTATACCAATATTATTACGTACATACCCAACGATTTGTTCAGCTGTAATGCCGCTCTTCAGAGCTTGCCTCACTGAATCTCTTGTTAAAATGGATACAACCAAATTTGGGAACCTGAAAACGGCCAAAATTACAAATCAGTAGTTGGTTTTCTGAAATTGAATAAGTGAAAAAAACTGATATTGCTTTAGACAATTTTTTTCATGCTTACCTGTAAAGCATTTCACAAAAGAGACCAAGCAGAGCGACTTGCAAATTAGAATTGGTATAAGCGTAAACTCTGTAATTGGTTTCCACGACTATATATCCTTCCTTCTCTAAGTCACTTGACAGAGGCTTATTTTGACCTGTGGCAATGTTTAGTGCTAGCCTGGTAGGGTAAAATCTAAGAAAATAAAACATACGGTATTACAATTTTAATACATTTATAAAGTATTTTCAGTATGTACACGCAGATAGAATGTGGAATAGATTCATCAGTTTGTTGAAATAATTACCTTCCAGCCTTACGTTTTCTTTGATAGACCAGACCAAATTCTCTGAGGTGCTGCAAAAATGTCAATAGTCCCTCTGACATACCTTCAGTACTGTAATCTTTTCCCAATGTCGAGAAATTCAATTGAAACAAGAAGGTTAGACAAACGACCAGATCCAGACCCCTGGCTTCTATAGTGTCCAAGTATTGAAGAATGAAGTACCAGACCTGAAAAGTAGTCAAATCATAGCTAATTGCTACTTAGTATTACGAGTTGGTACCTGGGAACGTATGGTGAAATAAAGAATACACAGGGTTACAAAGAGCTATCGCCCCCTAGGCTACCAATAGTACGAGGAATACACAGGTAGCTTATGGTGCGATAATCCCAAGTCACTTTGTATATGGTGGTCATAAACTGAATATTATATTACCATGAAAGACTGCTAATTTGTACAGTGTAAACAATAAATTGATGACTGGCCTATCAGTTGCTATTGTAAACCATGCACAACATTTACATTTTCAAGTAAGGAAAGGTTTTACACAAACACTACACGCAATCAACTTTTGTTTTGACTTTTGAGTAGCCAAAATTTAACCATCTTATAATTGACAGAATATCTTACCTGGGACGCTGTATCTAGCAGTAGAAACTGAAATCCTGCTTGTGTAATGACTGGGCTGCCGTCTTCCTCATCACGTTTCATCAGTCCAGCATGTAGCAGTATTCTTACCGCATCAGCCGATATTCCTAAGTTAAATCATTTGAAGCTGGCTATAAAAATTCAAAATTCAAATTTTCCTGATTTCGTGGCTCCTCAGAACCAATATTCACATTTTCGTTCCATATTAATTGTCTATGCTCAAACTTGTTAGTAAATTGTGATAGGTAATGGAACATTTCAATGGTTGATTTTTCTGTGGGTTTACTCTATCAAAATCAGTCGTATTAGCAAGTACTCCATCCTATATATTGTTTTGCTTCTGGTTGTGTACATGGCTTAGCCATTGGAGCATTTTTTATATCGCCTTGGAAAGATTTTGTGACTCTTTCAGATTTCAATATTTACATACATTAATTGATAAGTTATTGCAATTTGTAGCTTTTAAGATCATTTTGACAGCATAAACTGGCTCACCTTCTTGCTGCTGAGATCCGACCATGTAATGGAGAACACACTCCCACCTTTCCAAGGCATACGTATCTAGGAAGGCGACGTCTCGTGGTTTATTATCGGTTTCTAACTGATTTGACATCGTCCAAGGTTTACCGCCACCAAGTAAAACTATTTTCAAATTCTTCTTCAACGTTGAATTCAAAATCCACCCAGGTAGACCACCGGGGATTGATGCTTCCTTCCAGATATTCAGCTCATTGAGAATTTTGACGACTTTCTGATGCTCATCGGTATGTAACTTTGAACACCATGAAGCTATGACTGCCTGAGGTACGGGCTGTTCAACGAACAGCAACCGCATAACATAATGCCTGGCTATTTCAGGCAATTCCCGAAAAACGGCCAGACAAATCGGAGGGTTGTGATACAGTTTATTCAACGTTTCTGGCGGCCGAGTCTTTAGATATTCATGAAGATCTTTGCACTGCAGCCCAGTTGGACGCAATAAATTCTTACCACTTATCGTGTTTGACATGTTCGCATCAAGTCTTTGCCACTATTATTAACAAGCTTATGAATAGACTCCAGATCTTTTCTTGGCTGTCAACACACACATCTCGTCTCTGTTTTGGTTACTTTTCTGCAACTTTATAAACACAACCGCCACGCTGGGCTACTGAATGGGTACAACCTTTTATCGTTCAAACGGCCGTGGAAACAGCATAACCTATATTTTTATATTTTATACTCCGTTCGACGTCTCGGTCAGCCGTTGGCATAAATTCACCGAATAGGGATCAGTGGGTGAATTCCTGACATAGGTTACTCATATTCAATCACAGATAGCAGCCTCACAGTTACAGTTCAGTACTTATCCATACACAGACATACCGACAGAAATGTTTTGTCTTCTTCTAGCTCCTGGATTAGATAAAAACAGAGAACGTCCTATTACCAACCAAACGGCACAAACGACAGTCGCACTGATCAAAATTCTTAGGGCTAATTTTCCTACATGCTGGAGTACCCAACATTTTTGGAACTAATTCTTAAGGTCCATGGTAGGTAACTATGTCAGTAAACGACCAATATTCTGCAGTATTTAGCTTCAGGAACTAAGGAATGAACCAAACAGAACTAGGCCCGCCTCTCGCGGGAACAGATAGCAGTTTTCTTCTACGGAGCACGTCGAACTGCAGCAAACCCTTCTATCCATGCTTTTACTAACCCCTACTGTTCTATTGTGCAGTGTGCGATGGGATCGCACACCATTGACCATCGCATACAGTATAAGCATAAACCGACCCGCGCGATCCTCGTGTGAATGCGAGCCGATGAATGGGCTCGTAGCGCGGGTCCTATTCATTCATCCAGGTGTTATTAAACCAAAAGAAGAAAACGAAAGGAAGAATACAAGATAAATAAATAAATATAAATAATTCGCCAAGTATGGCGAGGTTGATTCTGCTCGAGACTCATAGCGAACATCATCTGCAGCTGCATCCTGATAACAATTATTAATTCCTATAGTCGTGGTGACAAACGGATACACATCGATCGAGAGCATGGCTATTATACATGTATACGCGTTCTTCTATAAGAATAAATAAACGGAAAATATGAACGATGTGGCGGAGAGGACTGTTCGTTTAACATTAATGTGAAATTCGCTGTATTTCCAAACGTCGACGGTATTCCCGAGGAAGTAAAAACTGAAAGGAGACAAGGAACGACGACGCTCGTGGCTCGTTGCGGCGCGGGTAGATCAACGACGACGGGTTATAAGCCAGGGATCGCTCGGCTCTGGGCGGGGCGGAGCGAGGGGTTTGTCGTCGGTCGTCGGTCGAGGGCAAGCGGGACGTGCGGGGTTATTCGGGGGGCAGAGGTGGATTGGGGCGCTTCCTGTAGTTGGCGCTAGCCTAAAAAAAAAGAAAGACAGCAAAGGAGTAAAAAGAGAGTTCACACGGTAGAATCGCGGTCGAATGTATTTTCAATGCAACGAAAATGGTGAAATTTGGGAAAAAGTGGGCATCGAGTAAAGGCTTTGACAGCTCGAACCATGACAGAGGCGTCGGAAGAGTAAGTAGATATAAAACGAATCATATTATTCTACCGAGCAAACAGCCCTGCTGTGCTATACTTCCATCGCCTACGATACATGTTTCCAAACGCAGACGTGCACACCTAAACCCACGCATACGCTCACGGAAAACAAAAATATTACACCTTAGCTACGATATACTCCGTTAAATACACGTATCCGCATTTACATGTTTCCAAACGCTTATGCACGTATCTATGCAACCGTACACCCTGCTCTACTCGACCGATTTCACCCTACTTCCAGCGACCGTTCTATCCTTTTTTTCGCACAGGGCTAGGTCTTCCGTCAATCGCTTCCACCATTTTATTCGGATTTCATTCTAAAATACAGTACTCTTTCCTCTCATCATTCGGCCAACGCATGATTCCTCGGTCACGCTTCCTTCCTGAGCCGATTATCCCTGTTTCGCACGTAATGTACGTAACGTATGTACGCGAATGCTGTCAACCCCTGCCTACCTAACATCCGTCATTCCATCAGTTGTCGAAAACTGTTCCACTAACGTCTATCGCGCGTATGTTCGTGTCTCACCTCCCTGCGTCCATCCAGCCCTTCCCCAGCTGTCATTGTACGATCCATTCATGAAATCCATCGGCCGTACGCGATTGATAATTTGCCGATTCCCCCACACGCGCGATTTCAGAAGGATTCGAGATCAGCCTTAACTTAATCAGAATCATTGGTCTGAACGATTTTGAGAGAGAAAAACACTTTCACTTCATTCTTTTACAACAGTTGAACGACTTTTAACACTTTCCAGTGGTAACTACTTGGTAAGGGTCAGGGCCCAGGTCATGACTAGGGACGACAGCTCCGGGGGTTGGGTGCCTCTTGGCGGCGGGGGATTGTCCAACGTCTCTGTGAGACGGAGGTCTCCCTCCACCGCGGGGGGGCATCCCAATGTCGGCATTGCAAGTCCTGGGATCCCTTCCGCCGCCTCATCAACCGCTGTGCCTACCACGTCAACCTCTGGCACAGCCCACCCCGGCGTCGTCCCTAACCTTGGCTCTACGTCTCATGATTCGACAACTACCTCCCCACCTGGGGCAACAGATGGCAAACACGAATACCTCATCTATGGCAAACGAATCTCTGATCAGACTGTGAGTAGTTTCTTTTTACTATGCGCCAAGGATTTTTCAAAGAAGACTTTCATTCTCTAAGCCTTCCTTGAAAAATATAAATAAAACCATGAGCTTGTGATATATTTTTGACAAAAATTTATTCAGGTCGTTCTTAGCTGCACAATAAAAAAGGATTTTGAATACAACAAAGTCATGCCAACATTTCACCATTGGCGTACAGGAGAGAAAAAATTTGGACTTACCTTTCAAACAGCTGCGGATGCCAGGGCATTTGACAAGGGGGTCCGTACAGCGGTTGAAGAATTGCTAGAAGGTGAATTATCATTCAATTGATTAAAATCTACTCGGTGTATTGATTTTTATCTAGTATTTATCGATGTGAAAGCTTACCCATCTCATGGATTGTTGGGTTAACTGGCTTACAAACATTTCTTTTTTCTATGATTAAGACAATTAGAAATTTATCAACCTTTAGAGGGCCGGTATTTTTCCCTTAAAACTCGATATTTTTTAGAGGTACGATTTATGTATATAAGTAGTTAACACGTTTTGGTGGAATTTCCGAGTTATCTGCTGAGTCCTGAAAGAGCCACGGTGTCTAAAGGTTAATTCTGCATGTGTCAATGAATTATGCACTTTCTTGAAAAGATACATTCAAGTTATCTTCATAAAAAGATACGTTCATGTAGTTACAAAGTATGCAATTTGTGCTAAATACTCAGACGTTCAATAAATATGGAATAGGAAAATATTGATAGAATATGCTTGTTCTTTTGCTGCACTCTTATCTGGGACTTTTAATGACCATGGTGAGTATATTTATCAAAACTATGTAATTTGTACATGATATCACTGTAGTTTGTTTCAAGTAGGTGAGATCATCATACAAGAAATTTACATGTGAATTATTGTTCTAGGCCTTGCGGAATCATCCTTGTATTGTGGTCAATCAGATGTTGGAGATGACGATGTTTTTATGGTAAGTTGGTAACATGAACAGAAACTTCAGTCTCCATTTCTTTACTGCTCAATTTACTGTACATTGATTTATTACCTCACCATCCGGTACCATACAATAGCGAATGCATGTCTCCCTTGAAAGTAATATTATTTTATTAGTTTCACAACAATGGTTGAATTACATTAAACGATTCCAGACATTAAACCTGCCTGTGGATCCGGTAGATCCACGCCCATCATCCGAAACACAGCGGGGTGCAGTTCGTAAGCTAAATCATCACCACCATCATTCCCAGTGCCCGGATTTTTCTTTGGACCCCCATAAAGCACCACCGATTCATTACATTGGCGGCCCTTCAGCAAAGCCGCTACCTCCGCCGCATCATCCCTTGGAATCAATGGACGTCAGTACAGACAATTACCCGTACGTACAACTGACAACCCTGAACCATGAGTACCAGTACCCAGTTATCGAGGACCATAAAGGTGGGAGGTTCGACAGACGCGGCTCTTCCAGCTCGCTCAAGAAGCCAGATGTAATAGTTTCACAGATGGCAAAAAGTTGCGGGAAACGTAATAGCAGCGTACGTCTACGGTGTAAACATTGCCAGGAGTTATATTCTGAGCAGCACAATCCGAGAGGTGCCTGTGAATACGCACCTGATCCAGTCAGACGGGGCATCGCCACCGTTTCATGTCTTTCGTGTGCTCAGTGCATGCTATATCACTGCATGAGCGACGCTGAGGGGGATTTTGCACAGAACCCATGCAGGTAAGTGACGGTATCACTATAACTTGAAAACGTTCTTAGATATTTAAAATTCAGAGTATACATATTTTAATGCCAATTTTAAAGTATAAAATTTTGCTATTATGGTGGTTGAATACTAATTTATTTATTTATTTTTTTTTATTTATTTTTTTTTTTTTAATTTCGAAAATTTTTGTTCCTTACATGATTACTGAATAACACGACTTTTTTTACAATGAAAAATATCAATTTTCGGTCTGGAAATCCTAAAATCTCCCAGAATCGCGCAATTAGAAGTAATGAATGAAAGTAATTTTAAATCGAACTGAAAATGGGTTCGCAGCTGCAGTACGGAGGAAGGCTGTGGTCGGCGATGGTTCGGACTGGCTCTGTTGTCGATGATTGTTCCTTGTTTGTGGTTTTACCCACCTCTTCGCGCCGTTCACTGGTGCGGAATGTCTTGCGGGTTGTGCGGAGGTCGCCATTATCCCATGGAATAACTGGAGGAGCCCTTTGATATCTCTGTCCCGTTCTCCGTCGAGTACGTCTCAAGACGCCTTGCAACAGTCGGTGGTGCTAATGTCGCTGTTGCAAATGTATACCATTGCCACGATCCTGGCATGGGTCGGCGTCAGAGATATCAGAGGGGTAGGCAGCTTCCGGTACACGCTCTTGTACACCAATGTCGCCTATAAGGTTAGCTTTTTAATAACATGCATTCCGCACACTCAAATATTAATGTGGTATTATGACTTTATGGTTCGTTATGTCTTATTAAATCTACAGGGTGCTCTATCGATTATAACGAGTGGACAGCGGAAGAAAGTGTGCATCATTGAAGCAGCAGTGGATACGACCGTTAATCAAATTTATTCCGTACTTATCGTCTTCGAAGAAAAAACATACCGCATCTAGCAAAGTAAACGTACGTAAAAGTGCTCCATTTCGCAAGCATTCTTTCCTGTCCGCATTTTAAAACTTGTATCGAATAATAACTATGACACAACGACAACAACCACGATGATAACGGTAATGATGATGAGAATAACGATGACTAATGATTATGGTCTTCAGAAATATAGGCCTCCAGCCAGTTCACAGACTCGTTCAATTTTGTCAAGATTCAGTTCTAAATGTTCATTTGATCTGTTTGGTATTCTGTTACAAATATATGCACACAATTTTTTCGGAGAAAGAAACACGCAATAGGGAAGTACGTGCATATGTATACTAATTTAAAATCACAGCGTGTACAAATTATCGAACTCTGTGTACGTATGATAAAATCGAATATACTCGTACCGTTGAATCTGTTTAAACTGCGATACAGAAGAGGTTTAAAGATGAATCACGTGTGTATATATATATATGTCTCTGTGCATTTTGCGAAAAAAAAATACTAAACGTACTAATATACGACATCGCACACCTTATCAAGATTGAAGTACCTACCGATTCTCAAGTGTGGTCGAACTGAAAAATCGCACTGCTATTAAACTTGTCGAGGGTGTTGTACTACTGAAACGAAATTTTTATGCCAAAATATGGGGACAAAAGGGTTGCAGTACGATACCGTTTGGCAGTATGCTGTTACGGCTAGGAATCCGTTTAAGCGTCCCAATAATTGTAATCCCGATGCAGGGGTACCAAATAATCGTATGCTATTTCCACCGATTTGCAGTTTTCGTAAAAAAGTGAAAAAGTTGCGCGACTGTGTGCATGGTCGTGAATATACCTATAAGTATGTATACCGTATAAATGGAGAAGCTTTTTCGGATGAATATTAGTGTATTCGATTTTGTATTGACTTTTTTACAGTTTTGTATATTCAAAAGGTATCGGTGTGTTCCTAAAGGCTCAGAGGAGCACATAGAATACCTTTTGCTATAGAATAGCGCGATTAGGTTTAATATTGCTTTATGATATATTTATATATACACATATACGACATATACACATGTGTGTATACATGATATGTTCGTATATATATGTGTATATTTATTTGATTAACTTATAATATATCTTATATCCAGTGAAGACATTTCACCCATTAGTTCTTATTATCTTTATTATTATTATTATTATTATTATTATTATTATTACTATTGTTGTTGGTCTACGACGGGGCAAGTTATTATATTGTCACCAAAGTTGTTTCTATCGTATATCATGTTCACCAAGTGTGCGACGGAAACGTTCAAAATAATATAAGGAGGTTGAACGTATTGCCTGCCAACTTTGCGACAGAGAATGTGAATATCGCACGAAAAGTTATTAGAATTGCAATGCTGCGCAGCGACGTTACAATTTAAATAATTGTCTTTAAAATTCTAAAATAAAGGGTTGAATCGTTGATCATTGTCGGCAGTGCTGACATGATCTGATGGAGAATGTAAATACGATGTAATTTTCTAATCGTTCGTTATCCAAATTTTTGTGATTCTGATACGAACGGCATGATGATAACACAATAAATTATTGATTGGTCGACTGGTTAGGCCGATCGCAACCTCCGTTGCAATTACAACTGGCAACGCATACGTTTTAATGGACATACTATTACATTTATAATATATGTATACCATACACACGAACACATATATGCGTGTGTTTGTATATATATATGTATGTACATATATATACGACTGCTATTTAATGTTGAAAGATTTGTCTTTTTTTCTTTAAATTACAAACAAGTACAAAGCTATATTATCCCCAATGCATCCGTAATTGTGATGATTCTTACCAAATGAGGATACGCGTGTAATCATCTCTAAATGTGCGGCAGCAATTGTAGGAGAAAATGCGTTTGAGTGAATGATGCGTTTAATTCATAAGTTATTGTTCAATTGTTGGATGAGAAAGAGTGAGAATGAGAGGATGAGTGCAGAAGAGGAAGTTGACGAATGTCTTGCAAAAGTATTACAATGTGTCCATGATCGCGTTGATCATTCGTATCAGCATAAAAAGTATAAATAATATAAAAACAAATATTGTAGGTCATAAGATGATAATAACAATAATATTATAAACCCAAAATAAGTAAATGAGTACGATTATGTGCGTCGTGTATTTACACACGCTTGTACGCACACACACATAATTATACACACAGAACACAAATACGATTGGTTTGTTGGTGAAAATATGCGTACTAAATGTAAAAACATGTACGCCTATAAGTTCACCATGGAACATTGGGTAGCATGTTGGAAGAATCAGGAGATGTTATGAAGTTATGATAAATTACATAAGAGTTTCTACAACTCTTACTTGTATCGTGACAAATTTTCACCTTATGCATATGTATTTATATATGTATGTATGTAAAAAAAAATACATATATACACGTACATACGTATATTGTATGTATATATATATATTTACACAACGAACTCGACTCAATGAGTTTGTCTGACACGTAAGGCAAAAAGAGGAAGAGAAAATATGTAATATTGAAAAATCAAATTACTTTAATTCATTAACTCATTATATCGTAAATGTTTAAATCTTGTATCATTGTAATTGGAGAGATATGTATTATAATCCGAGATAAAAAAAAAAAATAACTACTGTACCGAGAAACTGATTCAGACTTTAACATTATATTCCTGATTACCCAAGCTCGATATGTAAAAGGTAGTAATGCAGTCAATATCAACAATCGTAAACGGGAATAAAAAATGAAATTATTTTGGGTATCACAAACGATATTGTAAAACCAGCAAAAAAGACGTGAGTGAGCAATCAAAACGTAAAACTTGCAATGTCAAAAGGACAAAAAGTAGAACTGTGAAACTATGATGTGACTTTGTAAAAGTATGTTTCTTTTTTTTCCGTCAATGTGATGCTTTGTGCATCTGTAAAGTTTACTGTGCTCTGTAGAAACACTAAATCGTCGTCAGTATGAGAATGATTGCATCAATTATCAAAAAAGGTAAGGTTTTTATTATACATTATATGTACAATATATTATATATACAATACATTATGATGTGGCTACAAGCGGGATTCTGAACATGTAGGAGATTCAATTCTTCCCTTTTTTTTAATGGGGTGTTGGAGTGTGACCATCTACATAAAAATTTCTTGTAGCTTTTGGAAGTTCAAGTTCTAATCCATTTAATTCTTTAGTCAGAATTATTTGACATCCTGAAAGAATGAAAAAGTAGTAAAGTATCTATTTAGCTCATCTATTGGAAGAGTCTGACAGTGGCTACAAACAAATCCTAGAAATATCCTAGAATCAAAAATTAATCCAAGAAATGGGGTATATATAACATGGAAGTTAATTATTATATTAGGAACATTTCTTTTTTATCTCAGCAAACGTAACTCTTTTTAACTGAAACTTTGTACAGTGGTGAAAATCGGATGTAATCCAATATCAATTTCCAATATTCATGTTTAAGAAGGGAGTGAAGGAAGCCAACTGTTATTAAAAGTAACCAGGGCAATCCGGCATGACTTCCGCGAATTTCATTTTGATCGCAAGATTCTCTTTAAATAAAGTACCTCAATTTGAAGAGTGTTACTGTAAAGGAATTTTTCTGTCCACTCTGGATATCTTAATTTCGTTTACTGCCAAAGCCTACCCAATCTGGAATTTTCTTTCAGAAATGGAGCCAGGTCTAATAAATCTTCTTCCTTGTCTTCTGCTGTGGGTAATTTTTCCCGATGATCAGAATTTACGTAGACATGACAAGTCGTACAGGCCAAGGAAGCTTCACATGCACCTTCCATTTCAATTCCGTGCCTGTGCGCCAAGTACAATACATTGTCACCAACTTTTCCTCTGACTGGTATCCTTTCTCCATGTTTAGTAATGTACACCACGTTGACGCTGCGAAATAAGAGAGGCAGAATTTCTATCCGGCTTTTCAAAACCGTAAGAACAGGACTTGATCGAAAATTTAAGAAGTTGACTGTAAATCGGGCAACTTGAATGTAATAACCTACACTTGGTCCTCCGATGTAGGATCCTGATATTCGTATTCTCCGTGACCTAGTCCTTTAAAGGAGAAAATGGTATAGACACATTATGAAGTTCCGTTGAGAGGTTAGAATGGTCGTGAAATCGTGATCTGCGACTTACGCTCAGTTGTGTGCATGTCAAGCTGGGAAAACATTTTTGGACGATAATAGCTTGACGAAAACAATAATCTCTTTACTAAGAACCTCGACAAAAGGTTTGGCAAAGACATTGTCATTTCGGTCGGGTAGCTTTTGCAAGAGCAAAACAGAATACTTAGCGGCGACTTGTCAATTCACACGAGGTTGCGACAGTGTGTGTATAATGTATGCATCATGTTACATACGTGTGCAGAAGGAGTTTCAAGTTGTGTTTACAAAATGAATACGAGGTCTGGGTACCAGGGTGCAGCACCTACTCCGCTGAGCACGTCGAGTTCTCGTTTTGTGCCGTGATTGGTTGAGTGAGCGCGCTCAGCCAATCACGACGCAGACCGAGATATATACATAAGCTCCACGGGTATGCAGCGTAGCTAGAGGGTTGAGAAAACCCGGCGACGCAGTGTCAAAATCTCTATTGCGTTTTTGCGGGAGGGTAAAAAGTAGAGAGAAAGGCGGGACGGAGTCAAATCTTCTCCCTCGAGGGGTGCACCGGGTGTATGTACCAGGCCGAAAAACTGCAGTGAACGATCCGCGCTTCGAGCGCTTGCGATACTTTCCGTGATTCTTATTCTTCTCGATTAACGGCAAGAGATACTTGCGGAGGAAAGTACCGTACATACGTCAAGGGCAGGTAAAACGAGGTAAGATCGATCAGTTCGGTAATTATTACATTATTATCACGGACAGACTTGCATTCGTTGCGCGACGTGTTTGAATCTTGGACCGAGAAACGACAGGGTACCAAAGTACTGCATTCATTCGAGCGATACATATTTTCAAAAGAAAAATGTGGATTTAAGAGTTTTTGACTCAGAACCATTTTCCCGGCTGCCCACGACGAAAAGCAAATGCTCTTGATTCCGTAATTGCTGATCAGTCATACAGCTACGAATATCAATCAAGTCGCCCAAAGTTGTAGGTTTCCCTTCGACTCCTGAACTCTAACCTATAATAATTAACTTCTTCTAATTTACAATAATGATAACGTAGAATAGGTGTAATTTGTGGTGTTATTTTGCAGATTGTAAAATGGTCGTGCTGATCAATTTTCTACTGCCGCAAGAAGGTGTTAGACACGAAGAGCCTGACACTACGTTGTACATAAATGACAGAGAAGTTGGAAAGGGTACACTGTATGTGACAGAAAGGTAATATGCCGTTTTTATCGTACTGTTGACCTAGATTGGCAGTGATCTACACTAAATTTTATTCGTGTAATAATTTTAAGATTATATTATATTTTGGTGTAATACTGATTATAGAATTAGTATAGTCAGCGTAGAATCTCTACAGTACAAACTTTGAATTAATTTTTTGCAAATTAAAGTAGATGACACGATAAAAATAAGAGTATCGGTAGTGAAGAACACAACTCTCCCTTTATTTGATGTTTCAAACTAGTGGCTCGCAAGAGCAACGGTTAGAACCCATATGCAACATGGATTGGCTGTGTTATAAGTAATCTTACTTTCTCAGCCTACTATCATGGGTTAGTGGGACGACTGGTCAAGGATTTTCATTGGAATATCCTAATATATCGCTGCATGCTATATCAAGGGACCAACAACTACATCCTCACCAATACCTTTATGTCATGGTAGATGCAAAATTAGACCCTGCAGGTAAATGAAAAACGAGGATACTTTTTTCCCTTATACATGTGCTGTACTTGCGGTTGATGATTGAGGATTTTTTTGTATTTCTTAACTCAAATTTTGGACAAATATCTCTGTATGTCTGTGTCATGCTATATCAACAGATATGCAAGAATTGCTGCCTATAGATGCCCGATCTGAAGGCAACGATGAAGAGGACGACGACGATGAATCGGAAACTCCAATGACTGAAATGAGATTCGTTCCAGAAAATTCAAATAGCTTGGATGCCATGTTTCAAGCGATGAGCCAGTGCCAAGCACTCCACCCTGATCCTCAAGGTATCTAAATGGTCATGCCTCAAATTCATGACAATCCTTTTGACTTTACTTCAATTACTATTGTATTCTACCTTGGAGGTATAATGCACCTTTTTTTTTCACGCAAATTGACCAAATTTATTTATTTCTAACTCTGCTACAGAACCCTATAGATTTCAATTCCAAGTTATAAGTTACAGAAACAATTATAATGAATAGAAATGAACAAAAACTTCACAGCTGAAGAGGATATCTATGAGGATGCTGAGGACGATGTTTTCAAATGTTGGGAAGCTGAAACAGACGCTATGCCATACATATTGGCATCGGGTATGATTTCTCTCTGTTTTTGTTGAATGGTTAGATTGAATACAATTTGCTATCTAGATGCTGGCCCTGTAACCATTCAATTGGCATGGTAATTTTCCAGATGAAGCATATAATCAGAACGGTGCAGATACAGACGAAGCCATGGATATTGAAGCAGGCCAGTTTGAAGATGCTGAAGAAGACCCTTAGGTAGTTGGTGGTATTAAATTCTACTCTCTGCTGTCAACTAAGACGTGCGTCAATCGTCACTATATCTCTTTGTTCGTGCAGTTTATTTTCATGCGCGTTGTAGACATAATGCTATAAGCTTACCGAATCACAATACTCTGAAGTAAATTTCTGTCAGCTAAGACACAAAGCGCTCGAATTTATATTCATATTCATTTTGTACATGATAACTATTCCTATGGTAAAAAATATAGGTATATAAATATAGATATAATATTGCATTTGATTTTTGTCATTGCGCATTAACGCGATTAATGGGAATGAGATTTTAGACGGAGAAGTATACCTTGCGTAAAAATGACAATCTAAGATTATTGTAACTATCTATCGTGTGTCGGAAATGGTTGATGGAATATGTGATGTTAGGCATGCGAATTATTGTACGTAATTTTAACGTTGGAACGTTTATTTCTCAATTAACGGCGCATGCCGAGTTTACACGTATACCTATTGGTAATGGATGTGTAAAGCTGGGGTCGAAAGGTTTCAATCGAACGATCCCACTTGGAAACACATCCCCGTTTGAATTTGAGATCTGTAGAACAGCGTACATTATTTTGTATACTTAAACATTTGATGTACTCGCGTAACGTGTGTGTGTGTGTAACCACTTATGCATATAGCATAAAAATCATCACAGGTAGTATGGCTACCACAGGCATAAGAAACCGATATCAAGTGTTATCATTACAATATACCTTGCCGAGGTTACACTATTTCCTGCTCATCGAATTTTTTTGGGCCCAAAAATAAGATCAGCATCCGGCGCACCCTTTGGGTGATTGTACTTTTGTCGACGTTCTCTGTTCAGATTAACGGTAACAGGTCTAGTGCCTTGATTTATAGTCTCTTGATAATCCTCTTCCTCCTGTCTTTCGGTAATATTTAGTGTCAATCTCTTCACCCTCTCCTTTTCTTCTTTCTGTTCTTGTTCCCGATTCCTGAGATTCATAGCGAGTTCGGAAGACACAGGAACAGCAAGATTTTTATACTGCTGCTTATTACCTTTCCTAAGCATGAGTACAAAGTCCACAGTCGTATTGTCCGACGGTCCTTCACGTAATTGTTCATACGTCTTTTTTGTGCTCTTGACATGGAGTGGCACAGATATATCAACCTGTTGTGGCTTCACCGAGTCACGCATCCGGTCCTGGATATTGTCAGACACCATTTTGTCAAGGGCCGAAAGAAAGTCGTCATCTTCTGGGCAGCCAACCCGCCTTGGCGCCATTGGTAGCGCAGCATCTAATTCTGAGGGGTCCATAACAACCCCCTCACTCACGCCTGCCGATAGACTGAACTCCCCTTGAGTATTTTCCTGTGTACCATGATTACCTTCTCTGTAACCATCTGTTGCCCAGTCATCTTCCGACTGTGCTTCAGAATACTCTTCACTTTCATCGAAGTGCAGTTCTTCGAGTATACCTTTGGCATCTCCACTTCCGTTACCTGAAGCTATTGGCGTAGGTGTCGTCACTTCCTCATCGACCTCTGGTATAGCTCCCATTGCTTCAGATTCATTATTGCTGTCGGATGCGCGTGGTTCACCTGAATACTGTTCGTCCTCCTTTACTTCAATTCTGGCGAGACTTGGGTACAAGGTGTTGCGCAATTCATCTACAGCACAACGGGCCTCTTTGAAACCTTGGAACAGCTGCATCTTTGGCCTAAGCATTGTCAGTGTGTCACGATACATATAATCGACGCTGACTGGAAATGGATTTTCGACGGTCCATACAGGATCGCTACGCTTGAACCAGTAGTAATGCTGGAAGAATATTAGGAAATAATCCAGTTTCTTCTTACTAGAACCACCACTAAAGTATTGACCACATGTTTCCAGGAGCGTGCAGACCAAACGGATTCTGAACAAATGCTCAGGCGGATCAAGGAGCGTAGGTACTGTATGATCTGTAGAAACGCCGAAAGTTATGAGCAGGTAGAGAGTGCGGAAGATGTCACCGCTCTCGACTAGGCGATAATTGTATAATTCCCCGAGGTACTTGACCATTGCAATACGACGTTGGTTATACTTTGGCAAATTTACCTCCATGCACAGCCTTATGTCTTCCAGAACGCCATCTACAACGTAAGGGCCAACAGCCTCATAATGCGCCACCAAACCTGCTAGTAAACTACCAACGCACCTTATGTTCAGGTACTTTACATTATGGGCGGCTACAAGGCATTTAATAGCATACGTAGAAATATTGTCATCCTCCCAGTCCAGTTTTCTCATTAGTCTCAATACCTTGTCAGTATTTGCCTTGGACAGATCCTGGTAAAGTAGTTTTCTAATAAACTCGTGCATAGGTGGTCTTTCTTTTTTTGCAATACCGCCAGTCGACTCTGGTGGATTAACAAAGTAGTAAGCGTTCTCGATTATCGTTACGTAACGCGAATCCAAAGCAGTAACCGCCTTTTTTCGCATCATTTGTTCCAGGTAGATTTTTGTGCGTTGATGAGAGTCTGGGGAACAAAATAAGAACCTCCCGCACGTCTCTAATAGATTGCAAGCCATTTCAACATGGTGATGAGTGAAATCGTGCAATAGTACTTTAAGACAGTAAAGTGCCTCAATTTTTGAGTACAGTTTGAACTTAACAAGCTCACCGATGTAACGAACAACTTTTATTTTTGACTCAATGTTGATCTGGTCTTTCTTTCTAACGTGGTACTTAAAATCTTGCTTGAGCATTAGACAGAGGTCATTAGCGACGTCTGGCATAACTGGATAAAGGATGCCGGCAAGCCGTGAGTAGAAGGGCAGCAAATCTAGCCGAATTCTGGACACACCGAACAGGGCCTTAATGAGTTTCTTTCTATTGTGCTTCGTGTTTAAATTCATAAGGAAATCAACAGCTGCATTGTCAATCATTTCTCTATTAACACAATTGGGAAGGTGAGTCAGAAACGCGTCCAATAATATTTTGTTGCTGATATTCGTGACGTGTGTCTCTTCAACCTCTGCCTCTGGCTCTTCGGCAACTTTGTCTGTGTCCTCGAGTTCTTCCAGCGCCAATTCCTCGTCCAGAGCCTCTTCTGTTAGTTGATTTTCGTCAGGTTTAAGCACAGGTACTTCTTTTGAATAAGAACCAGGCAAAAATACGGTGAGGTCTGGGAATACTTCGTAAAATCTCTTAGTCTCCTCATCGCCCCACATATCTTCTGTTGTTGTGCCGCTATCCTCACCGTCACAGGTCATCTTGAAAGACTCTTCTGCTTCTGTTTTAACCTCCATGTCGACTGGCAGTTCAGGCATGCTTTCGTCTAATGTTTCTGAAAAGCTTTGCACGCCACTGAACAAACGCTCATAGGATACCTGCAGAGTTTCCAACTTTTCTTTCCTCTCTGAGCTCAATTCACCTCTGGTCTGCAGTATCTTTCGATTCTGTTTTTCGAATGCCTGAAGCTCTTTGTGTTCCTTGAGTAGATGTTTGCACAGAGAGTTGTAATAGTCCCGCAGTAGTGTTCGAACATTCTGCTGCTTGTCGGCAGACAGTAGTCTGCTTTTGGGCAAAGGCTCGCCTGGCCATAGCTCAGACAACTCTCTTATTTTTCTTGGTACCAGACCCGCATAGTCCTCACCACAGTGACGGCAAAAACTCAAAATTATCGTTACGTTGTTGTGGTCTTCTTTGTCCATATTAATGAGTACGGTGAGCACGCTGCCCAAAAGCGGAAGACCCTGCTTGTGCGTAAATATGCCAGCATTGACTAACTCAGCGTAAAATCTTAAATCTACCCTTAGCTTGCTAGGATTTGAAATCTTGTCACCGACTTTGAAACTCAATATCCTCTGCCAATTCTCAAAGAAATGAGCGCCAAATTCGGCATAATTCTGGTGCAGGTAACTGCAAACCTTCACAGCTGGCGCGACATCAGTCATTTTCAATTTAGCCTCTACAAGAGCTGTCGCCACTTCGCTTATATATTTCGTTAAATTCAAATTGCTCATATCTTTCAGGACGGTATCCAGCTGAGCCGTACAAAAGTTCTTGAGCTTTTTGACAAATGTAGTATTTTTCTTCAAGCTGGAATCCAGTTTGCTGAAATGCGAATCAGGCGGACGGGACACATTTAGGTTTGCTAATCGGATCTTTTCCTTTGTTGAGAAACGCTGTTCCGCCTCCCTGATATATTCCATCAGAAACTCCTTGTCCACCTCTGACACATCGGGTGATACTTTTTCCGCCTCTTGACTGTCATTTTGAATCTCTGACATCGCCACGGTCTCTTGTTGTCTTCCGGACAGAAGTGTTTTACGATGTTCTGTTTGTAACAAATCATTTATTGAATTTTAGTTAGAAGATAGAAAAGAGGTTAGGTTTGTTTGACAAGATTATAGTCTATAAGGAATTGACACAGTTCAGCTACAAGCCTGTACCTCGTTTTAACGACACTAAACTCCTGGTCGATCTTCAATCCATGGACTTTACAGCACTTTACAGTAAAATAAAATTATACACAACTACCCACCACGTCGTTGTTGACTCTGCGTTCTTGATTTGTTTTTATCAATTCTATGGTTAGATACGACCACAGACTTTTAAATACGACCAGGATACGACGCGCCATAGCGCATTTGTGCAATGTACTCCTTACGAAAAATAAAAGCTTCCGCCAGCGGCTCAACGATGGCGCTAAACGATAAAACTGCGCGCGTCAATTCAATCCTTGTAGACCAAAATATTCGAGATATTGTCGACGGAACATGAAATACAAGTTTTGCTCTCAGCGATGAAGTTTATTCTCATTTTCATGTACACGAAAAGAACGCTCCAAAGTACAAAATATTTACAGAAAATCTTGAGAGTAAACAATTTCTAACAATATATAATTTTCAACTATTCTACACCGGTGTGTGAATTGCTTGAAAACCTGCCACAGGCCACTTATTCAAATTATCTTTCAACACTGAGGGGAACAGAGACAAGAACTTGAAACAGTTTCCCATTTTGTCTTCGTCTGTAATCATACTGTATCCCGAAATTAATGCTTTTCTGGTACTGTCGTCGGATGCTTTCTTCAACAGCATAATCAGCCTGGTGTCGATACCAAGCTGTTTTAAAAAATGTCTCTGGGTGACGGGGCCAAATGATATCAGACGATTATTTTGACATGCTATTCTCCTCAGCAGTGAGAAGTCAACGTCTGCAGTCAAGTCAGCTGTTCCTGGATTCGTGAGTGGATCCTGCTGCTTGTGATTACGGAAAGCTCGAAACGTGTCTGTTCGATCTCCGTTATGACCGTAGTCAGCAATAAGCGCGAATCCTCCGTTTCCTATGAGAAAATTTGCAATATAATCTATAATTACGGCGGTTTGCGGGCTTGTTTCGATGTGATCCCTGCGTTCGTGTTCCTAAAAAAAATTGATGCATATAAATTAGTGACATAAATCATGTAATTTTACATGTATGGGTCATATGTGCTAGAATTCTCAACAACGGTTATATTTAAAATTGCGTATCTCATTTAGATGTTTCAAATTTGTAATAACTGTTTCACACATACTTATTCGGACAGCAAACAACAGACTCTAAACCTTATTCATCATCAAATGTAACTTATCTTCATTTGTTTTAGAAAGTTAGATATTTCCTACGCTCACTAATGCTTACAGAGATGTAAAACTTGGTATTCGGAGTAGCTGACCTAGACAAGACGTAGCGAAATTTTTCAGTCTCTTTCGACTCTGGATGGATGTCGATTAAAATTTCTCTCCATCCCTCGTTTGTTTTCTAAAAAAGGAAGGAGCAATGTTTTAAATTGGCAGCTAAGAAGCTGGAAATTCCATCTTCACGCTCAGATTAGTTCACCTGAAACTTATGTATGGGCATAGCGTCGAAAAATTCCTGTGCAATTATGATGCTGAAACCAGAAGGAACATCGTGGATGGTTCGATACCAGAACACTGTGACACCATCCTCTGTTGTGCCATGTTTGTAATAAGACTGACATTTGTCATTGCCAATTTCTTCATATGTTTTGCATAAATTCTTTGCTTGCAGGTCAGACAGTGTTGGGCTGACCTCTACCAAATGTAATGAAACTCTGGAGGATAATCCCAGTTTGTGGTAAACCTGAACGACAGAGACACCTATCTATCAGCAATACTACAAGAGAGAGGAAGGCCCTTGCTTCGCTATATGCTCAATAAAAGTGAGACCAGCTAATAAAATGCATGCAAGATAGTCAACAAGTCCATAGAACCGTGTAAGGAGTTTAATCAACATAGATAAAACAAATACCAGAAAGCATTAGGTTCAAAATTAAAGTTTAAAGATCAAATATAGACTGGTAAGTGAAGTTAGCATTGAAATATTTCTTATACTGTTCTAGTCAGCTGAAGAGCTGAAAATCTATGCATTTAACTTATTAGAAATTCATACAATCACTTGAAACTTATCATGCATAAACCATTACCACCAGATAGATTAAATACACGTTTGAGTTTTGATTCGTAACTCTTCAAGCCTACATACAGCATTTTGGATAAGTTTTGCAAATTTCAGGTAATTTGGTTGTCTGGCAGAGTGGGCAATATTTCGAAGTAAAAATTATAAGCCTCAAAGCTAATTTTTTTTTTTTTGGTTCTAGTGTATCTGAACTAAACGAACAAAGGTGAGCCTTGGACTAATGAGATCTTTTGACACACCCTGAGTATATCTTTTGATAAGGTTCCTCGTCCCGGACCTAATTCCACCAGCTGCACAGATTGGTTGCTTATTTTTCTCCATTCGTTTACAGACCAGACAGCAATCATCTATCGAAATGTCTAAGATTAATCAATACTGCATATCTAATAATAATAAAAACAACAATTGATGAAAGGGTTAGCGATGATCGTTTATTGCTTTTGTAGGCCATCAGGATTACCTCTCCAAATAGCTGGCTGATTTCTGGGGAAGTAGTGAAGTCACCTTCAGTGCCAAAAACGTCTTTATTCATGTAATATCCAGCACTTGGAGAGGTCAAAACTTCCCTCATATATTCAGCTATGGTTATGGGCCCGCCGGCCAATATTCGGGAGTAAAGATGCCTATATAAAATCGACTTCTCCTTTTGAGGATCATCCTTAGTACCGGTCGAAACGTAGCGACCTTTCAAAACAGATGCCAATTGATAGGTACGATCGGTAGTGCAATAACGGTCTACCAAGTGTCGTACTATTTTCGGGGAACCAATAAATTGCTTACACGACACCGGGAACATGTCACGCGGCTGCGATGCTGATATTTTTTTCTACGGGAAAAGTGAAACCTATCCCGGTACAACAAATTTACACCTCCCCGTTTCGATTTCAAAGAACGTTATCGTGCCCTACGCGCACCGCCTCACGTCGTTAACGAAACGTACACGTCTTGCGAACTTTCGAAGATTACGCGATTTCTCAGTATGTTGCACTACGTGATGTGCGGTTGAGGTTAGTCACGAGGAAATCCGACGTCGGTTAAGAAGGCATCACTTGCGACAATCGCGTTCAGTATTCAACCGTCGCAGATTCTTTGTAGATTCATTTCATTCTCATTGAACGTGTAGATAAATCAGTGTTGTGGCAGCACAATGTGGCTGTCAAATTCAGTGATCGTTATTTTGTTCTTATTCCCAACGTTCGGTGTCGACGCTAATTACTTCGGGACAAGCAATGATAACGATGACCAATGTTTCTGTAAGGTGAGATGATCATTCCAGGCATCGTCCTTGATCTTGACCTGACAAATATGTGACCTCGTTAACATAACCCCAAAACAACAGATGTCAACTGAACGAATTTCCAGAGTACTATCTCGATTACGCAATCAAAAAATAACAACAGTATTGTTTACGCAGCTTTTCACGCTACCAACGAGCGATCGATTCGACGTTTCAATTTCTTATTATTATTGTCTTCAATAGTTCCCGTTATTGTTGTTATTATTATGATCATTGTCATCCTTTGACGAGCATTATAGAGCATTAGAGGAACAAAATTACAATTATCGTCGTAATTTTGAAGTCCGTACAAACATTTCTTCACTTGCCTGTCTATAGTCCGTATGTTTGTTACCTCTGCTTTTGTACAGTATGATGAGAAAATTTGAAAACAGAGTCAGCATTATTTTATCTTGTTACCATTGCCTTGGTAGCTCAAAGGATCCATAGATGACTGTAGTTGCAGCGTGGATACAGTCGATCATTTCAATAATATGAAAATATATCCGAGGTTAAGGAGTCTATTGGTTAAGGATTACTTCAGATTTTACAAAGTCAACTTGAAACAAGAATGTCCTTTCTGGTCAGATGACAGCAGATGTGCGATACGCTACTGTCATGTAGAACCATGCCAAGATGTAAGTGTAGTAAATTATTCATTCAATTATGTATTTATCTGTTATGCATAAATATTTCAGTGTAATTGAGAATTTTTTTACAGGAAGATATACCAGCTGGACTGAAAGGAGATGTATCTAGGCATAATCATTACAACGAAAATCCAGCCGATAAGTACAGTGCTCCTAGACCGCTAGAAGACTGCGAAAGAAGTTCTCAAGACTATAACAAAGAGCTTGGATATTTAAACACGACGATTAGGTAAAGGGATAGTTATGATGAACCAATTCTTGCAAAATGTTAAAAATACCGCACTAACTCACAGTTTGATAACAGGTTTAGCTCAAATAATAGATGTACGGTTAATTACGTTATTTCGTTCTAGTGTAAAAAATTATGAGGAATTTGAAATGTGGCAAAAGCACGACGACGCTGTCGATAATTTCTGTGTGAGTGAAACAAGTCCTGGTGAATATGTTGATTTGTTGCTAAATCCTGAAAGGTATACAGGCTATAGGGGCCCCAGTGCTCATAGAATATGGAGAAGTATCTATATGGAAAATTGCTTCAGGTAATTATTTTTGAAATTTCTGAGTTTTTGAAACTTTTATCCTTACGTTTTTGGATGTATATTATAACAGCCATTAATTATTTCTAGGCCAGAGAAGTCTACTCGCAACTTTGTACAATCAAAAATGAACGGTAAATTTCATTGAGAAACCAGACATTTTTACATATCTTATCTCCACATCATCCTTTGGATAAGATTTTAAGATATTGACTCTGATGGACATAATTCATTGATTATTTTTCACGGAATGGGATGACCTTGTATTCTATTTGAGTTTATACACAAATTATATGAGTAACACCAAAATATTACATTTTACAGGAATGTGCTTAGAGAAGAGAGTCTTCTATAGAGTTGTATCAGGGTTACACTCGAGCATCAACATTCACCTGTGCTCCAAGTATTTATTGTCAGAAAAGGATAGTTTGGAAACTGTGTCAGCTGGTGCTCAATGGGGTCCAAATTTGTCGGAACTACAGAGGAGATTCTCTCCGGAAACAACTGGAGGCGAAGGACCAACTTGGCTGAAAAATTTGTATTTCATTTATCTGCTTGAATTAAGAGCATTGGCGAAGGCTGCGCCTTATTTATTGAGAGAAGAATATTATACTGGTAATGACGAGGATGATCGCGATACCAGATTGGCTGTTCATGATTTCTTGAATGTCGTAAGGTAAATACGCACATGTGTTTCGTTTTTGCTTATAACGAGCTCAATATTTTGATACATTTTAGAATATTTTCAGGTCATTTCCTGATCACTTCAACGAAAGTGTTATGTTCAATGGAGGAGCACAGGATAAAGCGTTGAAAGAAGAGTTTAGACAACATTTCAGAAATATATCAAGGATTATGGACTGCGTTGGTTGCGACAAGTGCAAACTCTGGGGAAAGTTGCAGATCCATGGATTGGGAACGGCATTGAAAATATTATTTTCTGGAAAGTTTGATAGATGGGAACCAACATTGGATGATATTACAAAGCAACAGTTTTATCTTGAGAGAAGTGAAATAGTTGCATTGATCAACGCTTTTGGAAGGTCGGTATGATATCTATTTTTGTTTTGAATCCAAAATTCAAGTCATTAAATATTGAATTATTTACAGGTTGTCTGACAGTGTTTTCGAACTGGAAATGTTCCGACAAATGATGAGATAGCACAATGATGACGTTGAGGAGTGAATATTTTTATTGGCTTTTTTTCAGACTTAAACATCACACGTAGGTTATATAATATTCATAATAATGTCGGTATAGCTTTGACTTATACATGTTAAGTACACATTACAGTCACAAAAAATACGTTAATTTGATCAGGTGTAACATTTGTTTCACACGGAGTGGCATTCCTGTAGTCAACGTTCATAGAGTTCAATTTCGTTATAACGCTTTTTAAGTAAATATATCTCGAATTCGTTGCAAGCGAGAAAATGCGATATGCGGGTGTAAAAAGTAGAGTTTAAGAAATTTACCAACGGTAATGACACGCACAATTCGAATCGTATTTGAGACTGTTGTAGCTTGAAAGCTCCGGTGGTTTTTGATTTTACAGAAAATTACGATCCAGAACGCGAAACGTTGGATGCGAGAGAGTTATAATAATTTAATGACGAGAAA
Source organism: Neodiprion pinetum (assembly GCF_021155775.2). Classification (NCBI taxonomy): domain Eukaryota; kingdom Metazoa; phylum Arthropoda; class Insecta; order Hymenoptera; family Diprionidae; genus Neodiprion; species Neodiprion pinetum. The sequence continues at coordinate 25,710,465 of NC_060236.1, read as the reverse complement.
TCTTATCTCTACAAATTGAATCAATTGAAGCTCTCTGCAATATTTTTATGATTATTCCTAAGTTCCGTTTCTTTTACCAATGAAAGTGTTTGGGGAAATAAACATCACTATTCAGAAGTAGGAACAAAAGAGATATAGGTCCTGTAATAAGTTGAATGGGTAACGGGAAACGTCAGACATGAGCATTCTATTTCTTATGTTACTGTTTCACTGACAATGAATGAAAGCATGATGTATCTGTAAAATAATCTATCTCTACTGTCTGTGATACATACTTTCCTCCAGTGGGTATAATAGGCGTAATGATTATCGGTGTATTATACAATGTATATTCTTACCGTTTATAACTATCCAATTTCCAAATAGTAGGCTCAACGCATATATCTTTTCTTTCGCTCGGAAAAGTTATTATTCATAATGAATGATTTATTCCATGAACAGTATATGTAGTATAATTGTAATATCAAAGCCCGATCTGATCTCTGAACAAATATGAAACATTCTGTGAAGGCAGGAAAATGGCTGATATAGCTACATCAATGACTATCAATATTACATGCATATTATGGAACAGACAATGTGAAAAGGTGGCTCTTAAAATTATAAAATTCCATATTTTAACCAACCTAGTTTCAACGGAATTTCATAATTAAGACTATAAGTTACAACGATATATCTCTGTATATTTCAAAACATTGATAAGTCGAGAATTTTTATTGTTGTATACATATTATACAATACAATATTTGAACGAAACTTAAAGAATTTGTACCAATCTATTATGAGCACAGTTCATTTATTAACGCTATGGTGCAGTCGTTTATTATTTGGTATACACATATTTTTAAGAATTTATGCAAGACGTTTACAATAATTTAGTAAACCTTTCTGCCTGCGTTATGCTTCAAGAGTAGGTGGAAACTTTGGCATTGCATATTGTTATATATATTATAGTCGAACAAAGTGAAATATTTATTGCAATTTAAAATTATGTAAATAATTTATAATGAAAAAATATTGAAACAATATAACATTATTTATGATCAATGTATGCTTCAACCTTCTGTTTATTTACGTATTTTTAGTCATTAGGAAATTCAGTTTTTCTTCTCTTTATCAATTACGTATCTGTATCAAAATCGGATGTTTTCTCGTACTTTTGTGAGTACTCGACTACTACTCGGTGGAACCTATAAACATTACAAAAGAATTCTGTGGTCCGAAACCCCCACCATCGCATTAAGCGTTCCAGTATCATTATATTTCAGTCTATCGTGATTTCAGTGATCTTATGTTATCTCTATCATTGACTGAAGATTATATATCCTCAGTCAACAATCTCTATGAAGGCTAGAGGTAAGAAGTGTTTCATGTGGATTGTCAATTAAAAAAGTGTCCACCAAAAAGCGACAAATAGTGTTCAACAAGTAATCAGAATGGCGTAAATAAGCAATCAGAGTCAATCTGATGAGCGCTTTTTTTTTTAAATGTGAATCTTTTCCTATAGCAGCGCTATCTTGATTGTACTCTATTTCGTGGATACTTTGCTATACGTATCCGACGGAGGCCGCTCGCGTCGCGTGATCTACCTGGAATGTTTGGCATTGTGCATTGGCATTTTGCTTGCACGCTTAGTTCCGGAGGCTGTGCAAGTAGCAGTTACCAGCGTTTACCAGAAACCGGTATCACCTGACAATTGTCAAATTTCCTAACCAACAGTACGAGGCAGAAGACCTGTTCCGCACCACTCCTGTACAACACAACAATGGTCGATTACAGCAAGTGGAAAAACATAGAGGTGAGTCCTATCGTAATTCAGAGGCTCCAGTAGACGAGGCCGAGCGGACAAGAGAATCTTGGAAGGTTCGAGAAACCGCAGATGCGAATCTGAATCTTAGATAAACGCGATGTTTGCCAATATCGGTTTATTGAGTTAGGAATTTTCCATCGCGCAATTCTTATCGAAGCACAAAATTCAAGCCCTTTCACCAGTTTCCTAGCCTTGAATTTGACAATTAAATGATATTTATACTTCTTGCGTGTACATGAATTAGATTATAAGTAAATTTTTTGTTGAATGAACAAAAAGTGAATTATAAAATTATTTTGCCGAGCTTTGTTCGTTATACCTACTTATAATTCTTTCGTATTTCTTAGATATCTGATGACGAAGATGACACCCATCCCAATATCGATACTCCGTCACTGTTTAGGTGGCGGCATCAGGCTAGATTGGAAAGGATGCAGGAACAAAGAGCAGAACAGGAGAAGCATGAAAGAGAAAAAGAGGAGTAAGACAGTTTCCTGCTAATAAGACTTGTCAAATTACATAGAATGGTTTGATTTGTCCATTCCTGTTGAAAATTTAGGCATGTTTAAAGGTGTATGAAAAATATTGTGAAAAATGATACACGTGTTGCAGAATTGCGCGAAAGTTGAAAGAGGCGGAGGAAAAGTTGAGCAAGGTAGAAAAGGGTGAGGAAAAGGACCAGCAAGACCTGACATCTGTTAAAAAGGCATTGGAAGAGCTTAAAATGAAAGAGTCTGAGATATTGCACAAGGAAGAAGAATTAAAGAAGAAGGAAAAGTTACAACCTTGGAATGTGGATACAATTGCCCAACCAGGTTTTACAAAGACGGTAATAAATACAAAGCCAGCTAGAAAGGAAGATGAGAGTAACTTGCCAGATGAAGAGAAAGAGAACAGGATGAAGCAGTTTGTTAAGCGTAATGAAAAAACTTTGAAGGAATTTGGTATGCTGCGGAGGTATGACGATAGTAAGAAATATCTCCAGGACCACCCAGATTTGGTTTGCGAAAATACGGCGAATTACTTGGTCATTTGGTGTATCAACTTGGAAATGGAAGAGGTTTGTATACACAAAAAATGTCGATTTATAACAAATTCTTGTATCTTAAATTTGTAGACTGTTTCAAATTCTTTAAATCGCATAGTTATTCACGATGGCCAAAAATGAAACATTCTATAGAATTTATTTTACCTTATGATTAGTACAGTTAAAGAAAGAAAATGAAGAAATGATAATATGCCAATATAGATGTCACGTTACCATTTGAGTAGAAAGTTAATCCATTATCCACAAGTCAAAATACTCGTAGAGTCCCATACAGTCAAATCGGAAAAAACACAAGTTTGTGCTATGACTGTATCGTTATTAGCGATTTTGTCAATTTTTCTCCTGAAATACACGTGTGAGGTGAAATTCTCAGGATCTTTTCCTCATTTGTTTTCTGGCTTATAAAAACTAAAATCGCTGCTTCTTGTTTGTGAACTTATTACCCACGAATTTATTCCTATTGTTGCAGAAACACGACCTAATGGAGCATGTAGCTCACCAGTGCATTTGCATGCAGTATATTCTTGAACTCTCCAAGCAGCTAGATGTCGACCCACGTGCCTGTGTCGGATCTTTCTTCAGTCGTATACAAATCGCTGAGGTTGAATATAAAAATTCCTTTGATGACGAACTGAAGTCCTTTAAGGAAAGGATTCGCAAGAGAGCGGCAGAAAAAGTAGCTGAGGCACTAAAAGAAGCCGAAGAGGAAGAACGAAAGAGTCGCCTTGGTCCTGGAGGTCTAGATCCGGTCCAAGTGTTTCAAGAACTTCCTGAGGTTGGTGTTTAAACTGCATATCTACCCCGTGTTTGAAACCTCCCCTACTTGTTTATCTACTACTTATTGCTGATTGCTGACTGGTCTCAATTATCTTCTCCCCTACCTGTTTATCTACTAATTATTCTTATGTGCTGACTGTTGTTCGCAATTTTCTCTTACAAAGTTACTGTTTGTATAATCAGCTCTCAGGATCTTGCTGAGCTCTCACTCTGTATTTCAGGCCTTACAAAAGTGCTTTGAGGCACAGGATATACCGTTGTTGCAACAGACGATAGCATCAATGCCAGAAGAGGAAGCAAGGTACCACATGAAACGATGCATCGATAGCGGACTATGGGTCCCAGATGCAAAGGCTGCTAAAGAACAACAGGAAGAAGAAGAAGCCATCGGAACTCCAGACCCTGAATAATAATATTTAGCACAAATTGACGAAAAATTATTACTCGAATTATTTTTCGTTCAATACAACATGCACTTATACTCAATTGTAATGTATTACATAACTGGGTATTACTTATGTTGCTGTTTTGTCGAAGAACTGATCATTCGTTGCAGAAGAATAATAATCATATTGGTCATGTTGACTAAATGTCAGTCAGATCATATAAAAAGAGTCTTTGAGATTATTGTTCTGATTTATTGAAAGAACTGACAATACAGTGGTGTTACGTCAAATTCAAGACGAAAAGTAAACTAGACATTCTCCATTGCGTATAATGTCTTTTTGCTGTAAAACTGCCGTTTTTTTTTATCCTTACAAGTGAAAAAAAAATGATTATTATGATTATTGTCATTGTTGTTGTTAATGTTGCTACCGCTATAGCTGCTACATATTACATTCATCGTCGACGCTTCAACGATTCACAATTTCAAGAACAATATGACTGACAGGGGAGATTTCAGTGTCAAATTCTACTCTGTATAAAATTAGAAAATAATAAACCGTGTAAATACGTGCCGATTCTTGAAGTGCAACATCTTATCCTTTAATGAATACTTAGATTTAAAATATACAATAGTGGCCTATCAATTGAACTGAAAAAACTTACAAATTAATTGACAAAATTTTGACCATTTGTCAAGGAAACTACTTTTTAACCAATCAGCGAGCCTAAAATCACTGGTTCGTGGGATAAAAAAAATTCTGAGTAGCCATCACTGCCCAGTGGTTCTGATAGAGTAAAACCACGGTCTTACAGACAGTCTGGGCACTCCGGCTGTAAAATCGTGCTCGAAAATGAAGCCGATATTGTGAATTTTCGCCGCTAGCGCTAGTGAAGGAGAGGCCTACTTAGTACGCATACACCGGCCTCGGAGATTGCAGCGCTCCGTTCTTTGGTGCACAAATTGAGAAACACAGGCTCAAGACGGTCACGCTGCGTTATATAGGAAGGGGCTTGGAGTACCTGCTATAAGACCGCGAGTAAAACATTAAAGGAGACGCGTGCGTGTGTGGTGTTACGTGTGTATGCCTGTGTGTTGGGGTTAAGCGTCGAAGTGAATTGTAAATTTTTTCTTTTCAAACCGCAATTTAAGGAAGCCTTATCATGTCTACGAAAGTAAGAACAAAGCAAGAGAAAACCGGCGGTAAGTGTTCCACGTCCTTACAATGAACAATCAGACCATTGAAATGCGAGGACTAACGAAATACATAGATTATGTATGTAGGTTATGTTTGTTTTTTGCCACATACTGTTTCATGTCATGATCTGTCATAGCGGAACTTATGTGACAACTTGATACAATTTGTTCAAATCATTACATTATGTTCAACATATTTTGCAATAATACTGTCACGTGATAGTTACTGTGACAAATCTTTATTTCAGAGGTGGTCGCTTACAGTGAGGGAGCGGTTAGAAATAATTCAGCTGTCGTCGAATACTGCAGGATATCCATGGCTGCGTTATCTGGAAGTACGGCTGGACTCTTGGGTCTGACTGGACTCTATGGTTTTGGATTTTATATATTCGCTGTAGTTGGGTTATGGGTAAGATACAGTCGCTCTTATTGAATCCCTTTGAACCTTGTACTCGCCGCCGTATTTACAATGTATTCATAAATCTGTTTAACACCGTGTGTTTTTACGTTTATTTTCACAGGCGCTGCTTATGATGAAAACTGGTGGGCAATGGAAAAAGTATTTCATAAGTAGACAAAGTTTGCTAACAAATGGATTTTTTGGTGGGCTATTTGTATCCTTTACACTATGTGACTCACAGAGCTGGTCGCAAGTCGTATTTACTTGCATTCCATATTTTTTTTTTAATTCAAAATTTTAGGTATTCTTTGAAATTTCATTTAAATTATGCACTGTATAATTCAATGAGTAAGTGGGATGAATCTCATGTTACTTCAGATAATTGTAAAAACTGTACGTGTTTGTAAATTTTCTTCATTTTATTCCATACTTTGCAGCTCATGAATTTGATAGAAATTTAGAGTATAGTATAACAATCGGCCTATTAAGATATAGACTATCCAATTTTCTCATATTATCGGAGAGAATCTTTCTGAGAGTCGTCACTTGCTGCCAGCCCTGATATTATAAATTTTCATAATTTGATGTCAATACCATCAATCAATTGTAATTAGTTTCCTTAATATAGCTGGTTCAACTGTTGCTGTTACAGACGTACGTGTTGTTCTGGACGTATCCTTTTAAGTTAAATCATTCCAGTAACTCATACGAGTATTAAATTGGTAATACGATTCTTAACTACATAATGTAGATTCCTTTTCGGCATGGTGCATGTCTACTGAGGGTAGGGAATACTCAGTATTTGAAACTTGCTGAAATTCACAAATGTGCAACAAATTGCAATTATTATTTATAATAAGTGTAATTTTTTATTGTAAATGTTTTCACATTTAAATGTATTTACACCATTACTCTTCACCTACTTAGTACTGGTGTCGCTTACACCTGAGTATCAAGTATACGACGAACTTAATGTTAACACAATTAGAAATTCTTGATGCTCATGTGAATTTTGTACAGGGTGCATGCAATAAACCAAAGTACTATGCGAAATCTTTGATTTTGGAAGATAATTAATTAGGGAAGTTAAAGATCTCGTTATTTGTTTCTATAATACTATATACTCGAAAGAGAATTTTATCACTAATGTAATATTGATTAATTTACATATGGATCTCCACACTTCCTGCAGAATCGAGGAGTAAACCTTTGGAGGAAAAAATTTCTTCGGTTCCCGGAGCAATCCCAGTTTCAAGGTTGTCCAATTTTCTCTCCACATCCATTTTCTCCAGTTCCGTCTTACTGAGATGGTAAACGATTCCTGCACCATAACCATCACCCAGGACATTGATGGATGTCCTTATTCGATCCCTTTAATTGCAATAACAGAGAGTGATATGAATATTGCTTTGAACCCTGTTATATCACAGGGTGGCCACCCGTCTGGAAAACCGGGAAATGTCAGGGAATTCCGTGAGCAGAATTGAGTGGCCACCCTGTATCAGTTTATTTTTCTAGACTTTGGACTTACAGTATCCAGTCGACGGTAAAAAGCAGAGATACGTCATCGGTTGGTAGCCCGAGGGCTGTAAGGACGAGGAGCATTGTTATCAAGGCAGAACTGGGTATACTCGCAGCACCAACACTTGCTAAAGTTGCCGTTATGCTGGAAATTTTCACAAGATTGGTCACACGTCAGTCAGTGAATAAAAATACACTTATAAATGAATTAAATTTCCAACGCACCTCACTGTGATTATTTCCCCCATACCTAATGGGATGCCATTCATTTGTGCGATGAATATCGCGGCCACAGCTTCGTACAGTGCCGTGCCATCCATGTTGACAGTGGCGCCTACAGATACCACGAACCGAGTGACTCTTGGATCAATTTTGTTGTTTTCCTCCAGACAGCGAAACGTCACAGGCAGTGTTGCTGCGCTGTGAAAACAAAGACCGCAGATAATTATGCAGAATAAGTACAGGCGCAGTGTAAAGTGAGGTCTTATTCTATACCTGGATGCTGTTCCAAGTGCTGTGACCCACGCTTGCATCATACCCCGGAAGAACACAGCTGGATTGGAGCGTGTAAACAACCAAAATATCAGTGGAAGTGTGACTACTGCATGTATTATCAGAGCCACGATAACTGTGGCCATGTAGAGACCGAGCATCTCTGCTGTTGCTGATAAATTCTCTATCGACATGATTTTCCCAGCTATGAGACACGCGATACCGAATGGCGAGTACCTGCCACATCATAATAATTTACACTATTCTTAATTGGTAAATCTACAGTAACTATCAGCAGTTTGATACACCTGTCTCACCACATAACAGCCCCCACTAGTTTCATTGTTATCTCATTGAGAACAACAAAGAAATCTACCATTAGCCGACCCTTAGCTCCCATCTGACCAGCGAGAAGCCCAAATGCAAGGCAGAACATTATCATTCCCATAACGTTAGTACCATCCCTGTACACCAATGTTGGCTTGAATACGCGATTCTTGCCAAAATTCTTTTCTAGATGCGGATCAAAAATCATGGGACTTTCTTCTTTGTAAATTGTCTGCGCTTGTTGGAAGCAAGCTTGTATGAGGTTCTCCGGCACCATATTCCTACATTTTTATATTTAGCAAATGTGATTACAGATGTTGACTTACATATTGTCAATTTAATGATGTTATTTACCTCAATATATCCAATATAGCATCCAGGGTTGATATTTTAGTCACGACATTAGCCTCTAGCTTTGGAATACTGGTTCTGATGCTGGGATCGCCTGGATTTATCATCAGGACCATTACTATGCCAACAATTGTGGCCAGGAAAGTCGTACCCATGTAATAGGATAGCACTCTAAAACCCATTCGTCCAGAACTCTTGGAATCGAGTTGGGCCATACCTACAGGATAATGATTACCAAGTACCTATGCATGTGTGTTCTGTTATCCATTGAGTTGAAAATATTTTAAAAGACTATCTGAGAGCATGATTTGTGCAAGTGAAAATTATCAAGAGTCGTAGTAAAATTGGTGTTTTGTTTGAAAACGAAAATTATATTTACGATGTATCTGTTACCAGCTATCAGCGACGATACTATCAATGGCAAAATGAACATCTTCAGAAGTCTCATCAAAATCTCTCCTGGAAAACTAACAATCATTATAGACGGCGGTGAAAAATTAGCCAAGCGGCCGAGAAATCCGAATGCAAGGCCGAACAGGATTCCAGCAATGGTAAGGACCAGGAGCATGTTTTTGCTAGTCCATTCCACTACCTGCGTAATTGAAAAAAAGAGGTAAAGAAGACTCAAACATGCACTGCAAGTTGTCGGACTATCATTGAAATAATAAATTTTTTGCCTCGTCTCATAGATGGTGCAGAATATCAGTACTTACCACTTGCAACCTGTCGAGAGGTCCTCGTCCGGATTCACGTCGATCATTGCCACCACTGTCCGTGTCGTCGCAGTAATTATTTTGTAAATCGTCCTCGGTGCTCTTCGTCTGTACTTCGATGTCTCTAACATGGGGTCTAAAATCACGTAATAGTTACACACGGTATGTATATACAATGCATAAAAGTCGTCTTGAAGAAAGAAGAGACTATGCAGAATAGTAAATATACGAATTGATTTCCTGCAATTAGACTGAGGTAAAGATATTTTTGTGTCACTTACACAGTCTTATTCTCTGCGTTATCATTTTTTGGGTCACCGTTGTTCTCTGTTTCCACAGATGTCATGACAGCGTAGTTTTAAACCTGCTTTAATTCGATGGTTTAACGAGATTTGGAAATCATTGTTACTAATTCTGTGATGACAAATATTGCTGGGACGAACATTTCGGCTCTTCTTCAATCGGTAAAAACTTATCATAAATTCTGAGCCAAAGAACACAAACTTCAAACTACAGCAGTATAACAATAATCTTTTGAAGTGGCGAACAGTACGCTCAAATGATCGGAGAACAAGAAATAGTCGCTACTGGTTACCCACGCAAGTTGAACCAGTTCTTCCATGAGCTGGATATTAATTTTATTTGCAACGCAAATGGGTTACTCGACACTTTGATTGGCAGTCAAGTACTTTAACTCAAAGGCAAAAAATACCTGGTGGTCGTACAGAACAATCAGGTCTTGGTAATTTGGAATGGTATTAAATTCTTCTCCACTTATGTTCTGCATGCAGAACTGTTACCCAAACTAGAGCACAATCCTTGTTACTAACATCTAGAATTTCTTCGCACTGTTTAAGTTTATCACTGACTGAATAATGCACTCCCCAACCAGGGTCTGATTATAGTAGGAGAAGAGCCGGTGGTTGGACTGGGTAAGGGGAATTCATACACCAGATAAACGACGGGAATCACTGCAGGAAGTCGGTGCTCATCGCGAAGAGTTCCCGGCCACCTGCTATCCCTCTTTTCCCTGCCGGACGAGGTATTCGCAGTCTTCACCAAAGCTGCACTGTAATAAGCTTCGGTCTCTCAGGAATTCGTTTTGCGGATATAAATACGCATCGGCTTATCACCTGCCTTTTCAGGAATGGTCTAAAACGATGCATCTTCTGCGGACTCTGGAGGCTTTCGGAATTCTTATTTCCTAGAGACAATATTTTTTTAAAAATAATTTTAGGAGAATCTACATCAGTACGAACCATGATCACAATAGTTATTCATTAGCTATAATATCACCGTTATTCCATCCTCTTTGTCTCAATTGATGCGACCAAGTGGTCCTTTACATTGGCACGCTTGCAAAGCGTTTCTCTTTATATGTGCTAAACTCGTGGAATTGAAAGATTGCTCTTCAAGCGTCTATAGTTGCGTATGCATATTCGTATCTGTTCTATTGCACTGCACAAGTTGTTAATGATAGGTAAGAGCTGCAGAGTTTTGAAGAAAGACGTCGACTCTTGTGACATTACGTGTATCCTTGAAATTTATGTCCGAATTAAATTTTTTACGAAATACTATAATCATAAGTTCCTATCAAAACAATAATACTTGTTGAAATAAAATAAAATACATAAATTTGTTCAACATTATCAAGTGAAATGTATCGATTGGTACGCGTAATGCGTAAATTTCCGTATCGTACATGTGATTGACTACATTATCGCAAAGCATGTTGCCGCGTTTATTACGTAGTGTGTAAATATCCTGTCTAGCTCTATACTTGCGCAAACCGCTTATTGCAAATAATTACAGACCCTACATGTGACCCGGTTATTTGTTCTAATTGATGTAGTGTAAAAAAAAAAAATTCCGTGCTCTCCACGTCGCCGGCATAATTTTTCGCCATTTATATTTCTACGCCTGCAGCATAGCGTACGCATTGTTTACGCGTCATGCGTATTGCTTATCCGCAGGCGAATTGAGGTCGTACAATTTACGATGCCGGTTGACGAGTTGCCGAATGGTCTTTCTGATATACTAAATTTGTGGGTGATCTCGTTGCGGCAAATTAATAAGGGGAAGAGGCTATGCTTCTCCCCAAGTGCTGGACCACTTGCATACTTTTAGATACAAATTTTTTCCTAGAATTGAATGTAACCTGGTGTTACTTTTTTGTCATAAAAATGCGACACACTGACCCAACAAGCATAGTCTTAGTTGTACTAATTTCTTGTTGTCACTATCTGGATCTTTCATTATGACTTGACGCGGCATATTCGGCACTCGGACTGATCTCACTATATTTAATCGTTACTCAGCATTCGGTATTTGGTAGAAATATGTCACATGTGTGTTCAGTATCGTAACGGACATCGGACGGATGTACCGAAATCGCAAATTGCGTCTCAGAATTTTTACTTTACAAACAATGTAATATTGCAGGTTGTAGAAATTTCAATTCACTTTCAATTATAATTTGAAACTGATCTTCGAACATTCAAGATCAAGATTTTTTGAATAATCGGCCTAACATGAATGTAATTACATTTTTATTAACGGTTGGCGTGGTTTCTGCCAATCCCAGTATACCCTGGTGGAACATCAAAGCTGCTCAAGAACAAGGGTATGTTCAATTTGTAATTGTAAGCCAAATGCTTTGTTGTTAAATCATTCGCCGATTTAATAATATCCTCGCATATAATTTACAAATAATTCATGAACATGATGCGTAGAACTTTTTAAGTACTGATCATTTACCGACAAATACGAACTTGTATTACTAACGCGTTCCCAAATAATTCCTTCAACTCCCACTTGGCAGTTTCATTATTTTTTCTGTGAGAATTTATTTCTTACTTGTAAATGCAAATGCATAAGTCCAGAATATAATTTTGTTTCCTCAAACATCCTGCGTTCTGTATTTTCATTTACTTATAATTGACGTGACGTGTTCCGTGTACGTCACTCGGTGCCGGGCTAATGAACGTTTCAAATTTATTCATTATTTAATACATTACTAAAACTAATGCGGGCTGCTAGGACAAGAGCCGCTATAACAATGGCGTGATGGAATACATGATTGTCAGTAATCGTGACATTATTTATCGCTGAAAGCCTCGAGGGGTCATTTGCCGATTTCAGGTCGTCTTGGTGTACGCCGCATACTTATACGCATAATCGTCAGCGACCGTGTATTTTATTCTAACTCAAATGTGCGGACAATTTTTTTTCACCATTTGGAGGTGATAAAATGCCTGTGAAAACCATGTTAAGAGCGCAAATTCGCTTCTTCTTTCACGAAATCGTACTGAAATGCACTAGCGTATATAACATATACCTTGCATAATTCCTTACTAGCTCTGATTATTTTACTCTTCTAAATTGATTCAACCTTCACCAGCTATCCGTGTATGTATGCTGTAGCAATAATATACAAGCATCGGAGTTGTGGCGACCCATTTTTCGTACACATAATGGTACTGATTTCAGACAGGGATCAAGTCGGAAGAAAATATACTTGAGATAAGGTTCTCTCGGTTCATCAAATGCGAACAGATAATGGTTCTGAATCATTTACGTAACGGTGTCAAAATCTTTCGACATATCGAACAAATTGTTGTATACGTGCAAGGCTTGGATTACCTTGATTTTTTCTGTTTTGGTTTAAATTTTTGAATTATAGCTAGAAATATTTTCGACATTCATCATTCAGCAGTTTATGTGTTTTCGTCCACACTTATCCCAAAAATTACGATGTACCCTTTGAGAATTTAAATTTTCGCTCAAGTTGGCTTCTCTGAAACGGCAGGTGAGAAAGAAAATTCAATTGCAAAATTTCAAAAATCTGAAAAAGCCGTATTAATTTACAAGTGAAACCACTTTTTCATCCTACCTTTTTTTCAATTTGTATTAAACTGAAATATTGTGCACCGTAAATCAGCCGGCATTTATAGGTATCTTTGGATTTATTAGGTAAACGTTACCGTAATTGCTCTTTTTTTTGTTCCCGGCTTGTTCTGTATTAGCTATTATTACACATTTAATGAAACAGTAACTAGCTTAACATGCCGATGAAAATTAATAACTTGTAGATGTTGAAAATTTCAGACCGAACGTTTGCGTCGTGGAACAAGTTCCTGGTACCAATAGGAACTATTATACCGAGTGCAAGTATTGGCGACCAAGAACAATCTGTGGCAATGAAACGTTAGTATACAGCTATACCTGTAACTCGCGTATTTGACTACATGATTAATCACTTAATAATTGAAATAAGTCGCCTAGGCCGAAAGTATTACTAAAAATATTCAAGAAATTATTCGATGCATCGCCCACGTTTGCTATGCGTGCCCACAACAGTCCTGAATCATCAATCTCAGAGAAAAAACGTCAACGCGTTGCGCGTAGATTATACATATGGAAAAGTGTTTGAGTTTTGATGCGTCACATTGAGGAAGTGGTCTAGTATATAGCAATTTTGCAACACTCATAAGTAGCTGTAATATTAAATATTACATTTCTTAAAAAGATTTATTTTGGATAAAGACATTATTTGTTATACTTATACCTATAGAGAACTCCCGTTATGTCGTTCTAGATTTTTATAAAACTACTACATTTGTTTTTCGTGAATTAGAGAAGAAGAAATAAAGAGTATGGAACAAATCTTATATTAATAAATAAAATCAGATTTTGAAATTCTCTTATTTGAAAACCACAGTACAGTCCATTTCATTATTTTAAAGAGAAGTCATCCAATAATGCAGGACCGTATAGTTTTCTTGTAAACTGCCAACACAGACACTTTTGCATAAAATTATAAAAAATTGGCCTGGAATCTTATCGACCTCTTGTTATTATTTTCTTCCCAGGATTATCAAGTACGAGTGTTGTGAGGGATATGAGATGGTGCCAGGCCAATTGGGATGTACAGGAGGTAAAGAAATTCGGTGAAATATCCTCATCTGACACATGAAGAATCACATCTCGTACACGAATATGTTTTCAGTATCGCCATTGACGGATGTCGTGGAAACAGCGAGAAATGCTGGTGCTGGAAAGTTTGCGGATTTTTTAGAAAAAACCGGAGTGGCTACGGAACTTAAACAAGGACTAACGGTGACGCTATTTGCTCCTAGTGATGAAGCTTTCGACGTACGATATTTTGAAACTCATTACTACTATCATAGTCATACTAAACTGTAATCGCATCATCTTAGGTCCCTCTATATCTCATAAGTAAGATTTGCGAACATAACGACAATTATGTTATACAGTAGACAGTACAACTTTGACACTTTCTAGGCTTATGTTAAAACATACGGAGCCATCAAACCGGAGAAAATCACGTCAGAAAAATACAGAAAACTGGCAATGCACCATTTTGTCGATAGAAAACTTTTGTCTGATCAGTGGGGAGCTGATAAATTAATCGACTCGAAATTATCCAGGCACAAAATACGCATCAACAAATATTCAAACGGCGTAAGATCATAGGAGACCTTAATGCAATACGTTTTATGTTAATCTCTATGTGCACGTATAGGTATGAGATCATTTCTTCAGATGGAGACTGTGAACTGCGAGTTAATTATGCGAAAAAATCAGCAAGCTACGAATGGAGTTGTTCATATCATCGACGGTGTTCTTATACCAGATCGATATAAAAATATGGGCATTGTCGAGGCGATTATTGCTGATGGAAGATTCAATGTACTTGCCAAGGCTCTGAATAATACCAACTCCATCGTCGAACGTATTAAAAACAGTGATGTGCCCCATACATTCTTTGCGCCAAGTGATGAAGCGTTTCAAAAAATACCATGGAGTCGCTGGAGAAAGATTCTTGAGGACAAGGATACTTTGGAAGGTATAAATTGGTATACCATACTTGATTGATATACACGACATACACGCTTCTTGTTATTGCTACTTTATTAACATTTTTGGATTGTTTCCTTGCTGATCCAGCTTTTCTTGCCAACCATGTAATATCCCACGTTGTTTGCCTCTCTGGAGTTATTTCGGAACATCATGCCAAAACCCTTGGCCCACAGAGACTTACTTTGGATTGTACTTCGCGTGGGCGATCGCTTGAAGGCCAAAGGTTGAGGCAGGACTTTTTGCATGGTCTGGATGGACTTGTTTACCTCATCGACGACGTACTTTTGCCCGACAGAGGTGAGTCAAGTGCTATTGTAATTAGGATTCATGTATTCATATAAGATTGATTTACCCACTCGCGGTTTTTCGCTTACCTTCAGCCAAAACTGTCACAGAGTTAGCCAAAGACGAAAAGCTCGGTACTTTTATGCAAGTGGTAAAAAATGCTGGATTAGAGGACGCTTTAGAAAATTTTGACTCTTACACTCTGTTGGCACCCTCTGAAGCGGCGATTTATTGTACGTATACGTGATTTGATTTTCTTTTACACTGCCTTTAAATAAATGTTTAATTTATGCGTTATAAATTTTTTTTTTCTTCTACATTATTTTACACCTTACATTTATGCGTACCATCTGAAATCATCCTGAAACTATTTTTCAGCAGCGATACCTGACGCAGAATTGAAGCACATGGAAACAGATCGCGAAAAGGCGAAGGAATTTGTTCTCAATCATGCTGTTTTTGGCAAACATACCACAGATTCTATTTACGATAATCAGGTGAGACTACAGCTGCATTATATATACACACTCACATTGTTTGTTTGCACTGATCATCCTTGTTATTGCTAGAGCTACTGCTTTGAGATATTTTGTTTTAAAAATATTTAAAGGTGGTGATGAGTCTTGATGAAAAGACACCACTGCGTTTTCAAGTTTATCGCGGTAGCGTGGGTATCGAGGATGCAGTGATAGAAAAGGCAGACAAACAGGGGAGCAATGGAGTTTTGCACGTGATTAATAAAGTTCTTCGAACCAATAACAATTCACTGGACGATGTGTTAAAAACAAATGGAAATTTCAGGTAGTCAACTTATTAAAAAAGAGCACATTTATTTCTTCGCGTATGACTTCTCCAACAATTATACCTACATGATTCTAATAATATTTCAGTATTTGGCTACAAGCAATGGACAAACTTCTAGAAATTCAGCCAGCAGAGTTTCAGGAATTCATACGGCCGTCGGAGTCCACCGTAGCCTACACTTACTTTGTGCCATCAGACAGAGCATTCAAACAGTTGGATCAGGCCAAGCTGGACCGATTGATGAACGATTCCACATATTTAACTAAGGTGAAAATTTCACACGCTGACAATTAATGCATACAAGTAATATGTGTATACCTGTTGGGGTGTGTAGTAATCGTAAACGCATTACGCTTTTTTTCATGAAACTTGATGTGAATAATTCTGCCTACATTTTATTCATATAAATATTTTTTATTCTTAGACTTTAAAGAATCACGTTGTGAATAATATGATGGTTTCGGGAGGATTCCAACGAGATCTTCGGTATGCCGTTAAGACAGAGCAGAGCACAGTTGACATAGTAAAAAAAAACGACACAATAATGGTTAGCTGCGACTATTATTCAAAATTCATCGGTCATATTACAAAACGGGTTAATTATCTATATATTTTCAAGATTCCGTAAACTAAAGTTAATTTAATTCCAGGTTAATGACGCCAGAATTATTAGGTGCGATATGTTGAGTCGAAACGGAGTTGCACACGAGATAAACAAGGTCCTGCTACCCGAAAATAGTCCGCACCCTCGCCGATACTTGCGAAGAAATCGTGGATCACGACGCGCGGATAGGACACGACTATTATCCTCGCGTTCCGATACTCTACGTAGTCGTGATATTATAACTAACGAACAACAATGAAAACCTATATTTTTACAAGAAATATTATCTATATATGGGCATGAATTATGCAACAAAAAAATAAGAATAATTTAGAATAGTTACTAACTTTCTCCTTTCATCTTTGTATTGAAAAAAAAACATCTATCTGTATCTAATAGTGATGCAATGTGAAAGTTGCACCCGTTGCACGCAAATATTGTACCAATATAACAATGCTATTTTCATATTTAAACATTTGAATTTGAAAATTTCGCGCTCAATCGAATCTGTCACAGAACTTGTCATTTCGTGTTTGCGCACCATAAGACATTTAATGATCTCGCCCGCAGATAGGCAACTGAAGATACTCTTAGTGATCTACCCGCCTGTAGTCAGGCAATTGGTCTTGATATTATGTTTCAGTGGCATGGGTTATACATGTATGGCGGAAGCTACCCTCCCCTCCTCCCATCGACCTCGCGAAAAATGCAGCCGAAGTGATGAGAGAGGTGAGAGAGAGAGAGAGATGTTAGGGTTACTCTGTCTCTCTCACTCAGGTGTAGAGCGAGAGAGACAGATTATAACCAACATACGATACATATACTTCTTTCAGCTCATCCGTTACACTTTCTGTCAGCGTTGCAAACCCTCTGGTGGCAACAGATCGTACTGAAGGTGAAAGTGGACCGTACTTTGAAATTTGAGGACATATCGAGCAACTGGACCGTACGTCCGTATAGGCGAAATTACTGTACAAATACGGCCCTGACCGTGCGATTGGTAACACTGCTTTCTGTACACACGAAGATTCTTACCTCTATGCTCTTTGCATTTCATGAGGCGCCAGATGAGGGCGCCAAGAGCGCCCAGAAAGAAACCCGACACGACAACGGACAAAATGGCCACTTCCGGTATCGACTGAACTCTACACAGTCTACACAAGCAGCACCGAAGAAGAGGACGAGAAGGATGAGAATCGAGAAATAGTGTTGCTTGGGGTGTGTGTGTGTGTGTTTGTTGTGCTACTTTTTCTTGTGAGTTAAAAAATCGGGTTGTAGATTTGTGAAAATGTCGTCGTACATACAAGTAGCCGAGGACGAGGGTGAGGAGCCGATAGAATTGCCTACGGAGGACGACAGTACGTTGCTTCTGACTACCTTGTCCGCTCAGTTTCCCGGGACTTGCGGCCTCAAGTATCGCAACCCCGAATCTCGGGCTATGCGAGGCGTCAGGCTCGTCGAAGGTCGCTTACACCCCCCCGAAAATGGATGGGGAAAAGCAGTCTATTTTTGCGTTTTTCCAAAAGGTACGTATTCCCTTTCTAATTACGCTTCCACCACCACCACCACCACCCCTCCCTTCCCCTCTTCCCGGTCATATCACCCCTAGCCTAGTATGTAAGTTTTGATTATCGAGGCATACCCACGTTTTAATTTGTTCTGAAAAGACAGTCTATCGCAGCTATACTTCTGCCATGCATTTTTCCAGAAATTGAATGGTTGCCTTTTAATTGTAAACGTAGGTAGAGTTAGACGGAGTAAAATATTTTCACCGTACGATTGTAAGTCGGATATTGATTTGCAGAAAACAAACGCAAGTCTGACGACAATTTAGAGAATTCAACGGCAAAGACGAAACGAATGGAAACAAAATTACGTTGCACCGATCTAATTGTTCTTGGTCTTCCATGGAAAACGACTGAACAAAACTTGCGCGAATACTTTGAGACGTTTGGCGAGGTTCTGATGGCTCAAGTAAGTTGCAGCAATGATTCTCTTTTTTTTTTTACCAATTATCCATAGTCAGGTTAGAGTGTAACATAGATTTTATTTCAAGTTTCCATGGTGCATCGCTTTATGCCCTAACAATTGCATGTTGATTCTGGTTGCTCCTATAATTATTCAGCTTCATTTATTAATCAGAGAAAAAATTGCCATGGAACTCGCAATTCATTCTGCTATGATCTTTTAAACCTTAAAATTATTGCACGCATCAAACTTATGGTTTTTAAACCAGCCCTTTCAGTATCATCATAATTAATAATGCTATAATTACCATCACTGTTATTGTTTATATTGATACCATTATTACTAATTTTATTCTTATCCTCACCCATTGCCGTTGTTATTATTATTATTATCATTGTTATTATATCGGATTACCTTGAGTACCAATATACACTACTGTCGGAAGATGTGAACTTGCTTCCTTGCGCTACATGAATATGTATATATGTTGTATAACATTGAACGCATACAATATTTACAAATTACCGTATTATGTATGCTTCTGCCATAATGTTCTATGTATTTTCACATCCTTAGATATTAGTCTATTCGAACGGTAAGCAACCTTCGACTGACCGTAATCGTATTTAAACTCGAGAGTCTGAAGGGGGTGAGAAAAAATGGGAACTCGGGTTTAACCGTTCATCTTGGCCTGGGACAACCTTCGATGGATTCTTTGAAAACAAATGGAGATTGGATAAAGAGCCAAGATACTATAGAGGATGTCCAACAATGTATCCTGCTGCTACCTTCTCGAGAGCTGATAAAGAACCGGTAAACACACACAGAACAGTGATAACAGAGAACCGAGCTCCGAACATGTTGCGAAAGACGGGGGTGACTATGCAAGAATGCACACGAATCATGTTTTGAATGTATATTCAGCGTGTTTGTCGGTTGTCGAGTGTCTGCTGCGGGGGTGCCATGATATATCTGTGATCCTGCTCTGACACTGGATACGCATATGAGTACGAAAATTTACCTTAGCCAAGTTGTGTACAACAAAATGCCCAATTGGATATTGGCTCAGCCAAGAATTTAATCTACTACAGAGCAGCTACATGAACCAAGGATGTGAAGATGGATAGTCGAGAAAATTAAGTGGAAATAGAGCGAAAGAGAGAGAGAGCGAGAGAGAAAGAGGGTGGGGCTGGGTAATAAGCGAAAGATTGAGAGTGAGAGGTAGAGAGGATGCTGGGGATGTTGGATTGTTGGTGGAAAAGAGAATTTTACACTGTTCAAAGAAACGTCGAATAAATAAATGGGAATATAGCCACAATATTTCATTTGTATGGCTGTGAACCAGGGGAAAATGATGGATGCTGTTGCTGTGAGGAGAGAAGGTGCAACACTTTTGTACTCCGGGCAAAATTCTATTACCATTTCAGAGTGCCTATTGATTCTCAACCGCCTTAATATGTGACAAAGATATCCTAAACTTTTGACTTTTAAATATCTACCAAAGATCCTGACACCAATGTTGTCTGTGACATAATTATGGTGTGAAACACTTGAATAATTTCAACTATGCTGCAACTATCCTATTACCATGATTTCTACCGTCAGTGTAGACCATAAACACCCTGTGGTCTACATACTACAGATGTCCTTATCGATATCAATGTCATTGTTGCTTCAAAACTCTTCAACACATTCATCCCTGTACATCGATGTCAGCGATCATTAAAACTGTTTTGTCACGAATGCAAACCTATTTCACTTTCAATATGATTTCAGAGCGTTGCTGAAATTCATTTAGTATTTCAAATCAAATTCCGATGGTAGTGTATGTGGACTTAGATATTATGTATACATTCGTATATGTAATTAACACAGAACGCGTGTAATATGTGTTGGTTGTGCCTGTAACACCCCTGCCACTGTAATAATTTCTTGACCTACTTACATAAACACCCTAATTTATTATCATGTATAATTCTAGTTATTCATTACGATCTCTTTGTAACGTTTAATATCTGATTTTCTTCTTTCAACATTTTCCTCAACAGGTGAAGAAGGACGCGAAATCCGGTCAAAGTAAAGGCTTTGGATTCATCAGATTCGGAAGTTATGAGTCACAGCTACGGTGTCTCGCTCAGCGGCACATGATTGATGGAAGGTGGTGTGACGTTAAAGTCCCAAACAGCAAGGTAAGAACTTTTACTACACATGCAGTCAAGTGTGATTGAATTGATAGGTATATGATGTGGACAGGAATAGATAAATCATTAGATGTTTACATTTTACATTTTCAAAGAATGTGATGTGCGTAAAGAACCCAATTCATTATTGTACTTTCTGCAGAAATGGCAAATGTGAATGGGGAATATTGTGTTTTTGTAGTAATCATTGTCAAAGTATGAATAACGTTCGATTTTCGATTGAATACTCAAGAGTCTTTTGTACAGTTTGATAGTTGCGTGAGTGGCTGGTTCTGCGTGTAGTGGGAGTAAGCGTGACGGTGTGAGAGTTAATCTTATACTAGGATGTAAGTAACACGCAAAGTGATCAGTGAAGTGATATCTAAGACTTGATATTGAGTGCAAAATATTGTTTTCTAACGTGGGTGATTAAGCAAACTAGCATCGAATTATGAATTATTATTTACATCTTAGAATTATTCTTGTTCGGGGATTTGGAAGAGGCAGAGGTATGAGAGACCATCCTAAATACTCCCTTTATTTCAAGTAACAATTTGCGCTTTCGTTGTGAGTATAAGCGTTATTAGGTATAACAGTTTTGTAAACAATGGTCAAGTATGTGAAATGTGGCTAATAATGACGATAAAGGACTGCAGTGAGGGCAACGATGAATTAATAGCACAAATAACATTATTAACTACTGTTGTAAAAGACATTTTATAGTCACTTCTGGTGTCCTCTTCTTCTTACGCAACAGTGAATGTATTATATGGATACGTGTGTAATAGTGAATTTTGAGTGTCTAAATTATTGGATATATGCAAGTATATAAGGATGGTTTGAATCTGACAATGGGCACTTTTCTTGTTTCTCCAGATTTTATTGTTGAAATTGTCTAATGACTAAAAGTAACTGAGTGAAAAAGAATCTTTAGTATTTGTATGATGGAGAACGGTGGTAGTAGTAGATCCAGCAGAGGGCGTCAATATATATTTAGTATATATCATAACAGTACATTTATGTATACCAGTGCGTGCTGTATAAGACGACATTACTATTATATGCTATTTGAAATAATGTTACATTACATGTAATATGTGTTTGAAGTATGACTCAGTATGTGTGTGCAAATATGAATGTTTAATATGCTCGTGATGTCTGTTATTCATTTTGAGCAACTTACGTCGCGCTTACGAATTATATCCTCACTGATCTAAATTCTCAATAAGTGCCAATTACTTGCGTGAGAAACATCAGCATGGCATAACTCATAACAACAGTTTGAAATTATTATTTCGTCATGGTTCGATACAGATTTGCTATCTACGTTGGTCTTTTTCTTCGTAAATTATTTCTTAATACCTATTATGAAAGATAGAGCAGTTCTTGTATGAATACATATCTTTATATATTTATGCATATGTAGTATTTCAGCAAAATCACCTATATATAGTTTTAACTGGTATGGGAATTGAGTATTCAGTATTGCGGCAACTCACGTTTTATTCATTTTGGAATATATAATTCAAACTTCCAGATTTGTTTCTATAACTGAGTTCCGAGTTGACTCTGTACAGTTCATTGATCATTGATTGAACCTCCAAGTTTTCTGCAAATGTTAAAATCTCATTGAAAAATAGCCGATTTTTTTTCGCATTGATTCCAAACGAAATACCCCATCACTCTGCAAATACAGAAGTGTGCGATACTTTCATGCATAGAAATATAAACATATGTGTGGACACTGAATTACATCTGCAGTTGTTGAAATGTATAATCGATAGTCGCATGACTGTAACGTCGCACACAGACTGCAGTTACCCGATGAGAACAGTTGAAGACATTGTCGAGCGGTGGTGTGTCTGGTTACAGAATATTGACGGTATTATGATGGCGCGTCAGTATGATATGAGCAATAACTACCCCGCTGAGTACTATCGTCCGATACCGGTCCACACACCAACGAATCGCCGCATGTCTAATGCCAAGACGTACTCTGCAGCATCGACGGTGATGGGAACTATCTCGATGACAACAAGGAACAACCATCCAACAGGACTAAGCGGAGCTGGACAGGGCAACGGACCCCCGAATTTACCAACCCATTTGCCTATGTCTCTACCTCTACCCACACCTGTACCTCCCTGCACAAACGTCAGATGCGATACAGCATATGACTATCGTCCCACACAATACCCCTCATACCCACCGAATTATCCATGTGATGAAGAAAAATACGATAAGCACTACGAAACAGAGACGAGTTACGACGGTTATGGAAATTACGAAGGTTTCTATGATAAGTCGTATTCGTCTTACGGATCAGCAGGGATGACAATGACTGCTACAGCGAATACAGGGACGCCCCAACAGCAAGCACCTCCGCACAGTTACGACGGTTCAAGTTACGAGTCAAGAGCGACAGGAAATACTCACAATCCATCATCGGCGTCTCATTTACACCATATGCAACATTCGTACCACCAGTCAGGTCCAGATTATCCGAGATATTCTGAGGTTTATTCATCTGGCATTGCAACAAACGATTATATCGATCGGGGAAAGTATCACAATAATAACAGTAATAGTAATAATCATTCGTTCGTTTATGAGAGACCCTCAACTTTCTCCTCTACGTCGTACTTATACCCTTCAAGCGAGACAGCAAGATACAACAACAGCAATGATTCTAATGTAGATGTCAGGTACTCTACAACGGCGGCAACATCTTCATCCTCCTCATCTCCTACGGTAGATGCAAGAGGACACCACTATCCACGACAACACCGTCATTACCATCAGTATCATCACGGGCAGGTGGCGCGTTCAAGGCACACATCTACGTCAGATGAGAGAAACAATTCATCTAGTCGGTACAGATCAATTTCAGATGGCAGTAACAGATTCGAAGGAAGGTACAACATTATTAAAGAGAATTACTATGACCGATACTACAAGCATCGTCCAGCCAGAGATTTTCGTGACACAGATATATTCAAGTACCACAGAGTGGATTAGCAACGTTCACTGTGTCATCACTTTCTGTATGTCGTAATACATACATATATATACATACACACACACGTATATATACATACGGTGACTACATACTGACCCTAGTACTGTACAGGTGTATTCGGTAGATTTACGTATAGTTATAGCTGATGTAGACATATACACAATATTTCCTCTTTAACAAAGTGCCAAGTGTATAGAAATGCATCATTTTCCAATTACTTTTTTTTCCATTGAATACCTCTTTCCGTTACGAATGTAATGATGCGAGGAGTTGAACTAGTTAGTTAGATAAATCGTCTGTTCTGCAATACACTCTCAAACAAAGGATGATAAAATCGTATCTGCGTGGATTGAATAAAATATACACATGTGTGTTACTAGTAAAATTGTATGAATTATTGATATGTTATAGAAAAGTGCATATTCTGTGCACCAACTCCCCGTAAATTGTTCTCACTATCTCTATATTTCTCTCTCTCTCTCTCTCTCTCTCTCTCTCTCTCTCTCTCTCTCTCTCTCTCTCCCTCTCTCTCTCTCTCTCTCTCTCTCTCTCGCTTTTCGATGCTGACAGTTATCGTTCATTCTACTTTATACTGATAAATTCGATTATGTATTCAATTAGTTTATGGAATGTAAACCCGCGATTACCCATCCACTCTTGAAATACTTAATTTTCGCACTTTGTATGTACTGATTAATGCTTAAAACATAGACTAAATGTCCTTAGCTTAGGGACACAGTTCGTTATTTACTGAACACATTTCATTGATAAACGATTTCATAACTTGATTCAAATGCTACAATTATTCCTTCAGCTGTACTCGTATGCATATTTATATTACGAGCGTCCAAAAAATAAGATTATAATCAGAATCTAATCCGGTTATACTGAGAACGACTTCAAGTGCGCTGTTTCATTTTTGCAAGAGAGATGTTTGATCACCTTACATCATAAATAGATTTAAATAAATATATTGTATACATGTACGTACGTACGACTGATTGTGTGTTTGTGTGTAGGAGGGAATGATCCAACAAGTACCCTGCAAGGTATTCGTGGGACGGTGTACAGAGGACCTGACTGCCGACGACCTGCGAGAATATTTCTCCAAATTTGGGGAAGTGACCGACGTTTTCATACCAAAACCTTTCCGCGCCTTTTCTTTTGTCACGTTCCTTGATCCAGAGGTTGCTCAATCTCTTTGTGGCGAGGATCATATCATTAAGGGCGTTTCGGTCCACGTATCAAACGCTGCACCAAAATCGGAGAGCAATAATAGAAATTTTAATAATCAAATGAACTCCAACATGCGTGGCAGAGGAGGAGGCAGTGGTGGTGGCGGTGGCGGCGGCGGCGGAGGAGGAGGGGGGGTAGGAGGAGGTAGTGGTGGTATGCAGACTGGTCCTATCGACGGCAACATGCAGGGAAACTATCAGGGCAACAGATATATGGGTCATTCGGGTAACAACATGGGGCCGAACGGTTGGAGCAATCCAGGTAGTCGCGGGAATCTTGATATGCCGAATCTCCAGGCACTTGGTATAACTGGTCAGAACAACGGCGGGGGTGGAGGTGGCGGCGGAGGTATGTCCAATCCCCTGGCAATGGGTAGTCTCAACCTCTCCGCCCTTCCAATGAATCCAGCCCTCGTTGCTGCTGCCCTGAATCAGGCATCGTGGGGATTGATTGGAAACCTTCAAAATCAGGGAAACGATCAGGGATATTCTAACCAACCAGGACCTCCGGGTCAGCCGCCGTCGGGGAATAATGCCCTTGGTAATACCGGTAACTCGGGTTTTCTCAGCTGGATGAATCAGGGGGGTGGTGGGGGAGGCGGGGCTGGGGGAGCAGGGGGTGGCGGGGGAGGAGGGGGCGATGGTAATGCTGGAAATCCTGGAGCGGGAGGCGGTGGTCCTGGGCCAAATAATCCAAACGCCTCGCAAGGGGCTTGGCAAAACCATCCGGGGCAACGGGATCAAAAGTCAAATACATTTCTCAAGTATGAGTAAAATTATTCTTTGTTTTATTTTTCTACCTTTTTTTTCAAATTAGCAACCCGCCTTGCTATAGAGAGAGGGCAAAGATGGTTTCGATCGTAGGCTACCTACCTCCCTTGGATTTCCTAATGCCACCACTATCACCACTGTTGTGCAGATGTAACTTCATGGTTAACGCTGTCAATCTAGATGCGTAAGGGAGCAGCCGAGGGGGGTATAATCACTTTTAGTATATATATAGGGGCGAGGGTATGTAATGAGTGTGTCAGGTAGCGTTCTATATGCATCTATACCTATTTGAAAATGAATTTATCGATAGATCATGACCATGGTTATAGCTTAGATTACAGTATGCTTCTCTGATATGCGTACACATTATATACATACATACGTGCATACAATACAACATCTATCATCTATATATTATATTATCTGTAAAATTTTGACTTCGTCGAGAATCGATGACAGAGAACTTTATTAAATCTTGATCTCTAGTATCTGCAGGTGTGTGTATACATCGTAAATATACTTGTTTGCTTGGTATTTGCTAAACACTAAAGTACCTTCATATGTATATAGATTATAAATCTGCAGTTCTACCACAGTATAATTGATAAAAATGTCAAGTTCGAATTTGCAGTAACTAGACGCATGGATATTATATGTCAAGGTATAATATAGTAATGTATGTGGTTAATTTGGGTCTAAATCAGTCTACTCTGGTATATACATATATTTAGAAACATCATGCGTAAAGAATAAATACAGTTGAGTGTGATTTTGAGAAAATGATAAGCTATGGATAATATCAAAGAAAATATTATTACATAACACTTAGCATATGGTACAAAATTCTAATATATGACAAACACGGTTGCTCTGATTCATACATATATTGGATGTGTGTACACATATTTATATACTAAGGTGTTTTAAGCAAACACAAAAAATTGATGATCCACCTTCTACCTGTCAACTATGCTGTTTACAGTGTACAATTAAACTTTTCATACTGTAAGGCGCAGTCGAAATTTCAATTGACTGTAACTTTGTTGTTGTAGTTTTTTTTCCCAATCTAATACCATATATAATACACATTACTGTAAAGGAAATTTTTTTAAACATCGCTACACTTTCTATAAAAACCGAACAAAATCATTTGTTGACGAGAAATTGTTCAGATTTTCGATACATCGTGAGTAGTTGAAGGGGGAAAAAAAAATATATAGTACGGATTATTTTCTTATAAACCCTATTATATTCGTATTTAGATACCTACCTGTACATGTATACATCTGTATAGAAAGGAATCTGATTCTTCGAGTGTTGAATATTTGTTGAGCAAAGTGCTTTTTGATTATAAGCAGAAACGTGTGGAAATAACAATTATAAATTTTAATGCTGAGAATACATAGCGTGAAGTTTGTTTTTATTACAGCACCCGTATGTGTAGTAATAGTAATAATAGTGCATTATTGTAATGCATATAGTATGTATACCTATATGTATGTACATACCTATGTATACGCGTGTATAACTGGCGAGTGTGTTGTACGTTTGGATTTCTGCAAATTGATCATTCGTAATATACATAACTAAACTGCTGTGAAGTAATTACTAATTAACAAACCACATAGATATATTATATACGTATAATAAGCCATCTCACAATATTAGATAGATGATAAAGTAAACAATGTATGTGTTGATATGTATCGCGAATATTTGCATGACCCATCGCGCGTCATGTAAATATTGTGCGTATTTAAACGACACGTGTGCAGCGTGGTGGGTGCGTGGCTGAACAGAAGTAATAAATTATATGAAAGTGAAAAACTATGGCCGTGCTCTTCGTATTACGATGTATATTTACGTTATACTCGAATCAGATACACGTGTACGAAGGAGACCCAAGAGCACATGAACCAAAAAGTGTGCAGTTCTTCATTGAACATTAAAGAGACGGTCTATTGTTGTCCAACAACCGTTATACATTTCTAATCATGAATTCGAATCCCATTGTTGATTTTTTATTTCTGTTACGCAGTTTAAACAATGCATGTGTAAGTTTCTCTGAATTTCCTCACAAAGATAATAGAATTTCGAAATTGTAATCCCCCAAGTTACTCGATGGTACGCTGCAATCGCCATGTGTCCTTACCTGGTATACCATTGATCAATATTGCCAATTTGAATGCTTCAGAAATTCAAATTTTACTAATTATTCTATACAAATCTTATTTAGTGTTGAATTGCTTGATGTATACTCCTGCTAAAGACACCATTTAGATTTGTTTTTAAATCGAAGCATACACATTTGTAATAAAACGACATACCCCTATGACTAGTACTTTGTGCCTCGTTGCGCTTATTTATCGTAGTCATGATTATGGTTGATATTTTTACCATTATTAATATTATTCAAGCTGTCCATGAGGAAAACGTAATAACTACGTCGTTTCAATTATAATTATAATATGAGCGTATGTTATGTTATGATATCTAATGTATGTAGCGACGGACGGGGTAACAGGATGTGCTATATAAATATTATTATGTGAGGGTGAAAAAATGACAATTGGGTGCAAAAGATTATTAAATCTCAAAGAGTGTATTTGTTATAACAATGATTTCAATGTGGGTTGTCTGGTTATATCAGAGAGTATAATTAATATTTATGCGCCTATATTATGTAAAGTTTTGTACGATTTGGTGAATATAATAATAATAGATAATGGTTTACTTGTGTACGCCGTAAAAACGGGTTTGATGATAAAATGATAATTGTTTCGTTACAGGTGCAGGGGTGTGGTAAAATTTGGTATAGTCAACGTCTGGGTGAAAGTATAATATTGTGTGGTTAAATTATTCGTTCAAGTACACAAAGAAATCAATGATACGTATAACCATGGTTATACTAATTGGCAGAAAGATATTCGTAACAGTCTCATTTGACTATCATCGTAACATAGTTATTCATTTCTGGATGGCATTTCAAAATTCACCCTGTGAAAAAAAGCAGCCATTTACGTTACACCTGTAACTATTTAATATCAATTCGAGTCTGTCGCAAGGGAGGATGCGACGATATTGACATAAGATATGACGATTTAAAACGAAATTCATGCATATAAACGCGTAAGTAGATACACACAATATATGTAGCCAAAGTTGACCAACAGTGTAAACAATTGTTATGTATATTTTATCACTTGTGTAATTACAAAGCGTATCAACATATATTTAATCTGAAAAACTCTACGGGGAGAACCACTCTATATACGCGTATACAAACGAAGAGAAAGATTAATTGAAATAGTTCTACATAATATAATAATGATAACAAGAACACAAGTAATTTACCATTATTCTAATCAAATTTGCATCAATTGTAATTGGAAACAATTATTATCCCATGATTATATATGATTTAAAAAATAAAAACAAAGTAAATATTGTATTTGAGATTAAATGAACCCTTATGTTTTAGTTTCATCTACATTACTGTGAACTATAACAGCATCATACGGATTTGTAAGATTTTTATATTCTTCCGTATTATTGTCAATGCTCTCTAAAAGTAAAAAAAAAAAACGATTTATTGTGATATACAAGAGTAAACAGATTTTACATTTTTTGTAATGAATGGTCGCAAAATTAACTTGAAATAAGTGATACCTTCGGGAAAAACTGAGTCCCGGTTTAAAAAACTTTGGATAAGTAAGAGAATTGAAAATTCTACTTTTATGATAGATTATCATGTTGTTTGCACTCAAGAAGAAAATACAAATCAGGAGCTAATAGATACTAACTTTAAATTTGACGCATGAGCGACATTTAGTTCCACGCTGCGACACTTGAGCATAGATGTCGACACCATCTCGAAAGCACGATCAGCTGTTCTATCCGGAAATTCTAGTGTACAGGTCAGTGATTCGAATGATTCTGACCAGGGTACGTACGTCTAAACGCTGACAGCGGCGGTAAATTGTAATAATTAATCCGATCATCGAAGTTCAAGTCCTCTGTAGAAATGCAAAGAGAAGAAAAACAGTTGGACTCTGCTCTGGAGGCGATCATTCTGCGAGTAAGTGATCTAAAATCTGCAATCGCCGGAATGCTTTACAAACTGGAGCACGAATATGAGACGCTGAACTGGCCAAATTTTCTCGATAACTTCGCTATTATTTCGGGTCATGTAAGTAGTTGGTTGAATTTCAATGATCACTTTCAGCCGAGATAACGAATAATAAACAATCGTAAACGTTGTTAATCCGCAGCTGACGAGTCTTTCGAAAATTCTTGGCCACGATAAGGCACCAAATATGAGAAATTTCACGATATTGCCACTCCTCTTGAGTCCGGAAAAGGATGAGGATCTGCTCCGAATGACAGAAGGTAGAATATCAACATTCGCCCACGATTTGGTACCAGACTATTTGAGAACAAAACCGGAGCCGATGGCTGAACAGAAGATGAATCACCTAGAGCTCAAGGCTTCCAATCTCACTTTCGAAGCATCACAGGTAAATTTATTCATTCTGAGTACAGATGTATGCAAATTCTTTGCTGTTTCGACTTCCTTTGCGCTTTTGTCGATCACTCTGCTCCCCTTGCTCACAGTTCTATTTCACATGAAAAAATATTTGCTGATATTCGTGTAATTAATGAAAACAATTGTGTAATCTGAGAATCTTTCGGAAGCTGCTAGTTCGTAAAATTATCTTGACGAGTTTGTATCGAGAATATAATACATTGACCACAAAAACTACAGAGGTTATTCTATTTCTCTGTTGATATGCAAACTAAACAACAAGTAGGATTCCAATGTAAGCCACTAACCATAGTTGGTCAGAGATTTCATTTTTGTTCCATTCGCTCTAGACCGATGTCACCGATAAAGCAGATTATCAAATCGGTAACGCAAGCTGTGATTGGCAACCTTTTATCAGCTCGATGTCCTCCAAGTAATCGGTCTATCTGGCGATTGGAACTCACCACCAGCAGACGCTAAATCGTCAGTACTAACAGTAACATAATTGACTTTCAGAAACAAGTAGCACAGTACAACAAGGTGGTTAGTCATGTATGGGACATCGCATACAAGGCCCGAGAAGAATGGGAGGGCGAAGCTGGTGCCAGAGCTGCCCAGGTACAAACTAGCAGTTCCGCAGATACTCACACCTTAGTTGCTGCAATTGGCATGGGTAAAGGCCTTAAGGTAATTACTGATCACTCATCACAAACCTATTTCATCCATAGTGGGCACTTATTTATTATCATGTTAGCGATGCCATAGTCACTGATATTTCGCCCTAATAACAATTGTTTTCTTTAGTCTGATTCTGGACCGATGGCTCAGTCCAGAGTGAGTCCAGGACCACCGGGTATAATGGCTGGGAGATCTGGTGGCCAGGCACAAGCTGCTGGGCAAGGACAAATAGGAGGTGCACAGTATAAACATTACTTCTATTGCACGCTTCAAATTACTCTTGGAATTGTTGAATGTAGTTCAAATCCTGATAAAGAAACAGTATTTTGGATAAATAAATTTACCTTGTTTGCTATTGTTTTAAGGATAAATTCCACACTGATTAACAAGAACTGTGTACATTTAATGTTTTGCAGTGGGCCAAATGGGAAAAGCTCCAAGCGCAATCAAGACCAACATTAAAGCAGCTTCACAGATTCATCCATATGGACGCTAGAGGTTTAGTCGGGAGATTTTTGTACGCTTTTCTCAATTGAATGTCATATATATGAGGAAGACTGAAATCCAGTATTGCATAGTGTTTTTGGTGAAAATATCCTTGTTTCCTATTATAAAAGTTTTATCAGTTGACTCAAAGATTGAGGATAGAGTGAAGATGTGAATTGTCTTGAAGCTGATATTTCGTTTACATGGAAAGTTTCAGCCTTCTAGTTCAACAGAATTCAAATATTACAAAATGTATAGTTTCAGTGAGCATCTTTACTTTAATTATTCACGCTGTAGACTGCAGACGATGTACACTGACTCACATGTTACCTAATTAAAAATATAGGTGTACACACAAGTGCGCCAAAAACGTTCAATTTCATCATTTTTAAATATCACCTGCATTTCGCGAAAGTGAAAAAAGATAATACATTAATATTTTACACCGAACTTGTTATTGATGAATAAACTGCTCCATTCAAGGCAAATGAAGTATAATTTTCACGGATACCCGTCTTGTGCGTACAATCAGTTCATTCTAAAATCAACTTTACACTGGGAATTTTAGGAACGATGATAAAAATAAAGATTTTTCAATGACAAAGTGATTGACCAGAATATTATATCTATCTTTATTGACTTGTCAGATGGAAGGAGAATCTAACAAGCTTTATAGTACGATCTTTTATTCAACGCCTTAAGAATAATATATATCCTTTAACCTGAGTTATATCTTAAAATACGATACAAAAACATTTCAAAAAGTATTTACACTTCGATTACTTTTCACCATACGTACATCTACATACGTAACGTACTTGAAAACGACCTTAGTATAGTTCAACAACCATTTTGAATGTGACGCTCAACATGTCATTCATTATATTCTAGCGTATTGTCGTATGAAAATATAGTCTATTATAAATAAAATTAAGTCACATATTCGTCACCTTTTGATCAACAATTGTCACTAGTTGAAACCCAGACCCATAAGTTGCGTCAATGTTAATTAAATAATTACATCAATGAAAATTTTCGATATAGACAAAATCTTTTAGAAACGTTCCAGGTGAGAAAATTAGAATAGCTTGATATCACTAATAGACAAGATCAGGAAAGCGAAAAAACAAAATTGAGAATAGTGTCAGATCAAATTGTTTCACTTTTTAACATGTGTGATCAATTACCGGAAAATTTCACTGCATAACACATGAAGTCTGAGTTTCATTGTTCGTCAGTCTTGTCGAACTATCATTTGATAAATTGACCACTCAACAACCAGTGAACTATAAAATTATTGAAGAATGTCCTTACCAGTTTTCTTTTTTTTTTATTTATTTTTTTTTTCCTTTAGAACTAAGGACTAAGTAGGGATCGATTTCGCCTAGCGTTAGGCGTGTAAAATCCCCGAGGATCTCCATATACAGGTTCAAACGCTGAGAAAGGTCTTAGCGATGTGTTTGCACTCCCCGGACTTGGAGTGCTAGTAACTTTGTTTCCACTTGGTGAAGTTGGCGTATACGTTTTCTTTATGGGCGGTGGACACTTTTCGGCTATTGAAAAAAAAGAAAAAATTAATTTTTCCATGCAGCACAAGGGTCGCAAAACAAGTATTGTGAACAACTGTAAGTTTAAGTAAATTAAGGCAGAAAAACTAAAACTTTATTGACGTATAAGACTGCCTTACAATACTTAAATCGATTTACAAGCAGCGGTTGAGGTAGTTACCGAAAATGGATTTATTTTTCACTGAGATGTTGATGCTCATCATTTTACTTCCATAGACTGAAAACATATATGCATTTGAAAAGATGTAGATTAACAAAATAATACATTCGCATGAACTGGCTTGAAAAGTTACTACTTGAAATAAGAATAAAATAGACTCACTGTAGAAAAAGGTTATTACAAGAGCAGCGAAGGTCCCAAATGTATATCTATGATAGTAAGCATAATCCAACCAATGTATGCCACTGACTGGGGCAGCTTGATCATACTGTGACACTCGAACAAGTATCTGAAATTGTTTAGGAACACAGTAGTGATAATATGTTGAAAAAAATGATGATCGAAAAAATAAATGACTAAATAAGCTCATTGAAAAAATGGAAAAAATGAGGTCACAATAAGCTTCACTGATGTAGTTTAATAAAACGTCCATGACAAAAGTAACTAGTATCATTATTAAAAATAAGAAGAAAATGAATGAAAATGATACTTATAAAACAGATGTATCAATACTAAAGGACATACAATATCCAATAGCAAAAACTATTGATTTGAAAAATAGAAAAATGATTATCACATGCAAAAACAATACAGATATTGATGCAACTCCTAAAGTTTTATATGAACAAAATTGTCGAAATTTTGATGTGGAACCAGAAAAATTGAAAAATCCATGAATCAAAGTTGTCAATATCAAGAACGATTTGAATGAAGAATAATTAACGATTGATATAAGTAGAAGAAATTCCGATGCAAGTGAAGCAGGTTGTACCATTGTTTGGACATATGCACCTGCAGATAACAAACGAATTGTAACCCTCAATTTCACTACACAGTATGGACAAGATTATAAATATTGTAATATTATCCAAACTTTCCATGTCGGAGCGTTAGCGTTCTACTATAAAGAATTTTGTGCTGTTTACCAAAGTTCTAATAGGTATTAGGAATTATTACCAGGAATAAGTCAATCAGAGTACCACAAACATCTAAAGCTCTAATGAAAAAAAATGCCTACATTGTAGCTTTACTAGATTTCAATAATTTATCAGATGATTTAAAAAATTTGTCGCATGATAGTAAGAAAATATTGAAAAAAATTTCAAACAATAATTTCATCAAACAAGAATATGATTGATTTTGTACAAACAGATATACAAATTATACTTTTAAGTTTATGTACTGTTACTATTATTTCCTATTCTTTTTAATTTCACTTTTATTTTAACCAAACCTAACACAACACACCTTAGTAGGATGCAGTATATGTTAAATCTTGCTCCTAAGTGATGCATATATTGCATATCATTTATATGATTTGGTTTCAATAAAATAAACAATAAATAAATTATGTAAGTATAGGGAAAAATGATATACATTTAGATTTAATCAGGTAACCGTATCATACTGCTAGCTACTTACATGTATGTCTTGCTTTGTAATTTCACTGATTACCCTGACTTGGCTGCCCTGAAGTTCATCGTGATTATGCGTTAAACGGATTTTTAACTGTATACCATTACCATAGGCGCCCTGTGGCCCAGTTACCAGGGCCAAACCATCTGGTAGATGGGTCTATAATGAGTAATAAGTGCACATTTTAAACGTTTCAAAATTCTGATACATTGAAAAATCGGACTGAACAACAATGCAGTGTGTCACTTACGATCAATTGGTTCAATACTGTCGGGATTCCGTGTACTTGAATAATAGCTGATGGAGTGGACGATGTCGGTGTTACTGCGAATATAATTTCTGTCACAGGAACATAGATAGCTGGCAAATATGGTACGACCACTGGCGTAGCCACGATTTCGCGACTTTGGGCCCCAATTTTAAGCGAAATATCTAGTGTGCTAGTTGTCTTCGAGGGGGAACCCAAAGAAATTACGTCACAGTAGTAAAAACCTGTAAGAACCGACATAATGTTATAAATGCGATATCAGTCGGATTCGAAATATGTATACGGAATCTGCGATGGAATTTTCCTAGTATAGGACTTTACCTGTTACGATGTTAAATCTTGGTTTACTGAGGAATATATCTTTGATGTCAATAGAAGGAATGGTCCCAGTAAATTGAACAGTACAAGTAAAAGGGAATGCATTCGGAGCATAGTTGTGATGTATACGACAGCCACCTTTGCCTCGCGCCAATATATTCTGCTCCTTCTTACAGTCGTTGGCACTTTCCAAAATCAATGGAACCCCCAACACCTCCGTTCCTGTCATGTTTGTACCCATCGGCAGGACGAATTTTATCTGCATAGTAAGTACAGTGTTCAAGAATTTTATGTTAGTGACACTGTCGTAACATAATCATAGTCGTAACCAGTCATACTATGGAAGAATTTAGCAATTTCTATACCCAGGCTATACCATGCATGTACCTACATATTCATATATTATTACTATAGCTTAAACTCACCTTAGAAATTGGTTGAATGTCGAGCTGAATCTCATCACGGATAAGAGCAGCCAAACTATGCTTGACATGTATGCGTCCTGGGCTCAGAGCTCTGCCCATACCACTCAAGGAATCAATAGTCAATAGTTCTGGGTTTGAGGATTGCCAATAACCAGGGTCCCCATCATTCGACAGTAGTGGCATGGAGAAGCATATTATATCACCAACCGTTAATGTCATCTGTGTTTGATGATATATGCTCACATAAATTTACTTAAAACCTCTCACATAAGTATCGAGATACACAGAGAATATAGAATTGTGCTGATACGTTATGTGTTGGTGAAATGTTTCCACACATTTTTTCTTGCAAACACTACAAACCTTTGAAGGGAAAACGATGTCTCCAATCACCATATTTACATAGTCGAACATTCCAGTTAGCTGTTTTTCATTATAAACTTTAGTAACCATATGTCCACTTCTTGTAAATTGGACAGAAACTGTGTTCTCTGATCCCATACTAAATGAGGCTAAATTAGCACGGTTTGTCCATATAGACAATTTCGTTTGACCAGCGTTAAACTTAGATCCGACATTGTCGTAATACCCTACAGTATAATCCAGCGTCATACCTCTGGGTAGGGAATAGAGTTCTTCACCCGATCTCACACGCATGATCGATTTTAGCTCAAGCATCATGTAATGGATCGGTTTGACCTAACAAAAACAGATCAGGTATATATTTTCGAGAATAATATTTGTTTAGTTATATTGATGATTACGCGTACGAAGAAATATTCATTATTCAACCTACCTCGACAACAACCATCAACGTTTGCTTCAACCCATAAGCCTCAGTACTTGTGATTGATAGTATAGTTTTTCCAAACGTTTCGCCTGATGTGATCATGCCATTTTTGTCAACGGTTACATTCTTGTTTGTCAATATCAAAGCTTTTGAATCCTCCGTTTCACCAGAGCTTCCAGGTGGTAAAATTTTGTAACTTAAACTGTACTTGTCATGATTCGTTTGCAATTGAAAAGCTGAATTTGGTGTCATCAGTATAACTGGCCTTCCATACCCGTCCTCTACACCGACCAAATGAAGCTCTTGGAATATTTCAATCTTCAAGAATGCCACAAATGTTGTATCTTTGTCACATTTTGCAAATGTCTCGCATGATGTTGTAACATTGAGGTGAATTGTAGCTATTCCAGGCTGTAAACCTTCAACTCGTACACATGCTTCATTTTCATATCCAATATTAATACCAGTCCCTTCATACATGTTTTTCAGTTTTATTATCCCTGGTTGTCCACTCGTAGACCACAGGAATCTCATCGGTGTTTTCATCGATCCTATTACAAGGGGTGTAAGTTGGTCTGGAATACCAAAAGCCCATACTGGAATGGTAGCTCCAATTTTTATTCTGGTTGTCGGCGCCGTGATTTTAACACCTTCCAAAGGAACAACTTGTACCCCTATGCTATCCATTGAATACACAACACGTTTACCATTCGGGGTAAGCCCAACTGCACTTGCAGATATAACTCCTGTACCAAATAATTTACCATCCAACACGCCATCTTTGCTAACACCCAGAGTGCTATCATCATTACTAACAAATTCAATCTCTGCATTGGACGGTCCACCAATGGTCGAAAGTTGATACAATGTTCCTACAAGGATTGTCACGTTTTTTGGTATAATTTTGAGTGGTAGAAAAACTTGAATAGTGATTGGCTCACTGTGGACTTTTTCCTCATCTTTACCGCTTTCAAAAGATAATTGAGATTCGCCTTCTTTAATTCCACGAACCTTATACAAAATTTCATGATAGGGAGGGTTTCCTTGATCGCTGTTTGGCAAACGTATAACTTCAATTCGCGCATTATCTATTTCTGCACCTATACTAATAGCTTCAATCGAGGGTAGCTCCATTGTACGACCATTTGTATCATATAATGTGAGAGTTGCAACAATGCATTTGTCTATTTCAACTTTGTCTATCACCTCGACTTTTATGCCTCCGAGTTGTTGCACCTCAATGACAGCTTCAGCAGGCTTTGACGGTAAGCAAAGATCAACGAGAGCAATGTGCAGTATACCTGAATTTCGGGGGACAATGGTTATTGTCTTGGTAGGTGCGACATAATCCACATTGGCAATATCCTTGGAGCTTAAATTAAGATCATAGAAACCTGATCCTTGGCTGACCTGCATGTGATACTTTCCAATTGGATCAAGAAGAACCTTCAAATTGTTTGGAGTTATAACCGTATGGTTTACCAGAGTCACATTTATAGACTTTTTGATGACTGGAGTTTCTACGGACCCCCTTTCTGTTAGGGTGGGAAATGGCGGCCGTTCTGGCACAATTCCCAATTTTCCTAGTGCACGTTTTTGATACCCTGTCACCCTGGCATGTATCTGTAACATGCCAGTATGCTGTTTTGGCAAAATACGTTGATAGTGTCTGTTTGGTAATATAACATTCATATCCCAATATGTCTCTTCCATAATACCAGATACTTTTTCCACACTGCCATACTCAACAGGGTTCAATGCCCATTCGACATTCAAACTCGTTGCATTGTCAAAAGTTCTACCATCTTCATCCTTTACAATCACCGTCAGCTCAAAATCCTCTCCACTACGCGCCATAATATGGTCGGTACTTTGACTTTTTGGACACTTCTCGCTATCCTTAAATTCCGGTACCAGGTAAATGTTTCTCGGTTTGCCACAGGTGACTAGAACCGACGCGGATGCTTCAGTTTGGTGACAGTTTGACAATACCGGGATATTTGAAATCGTGAGTGTAACTGTGATATCGCCAAGTGCTTCGCACATTATTTCGTACACGTAAACATCAGAACTTACATCGAATATATACTCTTCTTCCTTCCATCTTAATACACCTAGGTTTGACATTTTTATTTCTCTTGTGTAACCCTGATTTTTATCAAACCACGGCAGTGGTCCACCTTTGAATACTAGTCGTCGTGATGACCCTACAGCGAGTAGGGCATCACCAGTTGACGGATGCAAGGCAGTGAGGGGCTTGTATGCCGATATGTTTACATTGTCCATCAAATATTGTCCACCATTATTGTTGTACGCGACTGTGACGCTAGACATGCCGACATCAAGGCCAACGACACGAAGTGTCGTGCAGGCTATGCCAATAGACTCAACTGTTTCACTATTATTATACACAAAGTTACCATCTGGAATGTAAACGTCAAGGGGTATATCGCGGCAATCGTTGAATGGTATTTCATACACTTCATCCGTTCCTTCCTTCTTCATTTCGCCATACATCGCCACATGAATATGGATAGATTCTCCAACTGCAGCCTCCATATTGTAATCAATTACTTCTAACCGTACTGGCGTCAAGACATGTATCCTTGTTTCATCCCTATTATGCGGGTTTCGTACCATTGACACAATAATTTTCGCAGAGCCCTTTCTCAAAACTCCAACTAGGCCGTTTTGAGATACTGAGGCAACATTAGGATGCTGACTTGCCCAAATATAAGCACCGTCTCCTCCGCTCGCTTTTAAGGTAGTTTCCGACCTGTAATAATTAGTTTCATACTTTCACAAAGTTTAATTACCTATTTGTAATGCATTATTTATAATGCACTATCAATCTGTTTGTGTGCATTTTACAAAACATACCTCACTTTACTCCGCGGATCCCAGGGTACAGCCAAAGTTTTAGGAACAACTATAACCTGTGAATGTATCGAGAGTTCAGCTCTTGTTGTGAGCCGGGGCATTAAATTCATCCGCTTTCCCTGGCTGTTTATAATGGCGATTAAGCTGGCCTCTACTATCGTCGTACCCATAGCTATGGGTGTGGCGACTATATGGGTACCGTTCTGGGTCCTTGAAGCCACATTCAGGTATTTCTCATCAATCTGTACATTGACCTGGACACCTTCCCCTATGTGGAACTTGCGGTCCTTGCTATGACATAAACAGAGCGCTCAAATTGACAATAAAACAAATTTCACACATTTCTGTTTTTCGTGGGATTTTAAACTACGAATTTAATAATTCCGTAGAAATTCACAATATTAAAAGTTTTAACTGACCAGTTGGATACTCCAATGACAATGAATTGAAATACTCACTTATCATATATTTCTGCAACAATCTCATGTGTATGGCCCAAAATGAGGCCCCAATTCCTATGTGGTAGGACTGTCAGAGTGATGTAGGCAGGCTCGTTTATATTGACTGTTGCAGATGGGAGAACTATAC
Organism: Neodiprion pinetum; assembly: GCF_021155775.2. Lineage (NCBI taxonomy): Eukaryota > Metazoa > Arthropoda > Insecta > Hymenoptera > Diprionidae > Neodiprion > Neodiprion pinetum. Next base: position 25,670,593 of record NC_060236.1, on the reverse strand, counting down.
CATATTCCTCATCAACATTTCTGTCATACAATAGAACCTTAGTTTTCCCACGTCCGATGGCATAGGCGCTGCCATAATCATTATTTATCTTCAGGATATCAGGATTTTCAGCCTCCAAATAGTATTGGCTGGATGGTAGGTTGATCTCTTCCAGCCGTCCTTGATGCACCTGAAATATGGGAGACACTGTAGAATAATTTTATGAGTTAATTTTTCAAGAATCCAGGAAAAAAGGGAAAAATATTTATATGCTTACTCCAATTTACAGGAAAAGCTGAATACCTGCATGATTCTGTAATTAAAGCTGTCATAGGCCATCATAGTTACATCACTTGGTATGATGATCAGATTTGCAACAACAATCAATTCCACTTCAATGGGGGGTACATGAGTATACTCAGGGTGAGACAATTTTACTGAGACCTGAAACATATTTATGAAATCTTGTCAACAAGTGAATCAAAGTCAAGAGTTATTAAAATGCAGTCAGATATAATCTCTCATAAAAATATATTCAGTGAATTCAATTTTTTATAACTTCCTAATGTGCTTACTTATACAAATTAAAATTTCAATCATTCAAGTTTTAGATTACGGTTTCCATTTCAGTCTACTGAATGGAACAAGTACTTAAACATCATCTTACGAGGCTACCTTCTTAGTTCTAAATGAAGAATATACCACAAACCTTGGCAGAGCCAGTTCTGATTCCCTCCAAAAGAGTCATGTGCCCTTTTCGCCCAACAGAGTCTAATTCGACGACTGTTGGTGGGGTTTCATATGGCGATTCCTGAAAGGTCATAAACCTTAGGACATTGTTGAGCGGTTTACTATCTATCTGCGATCTATGTTTGTCCACATTCCCAATTGTCCACATGAATTCGACACCAGCCAGTGTTGTGAATTCGTTGCCTTTGAAAGTATAAAACACAAGGATTGAAAAGCTTTACCAAGTGCATGAAGCGTTACGCCGTGATACTGACTAACAAGCATGAAGTTGAAGTTAGAGTTAGCAGCCAAACGTGTTCAATTTTTTGGAAATCAGAAAATGCATTTCACTTTTATCCTCATAATTCTATACAAGTATGGGGGGTTCAAGGTATTTTATAAAATTTTGATTTTCGGACTTCATTACCTTATTTGAATGAACAGAACGTTTGGTTGCTAATTTCAACTGCTATTTTCAGCTTTGTCTGATAAGCAGAGCACATATTTGCGATATATTCACAAGAGGAAAATGCGGTTAAATTATTTATTCCTACCCTGTTCATCGTTTGCTCGGACCTCAAAGACTTCTGGTGCTTCTTCAATGAACAATTCCCGGGTTGTTGTGACTAGATTGAATGCGAAAATGGCATCTACAATAACATCACACCTCAGGAATTGGCCTGTGGTAACATCTTCGGCTAATACTATGGCAGTGTTGCGTGTCGAATCCTTGGTGACAGTCTGTACCAATACGGCAGACGAGCATGTTTTGTCGAAATTTTCATTGAGTGGAACTAATCTGATCAAATCGGTACGGGATGACGACCTGGAAACAATATTTCACTTATTTGGTAGACCTAGCAAGTCATGTCTGAATAATTCATGTATGAAAAAAACGAACACCGAAAATGAGGTTACAGATCAAAGGTAATAGTTGACTCATTTGAAAGAAATTCAGGATGACCAGGTACACTATATTCGAATTATAAGTTAGAGCGGAAAAGGTATTCGATACGTAATCTAAATTGTCTTCGAAATACATCAATTTTGAATTGAAACTTGCCATTTGTAGCACCCGCCTTCGGTAACCTCCAGGGTGAAATTGGTGGGAAAATCGTTGAAAATAGGTAAAAGAACTCTCGGTACGTTTAGTCGCTGAGTATTTACACATATTGATAATAAAGTTATCACAGCACACAGTATAACTAGCAAGTATTTATCGTACAAATTATACAATTTCGCCATTATCATCTACCGCCCTGCCGGGCATGTATGACATGTATAGTGTTATATCCCACACACTTATAGGGTTATATCCTTCGACCGCATGCGAAATTAATTTTGGTATTGCGCGGGCTCCGCGGGCCTCAGCGTTTTTGCATCTGTATTTGTTTAATCGTTGGCCTTGGATGATTAATTTTCACAGATGGGTGTGCTGTACGAGTGAAGTAACTGTTGAAATCATTCAAATGTGCCAGAACTTCCGAATTTCACCGAGTAGCGCTAGTGTACGTCTCGACACGTTAGTCCGACTCGGCGAGCGATTCCAACGTTAGTAGGCCTTGGAAAGTCGTTAAGGTAGAACGCGCTCCTGTCCGCTCGCGGTTTGTTCAATTGTACGGTGAGCCTAAAGTTGAAAAGTTTTTTAACAAGTAAAATTAATGATTTCGTATGAAAGTGGTCATACAGTGATTGGTTATTGGATTTGTACTTCCTAAGAAATCAATAACTTCTTTCAATCCGCAATAAACTTGGATTTATAATTGAACGGACTTGGTGACACCAATATATTGTTTGGAAAAAGCACTTGTGATAGACGTGAAAAATCTTCTGTCGATCTGTAGATTTGAATATACCCTCTGGACATTTGATGATGGGTAAGTTTTGCTAGCCATTAACTATTACTAGAATTTTTTTTCTTAGTGTTTATTGTAACACACAATTGTTTCCTCACATTTCTTCGTTTTCGAAATCGAGGTCGCAGCTGCGTAGCGCATTGATTTTCCGCTACTCTGATAATAGACATAATCAACTAATCCAGCTCGTATGGTATAATCTGTACTTGGAGTTTATTCTCTGCACTTTTTGACTGAATGTAGTACCTTTCAAATGTGAACTTAATACCCTACAATTCTAAGGTAGACCAAGTAAAACTCTTACTTCGTTGCTGTACTTTCTTATTCTTGGTTGGACCTAATGAAAGTAGCCAATGATATTGCTTTTCACCACTATGTGCTATATAATTGTTGTGAAAAAAAATCTATTGAAATTGGTGGGTTACATTCGGTACACTTGGTCCCGTAGTTTGAATGGCGGAAGTATGAAATAGAATTTACACAGGAATAATAAAATAATAACCAGTCATTTATTGATTCCGTAGAATGTAGTTTGTACATATATTATGGTATCGTTGCTCACGTTTAATACATTGCTGGTAGCAAATTCGAGCTAATATTACTGAATATACACATGCTTTTAAAAATGTATCAACAGCGTCGGATCAAATATATTCTAACTAATTCATGATTGGATCGAGTTGGTGCCTTTAATGTTAAATATCTTGTTGATTAGATACAAATCTTAACTGTGAGCAATGTGTGAATTCAATTAAGTCGCAGAATGTTGTTGAACAATCAACTTTTCAAGTCGAAGGAAACGAAGCTCAATTTTATGTATGGCAGGATAGTGATTCACTGTACTTATACAGTTCATACTCATTGTCAATATTCGTATACATGACAATGGAATGTGCGAACAGTGTTTCATGTAACAGTCCATTATATTGCATTATAGGAATCTGCTTGCAAAACATCTTGTAGTGCTATTTCTAATATCTTGGCATTTTTTTACAATTATTCCAAGAGCTCAGTCCTCTTCTCAAAAGTGACCAGTTTGACGATCAATATCTGTGATATCCTCAATTATTTCCTGTACTCGTGTACCTATTTTTTTAGCAACGTCTACTTTCTCATTGTTGGGTAAGAAGAGATATTTCCAAACCAAGTCACCGTCGATAATACCTCTGGCAGGATTTCCTTGCATTCTGACGTAGCTTTTATATGTTCTGTAAAAAGCCGAATAGATAACTTATTACTTACTGATTACGTGTACCTGACCGTTTGTGAGTGAAACATGAATCATCAATACGATTTCAGTCCTGGTTTAACAATCATTAAACTTTATCTACCTGTAAGCTTTGGGGTTTAATCCTGCTGTATGTGAAATGTGAGAAACGAGAACATTTTGTAACATCAGCAGTCGTCGATAAGTTTTTTCTGGTACCGGAAGTACATAGCCCAAACTCCCATCTAGGGTAGCTGATAGAAAAAAATGTTGAATGGACTAAAATGTTACCCCAAACGATGTTGATAAAAAATAAATAAATTCGTAATCTATATTTTGACCCTCAAAAATATAGAAAATCGTGATTACGGGTGCCTTGGACTTACTCACCATACATAGTAATATGTCTTCTGTCAGCTCCACTGAAATGCTTTCGATCATTGCCTGGATTATCAAGTTTGCATCTTATACGAAAGAAGGTATTGACCTTTTGCCCTAAATGGAAATCAGCTTTTCTAATCAATTTTTGACCTCCAAGACTTTCTCTAGACTCTGGCTGATACATAAATAATGCCAAGTTGTTTTCACCATCAGCAACAAAAAAACCCAAGTTGTTATTGTCAATCAAATATTCTATTGTGTAAACTTCTGCTGGTCTAAAATCCTGGAATTGTAATGTAGAAAATATGCGAATAAAATACATACTGGCAACAGTTTTTACTTAGGTTCTTAGCAATTATGGGAATGTAGTAACTTACTCTGCTGACAAGGGACAATGTTCTGTATTCTTCTTGAAATCTCAACAAACTGATAGATTTGTAAACGTCGGCAACGAGTATCAAACTCTTAATGCTTAGCATTTGATGAATGTATATTTGCGTATCAATGAAGGCAACCCCAACCAAGTCATTGTCTTTGAGTTGCCATATGTAAATCTGTAAACGAAATTGATAGAACGATCATAGTTAAATTTGTGTAGTTTGATAATTCGTTGGCAAAGCGTGGCCTCAGCTCACCTTTTGTCCAACAGCTGATACTAAAAAGCCTGAAACTTGAGTTATAGCCGTAATTGGACCCTTTTGTTCCTTCGCATAAATTTGTTTAAATCGATTCTTTGTCAGGGGCTGTCCCGGCTCTGGCACGACTTCGATAATATCAAATATAAGTATCTGTTAAATTAATGACACAATTAATACTGATTATTCAGAATTGCTTCAGCACCTGAAGAATTGAAGTGAAATCTTTTTTTGAGACATTCTCTTTCTTACCCTTCCCCTGCTGGTTATATCTTCACCATAGTTGTAGTTGGTTCCAAGTACAATGTAACCCTTTAGACCAGATCTTGTCCCTTCATAAGCTAGTGAAACATTTTTCAGACAAGTAACGTGTTCCCATTGATCCAGTTCTATTTTGGTATTAGGAATCGTCTCCCAAGAAACGGGGGAAAATAAAACTATGCTGAACTGGTCTTGAGCCGGGTATAGGAAACGTTCATCACGCTCTTCCTCTGTATATTCCTGAGCGATAATTATTTCTCATTATTGTTAATCACATTGCTCTAGTGTACAATGAAAAATTAGCATGGATAGTAATTACCTTGTCTTCACCATTGAATTTGTAATAACTCTTCAAAGGTTCTGCTATACTTGTTATGACGCAATACGTTTTACTCTCAAGATGATAAGTGACAAAATGTGGAGTACAGCGTAGCGGAACTTTTCTCACTGGCCAAGGAGCGTCGTATGACAAATGGGTGGGCAAAACACAAATCCTCAGCTCCTCCTGAAATTTTTATAATTCATAATACTTGCAAACTTTTGTTTGTTACCTACAGTTCGATAATCTGAAAAGAAATTGCCCCACCTTCCCATTAAAGTAAAGAAAGCCTTGTGGGCAGTTGACATTATTGAATGGAGCAAATGATGTTATGGCTCCGTCAATACCCATAGGGTGTGCTCGCAATTCACCTCTTCCTGTAAGAAATACCCAATGTGGGTATCCACCACAGATAAACACTCCGTTGTATCCAGCGATATTGCTGAAGTAGCGCATCATGCAGACTCTAGTTGTGCTTATGTTAGGTTCACTTTCCTTCTTGGGATTTGGCCTAAAAACCAGGGTCAAATATTCTTTACCTTAATTCCTCTAAATTTATGAATTAAGAGTAAGGTTCCCGAAGTACAAGCATAAATGTACAGGGTCAAGCCGGATTATTATTATTATTATTATTTTCAAATCACTTACAAAAAATTATATTTGAAATGACCGAAGAAATAAGAACCCACCTTATCTGGCCTGGTATCATGGAATGTTCTAATTTTTTGAACCGCAGCTTTAAGTGTCCTTTGGGATACCTGTATGCTTGATAGATTTGTATTTCCGAATCCATCCTAACGAGTAACATAGGCCTGCTCCCATGATGACCAAGTGAAACCATGAGAATTTCGCGAACCTAAATAATAAAATTTATATCTATTGTTACGCATTGCAATTGATCTTCCTGCGGTTGACAAAATGATCTAGAGCTACGAGTATATACCTGCATCTCAGGACAAGGAATTTCGTTCGTTTGGGACATTTGCAGTGTTGTAGATTCCATGCTATCGTGTAAAACGTATTGTCCATATCCAAAATTACGAATAAGATAACATAATCTTAGTTCTGGGAGAGAATAAATTTCTAGAGTACCGCTGTCTCGATAAATCAGTAGCCAATATGTGGGTTTTACTTCTTGAAGGGACTTTTGCCACCTAAATAACATGCATTAGCCATTGAATAGATTAAATTGAACTAACATAAATTCTTACTACAAGAACTTCACGATGGACAATGTTGACTAATTACCATGGAGATTTTTTGTTAGTTCCATCTTGAGTTTTGGTACGAGGAGGAATCGGCATTTGAAACGCAGGAGCGTCACCGTACAGCAAATCGTCTTCATCATCAACGCTTCCAGCAAGGATAGGCTCTTCAATTACTTTTTCTTCCCTGGAATCAGCGTCATCGGTATCGTCAGGATGGTGGGTTGTGAATATGCCACTAACGTCTCTGTACGCGCAAAGGGTATCGACTTGTGGTCTCTGTGGAAAAGCATTCAGATTATTCTACTATCAGAATCATTGAATGACTTAAAGCCAGGTTTCATTATCCTGCAGTATCTTCTTTTTCTTAGCTAACTTGACTGTGACAATGTATTTTCGACTTACAAATAGAAGATTAGCAGGATGAATGTGCAGTCGGGCAGCACCTCTGGTTTCTCTGAGCGTTAACAGCATCACTTGACCATCTTCTGAGAGAAGTGTGACATATGGATCAGCACAGCTGGCGTGTACAATAGGACAACCCAGATCGATGGGTATATGTTGAATCTGTGACAAAAGTTTGCTGGTAATGATCTAGTCATTGTTGATACGTGTTTAGCAGTCGTAATTAGGTTTGAAATTAATGTAACCTGTTCCAGTCCCTGCATTAGTCTAACACCCAATTGTGTGACTTGAACAATGTATTTATTTGCCCCAAGATTTCCAGCAAATATTGTTGTGCCTTGAGTACTGAAGCCGCTATGATCCACTTCATTGATTTCTTGGCCAGTTTGCAAAATCTAAGGAAGAAGAGTACAAAAGAGTGTGTATCAGTAGGAGCAATTGGAGAAATATTGCAGCAACGTTTTCTCCGTTTCAAAGCGAAATTTGTATCGGTACCATTGTAGAATCTTCGTGACTTAAAATCAAAAAAGCATGGGTTCCATCCGCTTCAGCTTTAGCTTGTTCGTCGTTATTAACGGCTCCTATCACAGTCCACATATCTTCGCACCCAGGTAGTTCAAAAGTAGTGACAACCTTGAAATGATTAGTGTATCATCTTACTACAGTTATTTTTAAAGATTGATCTTAAAAAACTTAAGAAACAATTACCCATATACCATATTATATTTGATTTTTATTTCATTAGATCAACGGGCTCGTAGCCCTATTTAAGAATGCATATAATATAAGAGGCCGATTTTCGTAAAGTTACATAAGTAATAAAATGCATAAATTCATAGGTTTCAACTTGATAAGGATGATAACTGCTACCAAGACTAGACAGAACGACCAGATGCAAGGTTAATGGACTCATTATCACAACATTTATCCACTAATTTAACCTTACATTTTAAAATATTAAAGTCATTGTATTGTAGTATTATTTCAAATATAAGTCGAGGTTTTTTGTTGCTGACATGACTCTTAAAAATCGTTCTCAACTTATATTCGAAACAATACGGTAACTGATATCTGAGAAAGTGTTGCTTACTTGAGGTCGGACAGAACGTTGCAGAACACAGAGAGCTCCATTTTTGCCGTATCCTGAAGTCGTGACTAGTTCAACGTCAGGATCTTGATTGTGGGAGAATTCTTCAGATAAAAAGGCAGGCTCTCCCATCGATATATTTCCACAAGGTCCTATATTCAATAAACTGTCGCACACCTGAAAATAAATTATATGATACCATCGATGTAAATATTATCGGATTGATCACTCTCTCAACGTCCAAGGAAATTGTTATCTACTGATGCATACCTCGAAAATGTATGATGTTATTTGCATAGAAGCTTGCATTTCACTACCATAAACTTCAAGCTCTTCAGGATCTTTGATATCTAATACATCGGATGCCATCCAATCACCAAGATAGTCTTGTTTCAATTTCTTAGCAGGTGTCTCACCACTATTTTCCTCATTATTATCATCACGGTCGTCATTGAGTTCATCAGTATCATCGTGAACATTACGATCTTTACTTTCATTATCATTTCCACTGACACGGTTTTCGTCATCAGTGTCCAGAGTTACCTCCTCTCTTTGGATGGTCGTTATTGTTGTTGTAGGGTTCTCAGGCTCTTTCTCCGTGAACCTCAACAATAGAGAATTTCCAAGCCGAGAACCAAGAAACAGATAATTATCTTCATATGTGCAGACCTGCAGAATTACAAGCAATTATTTTGTGGGTCAAACAGATCACTGCTAACACAAGATTGTTTTTCAGCCTTTGATGCTTAGGCGTAACTTACGCATGACGTTAACACACTGGCAGCAGCCTTGTCAAAATGAAAACCACGAACAGATCGCATGCTGTCCGCGAAAAGGGACAGAACATACAATTCACCGCTCTTCAATGATATGACCAAACGATCAGAGGATATGAATGCCACCTGGGCACCTTCCAAGCTCATTTTAACGCCCTCCTGAGGCTCTGTAAACAGGAACAAAACATAGTACAACTTTCAAAATAAGGAGAAGTTTGACAACTAAGTGGCTGAGCAATAAACCAGATACTAACTGAGCGGAAAGTTGGTGCTGGTTTCTGCCATACTATTCAGTGATACACCGTATGGCGGGATACTCTGATTAAGATAAATCAGAGAATTTACAGCCATGATGAGAGTTCCACCAAGTGGTTTTCTCACAGCAACTGCCTGGCAGCAGTCAAAAGGCAGATTTGATACTGACCAAATAATTGGATGAACTTTCTGTTGGATGTTTAAGGATATTGCAACCATAGCGCAGGTATCTTGCCTGACCGCGATACGCCTGAACAGAAATTCAATATGTTAAGTCAAATTTTATGTCTGACAGGAATCTGTACACTTATATTAACACTAGATCAGTTGCATACCCTGCAAATGTCCTGACTGGTTCATAAAGGATCAACAGAGTTGGCTCATAATATCCGTGCAAAAATTGCAAGTCTATTATGTTGTCCATTTTTTCCTCTAACGTTTTCAGAACAATCATGTACGAAGACAAGATTGGAGTTTTATGCGATGATGATGTCTTGGGGGCCTCAAGCAGATCTCCATCATCGATAATCGGATCCTTGCGAAAGGGAAGGACTACCAATTTCCTACCGTAAACAAGCATGACTGCGCATCGTCCCTCGGGATCTACCCTGACCATAGGTATATGGTGATGATTTGTCCAGCCATCCTATGCCAATCAAAATTATAAGTCATTGTTTAAAGTGTTTATATGATAAGTTAAAGCCAAAGAGTCAAGAGCACTGCTGCTCACCCGCATTTCTTCCTCCTCGAAGTAATGCAACGATACTGTGCGGAGATCATGAGTGTCCAAGTCGTATTCAACAACGGAAAGTTTTGCATCTCTGAAGCTCAGGAGAAGAGAATCCCTTTGGGATCCAACAAGGCGAACCGCCTGCATGGACATTATGTTGCCGTGCAATGTATATTGGGCCAGACATTCCAGTTTCATTTTTGGTGGTCGTGATTCTGTTAGTACAAGAATTAACTTTCAGTATAAATTGTAATACTGAGTACAGGTTTGACGCGAGAACCGACCTGTGTATTTTTCTTTCTTGGTGCCATCGACGTCTGGTATCAAACGGAAAGCTCTGATGATATTCGCTCCAGCTACAACGAGGCATTTTTCTGTTTGACTAAAGAAGCAGCAGGTGATCGCGTGTTCGACACCCGTGGCTGGGTGCGTGCTTTTGCAAATTGAATACATCTCTGTGCATAGGTCCCGATAAATTGTCGGGGAAAGTCAGATTAACAACAATGAAACATTGAGGTTATAGCGATCGCCGGCTCACGGATTAAACAACAATTCAATGACTTCGACTTATCGATTCGACACGGTTTTATTGCTTCTAGACATTACAACATCAATTTTCAGCTACGTTGATTAATTTGATAGAATCGACCTCTAGCTGTTACGGCGGTTGATTCGCCTAAAGCCGCAATAACTTCACCCACGCCATAGTTGGTGGTTATATATCTGTAGTAGGCAATCGCGGTGCGGATGAGAGAGATATCATATCCTGTCTGATGGTTTTCTCAGTCTCGCCAGCATGACGAAGACTGTCCATAGGATACAGTTAGAAGGGAAACTCCATACGTGGCTATAACATGTCGAAAGAGTCCATCTGATGGGAGCGTATGTATTATTCTAATAGAGTAATGCCAGTATCAGGTAAATGTAACAAACACAATCTAACAACTTGTAGGAAGTTTTCTGTGCGTCTGTAACTTTTATACCATATTATTCGGCTAGATAATTAGATGATTGCATTTTTTTAGACATTGGTATATACAAATTGCTCAATTGTGATCTGAAAACCGCAGCTGTAATTATTACAAGATATTAAAATAGGATTGCAGAATTTGGAAAAAACGATAAAGTTATATTGCACTTGAGTACTAACATTTGATTTGTCTATTCGATTGTTGCCTTATACTAATTTTAATTTTTATTATAACAGGGTCACCGAAGAATAACTGGTAGTATAATTATCATAAATAGCGTTTACTTAAAAAAAAATTAATTATTTATAATGAAACAGTCATGCGTCTCACAATCACGCAGAATCTATACAAATATTGTACACCACGATTGAAATGAATTTAGGAGTTCGATGTTAGACGATCAATGTTTCTTGGTGCTCTTTGAAAGTTTCTCATATTTGCTCTTGCTAGAATACCACAGGGCAAACGGAATGGCCAGTGATGGCAGGGTCATCACTGCGAATGCTGCCCAATCAATCTGTAAGAAAAATTCAGTCAGATAAAAGCAGAAATCTTTATGATTAAGAGTTTGCGACAGAACTACTAGATGGTGGCAACTTACTACGTGAGAAGAGAACTTCTTGTCATAATCTCTGAATGCAACAACAAGACCTTCGCCAGGCTCGCTGCTGACGGCAACCTGCATCCTGGGAGCGTCCTCAGTGCGGCGATACAAGACCTCGGCAGCGGTGAAATTGAAGTAACCGTATTTCCTTGGCCTTACAACAACTGTGTGGCTGACATTTGTGCCTGGAGGAACACGGTCAATTCTAGCATTTAGTTCCCCACTAATGTGGGCGAAATTGTCAGGATGGAAGGAGTTGTCTGTTATTTCAACTTCCAGTGCAGCAGAATTGCCGACATTGTGAACTGTGTACTGTAATCAGATAAACGTTTGTCTTGTTTAATTATGTTGTTCGGTATGGATTTTGGATCCTCAACCAGAATAATTGAGTTTTTTGTCGGATTTTAGGTGCCTGAAAATAAGTTGTTATAGCATATTTATAAAAAAAAATTGCTGTTCGCTATTGCTTGGGGCAGTATAGCTATGCCAAAAGTCATGGTAAACAAATGCAGTAAAAAGATTGACTTGCTGTGCTAGGTAACTAACATAATGACTTTGATCCATATAGTAATAATGGTGAACCCTGGAAGGAGCAATAAAGTCCAGTACTTTTTAAGCTTCAGGAATGGTTGATAATGTTTGAAAACAAAAATTGAAAGAACAAGGTTAATGTATCAGAATATCAAAGAATAAATATTGTATGATTGTTCCAAATCAAGTGGCAAAGTTGGCAATATTATGACTGCTACAGCTTATGTTATACCAAGAATGACTGTCATTTTTCACTTCATTCGAATTCAATTTCCTTGAAAACATGATGTGATGGAAGATTTCTGTTGCTGAAACTTCATTTAGTATTAAAAAAGCCTACACGACGTCAGGTTATTTCATAATTAAATTCTGTCGAATAATTTTATTTATGGCTAGTTTGATTTTGATTCAAATTAAAATATATCCTTCAGTGAAATGGCTGAACTACCAGTCGAAGTGCTAGTTACTACAATTGTCAGAAAGATAAACTATGATTTAAAGACCAGATGATTCGACCCGTGACCGTAGGAAGGACGATAGGTCTCAGTGCCAATGGTATCCAGACACTCAGAAGTTGAATTAGCGTTCCTCACCTTAACCACAATGTCCATTGTCTCGACGAGATATCTATTAAGAATTTGTTTGGATACCAATAGGTGAGCAGCTTCATTTACTTCATCTTCGCAGCGGCCGATGGCCAGAATGGCAGCTAGCCCAAGTAGCACAGCGGAGTACTTCATTTTCTGAGGAAAGAATAATGCGGCATATATTAGATTATTCGTGGAAAAATTGTCGCAATTTACTACTCCGCGTACGTTGAAATTACGCGAGCATCCGCATGTCATATGTTAGCGAAAGGTGAGGTCGAAATCGCGGTGAAATCGGTGCGATAAATCCGGGCCGCTAATAGAGACTGGAGTTGTTATTTCGAAACGTTGAATAATTGAGCCAGATTTTAGCTTACAACAGGATCGTACCGGTTGATCAATTTTATTCAATAATTATTGATAAATGTAATTTTCCTTACTTACTGTTATCGTAGGAAGACGATAGTCACCCTATGACCATGGAATAACTGGATCGACTACGTCGGTCCTGCAGGGTGCATAGGTAAACTGTCGAAAGTTCCAACGGCGCCGCGTCGCCTGCCACGTTTCCTCGCGAGCCGGTCAAACGGGGGAAAATGTCCACGCCTGCGCTTTTTCCGGCTCACTTTCGCCGGTGCGCACTTCCGTCTGAGGCCTGTGCTCCATCGGTAACGGAGAACTGACACTACGGACACAACAAGGCGTTACACTTGACAGGTGTCAGTTTTGTCAGAACCTGCAGCGAATGATCAAAATAAATACACACAGGGTGTGCGATGCGATTGATCTTACGCAAAAGCTGATTCATTCGGATTGTAGACTATTGATGTACGAGAGGCAGAGAATCAGAAGAATATTCCAAGCAGGAAAAATTTTGATCTATTTTTCTCAACTGAATTATCATAGGCTGCGATTCTGCAGATTGATAACCTGTTCCTACTGAGTTCGACTCCTATTTATTTGTCCTGAAATGGCAAAGGTATACCTACCCGATCAGGAGCTTGAAACTAAGGTGAAAAAAGGTATGCAAATCAAACTGGCCCTCGATCCGTATGATAAAATTCAATTGAAAACAGTATCATGTTTTACGTTCTACTATTTTCAGCCACAGAGAGGATATCTGAAAATATGCATATAGTGGCCAACGAGCCATCTCTTGCCTTTTATCGTCTTCAAGAGCATGTCAGGAAGGCATTGCCACCTATGGTCGAAAGACGTGTTGAAGTGTTAGTGCTTCAGCAGCAGCTACAAGGGCGCTGTTACGACGCCGAGTATGCTGTAAGTGCTATCAAGGCAATGGAGGGGGCAGGAAAAAATTATGACAATACCTTGGATCTCATTAAGAATGCGATATTCTACAAACAGCAATTGAAGTATCAAGAACAGCGCAGACTGAAGAAAGATGGCTCCAAGGACTCGGTCTACAAGAGGCTTTCAGCTCATATTCCAACTCTGGAACACTTGCCTGATGAGATATCAGACGTCGTTAGAGAGACTGCAAATAAAGTTGAATCTATGATGAACCATGCTAGGCACTCCACCGACGCTCAGAAGAATTCTAATTGATAATTTCTCTTTTGAATCGTTGATGGATTCATTCAATTCTGTATATACCAAATCATTCAGGGCATCATCTGCTTCGATACTTGAATTTTTTTTATCTTATATTCTCGTGCTTGCTTAGTGTTCAAATATATGATTCCTTGCAGCAACGATAGGTGTTCTAATTTACTGTGTAATAATAGTTCATAGTTTTTGTTACATTGTATTCGCATAATCTGCACTTTTCTGATAGGAAATTATGAAAGCTGGGAGTGAAAATTTTTGGGAACAGGTATATTCAAATACTGTGATGCCTCAGTCACATACAATCTTAAATATTAATCTTCAAAATGTATAAGATTTGGGTTTTAGTGAGAGTATTCACCTTATAAGGCATAATTTATTGTGTAAGTGAGGAATGACTGTTGTCAATTTTAAAAATTATTGGATATGTTAAAAGTTTGAAATTTAATTTTCAACCACTGAACTTTTGAAAGTCGAGAATTGCAAATTGTATCAATCGTTGATAATTAACAAAAAAATTAAAATTAAAAATTAGAAATTAAAAAACAGTGAAAATAAAGCGTTCGACATTTGTGTCGAACAGCTTAAACGAACGTAATTGGCCAAGTAGATTATAACCATTTCCAACATGCCCAATTAAAGACTCAATACTTCGGGAAAAAGTGCACGATTGGTGCGCCAGTCGAACTATTATTGGTCAATGAACTCGGAAAACACGAATGGGCGGTGAGATTCGCTCGTTGACAGATTAATGAATGAATAATTGCGCGAACAAGTCCCGAATTACAAATAAACTAAGCGAGCGAGCATGAATGAAGCGGATAGTAAGCAGCTGAGGAAATCTGAGAGATCGGTTACGACGACGGATCAACAAGTGGTTATTGATATCAACGTCAATAACGAACGGGAAGACGATGGCGATGAGGAAGAGGTTGACGAGGTCGAAGAAGACGAGGAAGACGAAGACGAGAATGACTGGTGGGAAAGCGATGCCGCCTCGAGCACTGGGTCGTATTATTCCGACAATGATAGGTATTTGATAGTTGCCTGACTTTTGGCGCCTCATAATTAGTCTCATAACCTCACTATGAACACAGGATAAAACGTATAATTGTAGTTCAATCGTCGAGTGGGATTCTGCGATCAAATGGACTGGAGAGGTATTCTATATCGAATCTCTGCCTAGCAGCTTAGCCGAAACCCGTGATGACCATTCTCCGCTTTGTCGTGAACCCAAATCCTTATCACCAGAGTTAACTAGGAGACGCAGCACCAGAGCTGGCAAGCTCATGCGTCTTATAAGGCGGCGAGAAAGCAGAAGATGCAGCGTCAGGAACAAAAAGACGAGAGATGTGACTGGGGAGAAAAGTCATACCTTGGGTGCAAATGAAGCAAAGTTTTTTCAAAGAGGAGGCACTGCCCAAGAGACTACTAAGGAAGTTACATTCAGGGACAGTGAGGTAAGTTGTGTAAAAAGCTAAGCGAAAGAACCTGACCCCCATAAGCATATAGGTGATATTTTCAGGCAGGTGAAATCAAGGAAGTTACAGTCAGAATTGATCCTGGCAAAAGACACAAAATGGGTAGACGAGCTTCTCTGTGCGAAGCTTACCTTGGTATTGTACCAGGCGCCTTTTCTGACAATATCAGAGTCATGGTTGCAGGTTTTGTTCCTGGGGGAGAAGCCATCAAAGATAAAAACATCAAGATTGGTGATTGGCTAAGAAGCATGGATGGCAGAGAAGTGAATATTGAAAACTTAGAAAGCTTACTGTCTGAAATTCTTGAGCTGCAAAATGTAAGATCGTGGAATGATTTAGATTATATATGAAATTGATTACTTGTCGGTTAAAAATCTTCAAAATTCTAATTACATTTCTTAGGTAAAATTAGAACTGCAAAGAGTTGCTGGTAGTGAAATTGGTAAAACTGCGTTGGAAAGTAATTTTGACAAGGTAAAAAATGATTACACGCAAGTAAATCCATCTGTTGATTACAACTGAGGTGCATATGGTACTTTTCATTCTACAGCCACAATCGCCAATGGTGCGTCGATTGGTATCGGAGGAGGAATCCCATCCATTGATGGAATCGCTTTTGAAACACTCTGTGGGTATAACATTTATAAAGACAACTGGCCTTTCTGAAACCGGACCAGAGCTTCAGGATGTTCTATACACATTTCCGAGGTCGTGTGATAATAGTACTCAGTCTATCCTGTGTCGAGCAAGAGGGGCATTCGCTACCCTCGATCACATGCTTCCTGGAATATCGGGTCCTCGTCCAATAAGGTTTTTATTTTGTAACTATACTTTGTGAATATTATAAGAATACAAATTCTGTTATTTATTATTATTCATTTTTTTACTTATATGACCGTTCATTCAATCAATTAATATGTAATCTAACGTTTGACCATATTTTTACGTTCTAGCACATCTACTTGGTTTGAGAACAAACTGATCCATATTTCCTATGTATCCAAGGGAGAAGAATTGCTTTTACTAGCACTGCCAGAAAAATTGTAAGTTGCAAAATGAAACAGTTTTTTATTTTGTTTTATTAATTCAACACATGTAAACACTTATGCATTTGCAGTTGCTGTCTTCAAGAAACATTGGAAATAACTGAAGATGTTGTACGAGTTCTAGAATTTAGTTATCGGACTTTGGGGGAGTGTTTCACTCCAAAAGAATATCATTCCACTTTAGACCATTTCTTCTCATTGCTGTTTTGGAGACTGAGTAAAGAATCGACGAACGTAGCTTTTACAAACGAATCAAAAAATGATTTGTCATATAGTTTAAAAGCATCAAATTTTCACGATACTTTGCCAGCTGCACGTTTTATCCAATTGCCAAGAGATGCTCAAATCCAAATAGATGCGGCTTTGAACGAAATGGAAGCTATGGACTACAGAGATTGGGTGATTGAAATATAAATTCTGATCACTTGTAAACTGGAAATATGTACCAAATTTCTGTCGTATTATTACCACACTAGTCACGGATATGTTATTAATTCTTTCCAGAATGAAGATCCTATGGATTGTCAACGCCTTTATACAATTCTTGGAAGTTGTCTATATCACAAAGATTTTCTTCTGGGATCTCATCTACCCCATCAAGATCTGATTGAAATTCATAGCTTCTTACGTCAAAAAGGATTACTGAATTTAATCAAAAACGAACCCGTGAAATCTTTGATTGTATGGAAGGAAGTCTATCCTTTGTCGTGTAATCGCGGTCATCTGCAGCCTGACGTTGAAAACGAAAAACCCTTTGTACCTAATGGAAAGTGGTTCTTACTCGTTGTTGGTTTTGGTAACCAGTTATTGGCTGTTCTACTTGAGTCTGGAGGATGTACAGCAGAGTAAGGATGATGTTTGATTACATTTTGATGGGCTAGCTGAATTTTTTTTTCGACCTTGTGTTTGAAAGACATTTTACGTAACCTTGTGAATAAAACTATTTCTGAACATCCTTATTTTAGACTTGAAAACAATGCCAGCCCAGATGTATTTTATGTAGAAGAGGCGCAGGAAACTTTAAAACACGTACAAAAAATCGGTATACCAACATTGGCTGAGAAATGGATCGCGGCCAATACTAGATCAGGAATTGAGCTAACTCAAGATGGGGCAGTGAACAAATCTATTCCTAGCATTGCCGAAAATTTATTTGGTCTGGTAAAATCAAACGACCCTCGTTCCACATTGCCAAAAACAAACTCTGTGGCCAGTAAAAAGAGCCCGGAAGTATCATCCATTTTAAAAAGACGCAGTCTCGAACAGAGTACTATCTCCTCAGGATCTGGTATGCATTTCTAATGCACTTGTTTGCGTAATTTTCATATAGTACACATGCTCTGGAATGTTCTCAATTTGAGTGGTTTATTCATCCACAGTCTATTCTTTGCAAACTTCTGAAGATTCTACAAGTCAGGGAACTGGAGCAGTCAGTGAAGCAAGTGATGATGTTGCTCCAATCCTAGGCCGACGTGCAACGAGAGAGAGAATAAATAATACGAATTCTCGACAATCTGATGGCAGTGACTCTGACATGGATTATGATCGGGTGAGGTGTTTAAAAAATAGCTAAGTTTTCATAATAAGCAGTAATACCATAAGATGTTAATTAACCGTGTTCTGATCTGTTTCAAACGTTACTTTTCTTTGTAGAATGAGAGTCAGCCAAGTACAATGGATATAACAGACATTCGTCAAAACTTGTTGACTCAAGCAGAATATATAGTGCCAAAAAAGGTGAGCGCAGGTACCGAAGACACTTTGCTTCACTATGTGCATTTAGATACACTTGAAGGTGTTTTATTATCTTCGAATGTCGGGATCGAAGGGAGTGTGAAGGATTCAAAAGTTCTTGGATTCTTCAACAGCGCTGCCCGTGTCATTCATAAACTTCTTCAAAGAACTGTGAGGTTTGAGAAAATGCTCAATCAAGATACGGACAAATCTGTGATTAACAAGAGTTTGATCGCCATCAAGGAACATGGTGTCCTTTTCGAGTGCGAAGGTGATACATACTGGGTAGTTGGACGTTCGTATACATCACCGCAACCTCGAGAACTGTACGTCTGTTATCGGGATTCAGCGCCCCAAAGTTTGATCGAAATGGCATTCAGATTGAATACAATCTAAAACAGTGTAAAGCTTTATATTGTATGCTCATCAGCCATCTTGCCTTTTTATTCTTCACCGTTAATTGAAAACTGTTGTAGATGGTTACGCAATTGGAGTTGAAGTACAATTCTTGCACGTAGTATTTAGTTCTTGTTGAGATAGAATGTGTAATGTATGTTAGTGATGATTTTTAAAATGACAAAAATATATTTTCAAAAAAGAAATTTTGCAATATGTCTGAACGTAATGTATTATTCAAATTTTGACGCTCTACGCGCTAAAGACTACGCGCTCTGTACCGAATGTAAGCCGTGCCAACAGAGAGAGCTTGGAGACAACGGCGACAACACAGATGCTAGCGTTTACTGTCACCACGAAGTAGTGACTCTCACTCTATTCGGCGACTTGGCGGGGGAAACACGTAGTAGTGGACTGATACAACAAGTATGCCCCCCGCTTATCTTGACGCTGTATGGTCTCTGGCTTTACCCGTCTAGCGGCTGCTGTGAGCGGGACACCCCCGTCACCAAAAAAGTCGACTTATTTCCAGACTTCCACATAGGACCGTAGTGCTAGAGGGCGCTACTACACAGTGGGAACACAAAAAGTGCCTGCATTGGTCGGCCCTCTCTTATGGTCAGCACGTTCGGGTGAACAGCTGAACAGTTACGCAGTTATAGCGTATAGTTACGCGTGAGACTGGTGACAGGTACGAGCTCTCTGATTTTGTATCATTGTTTTTCCGAGAAGCGAAAATTTGGGGCGGTACTGGAGCTGATTAGCTAGAGAAAGTTACTACTATTTGCAAGTAAAAACTTCCGATTTTTACCAAATCTGGGCCAATTAAACTGAAACACATTAGTTATGGTTATAATAGTTCATCGGTTATAAGCATTTCTAACGTTACGCAGCAACAATTGACGTAGCGGACCATTGCGAAGATACGCTTGATGACACATTTTATTTTTTTCCAATTTAAGACGCGACTTTATTGCGCTATTATTAGTTCTCGATTGGAAACATAACATTTTTAGTTTCAGTCTGTCAATAACCTTTGCATATATTTTTTGTAACCCGGTATAATCTGCGGGAAATCCACCTGGGTACTGTAGGTCATAGAAAGTATGCCTAACAAATTCTTTTATATTCTTACACCTAGCTAGCGAAAAGATACATCAGCTTTGAAGCCTTTGTCTCTTACCATTCGAAAACCATGGAGCTTCTAGTTGGGAGAAATGGTAATTTCTCTTGCGATGACAAAACTCTTGGGATAGACATAGCTTGCCTGAGTCTAATCAATAGCAACAACGGCAGCATAAAATTTTACGGACAATCGACAGAGTGCTTCTTGGTACGTAATCTAACAGGAAAATCAAATTTGGTATTCTTTACTTATTGTCATGATTTTCAGTGTAATGGAACACTACGCAGTGTCTTACCTGGAAACAGCAACACAACACTCTCAGTAGACACAAAGCATCCGTATCATGTTTACTATGTGCAGGATGGGTTGGAATACTGCCAGTGGGTATATTTTGCAGCATACTACTGCAGCTTTCTATTACATATACCAATCAATTTTCTTATGGACATTAGCAAAGATTCAGGAGATTTATAATTGACTGTCAAAAGTTGAAAAAATGTGTAGAGATTTGGTTAAAGATTGAAGATCTATTCAGAATATACAGGATAACTGTACCAGTAATTCAACAAGCACCAGTAAATGACCAGGTGTAGGAAAAGTATACCATACAATTTTATTTAAGATGTTAGACAAATATTTCCATATGTTTACATGCATAATGTTATTTTCCATAGCAGACCTTCAAAATAGAGAAATTATTGCTATGAATTCTGCAATAATATATGATTTTTCAGTACCACTTTTAAATTCGAGGAGCATGGACACTATGAAATGAACTTGACGGATCGTAGCTGCTCGGAAATTTATACCACATATCAACCACCAAATCCATATATGCGTAAGGAATTAAGTATTGCAACTTTGAAAAAGCTATATTGGAACTTGGAAGTTCTGTACATAAATATTTTTGCAGCAATTTTGGCAGCATTTATGCTCATGTTTTTCTTCTCGGCCACATGGGCACTCGGAACATTTGTCGTTCGCTCCGGACTAATGACCAGATTTTTAAGGAGAGATGTGCCCGAAGTTCAGAGTGTGAGTGGATATTTTCAAGAGAAAGTGATTTATAATACTTTGATATTACTGATGTTTGGTATTTTGTATTTCAGGATCTGGGAAGACTGCAGGAAAACGAATCTTCACCTAGGCCTATAGAGAGGGTGACCAGATTTAGCACTCGAGCGAAATTTTTGGACACCTTTCGTGGGTAACGTATAATTATATAATGGGGCATTCAATAAATAATGGCAACTCAACCGATGAATTTCCTTTTTTTTTTTATAACATTCTCCATTTTCAAAAAAGCATTCCTGAGTTTATTTAAATATTTTCCTACAACTATTAATTTCTTATAATTATTCAAACTAATCTAAAAATTAGCATTATTTAAAAATCAGAAAAAATTCTGAAAAATTTTATTTTTCATTTCGATTATGCAGACATTGGCCCACGATAGGGGGATTTTTTTCGATTTATTCTTAGCACTTTAAACATCTTGAACAAACAAAACACTGTGTTACAACATCCCAAAAATGTTTAACAAATTTTTTAAACTAAGCTTATGTGTAAGGGCAACCAGTTTATCCTAATGTAATTTGTTTCGAAGGAATTTTTTCCCAGTATTAAGATTTTATTGATAATATTCAACAACAGTGGGGGTAAATACTGGTTTTCAAGTAAGACTAGTATAAAAAATAAAATGATTACGAAGCACTCTGTTAGGTACAAGAATCTCAAATTTAGCTAATGGTTCAGGTCAAACCGGTTTTTCCTCATGTAATTCAAGGATGAATTTTTTTCCCAGAATTGCGATTTTATTGATGATATTCGTCAACAATGGTGGGGGTAAATACTGGTTTTTCAATCATAGCCCATGGAATGGAATAACACTGGCAGACTTGGTGTTGCCATTGTAAGCATGAAACAAACCTCTACAAATATTCTTGTTACTTTCAGTCGAAGTACTTTTTTTGATGATCTCCAATTTTGTGATTGATTTTAGCTTTGCATGGATCATGGGATTCACCATAATAATTTCACTGCGTACCCAACTTAGGATATCTATATCCCGAAGCAGGATCATTTTACGTTGTTTTTGTCGATCTGTAACTTTGATATTTCTTGGCCTGGTTATCAACTCACTAACCAGAACAACTGAGAATTGCGTAATTCTGAAACTCAACGATCTCAGATTTCCAGGAATCTTACAATTATTGGGAGTATCGTACTTTATCTGCGCGACGCTTGAAGCTATATTCACCAAGGCGCAACGAACTTTTCAGGTTGGCTCTAAAACTGGTTTTTGAACTGATTGTTTAATATCTATGATGAATCATTAGTCGATCTGCTGTGATGTTTATGCTAATATTAACAAACCATTGATGAGGGAGGATTCTGTTATTCGCAGTATGACCGACTAAAATTTCTCCAAGACATTTTGGATGCTTGGGCGCAGTGGTTGGTTATTATTGCCATTGCAACCACACACTTGCTCCTGACGTTCCATCTACCAGTTCCTGGTTGTCCAAAAGGATACTTAGGACCAGGTGGACTTCATGAACATGGAGCACATGCTAATTGTACTGCAGGAGCAGCTGGATACATCGACAGAACTATTTTCGGTAACCATATATATATGAAGAAGTCCGGAGTTTATGGAAAACACCCACCCTATGACCCTGAAGGTTCGCACATCCAATTATTGACTCACGAATGTATCGTTGTTACATACCTACAAAGTTCAGACTGCTTATAATGTGCTCCTTCTTATCTCTCATCTAGGAATTATGAGCACCATTTCAGCTGTGTTACTGGTTTATATGGGTGTTCAAGCTGGTAGAATCATGCTAACGTACCACCAAGCAAAGTCCCGTGTGATTCGTTGGCTTTTGTGGTCTGTGATTACGGTAAGATTACAGCTATTGATCACAGATATACTGAACTCTGAAAAAAACCTGTATGAATTATTTATTATTTTATGCAGGGTATTTTGGCTGGTATTTTATGTAACTTCAGTAAAGAAGATGGTGTTATTCCTGTGAATAAATCGATGATGTCGTTGTCTTATGTGCTCGCAACATCTAGTATAGCATTTGCCATGAATACAATTCTCTACATTCTGATTGATCTTCAACATTGGTGGAGTGGAGCTCCGTTCTTTTACGCAGGCAAGTTACCAACTTTTCTGGTATACTTTATTCTGATTTGTTTTGCATTAAAGTAATACGTGTTGATTTCATTCACTATTTTTCAGGTACAAATGCTATATTCTTGTATATGGGGCATTACTTTACGATGGGAGTATTTCCTTGGACCTTGACGATTAATGGAGTTAGGACGCATGCTAATGTATTATCACTAAACTTGTGGACCACGGCGCTTTGGGCCATTATTACTTATGTGCTTCACAAGAAAGAAATTATTCTCACAGTATAGACACAACCCTATCTATTCCACAGTTGAGAAGAAAGTTTTGGAATTTCTTCAGCTCAGAATTCCAAACCATTGGTCAAATAATTAAGTGGAATGAAAAAAATGATAATCTAATTTTAAGCCTGTCGTTTTGGGCAATATACACCCACTGTTTGTACTAGCCCACATGTATAATTTACTTTAGCGACTCGTTCCAATTAGTAAGATTTAATTTTTGACAGAAAAGTGTTTGAGTTAATAACCGACCATGTTCGTCAGATTCATTCAAACTGGTTTGACTGATTTTGGCATTATAACACGCTAAGCATGGCGTCAGTCTCAGGGACTGACAGTGAACTTTTTGTTAGGCGAGCGTCGGCTCAGGATGTAGTCTGAACGGAAAGCACAGCAAAATCGGCTCCACGGTTAGCGTTTTAATCGACGATACTTATGTTAGATGTAATTATTATTTTACCGCTTTGGACAAATCCCATTTAATTTGGGTAAATGCTTGTTATTGGTGTTGTAGTTTGAGTAAAATATAACATATGTAATTTTATGTTATTCTCCAACACTATTTACATATTCATACGCATGCATATGCTTGCGGTGCATTTTCAGTTTTGTTATAAATATTTTGTTTCAACCAAGCTGTTAAAATGAGGTGTGGCATCTCATGATACCGATAATTACTATTGACCTTTCAGTAACAGAGATATAAAGAGAATAGGCTAAGAATTGAACCAATTCAGTTTATATTAAGATATAGTTTCTATTTACGCATTTCGTTTTGTGATACAGAATATGGCTGAAAATATTAGTATTTAATAATTTCATAACAATATAGATCTCAACGCTAATGAGGTCTTGTATGATTTCTACCCAGATATATCGAATTAATAAAGAACGTTATATACATATACGTATGCACTATGTTATGATGCGCATACTTTCATGGCCTGGAATTATCACATTTTGTGAATCTTTGGCATTATGAATTCCTCTCTTCCGGTTTTTTGTATGGAAGTCCAAGTTTACTGAAGATATCCTCTTCACTTGTGATTAATTCAGCATTCCCTGGTAACCCTTTAATAGAAATTGTAAAAGGGTCGATTAATCTAAACTTTAAAGTTGATTGCCGGATTTTGCATGTTGATCCGTACCTTCCAATGTTAGATGTTTCAAGGTATACTCGTTCAACGTAAATTTCTTTTTAAGTGCGTGTGCCCGCATATTTTTATTGAATAAATCACTGCCGGTAAAATATAATACGGCACAGTAGTAGTGATCGCTGGGAGTAACTCTTATATCAAGTCGGCGAAATGGTTTACTCGATTCTGCTGGATCTCGGCAAACACCCTGTTTGAAAGCAATTCCAATTTTGACAATGCTTAAGTCTGTGTTGATGCAAATCAAGATATTCTTTGTTAATATAGCTGCATACCATAAACTTTGTGTTGCCGATAGAGATAGTCTCTGTGATTATTCCCTCCTTTTCAAGATATTTAACAATATTTTTTAGCATACCGCCTTTATTTTTCGCATCCATACTTTCGGATGTGAATTTTGGATGTGTTATCAAGACGTCAATATCGCCGCTCTCATCCTTTCCACGTCTATAACTACCACAGATTGTAAGTATATACTCTTTGTCTAAATTAGCAATCACTGATTTGAGACTGGTCTCGAGTCGCCGCACCTCTTCCCTTGGAATTTTCTGTTCAAAATCTTGAAAGTACCTGCCAAAAATTAGAAAAAATTATTGCAAATACATCATGAGGAAGAAAAAATTTGAAATAGCTTGATTAAAAATTGTTTCGAGATTACGAAAATGGTAGGGAAGATTCCAAATGTAGTAAAAATCATACTTCAAACCAATTTTCTGATGATGTGTTAATTTATCTTGGTTTTTTCTCAGGTCTTCCAAAGTCTTTATACCAGCATCTACCAATTCCTTTGCCTTCGATGGTCCAATTCCTGATACCCTGGTCATCAAGTTTATAGGAGCACTGATGCCATCAGCATTAATCTGAAAATGACAAATACAAGGTTAAATCCTAATACAGCTGCGTTATGAAATTTCATTGTTCTATAGAGTTTAAGGATATCGATATTGACCTACACATGTTACTATAGATTGTGGCTGACGATAACTTACTTTTTCAAGTTTTTGTAATTTTCCGGTTTGAAGGAACTCATCAATTTTTTTTGCGATCTTCTCTCCAACCCCTGGCAACTTTTTTGCCTCTTCACCATTCTTCACTCGGTATGATAGTGCAGCCAAAGTTCCAGCAGCTTTACGGTAAGCGTTATATTTGTAGATGTTTTTACTGACATTCCGCTCGTAATTTGCTAGCTCTGCAAATTTTTTCATACATTTTCACTTTGGATAAAATGATTACCAAACTTTCACCCAGTAAGTGCGCGTCAAAGTTCAATGAAACTGAGGCGATGTATACCTATCAGAAAATCGGAGAGATCACTGTTTAGATTGTCTGCGTTGTCGGGTGCCTTTCGTTTGCTCATCTTTCTTGTATTTTGACAGGGATCTCAAAATTATTAATCGCCAATCGCCGTGAAAGCAATAAACGAACTGTCAAATTGGAGTATAACCTCTACACTTTTCAATTGCTACCAAAAGCTGCAATTTCGTAATCTTCTGCTTTTTTCCTGTCGTTGTGCCCTTTTCAGGAATATGAAAATACGTAGGTTTCGACAGAAGTGAGATGACAATTGTATACACGAAAGTATTTGTCGGCGAGGGCGGCTAGGGATACCATGGTAGTACACGAACCGTAGAACTGTAAGCAATACTTGTTGTCGGCACCACGGAAGATCTTTGGGAACATTTACCAACATACACTATCCGTAACAGAATTACAGAAGCCCTGTGGCGATATCTACTTATGTCCACTGTCGGTAACAAACGGCAGTATGACACTGTTGGTTGCTGATGATACGGACAGCAGCGCTAAAAAAATATTCATTCAAACACTTAATATCGAAAAAAGTGGATCCAACTTGACATGAAACTAGAATTATTATTGGAATTACAGCATTTGAAGTCGAATAATTGTTATCACATAAGTGAAACTGCTCTTTAGTTACAATTTTTATGAAGAACCACTGCAGCTTATTCGAAATTTATTTTATTTTGAAAGTTCACTAATTAGAAAGATCCTATTTACTACGTATCTCTTAATCTTTCAGTTGCTGCCTCCTGTCAAGGTCAACCCCAACGAGGAGTTGTTACGACCAAAGCTACGACAGTGTCCTACGAGTTTATACGCTATATTTTGAGGAAACGAGTTGTACACTGTACAGTAGCATACAGCTGACTGTGAGAACATAGTGTAAGGATTTGTGACTGGGATGCGCGTCAAAACGTGGAATTATCGCGCTTTCATGTCTTATAATGCGTGATAATTCTTATTTAACGTATCGGTGTATTGATGGGTTGAGACCGCAGAGATCGTGTTAATCTAATCTCAATATCGTCAAGTACATATTCTTGTGAGAATAATACATGCAATCGATGAAATGTACAGCGCTATAAGCGAATACATCGGCTGCGACATAATTTTTTGATTACCGCGTCAGAGGGCGGTAATCGGAGATAATGGACGAATAGACCTATAGTAGACGATCAATCGTCCCGACGGAATGTCTGTTGTCTTAAATTATTAATTGTTCGGTATCAGAGTACCGCGGTGGCAGCATCATTGTAGTAGTGAGTTGAGACAAATCGAAACATTATACATGAATTAATTCAACTGCGACGCCGTGGCCAGCAGTCGCCTTCACCGTTGCCACAGTGAGCAATCATTTAGTACTAGACGGCAGCGCCACATCGTAACAGATTTGGCATTTTCTTACTAAATTGGCGGTCGCTTCAAATAGAGTACATAATAAATACGTAAACACGTTAGCGTTTTATTGTTTTTTTCTTTTTTTTTTCATCTCATACGAACATCACAGTTTTGATTTATAGCGTATC
The DNA here is from genome assembly GCF_021155775.2 of Neodiprion pinetum. NCBI lineage: Eukaryota > Metazoa > Arthropoda > Insecta > Hymenoptera > Diprionidae > Neodiprion > Neodiprion pinetum. The sequence goes on along the minus strand of NC_060236.1, from coordinate 25,643,318 downwards.
GTATGAGTCACAGCTTTGACTTATAAAACTATACAGTAAAACAATAGTTTTTATGTACTCTTACACCACTGCTTAAATATTTTGAACACGATTTGCGCGGAATTCGTCGAAAACATTTCGTCGATTAACAGATCGTCCAACCCAACACAACTCAATCTACAAAATTGTCATTTGATGAATTGGTTGTTTGCCTTTGTTACTCGACGCATTATTTTTTCTCAACAACAACGCAACATTCTCCAGTCTCCAGGTGGCGCGATAGTCAGGAGTTTACTTTTCCAAATGAGGGTTTCATACGTTTCTGAGTCATTTTCGTATTCGGATACTGAAATTGAAAAATGTAATAAATACTTTAGAAACGTATCAGATTTAGTACAATGATATTAAACTAGTGACGTTCGTCGCTAACAGTCACCAGCGCGATTATCGCTGTTTATCGTCCACAACCCGACGTTCGTGACACTCGTTTTGGCGTCGAGACGCCTCGGTAAAGCTCGGCAAGCATCGCAGGCCAATCGATAGCCGGTTCCCGGAAGGTTTCGGAGGGGGGGGGATGTCGTCAGTGTCGCCACACTCCTCAACGGATCCGGCAGCCCGGCACTACTTGCCTCCCACCGCTGAGCCTGGTCTCTGTTGAAAGTTCAAGGAACGAACGCGTCTACGGGCGCGGCTTGCGTCTCGAAGTGGCGTTTTACGTGGAACAATGTCGTCCCTCGACTATTTGGATTTGTGCAGATTGTGTCTAATGAAAGATCGTGTGTCCGTACCGATATTCGAGGGTGAGGGTGATGTCAGGCAGATTTTTTTAAAGATTGCGGCCTGCTTGCCGGTCAAGGTAAGCCTACAAACTACGCCATCGCTCTATGCCAGCCAATATACGGTCGCCATTTTGTCACGGTTATTGTTTCCTACCATTTACAATGAATTTATCGATTCCGTATGTATCGAGTACACAGCGTGGTTCTCGATCACTGTTCCCGCTATTACAGTTTCTTATCTCGTACGTGAAATGCCGCTTCGGTGTTGCTGTTCTGTGGTTGTAAAATCGATCCTTCTTTTTCTCTGCTCTGCACCCCCCCCCCCCCCCCCCCCCCCCCCCCCCTCTTCGCCCTTCCTCCTTATTGCTCGTACCGCGTCGTTACGGCAGGCGGTCCGACGCCATTCCTAACAAAGGGACGCTACGGCGTCCCGGACTCTATTCCTGTGAATTATGTATATAATTCTACTTTAATTGGCGAATGCTGTTCTAACAACTATGATATGTACAAATAGATGAATATAGACGCGATTCTGAGCGAACTGCATTTTACAAATGAATTTTATTACAGGTTGCACGGGAAGACAAGTTACCTAAAAAGATATGCGACGATTGCGTTTACAAAGTAGAATTACTTTACCAATTTTGGAATACAACGGCAAACGCCGAGAAGCAGCTACTCCAATGGCTTGGCGAAGTTGGCTTGGAGGACAAGCAAGGCTATGTCACTGGCGTCCTAAATCCGGTAATTTAACTCATCTGCCCTAAACACAACAATGTTGCTTCAGTTTGACTGTGTTTGAAACACGAAATCGAACACATGACAATCTCATATTTACTCTTCTATTTTTTTCTTGTTTACCTTGACAATCGTTGTAAACAGTGACCACAATATTTTGGACATGTATGTTTATACTCACTTAATTAAACTATTAATGCAGTATAATTGTTGAGATACATCTTCTGCCAACATTAGAGTACAATTAATATCAAGTTTATCTTTTTTTATTGGCAAGTGTACTGGGTTGTTCATTTGAATGGCTTATGTTCATTTAAATTTTTGTAGTTTTATTTTGCACCAAACTTTTTACTATGCAATTCGAAAATTTTGTCAGTGGTCTTGTATTAGACATGAACTTTTAGAGTGGCAAAAATTAAAAGAGGTGTTAGATCAACATGTATGTAGAGAGATCGTGACACTGCTACTGAGAACGTTCTTTTAAATACAAAATAAATTTTATCGAAATATTACAATGTTTCCCAAATAGGTATAGTATCTGCGATCTGTTTACAAACCCAATCAAAAGCTTGTGTAGGCATTTAGTTTCACATTCAAATCTAATTAACCCTAGTTAATCATTGTTGGTTATCCATAATACATAGTTTTAACAGTATGATTATGACTTTTGTTCGCAGAGTACAATGAAACAAGAAGAAAACAGTTCCAGCGGATTGGGAGGCACAGCAATACAGGTGACTGGAGTTCAACCTGGCATTGGTATAGGAGTTATAGACAACATGGGACTAGGCATGCCGCTAATTATTCCCAGCTCAACACAGCAGCAATTAACTGCTGTGCCAATGGATACAAGCACTGGACCCATCCAACCTATCCAACCTATCCAACAGGCTGTACCTGGTCCAAGTAGTCAACCTGGACATGAACAGATTGCCGAGTCCCAAACTAATGCAACAACGCATCAACAGGACGAGGAAGAGGAAACTAGCGATGATGAAGAAAACTCTGACGATGATTGCGATGGTGATGATGGTACACGAAGAAATTCATTTAGTTTGCTTAATAGTTTCAAAATTCCTAGAATAAGCTCAATGTTTTTTGAACTTCTTTCTAATCTTAATAACGTACGTTGTATTCAACTGACAAGTATGGTGTTCTGATTTAATTATTGATTTCGAGTCTGTGTTTAATTTGAACATTTTGATTTTAATACAGGTCTACCTGTCAAGGAAGAAAGCGAGGAAGATCCTAGTAATAGTAGAACGATTGAACCTACGACGTTTGTAAATGTATCCCTGGCTTGCGACGAAGCGGGTCCGTCCGGCTTGCAGCAGCAAAAAATCGTGGAAATGCCAGAAATGGCTATGCCCCAGACAACCGACGGTGATCCCAAGTCTGGGTGAGTTTTCCTTTTTTTTCTTCACTGCCCTTGCCATTGAGAGCCAAAGGTGTTTCGTTGTGAAATCCACACACATGCGCAAACACTCACTCTTCTAAGTAATGAGGTTGTTTATTTTTCTGAATGGGATTCTGATGGGATATGTATTGGAAACTTTTTTTTAATCATCTTTTCAAACCGAATAGGTTTTTCTTTTGTACTTTCCATGGTTCGTGTTAATGTAAAATTGCGATCAAACAACCTAGATGGGTACTCTGGAGAGTTAGTCACCTTTTAATTGTTAAGGTGCACAGGGCACGAAATGAATTGTGTCCACCTACACACCTCACAACCATCTTTGGCTCAGGCCTTTAGCAATTTGTTCAGTTGGAAAATACTCAGTTGAGAAAAAAAAAAAAGATTATGATTATAGCAATGCTTTGTACTTTTTTTTTTTATGTGTCGAGTCTGAATTGTGTGCTACAAAATTAATATTCAGGCAATTAATAAATTGGAACTACAAATTGCTAGATGCTTTTTATTATAACATATATGATGTATGCGTAGTATAAGAGCATGTTTTTGTATGCTTATATGAAAGGAAATCTGTTGCTATACAGCATAAATAATGTAAACCACAGATTGTTGGTCAAAATTTATTTTTGATCGGGTATGAGAATATTTCAAATTTATGTAAGTTGATGCTGTATATGTGAATATGCATATTCTTTCATAAGGGTATACTCAGTTCCCTTTTTGTTATTTTTCTTTCGATGTTGAAATTCTTGTTTTATGGACAGAGAAATTTCATGTCTAATCCATAGAGAATTTCGATTCTGCCAGCATTGTATCCAATTGTAAATGCTCTCTACTCGATTATTCTTAAAATTTTTGTCTGTCCACAAAACAATCTTATATACGTGTTGTCGATATAACATTACCACGCTTATGTAAGGCACTCAATGCCGCACATGACCAAATTTGGTCGAGACACTGTTTTCTAAATGATGAGCTTTGCCGTGAAAATTAATATAGATGCGATACAGTCGTACCTCGATAGCATTGCGAAGAATATCCCACATGTAGGTGTTGCGATTTAGATCAACGAAATTTGATTTATTTTTTGCATACACAATTGATAAATATTCCCTATTTTTATGGAGTTCTCGTGTGTCTCTCCTGGTATATCGTGTGTGTTGGAAGTGTGTTGAAAATTTTCAAAGAAGAACGATAGCTGAATTTTCTCTGAAAATCTGAGACAGCTCATACTGAAAATTGAAGAAAGAAGAAGGTATTCAAGATATCTACACAACATTGATAATTGTGTCATCAGCAATTACCAAAAATTTTTGACGGATCTTGGATGCAGACAGACGTATCATGTCAACATTTAGAAAAAGGCGAGTATGTTTTTTATTCATTTTAGAAGTCCTGTGCCTTTCCTTTTCATCAATGGTTGCTACATTTCACATATTATGTTACTTATATCTCGATCTTGTACAGTCTGAGGGTTATGAAAATCATGTTTATTATGTTTAAATAATATAGCTTGTGCCATGTCGTGTGCATGTGCATTGTTGCTGCATAATTGCGCAACTTCTTTACGCTATCGTCATACACCTACCGTTTTTACACAATGGAAAATGCGATAATCCGTGACATTTTGTGAATCTTGATCGAGCTTACACTATTAACCATTAGATACTATAACATTTCGTGACATATTTTTAAAAACTCTTGGAAACGTGCATAAATAATGAAGTGATTGGTGTGGTTGCAAAAATCATATTCGGGAGTTGAGTGATGAAATATGCACGAAGAATTCATCCTTTAATTTGGTGTACCGTATAAGAAGAAGATGTTAGACGTGCTTCAGTTACTGCAGAGATGTGCTGATAGTATTCGAAGGTGAGAAAAACATGATAACTTGAATTATCAATTTATAGTATTCTTATATTTATATTTTCTTGATCTTGACTAAGGTTTCATTTTTACTGGTGGTACCATCGATATGCATCCTATTCCTGCAATTTACCTCCTATTCCTGCAATTGACTAATTGTTAAATTGTAACTAAGTTTTTTTCCTTCCGTAAAACGTCACGTGTGTTGTTGCTAAATTGAAGAAATAAGAAGAAATGAATTTTCAACGTAGTGCTTACGTGTATCAGAGAGAATTTAGTTTTCGATGGCCAAGCATCAATACGTATTTGATTGAGGTGAATGTGGTGATGCTAAATTGACACTGCTGTGTTCACGACAGGTACTAGACAGGCGTTTGTAGTTAATGCTTGGTAGTGATTTCCAATGTCTGATGAAACAGGGTAAAATGTGGAAGATAAGAATTTGCGATGGAAGGCAATGAAAGTTTGAATACGGAGATGAATATTGAAATGTTCAAGCTGTTAAATTTATAATGGCGCTGGATACTCGAGAGTCTCTCTGAGCCGAGCCATTGAGATAGTGTACGGCAACGCAATGCACTCGCACAACCACATAACACATCACACAAGCATCTCACTCGCCTGCTCGTGTTGATGTCAGAATTAGCAGCAGTATCGCGGCCATTGTTCTTGAGTTTATCCTTTCAGGGAAGACGAGGTATTCGGGGGTTTGTCAGGGATGCTGCGACAAATACTATCACCCTCATCCCCCGAGTGCGGTGAAGCAGCCATCGCATCGATATCGATTAATGACCAGCTATGTTATCGTGGTAATTACACTGCTCTTGCCGTTGTACCCACTACGTTAGACACGGTACGCAGTGACTATCCACAGTCGTCGACTTTTGAACGTAATCATATGTTGTCCTCGTCTTTGCCAGCTACTTCGTACGCTTGCCCCACATGTGGGAAGGAATTTATTACCCGTTTCAAATTAAATTATCATACGAGGACTCACATGGAGCGTAAATTTGGATGCATCGTGTGTGGAAAGACCTTTACGACTCAGCATCATTTAAAAATGCACGAGGCAATGCATTCGGACGTAAAACCGTTTACTTGTCAATTATGTCCTGCCACGTTTCGATATCAAAAACTTTTAGATCGTCATACTAAAATGCATGATACGGATACTGCTAGACCTTACTCGTGCTCTCTTTGTCTAATGCGTTTCGACACAAGGAACAATTACAACCACCACGCTAAATCTCACAAATCAATGTCGCGAACCGACACTATGGATAGTGTAAGACTAGGGGATATGAACTTGGCTGAGGTCTCTTCTATTGCTACCTCCACAAATGCGCTATCCTCGTCAGCTTCGTTCCCTTGTGAAGTGTGTTCCCAGGAATTCCCATCTCTTGATTCCTTGACTACGCACAAGCTGGTACATCGCTCACGTCCATTAATTTGTGATGTTTGTGGCAAGGGATTCACCCATCGCAAGTATTACGTTGTTCATCAACGTATACATACCGGTGAAAGACCCTACCTGTGTGCAATGTGTGGTAAATCATTTACTCAGGCTTCGACACTTACCGTTCATAGACGGTATCACACTGGCGAGCGACCCTACACTTGTACACAGTGTGGTAAAGGATTCGTTACCCGTACAATTATGCTCAATCATATGAAAAAACACTAGGCAGTCTCAACTGATTTTTCCGTATTAGATTTATTAGATTAAATTTGTAAATTTGTCTCATATTTTGCGTATTTTGCTGAACCTAACTGTAATACATACTTGAGACAATCGGATACTAATTGGTTCGTTTTTGCATATCTGTTGTTAGTATCACATTGAATAATTATTCAGAAATTAGTACAGTTTATTCATAGTTCATATATGGGTTGAAATATTTTTGTTGCTTTGAACTGTAATTCTCATATTTGCATTATGAATTTTCACATTTCATTTAGTCATTTACCTATTGATTAATTTTACACAAAATTTATAAATTTTAGTGAAGCAATACTATTCCACAATTATAGTTTGAACTTATCACATTTCACTGATCAATATTTGTTGTTATTTACTTCTTGTAGGTTGAATAATAAACATTACTACATTCAGAAGTATTTCATTAATATAACCATATATTACATTAATCTATCCGTGTATGAACTCCTGTATTTATTGTTTCACATTTAGGTTGATGTTAAGCATTTCACCGAACTTGTGGTTTCTACAAGGCAAAGCTGAAACAAATAAACGAAGACTAATCAATGGTCACTGCTTGTATAGATTAGCCCTTGTTGCATTAAAAATCGAATCGAACAGCATAGTGTAGCGTCTGATGACTATTGCATCCAGTGACCTCCAGTTCACAATGGTATAACAAGTATGGTAAGTTAACTTTGGTGTGTGCGACGAAATAACGACGATGAAGATCCACAATTTTTACTGGGTCTCTCTTGGAACCATCATTGTTATCAATATAGAATTTCAAGGGACTGTGTAGTTCAAGTTTTTGGTGTGACTGATCGCAAGACAAATCAGGCAATGGGCCCTGTTCTGGAATTAACCTACACAAAAATGGTCTGTCTTGTAATCGCATCAAGATTTTCAGTACCTAGTGATCATACTGTAAATGGGCACGACACAGAGGTGGAGGACAATTGAAGCATGAGTGGATTTCAATCCTTGGTCACACACAGTTTGGTGCGATGAAGGAATTAAGCTTAAATTCAAAGGGTTGTATCGTGAGCAGAATGTATTATTTGGCTCATCTGATTCTACATGCAAGGTGTGTCGTAAAATAATTTAATGTTCATTATTTTGTTTTCTTTTACATCGAAAATTAATGAATATTTATTTGTGTCTGAAGCTGGAAGTGGATAAATGAATATGACTTCTCATACCTTAACTAAACGAATTTTTGATTTGAAATAGTGTGAATAAGAATCGTGTATACGTGTTTGCTGTTTAATTTTGAGCACATAAGTACGACTGCCTATTTTCATGTTTTCGTATATCATTCTACAGGGACTCTCCATAACTTCCTGTGCTGGAGGGTCTATAATGCCCAGTTTCCTAGCTTTGCTATAAATTATAACGTTGAAGAGCATCGACATGAGTTAATTGAGAATGCTTCTCGCATTGCGATTCCCATTACCCGCGTCATGGCTGTTAGTAGTGAAATACATCTACACGTATTAATGCGTGTGACCAAAAGCCAATTGTAATGACAAGTCTGCATGCAAGAAGTTATGGGAAGTCCACTGTCGTACTACCACTATTACTACTACTAATAATGATGATAACATATATAAAGTTGAACATACCTAAGAAACGAATTCTTTCTACATGGATGGTGACATTCTGTGAATGTGCAGAACATTAATGTCATTGAGTTGACGACAATCTGATTTCCATTGTAGCAGGTGCTATTGCCGCGCGTCTATAGTCTAGATATTATTTTTATACTCTCACCACAGTATTAAGCTGAATAGTTGAATTTCCAGGTAAGCTGGCCGAGTCTCACGTCATTCATGCCCTGTGTCTCTTATTTGCAGATATTTTGTTACAAAGAGCAGCTTGCCTGGTAGCGTGGTGATGTCGCAGGACTGTAGCGGTACCGAAATTACCGGGGATCATGAAATATCCTTGCACGATCGTTTGAATGTGGAGAACACCGTAAGGCTATATCTGTGCACATTGTGCGGGGAAAGTTTCGCCTCGACACAAGCGCTTAGCATGCATCTCGAGGTGCACGATGAAAAATATCCTTATGCTTGTGACGAGTGCGGACGAAGTTTTAAGACCACTTCTGTACTGAGGAAACATCAGCTGATCCACAATGGCGAGAAAACAAACGTTTGTGAAACATGTGGATATTCGAGTCTTCATCGTTCTAATCTTATTAATCATCAACGACGACATCACTTTGACTACAAGTATCGTTGTGACGTGTGTGGCATGGGGTTTTACACGAAGAGTAATTATCAGGAACATCAAACTATACATAGCAGAGAAAAACCGTTCCAATGTCAGATATGTCAAGCTTCGTTCAGGTATCGACAAGGGCTGAGGCTTCACGCTAAGCTTCACCAGCCTGACTATGTTCCTCCTCAGAAAAAACATCACTGCGAGCTATGCAATAAACGATTCTCTCGCAAACAGGTCCTCCTTGTTCATATGAAGACTCACAGCACCGGTGCAGTACAGAGCGAGTTTGTATGCCATATATGCGGTAAGGCTGTATCGAGTAAAACATACCTTACTGTGCATGTAAGAAAACATACGGGGGAAAAGCCCCATGTATGCGATTTGTGCAACAAGGGTTTTATATCACAAAATTATTTGAGCGTCCATAGGCGAACTCACACCGGCGAGCGCCCTCACGAGTGTACCCATTGCGGTAAACGGTTTACGCAAAGAACAACCCTTGTTGTCCACCTTAGGGGTCACACAGGGGATCGTCCCTATCCTTGCAATATCTGCCAAAAGTCGTTTGCCTCAAAGACAATGCTCAATTCCCATCTTAAAACTCATGCTAAACAGAATGCACGTGCCCAGCAAGAGCAGCAGAGAACCGATTCATCCGACAATATTATGATGCACAATTGAACAGGATTGTCATATTTATACGTCTGCATCGACTCGTAAGATATAGCTATACTAATTCGGTGTAGGATATTTTAGTTTTCAGTAACAATCGAGCTTTGTTTTAATCATTTTTTTTTTTAGTTTTAACATTTATTGCGTGCCCCTCATAGATGCATCGTTATCAACTTAGTTCACGTATATTATCAATTTTTTACTTAATTTTTTTTTATTAGCGTCAAATATTCTTGGTCTGAAGAAAGTGGATACTGAATATTCTATATGGGACCAATGTGAAATATACTTTTGTTATGTCTATTGCTCGAGTAGTTCCGTACTGGAAGTAATGCGTTAACTTTAACTACAGATTATCTCTACAAGTGTTCCTTATCACTTATAAATTCAGTCCATGCTTATAACTGCAGTACTGTCAGTCGATACTCACTGCTTCGAGAGAAGAAAAGATATATGCAATTATTGTAGCTCCGATTAACTTTTTCTCTACTCTGACGTTTTTTTTTATTCAGCTTTCATTACACCCTTGCCAGAGGAGCGATCATGGAAACCATATGTCCGGCTTATATTCTTTCCATTATATCATAGTGAGAGCGAGGGGGATGCACGGGTGCTGGATTATAATTGAATACAATTGGAACTTTCGGATTGGTGTGACTTTAACTGGTGATGTTTGGTCTACTATTCTCTCTCAGTAAGTCTACTCCTATCTCAATAGGTGCTAGAACAATAATTTTATATTTGGCACGTTAATGCCACTCTATGTGTTGCTCTCATATTTATACCCATTAGAGTTTGGATATAGCATTTAATTAACATTTTTTACATACATCTTTTTTTTTAGACGCGGGGGGGGCTCTTAAATTGAATTGGGCAATGCCATCTTCGCTAATAATTTTTTTTCGTATCTGTAACTCTACAATTATGAGACATCAAATTATGTAATTAAAGATGAAAAAAAATTAATTGAGTGGGTGATCGGTGACGTAAAGTGTTGATATATCGTTGCTGTTGGGTTATTGTAAGCCTGGACATTAAATTGTACTGTAAATGGCAGGTATTTACTACAGTAATTTTTATTCGCAATTAGCAAGCTCGTTATGTGATTGTATGGTATCTGAAATACAATTTTCTGATACGATGTAGGTTTTGTGTTCAACGAAAAATTTTCGATATTTCAAATCACGTGGAAATGGTACTGAATTTTAAAAGCAAAAACTTGCGATTCACTCTGATTTAAGTACTGTCCAAAGTAGCAGCTTTCCTTTTCCTATATGTTCTCAGATATTCTCATTTTGTTTGATATAGCAATTTATTGTCTTGTTGAATCATGTTAGAAATCATTTCTTCGTAAGTTCTATGTATACTCAAATATATATTTCGTTTCATTAAGATGATTGATTATTTTTCACTGTTTTTTAGATTATGTTATACTCATAGCTTAATCAGCTAAAAATAAATTTAAGTGCATATTTTGATCACTACGATAGAAAACTCTGCGAATATCATTAACCACGACACATGGGATCGTGCTGAAACTAATTTTCCCTTCAATTATTGGCTCGCCGTAAAAAGTAACTGCATCTTTTTTTTTAACTTCATATCAAAGGAAAGGATATGCTTACAAGAGTTTCCACACTAAAATGTGTCTTAAGTACAATATTAGGCATGTTCGATTATGGTTTTCGATCTAGCTCTGGGCAGCTTCGGAGTGCCCTCGAGTTTAGACCAATCACAATCGTTGCATGTTAAGAAAGTGCCTCATGATAATCCTTTGTCAATAAGCTCAAAAGGCATAATCGAACTAGCCTGTTTGTTAATAGTATGTATCAAATATCATATGAATATGTATTGGCATTGGTCAAATAAAACATAGTGATTTTACTTGTAAAATATTATTAATGTATTTCTTAAACGTTATTTACCTTGCCATAATTTATAGCTATCGACAAAATTGACAAATTTTGTATTTATTTAGACATGTAGATAATATTTACTGAAGTAGGTCACACGAAGCAAAATTAAATATTTTTTCTTGAGATGTAGACTTAGTTAGTTAATTGTCAGAACACGTATCTTCTAAAATTTATCTTACTTTCAATCAACAAATTTCAATTAAATCCTACTTGCCTTACCATCCTCCACCCATTGTTGCTTATCACTTTGAATGCTCTGCCTCAAGGTATATTTCCTGCACATATAATAGATGCAGTTTACAAATGATAACCATTTTTAACAGATGTGTAATATTAGAAAGTCAGCCAGGAAGTAGGGAAGCCATTGATGGCAAATAACCAAAAATAATAATTGCGGTTGCAGCCAAGAATCTATACATACATTTTGCGTTTCCTGTTTATCGATATTGCACAATATTATTCATATTTGATTTTGTTTCCTGTTACTGATTCAGAAGGAAACTTATACGAGGGTTTCACATTGAGAGCTCGTTTGTCATTCTCTACAGTGTAGTTGAATATTTTATATTTACAGATACGGCACTGATGTGAAGCTCCCCTTTGTCGGCAAAGAAAATGAATCTGCTTCTTGCATCAGACTTTGCCTCGAAGAGAGTAATGTAGGACCAACCAGGGATTCGTCTGTGCGGCAATCTCAACCCTTGCGCGTTCAGGACCTCTTGTTTACCCCTCTTGTAAAAGAAGAAGTCACCGTTAGTGGAAGTCAAGTATTGTCAATCAACGCCCTCATTGGTCATATACAAGTAACGAAGAGGTGCGATATTTGCAATAAAATTTTCATTAATGAGCAATACTTGGCACAACACAAATTAGTGCATGCAAACGGCGGTCGTGGCAGCCTTCTTGATTTGTACCAGTGCAAAGAGTGCAAAAAAATATTCAAAACTAAGAAGGACTGCAATATTCATCTCAGCAAAACACACTCCTCTAAACACCTCTGCAATCGTTGCCCCAAGATGTTTCGAACAGCGGCTGGCCGTGAAGTGCACCTAAATTCGGAACACAAGAAACCTAAGTCTAAGCCTGTGCGCAAGTGTACGGAATGTAATTTCACTTCTTCTGAGTTGGCCAAGTTTCGAGCGCATCGGAAGGTACACTATGAGAATCGGGATTTTTATTGCGAGTACTGTGACTTCAAAACGAAGAACAACAAGAGTCTGCGCACACATGTACGGCTACACACAAATGAATATAGTCTCCGGTGTGACATTTGTTCGAAGGGTTTTCTGTCTCAGAAGGTACTAGATAGACACAGAATAACGCACACTGGTGAACGCCCGTTTACTTGCCAAGTTTGTAACTCTACATATGCCGACAGAAGAAGCTTGCAGCTTCATTCTACGTCCCATGACCCTCAGGGACGTGAAAAAAAATATCATTGTGAAGTCTGTGGTTACTCAAGTTTTTGGAAGGGAGCCGTTAGAGTTCACATGAAAGTTCACACTGGGGTAAAGGTCATATGCCATATCTGCGGCCAAGCTGTTAGCAGCAATCACTATCTCAGTATTCATATGAGAATTCATACTGGGGAAAAGCCATATGAGTGTGATATATGCCACAAAGGCTTCAGGCAGCTGAAAAATTTACTCGTCCATTGCCGTACTCATACAGGTGAAAAACCATATGAATGCAAATATTGTCGAAAATCGTTTTCTCAAAAGACTTCGCTGAAGAACCATAAATGTAAGCCTCTAGTTTAGATTTCATTTTCTGATTCACAATCAAATTTACACCAGAACCAAGGATTGACGTGTATGAACATATCTTCATTTTTCTAATCAATTTGATTACAATTATATTTTATGTGGATTAACTCATGGTAGATGTATCTTCAAATATACAATTGTATCAAGAAAGAGTCAAATAAATTGAGTAAAATTGAACAGACAGCAAGATTGCTGTATCGGTGCAACCTGATAAGTTTTATAATGACAGTGGTCCATTTGTTTATTTATTTATTTTTTTCATCATATTTTTTCTAGCAGATCCCATGCTTGCAAAACCACATGTGTATACTTTTTTACTAAAAGATGAAAATAAAAAAAAAAAAAGAGGACAAATCGAGAAAACTTTGAAGTTGTTGTAGAACTGTGTTATGCTCTTGCAGCAATAATAATGATTGACAGTTGTGCACTTTTCTGTAGTTTTTCTTCGATGTGTTCAATCCCAAAACATACGAATTACTTGCCAGTAACGAGGCTATTTCGAATTGATTTATGATGCGCAGCAGAAAACAATCCCACCTGCCAATAATTATATCGATGCAATACACGCATCCAATTATGTGTCATCCACCAAAGACCATAATATCACAATTTTCGGAATTATAAAACTAATAGTTCGTCCAGCTGCAAAGCGTGCACAGGCATTTATGTTTAAACATTTATGAAATGTTGACATGAAAATAATTACATATTTTGCATATGCAATTTAGGTGGCATGTCTGAAGCAATTGTGCAATTTCGGAGAAGCTGATAGTGCATACTACTTCTATGCATAACTATCGAGAGAAGAAACACATCTATGAGATTCATATACTTGAAGTGCATATCTAGATACATTTCAGTCATAATGACAGCTACTACCTTGTTAAATAGTCGATGTTGAGCGAGGCCTCCCTCTGAAAAACGATTTGTAAAAGATGGAGTTAAATTGCACACCCAAAGTGCTAATACATGTTCAAACCATATGATCCAACTTTACCACAGACACCGAATTATCACAAGCAAATTAGGAGAAAAAACTGAGAGATTCTCATTAACTTGGTATTAGTTTGCTCGTGAGTAATTCAATAAGGACACTTGATTTACAAAAACCAAACATTACACAGATTTGATTCTCACGACTTGCCTTATCCAACTATAAATTACCATCATTTTATGAATCAACTTCTGTCATGGTAAAGGAAATGTTATGGTATATGTACATAAATTATAATAGAAAGGACATTTATTCTGTGCAAACAGTAATGCGATTCTAATACTGTCGTCAACATGCATCCATCTGAATATTTTTTTTTTTTTTTCTTACAGAACAATGGATCTGCAGATAACCAAGCTAACAGACTTTCCGGTAGTCAGAAGTATGAGATTAGTAAAAAAGAGCTTTATCTAACTACAACTGTACTACTTCTTGTACTTCAATCATCAAAAGTGTCTCCCAGATCCCAAAGTTAAGAGACGCTTTCTCACTTGAAATTACTAGATTATCAAGAACGAAAATTTTGTCCAGCTACCACTTGACAGACGATACCCAGGCTGGCAAATATATTTCTCAAAGAATGAGAACGGAAGGTCCTCTGTCGATGAAAGGTCGGCAAAAATGAAAACTTTATCTAACAACTCTGTTATTACTAGTATACAGGGAAGCGGATCTATCTCATAAAGGTTGAAGGTCAAAAATCCTTTTTCACTTATGTGTACAAAATTGGCGAAGAGAAATACATCTAGTTACAAGTTAGTTGACATTGACCAGGAAATCACATCTAATTCCCAGAAAACAAAGGTGAAGGTTAAAGATCCCCTGGCGATTGAAGATATAAAATTGACAAAACGAAAAACTCTATCCAGCAATGTTACAGCATCTGTCAAGAATACCAAACGTATTTCACAGAGGATTAAGGCGAAAAACCTCCTGAAAATCAAAGATACGACATCGACAAGAAAGACGATTTTATCTGATAAAAACGCATCTTCAGTTTGAGAACCAAAATATATATCGCAGAAGATAAATGTTCCGACGATTAAAAGTACGAGATTTTCAATCACGAAATTCTCATCCTGCAGCAACATCGTTGTTAATGCCATCAAAACCGAACCTGATTGGCCAACAATAAACTGTTTGGAAATTGAAGATACAAGATTGATAAATACAAAACCTCGGTCCAGCAACATTACAACCTGTACACAGGAAATAGATCTTATTCCACTGAAAGTAGATCATTCGAATATAAGATTTAAAAAAAGGTAAACTTCAATCAGCAATGAGATTACTATTGCGCAAAAAAGTGGATCGGTTTCTCAGGCAGTAAACCCTGTAGGGATTCAAGATGTAACATTGGTTAAAACAGAAACATTTAGTAAGGATGCAATTACTCCAGCCAAAGAAAGTAGGCGTATTTTGCATTTTACCAGTCATGCGGTAAAAATGCCAACACGCTCTTGTTTGAAAAGGTTGAAGGAAACTATTCTTACGAAAAGACAGGCTCATAATATATCTAAGACTAATCTGACCATCTCAGAGCGTGTAATTTGCCAAATATGTCACAAAGTTTTTAAGAGGAAACAATACTTGAAGAAACATATGCTGCTGCATGAGCCACATTTGAAAATAAAAGAAATTGAATTGGGGGCAGGTAAAATTTCATCTATCTACGGCACTACTGCTTGTACCCCAGAAGTCACACTAATCTCGCATGGTGATGATCTTAAGTGACATTTCGCACAGGTCTCATGTAGGAGTACACGAAAGAAAAAGTATGTTGAATATAAACAGAAGTCTGACCCGATTTTATCAGAGCCGTTAAACTACCAGGCATCTCCAAGAATACCGTTGAAAGCAGACACGCTACACGAAAGGAGAGACAATCCGGAAATTGAAGATATGAGATTGGATGAGAACGAAACTTCGTCCAGCACTCATGCTCCTGATTATTCTCGGGAATACGAAATTCCTTTGTATGGTGATATCTCAGAACTTGTCAAATGTGACAAGTGTGAGAAAATATTTAAAAAGAAAAGTTATTTGAGGGCACATCTATTGAAAATCCATGAGAAAAAAGATCGTCGGAAAGTTGCAAACGCAAAATTGGCAGAAAATGACACTTTGTTAAGTAATGTTATTACCTGTGCTCAGGATATCAAGTGCGTTTCACGACAAAAGAATCATTCAACGAGTGAAGATACAACAAGCTTGACAGAAATGCCACCTTCATGTAACAAGAACAATCTTGCATGTGGTCCAAAATCCTTATGTATTCCGCAGAAGGTAAACAATGCGGAAGTTGAAGTTACAGCAATAGAGGAAACTATATCAAGCAACAAACTCACTGCTTGTGCAGACAAACCGCAACCTTCTTCACGTAGTCTTGATTTAGATAAACTATCAAGCTTGGATAAGAACAACTATGTGATCAGTATATTGCCAAAAAGTCAGGCTGAAAATCGATCAAAGACTGATTCGAATGTCTCTTATTGTCTAAGCTGCCCCATGTGTTGCAAAACATTTAAGAAGTCTAAGCGCTTGAAGTTGCATGTGAAGTTGCATAGTGCAATACACATTTGTCACATGTGTGGGCATAAGTCAAAGTCACTGTACTATTTAAAAGTGCATCTCAGAAGACATAATAAGGAGTTCACGGAGATCTGTAAAATATATAACAAGGGATTTTATGGTAAGTCGCCACTTAGGCTCCACATGACTACTCATGCGGACAGAAGGTCTTGTGTTTGCAAAGTTTGTAACAAATCATTTCACAATCAATTATACCTCAATAGTCACATAAGGACACAACATTCGTCAGAAAGGAGGCGGAAGTTCACCTCCGAAATTTGCAATTTTCAAACATTTTACAAACACAGTTATAAACAACACTTGTCATCTCACACTGGAGCGGCACATATACAGTGCAAGGTGTGTGGGAAGCTTATCCGTGAACATTATATGAAAATTCACATACGTATACACACTAACGAAAAACCAGAAGTCTGCAAATATTGCAGCAAAGCTTTCCGCTCTCGACCATATTTGGTGCAGCACCAAAAAACTCACACTTACGGACGATTCGAGTGTGCAGATTGCAACAAGAACTTCAATCTGCGACGAAAGCTTTCAACTCATCTCAAACTCGTGCACAAGGCTGGGAAATAATCATGATATGCATGGAATATGTAAGAATGCATTTAGTAACGTTACTGTAACGATACGTGTTTAGGAAAAATCGTTACTTCGCATCTTCAGGAATGTGTAAAGTTTGGTAAACTATGGTAAATAAAATATATTCATATTTTGCAAAATCAACTCCTTGAAAGTCATTCTAAAATTGTGCAATAATGATTTTTTCCCTGATATTTCGTTACGTCATCGTTACTAACTTCTGCCTTATTCGAATACGTCATTTAACCCGTCCGCTTACACATTCACGTACATCTACGTACATTAAATTTCCTAGGTAGTTAACATAAAATTGAAACTGAAAGACAGAATCCTATGATTATTTTAAGAGTTGTTCGAGTCAAAAAGTCTCTTGGTAGGTGGCCATTGTGTTTTTTTTATACTCAACAAAAATATAGAAATATCCAACGAAAAAAGAGTAAACACAAATATCAATAACTCATTCTAAATTCATTACATCGTGTTAAGTTTTATTTATTGTATAAATTATCAATCATTCCTTAGAATTTATTTGAATACTAAACGAGTGAGCTAAGCTGATGCGATGCATTTATGTTATATTTATTGGTTTTTCAATTTTATTATTACCTTTTTACTTATTCCTTGCAACAATATTGGGTATTACATTATTGCATTACACGATATTTATTTTTATAGTCTATTTACACGTACAAAGTTGTACTTTGCAAGTCCAGTGAAGGGACCTGACTGATATTCGTACAAATAACTTGTGAAATATTTCCGTCCAGTATATGACTATTATACTTATAAGTAATTACTTACTTATATTTAAGTCCTTTTATATGATCCTATGGTGCGACATTTTCTCAACATTCTGTTGAAAATGTGTACTTGTTTACTCAGGTACATAAAAATAAACACATCTCACTTCATAAATGCGTCATTTGACAATCCAAATCATATGGAAAAAAGTATCGAAAGTTTCAAACACAGGTATAGAGCAGAGGTATAACACTACTGATTAAAGAAATTTGTTAATAGGTCCGAAATTTACGATTTATTAACGTGTGGTACTTTATATCTTTTCATTCCATCATTTTAAATGCAATCTTGTAATCACACATGAGATACTTTACAAGTTGTTGGCCCCATCGATTTTTATCTTTAAAACAATTAGTAAATAAGTCATAACTATCATCATCATCATCATCATCATCATCTTTGGTTTTTTAATAGGTGCATGGTTGATGATATAATAGCCTAATTACCGAAAGTTATGTGGTGAGATGAACAGAATAATATTTTAATGAAATTTTCTAAGCTTTGATACCGATTCAATCGAGTATTTTTTTAGAAATTCTTTTGTTGTTTTAATATTTCCTCACGTTTGGGGACACAAAAATTGACAAACGTTATTATTTACAGGTCTGAATTTAATGATGCCAACGATGTTACCGCTGTTCTTACGAAAGAAGAATCTGAAGAGCTGTTGGTCCAGGATGAGTTTATAGAATTCACTACACAAGCATGCGCCGTTGACAGATATTGCGAGTTAACTACTCATGAAATTATAGACACAGTTACCAAAATACAAACGGAACCACAACCAGAACTACAACCGGAACCAGAATTAGATCTAGATTCAGATCTAGGTTCAGATGTAGATACAAATTTGGAACTAAGACTGGAATCAGAGCTAGAGAATGGGTTTACTATTTTAAAAGAAAATGAGGTCAAGTCAGAAACTGAAACTGAAAGGATAAATACTGGTCGCAAGCGAAGGTTAAAATACTCACAGCGCCGATCAACTTCTTTACCTGCACAACAATCCTTCTGCGAGTGCGATCTATGTGGCAAAAAAATTCGCAACAGTGTTCTATTCACAAAACACAGACAGAATCATGATCGGGAATCATTGGAGAACCGTTGCGAAGAGTGTAATAAGGGTTTTTCCGATGATGAAAAATTGGAAAAGCACAAGGTGAAAGTTCACCAAGAGGATCGACCATTTCCATGTGTATTGTGTGGAAAAGCTTTCAAAACTGAAGAATTTTTGAAGACGCATCTGAAACAGCATAATAAAAGATTCAATTGCGATATATGCGGGATATCAAAAGTATCTGGATATGATTTGCGCCTTCATAAAAAAAAACACAATCAAGAGTATGTCACGTTTTGCGAAATATGTAAGAAAGGGTTTTATACAAATCAGACATTGGAGCGACATTTGCTCACGCATACGGGGGAGAAACCGTTTGCATGCAAAATATGTAACACTCCATATGCAAGCGCAGCCTATTTAAATATGCACATGAAGTCGCATGGAAAGCGGGAGAAGCACAAATGCACAGTATGTAACTTTGAGAGCTTTTGGAAGGCTGCTCTTAAGGTTCACTCTAAAATACACACAGGTGAAAATCAAATAACGTGTAAGATTTGCGGAAAGTCTGTATCAAGTAAAACTTATCTACAAGTTCACATGCGGATACACTCGGGGGAAAAACCTCATATTTGCGAAGTTTGTGGTAAGGCATTCAGCGTAAGAAAGTATCTCATCGTTCATCTGCGAACCCACACTGGCGAACGACCCTATGAATGCAAAATTTGCCAGAAGAGATTCACGCAACAAGGATCAATGAATTCTCACTTCAAGTCACACATCGAGGGAAACAAATAATCGTCATTTTTACTGAGCATATTGTGGGATACCTTTATGTGTCAAGAAATCATCGTCATCTTGTATAACTCGTGAAATTCATACTCTTACAAATTTGTCTTCAGAGTAGTTAGGAATTTGTGGTTAGCAAAATTACAGTAATGGATTTTTATGTGCAGGGTATCTAAAATTTTCTGCCCATGAACAACATAAAGCATTAAACTCTTCCCTTTTTTTTTTACGGAAAGTGGTCTGGGTAAACTTTTCTCCAACGTATTTGAGTACTTGGAATCAACTTCACCGTCTCTGAGGATAAATTTCCTGAAACCCCGTTTTATTTTGTATATTTAAAGTGATGAATCGCTTACCTTGTATCTTCTCAACAAACATAATAATACTTAATTAGACAAAGGTGATTCAAGGATTGAATATGAGTGTATGTATATCTACTGCCCAATTTGAACAAGCAATCGATGGGATACTGTGGATATAATAAATAAACAAATAAATGTACAATTTATATGAAAACTTCCAATTGTTATCTATAAAATGTTGGTGTGTTTTTTAAAAAAATTAAATAGTAGAAAACCGAAAATATTGTATAGTTTTATTCGGTCAAGTTTTTCAAAAATCTAGCTTGTTCGTATGTTTTTGATTATACTTTTAAAATTCCAGGTTTCATTTTTTCGCGGGATTTGGAAGAAATGGAAATGGCGATTCATTCCTTCGAGCTGCAAGGCGAGTACGATCTTCGGGACCTTTTAGATGCGCGATCTGCAACTGTGGATTTAAATCAGGTCCGTCGTTGAAGCAACACGTGTCCAAGGTGCATGGTGCTGCCTTACCACAGAAATTTAAATGCCATCATTGTACCTTTGAGACGGACTGGAGAGGAAACCTGCGCAATCATATGCGCCTTCATGCTAACTATATTCCTAGTGGTAAAAACAAGAAACCATGTGGATTGTGCGATCAGTCTTTTTCAAACACCAAAAATTTACTCAATCACAGAAACGCACACAAACCAACATACTTTTCTCAAGATTCATCTGAACCTCCAATGTATGAATGTGATTTTTGTGGGCTGAAACTTGAAAAAAAAGGACACTTCTCACGGCACAGAAGATTACATGTCAACCGAGTTCGTATGGCATGTCAAGTTTGTCACAAATGGTTCCGGTATAGAGACAAGCTGGATCTCCATGTTAAAGCGATGCACCTTAAAGACCGTCCATTCTCCTGCTTGATTTGTGAAAAATCTTACAAGACCAAATCGATATTGCACAAACACACCAAGATACATGGCCAACGAGTAGTTTGCTATATATGCGGTTGTGTGGAGGAATCTAAACTTTCTCTGAAACAACATCTCAGTAGGCACGACAAGGAGTACAACATGTTTTGCATGACTTGTAACAAGGGGTTTTATGCAATACAGGCATTGAATAACCACATGAGGCAGGAACATGATGGAGACAAACCATTCAAGTGTCACATTTGTGGAGAGACATTCTTAAGTCGGACTTATCTGAAATTACATAAAAAGTCGCACGAACAACCTGTGAAATATAAATGCTCGTTGTGCAACTTTGAAAGTACATGGAAAAAGTCTTTGAGAACGCATACGAAAATTCATTCCGGTGAGAACCTGATGACATGTGAGGTGTGCGGAAAGTGTCTCTCAACCAAAGCCTCCTTTGAAACTCACATGAGAATTCACACGGGGGAAAAACCACACGTTTGTGAAGTTTGTGGAAAAGCATTCAGTGCGAGGAAGTATTTACACATACACAATCGCACCCACACTGGAGAGAAACCTTACGCATGTGAAAAATGCCCAAAACGTTTTACTCAGAAGGGCTCCATGAAGTTACACATGAAGTCCCAACACGTTTCCACTTAATTCTTCAAAGCTGCGATCTTGTACCGTAGTTCTTACGTGATTCACGAGATTCACTAATGCCAACACGTAAGCCCCATCCGTTCTGTTCGTAATTAATGATTGTTTTACAATTGTTCACCCCAACAACATCAGCAAGGACATCGGTGACCCTGTTGTTTGTGAAATATCATTTTTCAATCAGATGAAATCCGGGCAGACAACGATCACTGTTGTAGTCTGGTATTGGTGATTGTACCCCTTTGCAGTTTTTTTTTTTTTTTTTTTATTTTTTGTTCCCATTTACAAGAAATATGGTCACTTGAATTTATATCACTTTTTCTCAAATCATTCCATTGAGCTACATTGTTATTGATATTACTGCATTGTTATTATTTCTGTTTTTGTACGCATGTACATAATGTATGTATGCGTGCTGTTGATTATTTAACTTGGTTAGTTGATTAATTCATTGTACGTTCATTTTCAGGTCAAGAAAATACAAAGAGAATAGCCCCAAGGAGTATGCAGCTACACAACTAGTGCAGTGTGAAATAATTGATGGATCAAAGGCTCCTACTGATCCTTCAATACTTAAGAAAGAATCCTGCAGCTTGGATAAAACCATAGACAATGAAAGTGATAATTTTAGTTCTGAAAAACATGTACCTGAAAATGTTTCATGCCCCGAGTTTGATGTGAGAAATAGTGGAAGATTTTTGGTATTCGTGGATTCAATTCCGGATGAATATGATGGTCCTGAGCCGGTGATCAACATTCATGATGTCGATCCACTGAAGGCCAAAAAACGTCCTCGTAAAAGAATTGCACCAGTTCGCGAGTGGAAATGTAACAAGTGCGACAGAATATGCACTACCAAAGAATTGTTACGGAAACATCGAGTTGTCCATAGTGAGGAATATAAATATAGCTGCGATTTATGTGACAAAAAATTTAAAAGATCAAATGAATTAAAAGTTCACCGTAACACTCATTCCAATGAGAAACACTTTACTTGTAACATTTGCCAAACCGCGTTTAAAATGAAAGCTCAGTTGACAATCCATAAAAAACGTCATACTGCAGAGTACGAATTTACTTGTGAACATTGTCTCAAGGGTTTCTATACGAAGGGTGATTATAAGTATCACAAGTTTGCTAAGCATGGTGAAAGTACACACGTTTGCTCAACATGTAATAAACCTTTTCGTTCTAAAAGTGCCCTGAAAAAACACTTAAAGGTGCACGAGCCGGATTATATTCCCGAAAAACCCAACCAGTGTGAAATATGTGGCAAGATGTATGCAACACAAAAATCCCTTAAAATTCATGTGGGCAAGCACACTGGAGAGAAAAGTTACTCGTGTGATACGTGCGGTAAGAAGGTTCGTAGTCGGGCCTCACTTCGGGATCATTTGCGATTACACACAGGTCAAAAGCCAGTAATTTGCTGCTACTGCAATAAAGGGTTCACGAAGAGGTCAACAATGACTGTTCACATGAGAACCCACACCGGGGAACGACCGTATAAATGTGACATATGCCAAAAGACATTCACACAAAGGACAAGTTTAGTCATTCACCAACGATACCACTCTGGGGCACGACCCTACCAATGCGCAACCTGTTCGAAAGGATTCGTTTCAGGGGCACAACTAAAACTACATCAAAATTCTTGTTGTTGAACATCAATCTTAGCAATAACCTTGTGTTAATCATGCACAGCTGGTTGACCTTGTACCTGACATATTTGAGGGTGTGCGTCACCTGCAGGTCAAGTCAGATTCCGATAACAAGGGTGATCCTAGCAAAATAGAATAAACAAATATATGGAACATGCTTGAAGTGTCATCGGTATTTGTCAACCTGTCACGTACTAAATACTTATTAGTTTTCAAATCAAAAATTATTTAGTGTTTTTCAAGCCTTGCAAAATAGCATTAATAATACCAGCGTGTAAACTTGGATAGTTTTTCTGGTACAGAAAACTTTGATTAGGTTGTGGAAACAGAGTGATTTGTGTTATTTATATCTGGGTCTAAAGTGATACTTGAGCATGGAATGCCTCATTGGCTCGTTTGATCACAGCATTTATATAAATTATATATATATTATAAACTATATACATATATTACATATAATATATATATATATATATAAAACAAATGTTGTGGTACGATGTAGTTGAAATATTTTTATACTTTTATATAACACCCATCCCCTTTAATGATAGTTGTCTTATTGTGATACCTTAGGAATAAATAATAATAAATAGTTTTCGAGGCAAATCGTGATGATTTAAATTTGCTGCGACAACTCTCTATATACACGATTATTATGCTTGAAAGCATATTAATCCGTACTTATCGCTTGCAATGCAGCCTGCTCATACACTAGTTCTATATTCCATGGCTATAAACCTCATTACATATTATTCAGTTTTTTTTTTTTCCAATTTTTTTCTTTACTTGAAATATATTTTAATTCCACAGAACAAAAGTATCAATAACAATTGAATGAATTTTCATGAACTTTTGACTCCACATGGGTACTATAATTTTTACACAAGTAAATGCGATGTCTGACTTTATCTTACATTTATTTCCAGATTAACCCTGAAAATAGCCAAGTTTGAGACCGCAGACACTACAGAGACGTTGGAAAATCAGTACACCAAGATCACAGAGTCCAGCGATGCCGTTATCGATGTGAAATCTGAGGGAAAAATTTTCGTACGAACTGACGTACTGCAGGGTAACAATAATTACCAAAGTGCAAGTGATGAAACGTATATCACTGATGATCTGGCCTTGACCTACGAAGAATTTCCAAATTCCATGCAGGCCTCACGACATGGCACAGGTGCAACATTAGAAACTATAGAAATGAACCGCAAGTACGAATTATCAACTGAATGTTCAAACGATATTTGCCATTTGACGAAATCTTACCAGTGCGAGATTTGTAAGAAAACTTTTAGGTCCAAGAATTTATTTGAGGGACATTTAGTGGCTCACAGTGATGCCAGACCATACAAATGTGACATATGCTGCAAATCCTTCAAGAGAACGAACACCCTTGCAGTTCATAGGAGGATTCACACTCATGAACGTAATTTCGTATGCGATGTATGTGGTCGATCTTTCGTTCAAGCATCTCAGCTGGCAACGCATCATAGGAGGCACTTTGAAAAATACACAAAGTTCTGTAAAATATGCAACAAAGGCTTTTTTACTAACGCTGAGCTTCACGGGCACATGAATGTTAAACATGAAGCTAATGAACATGTGTGTCAGAGTTGTGGAAAGGCCTTTCCTAACAATCATACTCTAGCACGTCACACCAAGATCCACGAGCCAAATTTTAAGCCTATAAAACACCAGTGTGAATTTTGTGGCAAAACATTCGCCTACAAAAATTCCCTTGTGCTTCACGTGAAATCCCATACTGGTGATAATAAATTTGACTGCCACTTGTGCGGTAAATCAGTTTCTTCTAAAGGTTCGCTTCAAGATCATTTGCGTCTTCATGGAGGAGAGAAGTCGCTGATATGCGATGTATGCGGCAAAGCTTTTCACAAACGAACAACCCTGGTTGTTCATAAGAGAACGCACACTGGAGAAAAACCTTACAGCTGCGATACCTGTGGAAAATCTTTCACGCAGCATTCCACCCTTGTTATTCACAAACGATACCACACTGGACAAAGACCTTATCAGTGTAATTTTTGCACAAGGTCATTTGTGTCGAGAGCTTTATTGAATGCCCATAATAAAGTTCATCTTGTAAGCATAACGATAGTGCGACCCACTTAGCAATAAATATTCGTACGATGTCAATAATTATTTAAATATTGTTTGGCAGCTTGATGAGAGAATAAACATTTGAGTGCAAAACATCACTTATTGCAAATGTTTGATTTTATGCGATATTGCATATCTTATTGATTTCTCTACAGAGTATCAATCCAAACAAGCAATGAACTTGCCACGTTTTGTATAGATACACCTTTAATATTGTAATGAAAAAAGCATTTGTTGTAGTGTGTAAATAGGCGATGAGGAGTACTGAAATTCTCGTTGTTCTGATTCTGTATGATGAATAAAGTACTGTGAAAATGTAAAATGTATTATTAAAATTAAAATGCTGCGTTCTACATATCGTGGATGCAGAAAGCTAACTCTACAAAGTAATTTTAGGTATTTTTAGTGAAATCAGTTCCCTCGCGACTAGCATGTGACAGTTACAGCTTGAACAAATCTGAAATATAAGAAAATTAGGTAATAATTAACATTAAATTAGTTGGAAAGCTTGTAAAACTTATGTGTGTGACTATCATTATACTCATGCAGTAACGAGGGAATTTGTAGAAAAAAAATATTGAAGAATTGGTAGAATTGTTTCATTTATATGTTTAGAAAATTATCAACTGGCTGCATATTTATTATCATAGCTGTTATAAGTTTAAGTACACATGTATATATGTCACTGTCTGATATAATCTACGTATGTACGTACATATGTCTGATTTACTGGACTATGAACGAGTGTGAAAAATGTCATGTGTTCATTCTTACTGACGATATTAAATTCTAATTTCAGATTTACGTCTCTTCCATTGTCCGAGGACTATTATCGAATGCTAATGCTATCAAAGCTTGATCTCGTCAAGAGTGAACCGGAAAAAGGTGCCCAGAAAGGTGAAAACTTGGATGAGACTACGGAAAAATTAAATGGCCCGATCAAGGAAGAAATTCGAGATGCCAACGATGACGAGGATGACATGCCATTGGCGTATCACTGCAAAACTTGTGATGTATTTTTCAAAACTAAAACTCTACTTAATAATCACGAAATTGAACACAAGGGTAAAAGAAAGAACACGTGCAACCAATGTGGAAGAGTGTTTCGAACTTACGTGAATCTACGTAAGCACATGAAAAAACATGCTGGCAGTAAGCGTAACAATGTCGGTCGACCAATGAAGGTGAAAAAGGAAAAGAATAACGTGGAATTTTTGTGTAAAACTTGCAACAAGGTATTCGGTCATAAGAGTAACTATCAGAAACACTTACTGCGGCACACTGTTGGCGATCTCACTTGTAACCACTGCCCGAAAAAGTTTCGATTATTTCGAGACTTGACGAGACACGAAAAAACCCACTTTTACCCAAGTTATATGTGCAAAGAGTGTGACTACGAAACAACTGTTCTAGCTGCTTTGAGCATTCACATGCTCAGGCACACCGATAAGGCGGACCTTCCATTCAAATGTAATGAATGTGACAAAAGGTTTCGAAAGGCAATCGAACTTCAGGAACATTATAACATTCATTCCGGGGACAAGCCGTTTACCTGTGCCACCTGTGGTAGTGCGTTTTACCTCAGGAGACAACTTTCCGCCCATTGCAGACGAATGCATCCTGAGATGAAGGCCAACAAGGTAACCAGTACTGCGTGTGACATTTGTGGGCGTGTATTGGCGACAAAACGATCGCTCTTTCGGCACAAGGAGAGTCACAATCCTACCAAGTTGTATCTATGCGATTATTGTGGCAAAAGTCTTAGCA
The DNA here is from genome assembly GCF_021155775.2 of Neodiprion pinetum. Classification (NCBI taxonomy): domain Eukaryota; kingdom Metazoa; phylum Arthropoda; class Insecta; order Hymenoptera; family Diprionidae; genus Neodiprion; species Neodiprion pinetum. The sequence continues at coordinate 25,616,008 of NC_060236.1, read as the reverse complement.
GTGCGGAACATTTGAAAAAGCATCGGCGTATACATACAGGAGAGAAACCTTATGTATGCGATATTTGTGGCAAAGGATTCACAGACTCGGAAAATTTGCGCATGCATCGACGCATTCACACTGGGGAAAAGCCGTACAAGTGCGATCAATGTCCCAAAGCCTTCTCCCAGAGATCAACCCTTACTATCCACCGTCGTGGTCACACCGGTGAACGACCCTATGTATGTCAAATATGTCATCGTGGTTTTTCGTGCCAGGGCAATCTCACAGCCCATCAAAAATCTACCTGCGTTTGAGTTACATGATAATATAATATACATCACAATCTTATGAAATTAAATCATATTATATTATAGGTATACTTACTCGTTAATCTTGATTTCAAATATTGATTAACATACAGTATTGATTTATACACATAGCTATCAGTTATTTCCATTCTACTAAATACCTATAATTGATCATTCTTGGTTATTGATATTTGTGCATTGCTATTAAACGCATTATGTATAAGCAGAAGTTTTAATAATAAATAGATTTTGTATATCTCACGATTTTAATGACGTCAACTTGAAAGAAGTACGACAAGGGATTCCATAGCTCTTTGTACTATTTACATTAGAGTAGCTTGTAGATTTTAAGATACATTCAATATTTGATTGACTAAAAAGATGTATAATTATGTCTTTCATAATTGGCGTGTTAATGCACAACTAAGAATTTCAATATTGAATTCAGTTGTTGATTAGAAAAATTTGGATTTCAATAACGGTCCCGTTGGCAAACCATGTCACAAAAGTCAGTGTTAGAAATTTGAATAGTAATCTCGCATGGAAAGACTTGAAAAAATAATAATAATAAGTACCTGCCATGAGACATTGCAATATACAAAACTAACTATGTTTCCAATATTGCATTATATGTTGTGTATCAGGGTAAATTCAAACATGCAAGGTGCGATAATATTGAATAATGTTTGAACTTAATGCTGAATGAATTTAATTCTTGTGTTATCTAGGTTGATGCCAAAATAATATAAGCATGAGTTACTTTGAAAGCGTATACTTTCAAGAGAATCTAAACAATGTTTCCCGATCTTGCCATAGTTATAAAAACGATGGAAAGTTTCATCGAACACAATGAATTAACACATTGCTTGTACCTAAATTTTGAACCGTTGCTGCTAGGAGATTTGTCATGCTGAAATCGCAAACATCATGTTGCTGATTTTTAATTGCACTTGAGAATCCGTACTAAATTTTATATTAACATTGATGTTAAAATAGAATTAAATAAATGTGTTCTAAATTTGCAAATGTTCCAGACAACTTGGGCACTGAACAACTCTGATTGCTGAAAATCGAGAAGATAAAATCTCTGCTATCACGTAATATTAAAAGATTTTTAACAAAATAGAAAGCCCACACATATTGTGTGGAGATTACAGACAAAATAAAGTTTTTCAAGGCGGCTTCTGCAGATTCAAACACCCGCATCAGACAAATTTAGACGAAAATGTTGAACTCAAATGTCTTTCCATTTCAACAGGGCTAGACACAGATGATTTTCACGTAAATTACAGGTGCTCCAAACTGCAGTTCAAGACTTTACTGATCGTATAATATCATCGAACCTGCGAGCATTACGTGAATTTGAGTGACTGGGTGTTTATAATGTGGCAAGATATTCCCAAGGCCAACATTTTTGTGAATTCATATGGTGCGACAGCAAAATATTAAAGTGATGTAAATATTTTCAAAACACTAAGATACAATTTAGAATAGCCCCACAGGTATGAATATTGTCTGAAAATGTCTTCAGTCGAAAATTTAGTATGATATAAGACTTACAGATGCATCTGGCAGTTTTTATTGATTCCTTTACTATGACCCAATATCTCTGATATATTATCGAGGCAGATGTACAAAAGGATAAATCAAATGTATTGAATAATTTTTTCCAGAAAGGTTCGATTGCTTTTACTATGTGTGGCGTGTCAGCGTTCTGATATTCAGTAGCTGAAGTTGAAATAGAAAATAGTTCGGTTTACACTATAAATTTATGAATGGCATTAAGTTATGTCAAGTGTATATATGCTTAATAAAATCGTACTACATCACTCGGTAGCATTTCCTTGGCGGGGCTTTACTTTGTATAACTGAAAATAGCATATAATAATGTTTGTAGTATTGATATTTGGTACTATTTTGTCTATAATTTAGTAACGTTGTATTTAATGTTCTAGGGTCAACTCTTGGCGTGTTAAATTCCGGCGGAAACTTCCAGAGCAAGAATATCCACTGAAATTTGGAGTTAACTTTAAAACTGCTTGTGCGCTACGAATTGCAAATGGATTGAGCAAAACTTTGGGCAAAAAAGTGATAATCAGTAAATCACTTTTGTCACGGTTACAGACTAGACACCCTAATACAGGTAATACTCAATTGGCCAAAGAAGACAGTCAAAGTAATAACACCTTCGAACATAAATCTCACACAGATAAAGAACACAACAGTCCCGAAATTGGAAAGGCAAGTTCGAGTGAACATGCCCGTGTCTCGTCGCAGAAAGTTAATACAGATGGAAGTCATTTGGCCAAAGAAAATGATGCAGGTAAAAACATCACACAACAGAAACTCAATACAGATAGCGAATCTTCTGCACCAGAATCCATCGAGGCTAGACCAAATAAACGTTCTTGTACCCCACCACAAGAATCTAATTCAGATGACGATTGCTTCGCCAAAAAAGATTGTAAAGGTAAGAAGACCGGGGAACAGAAACTTGATACAGAAACCAAAACTTCTGGCTCACTATGTTTGACGGCTAGTCTAAGAAAACACTCTCGTACTACGCCACAAAAGTCTAATCTAGGTGGCCGTCGACTGACTAAAGAAGAAAGTAAGTGTCAGAAAGCTTCGAACCAGAAACTTGATATGGATTCCAAATCTGCTGATTCTCCATTCATCGCGGGTTCCAAAAGTTTACTTTTGCGTGCATTACAAAAGACATCCAATGCTGAGGACAAAGACTTGGACAAAGAAGATAGTGAATGGGAGAATTTTATCTCACAACACAGATTTAAGCCAGCTGGTACGCTGCCTGATCCAGACTCTATTATGGACAGTCAGAGTGAACTTAAATGTATAATATGTGACAGAGAGTTCAGGTGCAAAATGGAACTTTCTAGGCACATCAAAAGCCACAATACTCGAAGACCTTTTAAATGTGCGCACTGTCCAAAAACCTTCAGAACTGCGTACGATCAGCGTAAGCATGCCGGTTGTCATGACGAAAATCTTTCATACACTTGTGATATATGCAAGGTTAAATTTAAGTCAAAACAAGCATTGAAGCATCATCGTATCAGGAAACATGACGACACCGAATATCAATTCACATGCGATAAGTGCAGTAAACAGTTCAAAATAAAGAGCGATCTTTCAACTCATTTGAAATCTCTCCATACTGAGGCACCTTCACTGGTGTGCGAAATTTGTGGTAAATCATGCAAGAATGGAACGGCGATGAGCTCTCACAGACGAAAACATCGGACAGACTTTAAAAAATTTGAATGTAACATTTGCAAACGTATATACAAATCTGAACATAATCTAAGCAACCATTTGCTGGTGCACGAAAAAGGAATCACATGCAACGAATGCGGCATGGAATTCAACTGCACGAAGAGGCTAAACTATCACATGTTCAACAAACACAGACAATCGGCACCTTGTATATGCTCCATATGTCATAAACCATTCAAGAGTAACGGCAGCTTACGCACGCATATCCTTACTCACACGGGAGAGAGACCGTACAAGTGTGATTTATGTGGAGAAGCCTTTACCCAAAGATCCAGCATGATGCGACACAGGCGTAGTCATCCTGGAAGGTTTTCGCCTCCCCCACCTATTCACATCACCGCAATAGTTAAGGATATTGAAGAGAAGGAGATCTCAAAAAATTAGGATACAATCACAGAACAACTAATCACATTGATACCATGATACGCGCAGCTACACATTGAGGACTGTCTACAATCAAATTTGGTCAGATTATGTGAACATGTATTAAAAATAAGGTAGAAGATTTTTAAGAGCTTTCACATGTTTTGAGGAAAATTAACTGCTATATGTGACATTTATATTACAAAATATTTATGGTTGTACAACCATGAAAAGATATGAAAAATATATTCACTGTTGTTTCAATTTGCGAAATGTGAAAATAATATATGCCGCGTGGCAGTAAGGGGCACTTGGATATAATTTTGTGACACAGTTGATATTTTTAGAATAAACTTCTTTAATGGAATATGTCCACAAGTGTTGCTTCATTGATGGGAAAATACTTATCAAATACTTATCATTCTAACATTGTTTACATTCTGTTTTTCCATGCTTCCAATTTTACTTTCAAATTTATCGTCACCAATAGAATAAAATCCTCTGGAACATTATAAAATAATATTGCGGACAGGATAAAGGTGATTGAGTCTGCAAAATTTGACTTCACCGTCCGTTCTGATTGTTCTATAGTTCTAGTAAAACATGGGAAACTCCAAGGGTGGACAAACATCGAAAGTAGTATTCCTCAATGCACTTGACTCATCATGCACAGAGGATTACTGTGGCTAGTCTTTATGGAAAACCAAATCTTCTGGAGCAAAATCAGATGTCTTATATAACATCACATATTAATTCTTAATGCCAAGCACTTTGTCCATCTAGCGTTTAATGGTATTTGCCATAGGAGTTGAAGAAGGTCAGAATGTCATGTTAACTATTATCAGTAAATTAGAGGTCATCTGAAACCGTTCGATTTTCCATCAATTAGTATATGATTTTAAAGTAAATAAGAACCTAAAAAATTGGAAATTAAGAAAATTTGTAGTAAAACTAACGCAACTAACATGAAACCTGTTACCAGCCATATATATTATTTCATGTCTATTACCATTATTTCACTTAGAGTTTTGTGTAGATAATGCGAATGAAGAAATTGTTTTCCATCAGAACTAGGACTGATTGTCTTGTTTTGTTTCAGAAACACGAATGACCCCCTTCAAATGCAATCATATGTTATGGTTCAGCGAGGAGAAAATTCAATGTGGGCCCCAGCGCCTAGGGTTGAAATGCACAGTAATGCAAAAAAAATTGCTGCAGATAGTAAACTGACAATTTCAAAATACCCAAACAGCACAGCAGAGAGCAACAAATCAACATACGAAAAGACCAACGGCACTGCAAAAATAGCAAAGACCATGGTGGAAAAAGGGATACCAACTGAAGTTTCGATCGCTCCTACTTGCGAAACCTGTTGCAAAACATTCGCTAGTAAACGTAAGCTCACTGTGCATATTAAATATGTACATTCATCATTGCGTCCCTTTGTCTGCGAAATTTGTTCCTTGGCATTCAAAATGAAAAACGCACTTAAGAAGCATATGCAAATAATACACGAGGGATCCTACAAATTAATCCCATGCCAAGTCTGTGGATACAAAGCCAAAGATAAGTCGCGTCTCAAAGATCATTACGTAAGACGCCACACATCAATCTATGCGACTTCCTGTTATATTTGTGGTATGCAGTTGAAATTCAAGAGAGACCTGACTACTCACATTAATCAGATTCACTGTGGTCCTGTGGTGTGCGAAAAGTGTGGTGACGTTCTTCCAAATTACAGATCGCTATGCAATCATAAAAAAACACATCATGTAGGTAACTCCAGGAGAAATAGAAATTTTAAATGTGGAATTTGCTCCAAGGGTTTTGCCTCCCAGAAATCAGTTGATGCTCATAGGCTCAAACAGCATAACAATGGCGAGAGCTGTTACTGTGATCATTGCAGTAAATCATTTACAGGAAAATATTCACTGACCCATCATATTCACAATGTACACAGGGAAGACAGACCGTATTTGTGCCCTGTATGCAGTAAGACATTTAAAATGCACAGTCTGCTACAGCTTCACCTTTTTACACATACCAATGTGAAGCCTTACCGGTGTGATATTTGTGGCTCGACATATACTCAACGCGGCTCCATGATGCTGCACAGGCGCAAGCATCCTGGTGAACTGCCTCTCGTCCCGCCGATAAAGCTTGATTTTCTATTAAAAAGTATCCAACCTAAGATTAAGGAACTCGCAAAGATTCAGGGCAGCATGAATGATAGCAGCAGCATTGGCCACTAGATTCATTAAACTTGGAGAAGTTACACAGCTGAGCAGAAAGATGACATTTTTCTGCTTGCCAACGAACAAGCTATACCGTCTTGCAAAAAAGCATTACTTAAGGAAAAACCCTGAAACCTATTCTATGGATTCTTGTATAATGGAACAAGCAGGTCAATTATCCGTAGGAATTTTTTACTGCCAGGAAACCCCAGCAATGGGTAGGTATTAAATGCTGATAAGACTGACCATCTCAACATTACCAAGAGTCATTTCATATAAAATGACGCAGAGAGGTCGCTACTTTTCAGCTTTATTATATATTTCAAGTGATATACTCGTGTAACGCACTATTCTTACTTAAAAATATGTACATTATAATTTCTTCAAAGATAATTGTAAAAATGTTGTATGTTTATGGGATTTCTTCATCTCCAAATAAATCTTCCGTGGCTAATAGTACTTTTTCATTACATGTTGTGTGGTATTATTCTTAAATAATGTGTTACCATATCATTTACTAATGAATATTAAGGAATTCACGCTATCTTTGATTTTCATATCTGATACCCTGAAATTTGAAATGTGAGGTTGATTTTAGATGGAGATAAACCTTGCATATAGTGTTTATTGATTGTCACTGTACAAGAGATTAATAATAATAGTTTTCTGGTTAAACAGAATCTGCTGATCAGTTGAGCACAAAGAAAGAATTATTGTAGTACGTAGTATCGATTACAAATATTCATTGAATATCATAGATATTTGATGTATGAACGTCATGCATGGTTTGCTATTAGTGATTATTATGTTTGTTGTGTTTGTCCAGTGTAATTGACAAGTTTATAATTTTTTAGGTACAATCCACTTGACCCTCTCGGCCCATCTTTTTTGACAGTGCGGCTAGGTGAAGACTATTTTCTAATTCCAAAGTCTCTAAGCGTGTTTATGATGAAAGAGCCAAATCCGGGAGATGACGCAGGGTCGAATGGTGATATTAAAAACGAAGAGACACATGTCAAAATGGACGAAGACGACTTAGATGATACACCTCTGGTTTGCAGGAAAAAACCCAACGAAGAGAAGGTCCAACAGAAACGGTTGAAATTGAAAAAATCCTTCAGCTGTGAAATTTGTTACGCATCATTCGACAGTAAAAGTAAATTAACCAGCCACATGTTTAAGCATAGTAATTCTCGGCCACACAAATGCACTGTATGCTTCAAAGGGTTTAAGACTAGCGCTTACCTAGCCCGCCATATGGAGATACATGACGAGTCATCTAAGTTGCACTCCTGTAATTTGTGCGAATTTAAGGCTCGCACAAAACCCTATCTGAAGATTCATTATATCAGAAAGCATACGGAGGATTATAACTTTAACTGTGAACAGTGCGGAAAGATGTTCAAAGTACAGTCCGACTACACGACACACATGAAGGACCATGATACTGAATCTTGTTGTGTATGTGACATATGCGGAACATCTTATCCTAGCAAAAGTTCATTATACTTTCATAAGCATTACAAGCACAAGACTAGAGTCAAAGAGTTTGAGTGTACGACATGTCGAAAACGTTTTAAGACTCAGAAGAATTTGGAAAACCACTCAGAACTCCATAAAATGAAATACGTATGTGAGCAGTGTGGAATGGAATTTAAATTTAAATACGGCTTGACAAAACATCTCAGAACTCATTCCGGGGAAAAGTCGTATTTGTGTGCCATTTGCGGTAAAACGTTTGGCTGTTTGAGCTCGCAAAAGATCCATCTCCTCACTCACGTTGGAGAACGACCTTATGTATGTGACTTGTGTGGTCAGAGTTTTACGCAACGGTCCCCAATGATGCTGCACCGAAAAAAGCATCCTGGATCACATCCACCTCCTCCACCTATTAAAATAACGAACTTGTTGCACGGAGTCCAAGATAAGATCATTGTCAACAAGAGTACCAAATAATATTATGTCCAAGCCGCATAACACAGGTGTGCTTGATGAAATTTCAACTAATCAGTTGACAGACACTTTTTTTCGACTCTGAATGCTGATGATATTTAATCATTTAAATATACCATATGTAGCTTCTTTCTAGTTATCAATTAATGAATAAGATATGCTATTTCATTTTGAAACAGCATTAAGGTGATTTCAAAATTTCAAAGTTTTATCTCCAGTTTTTACCCTTTCAAAGGTGACTTAATTTTTTTATACTATTCTAAACCAGACCAGACCAGGTACGGATTATAACTGGGTTTTATGGAAATATTGACACGATTATAATTTTTAGGTTGAACCGACTCCGGACACTTGATCTGTCTTTTCTGAGACTGCATCTCACTTCAAAATCCTGGGTACGGCACAACAGAAACAATAACTGGGAAAGATGGAGATGATGCCATGCCAATGTTACCAGGATTTCAAGCCACCCTCATAACAAAGTTCAGCGTCAAGGCTACGTGTTGTTATCATGATTGATACAGATGAACCGTAGAGTCAATATCAATCGTGACGTGTGTAGCCCTACGTGTAGGCATTGAAATAATGGATTTAGGTTATGACGGTCTATGTGATCGCCAATATTGAACTCGAATACCACTGAGACGGACAGATTGTGATGTTCCAGAACATTTGAAGTAAATAAAGAAATGGAAAAAAGTGGACGAAACGTCAGATGAGGGTGAACACAAAAGAGTGAAAATCGAAGTGAGGATAGAGGCAAAAATGAGCAAGACGGTGAAATTATTTTAGAATATACAAAACAAATTACAAATTTGCAGCTAATACATAATTATACGCAGAATTTAACAATCTGCAGTAAGTTCGAATTGCATGATTTACAACAAAAAACCACGAGATCTCAAAAGCACCAGATGGCAACATGGGCCTGCACAAAATAAAATATGGACAGCATGGTGTGGTGTTTAAAAATTTACTGAAACATGACAAGATTTATTTTAGAATAAATTGCTGTTGCAATTTTGCAAAACTAAATTTGTTTTATTTGCAGAAAATATTATTATTCTGTAGCATGTGTCACCTTACTGGAGACTGTATCAAATAGTAGAAAAAGAATTTCATGACGACTTTTCCGATTTGTTACTCCACGAGAAATAACCGACCACTAATTTTTCTCTGTCTTTGACAAAGATAGCCAATATACGTTTAAATGTTCAGGATAAAATAATTTTAAACAGAGGTAAAATAAGCAATTATTGAATAGCCATAAGTTTCCATACATCCTCAAAATAGCAAATCAGTGTATAAACAAATAAAGACCAGGCCTATCTAACTTGTTAATACATCGTCGATAATATCCAAATAAGAAAAATGAATTTTCTTTGAATTTTTGATTGCATTTTTCGAGACCGCTATATTTTAAATAAAGCCTTTTAAAGCAGACTCCGCAAGTAATCGTTACCTAGCTCTCAATATACTTGGCATAAGGTGGGAGGGTTTCTATTCTTGATAAATTAAGTATTCACACAGTACAGTTACCCTCTTCATTTGTGTAAAAGAGTGTTAAAAGTTTATTGATTTTCTCAGAATAGTAATTTCACTAATGCCTAGTTCTAGGGTGCTACTCATTTTTTTTGCTCTCTTGAAAGCAAAGAAGCTAATTGTAAGCCAGAAGAGATATTGATGCTATAACTGCAATATATCCAATTGTTCAATGGCTGAAGACAACTTTTTGAGTATGAGAAGTCAAATGCCAAAAGATTCTTCCATGTGTGTTATATTCCACAAGGTTTAAAACATGTATATTAGTTGCCTTTGCCATATGACTCTCTCCGTTTCCAAACCTTATACATTCTTATAGTTTTCTAAGTTTTAGAGTCAAATAATATCTGTCCTGATTTTTTCATCAAGATATTTTTGTATGCCATCAGTCAAAGAGCTTATACTGTTGTGTGATAAAAAAGTTTTGACAACTTTATCTCGAAGGAAAACGTGTAATGTATTAAAATATATTTGTTCGTATGCATATTCTTACGTACACCCGTCTAGAAAAATTATACAACGGATTTAATAAAGCTATTTTCTATTAGCAGTATCGTTTAAATTACTATTCAGTGATTATGTTTCATTGACATGCACTAATTCTGATATTCCGATTAATTTTCAGACCCAAGCTGCAAAACAGTCATGATGAAAGTATGGCGTGAAAGGCGCTGTATGATACGCTTTTGACAATATATGTTCGGTTATCAGAAAGAAAGAGAAAATCGATCGATATGAAAAGAAGAGGCCCAAAAGCGAATGTCAAACGTATTGTAGAAACGAAGTGATGAAACACAAGAAGAAATAAAAAGTCACTTGCGATATCTGCAAAATCACTTTCAATGTAAAAGGACCAGGATATAAACACATGCTTCAAGCACAGCAATTCGAGTGCGTTTCAGCGTGACATTTGTTTGAGTAAAGTTCAAACATAAAAATAACACGGAACTAATTAAAGTCCATGGAGAAGCTCCAATATGCGGATGCCAAAGTTGCTATTTCGCAACTCTTCACTTCTCCTATTTGTATGTATGCGAAACTTCCTTGATGAAACTTCCACTACTATTACATTCTCAACTATTATTTCTATAAGAATCTACTAGTTAGTTTCAACTTAACATAATCAGTAACTGGGTATAGATTAGTACACCGTGATAACAGGATCAGTAGATGTAAGTTGATAAATGAGGGAAACATATGTATTTAAGGTTTTTCTGTGATGTACACAATATAGAGTACAGCTTTATCAATAAAATATTGCTTAAGTGTGATGAATCTTTGCATACGTATCAGTATAATAAATAAGTTATTTTTCAGGTGCTCTTCATAAGAAAATATACAAGTTATTTTCATTATGTTTGCGAAAATTGGGACCTAAAGTTCAGAATAATAGCTGATAATGAAAAAAAAAATGCATCTAATAACACACAATGATGATCCTTATGTTTGCGACATATGTAGCTTGATACTGCTGAACTTGATGACTCTCTATCTGCATAAAAATTACAAGGACTAGGTGAAAGATGGAAAGTTTTAGTGTTCGATATGGCAAACAAAAAAACTACAGAGGCGAAAGAATTTACATAGTCATGTAATGCAGCACAGCCTCAAGTATATGTGTGAAGAATGCGGGCTAGACTTGACTCGTAAAACGATTTTGAGAAAGCATATGAAAACACATGAAAACACAATCAAGAAAGAAACCATACCTCTGTCACATATGTGGAAAAGGCTTTACAAATGGTACAGGCAGGAAGGGTCATGTCCTAAACCATTGTGGGTTGCGACGCTACATGTGTACTGTTTGTGGATTAAACTTTACCCAACGTCCTGCTCTCTCAGTAAACGGCAAAAAAAAACATCGCCATGTAATGTATGCTTCTCCATCTGTGTCCGTAAGCAATATCATAGAAAACATCACCTGTTCCAGTAAAGAAATGAATAGTAGTCCATAATCCAGAGAAGATTGTCAAAGAGCCATTCTCGATTAGCACTTAGTAGGAACAGACTTTTACTGTCAAATTTGATATTATTAAAACTGAATTTTTAGTCAAATCACAGACAGGGCTTTGCTTGATTAATGGTGAGATTGACAAAGTTGGTACTGTCTGATATTATTTGCATAGACCATACATGAAAACTTAATTCAGATCAAATATTTATTATCATCATATATTTGTTGAATACCATGTTGTTATGCTAATTGTATATAATTTAAGGAGGACAAATCATGTTTTGTACATATCTAAGAAATTCTTTTTCATTGTCGAGTAAATTACGTTTCGTTATATATTTTTTAAATTAGATTTCTCACTATCGCATGCGGACATGTATGTTGATTCACAAGAAAAAATTTACACTTTGTACTCGAAATTTTCCCAGTCCTCGACTCTTCAAACATAAATAAATATTGATTATTAATAAAGTGATATCGTGCGTAAGTATTCGTCTTATCATTAAAACCTTGCACAAGTCGTGGACAATTCGTAAAAATGTTCTTATTATTTAGCTATAAGTTGAATTTAACTTAATTCTAATCTCATTATTTGCAGCTCCTGTGATGTCACAGGATTGTTTGTATAGAAGTAAAGGAGAATTTCATGTGTCACTGACTATTATATACTTTTGTCGACTGTAAAATATTACCCTCGGGTTGTGATATTTGTAAACCTCAATTTAAAATGACTGTTATGTTTATTTCCAGGTCTGACAGTTCCACAAAATCTGACTGCAGTTATGTGAACAAGACACATCGTGCACGCGCGGAAATGAAAAGTCCAAGGACAATCCTTGCTAATATGCAGAACAGTATGAGATTGAAATTGGGTGGACAATCGGGAAGAGTACTGGAAATGAGTCGACCATCACAAATTTCTTTTCATAAGGATGAAGAAGTCAGCGGTGAAAAATATTCATCAGAAACTTTATTGGCAATAAAAGAAGAGGTGGTGATTGACGATGACACAGCCTACGTCACGAATGAAACCAATAATAAAAATCAGGTGGGGAATCGCAAACAAGGATTAAAGTACAGCTGCGACCTCTGCAATGTTTCATACAAGTTTAAGAGAACGTATAGTAAACATATGAGGAAACACAGCGAGTTACGACCTTTTAAGTGTAAAGTGTGCGGAAAAAAATTCAAATACAAATCCGGTTTGAAAAAGCACGTAAGAGATCAACACGACGATACCGCACCTCTATATTCTTGTAAGATATGCGAATTCTCAACTAAACACTATCCGTACTTGCAAGTACACTTTACGCGAAAACATACCGACGATTACAAATACAAATGTAGCTCTTGCAAGAAACAATTTAAAGTGGAAACTGACTATAAGGTTCATATGGCAGATCATGAGACTGGATTGTTTGTATGTGATTTTTGCGGATTGACATACTTGAACAAGAGTTCTCTCTATTATCACAGAAACTACAAGCACACAAACAAACTGAAGTCATTCGAGTGCAAAGTTTGTAACAAGAAGCTTCAAAGCGAAAAGAATCTAAAAATTCATCTTAAGCAACACGAGGAAACGTTTGTCTGTGAGGAATGCGGAATGAAGTTTGCTCGAAAGCATGGCCTTACAAAACATCGTCGCGTACACACCAAGGAAAAGTTACACGGCTGTCCTGTCTGTGGCAAAGCCTTCGCTTGTACGGCCACACAGAGAGTACATTTTTTAACGCATGCTGGCCTGCGACCCTATGTATGCAATGTTTGTGGTTCAAAGTTCACGCAGAGATCTTCGTTGATGCTCCACTGGAAAAGAAAACACCCTGACGCTATTGACCCTCCCCCGCCAGTCATCCTGAACAACATATTGAAGACAATAAAGCTAAATGCCGAATAGAATCTAAGATATATCAAATATTTGTGCATATTATACATACAGGACCAATCGTAGTGAGAGTAACTTATTAATCAGATAACCGAAGTGAAAAGTTTCCAATTATTTATTCGAACAGTTGGGTATACAAGATTTTCAAAGAGCTACATGTTTTTCCTCAATTCTTCATCTTTTCAATACTTTGTAGATATTTTCTTGATATTTATAATCCGTCTATTGAACATGTTATATTTTGAATGAACTGCATAGGGAATTCTATGCAAGAATACCTGTATCATATAATAATGTATCCTCGAGAATATATCACTGTTCTTATTACAATTGAGAAATAAAATATAATTCAATTGAAGCAATTTTATTCCTTGGCAAATGTGCATACTGGAAAAACGCAATTATTTCATTAATGTACATTTCTACATACACATGGATGTAACAGTAGTTGCTTTAACTTGTATCACGTATTGCTGTATTTGTTAGGATTATTAGTTGTGGAACTTTTCAATTTGATTGATGTTTGTTGTTCATGTTCTAGGAAATCGCATAACCATATTAGGAAGGCAGTCAAAGAATGGCTGGCAAGCGAAGAAACAAACGGTGAATATCAGCAACAATTACTTAAGAACAGCCAGTCAAATTGTGAACACACGCTAACGGATTGTCATCGCATCATGCCAAGTAAAAACACGTTGGAATCAAGTGGAATTTTACAAAAAGTTCCCATGAGAAGAGGGATAAAAATGAGAAGAACCTTTAAGCGAAGAAGACTCGCCTCGATTAAAGATTCCAATGAGATTGAAGGTCCAACATTGAGATCCTGCAATGTTTCCACAGAAGAGGATGCTGCGGGACTTCTGTCTCGAGTGAAAGATGAAACAAATGTGACTAATTCAAAGTTGTCTATCAAGAATAGTAACAAATCATATTCTGAAGATATAAAGCCAAGAGGCGTGCTTTACAAACAATTAACAGACGGTAATTATACTTGTGATATATGCCACTCGACGTTTGAACAAAAAAGCAAAATCATGCGACACATAACAAGTAAACATAGCTTTCACAGGCCGTTTAAATGCTCAATTTGCTCGAAGGCTTTCAAGTACAAGTGTGACTTGAAGGCGCATAAGTTGATCCATGAAACAATTGACTCTAGCATGTTACACAGGTGCGATAAGTGCGATTATGGTACAAAGACAAAGAATAACCTGAAGTCGCACTACATCAGAAAACACACCGATGATTACAAATTCTCATGTGAACACTGTGGGAAAAGATTCAAAATGGAGTGGGATCTGAAGTTTCACGTCGGTACACATGGCAGCTCGCAACATATGTGTGACATATGTGGACGATTTTATACAAGTAGCTACTCTCTGTACAAGCACAGGAAAGTTGCTCATCTTAATGACTATAAGTATCAATGCAACGTTTGTAACAAGAGACTTTTGACTCAGGAGAATCTCGACAATCACATGCTGCAGCACAGTCAGACGTACACTTGCAAGGAATGCGCAAAAGTATTTGCCTCGAAACGGTACCTTTCTACTCATATGACGACTCACACTGGCGTTAAGCCTTATCCCTGCCACGTGTGCGAGAAAAACTTTCGTACCTCGCACATGAGGAATACGCATTTACTTACGCACTCAGCTGAACGCCCCCACATATGTGATCTTTGCGGTCAGGCATTCAAGAGAAGATATTACATGATTGAACACCGTCGGAAGCATCCCGACGCTCACCTTTCTTCTCCACCTGTACCACTGGGTAGTATCAGAGGAAATCTCGGAAATATTGCACCCGAATCCTCGGCTTAGTAGATGGCGACACACGTGTACATTTCTCCAATCGCAATAAGACTGCAGGAACAATTTTATCGTTCATTTCTTGTTATACAGACATATGATATGTAATGTACTGTATAATAAATATAACTGGGCTGATATACGTAATGTAAGTCTCTTTGTTTCCGTTCGGATTACAGTGAATGAGGTTTGTAGCTTTGAAAAATACTTTGCATTGAAAGTCATTCGGATTAAATGGAGATGGTGGGTTTTATCGGTCCAAATCACAGACCGATATGTACTTCATTGCTGTATCTATGTATGTTTCAGAAAGTTTCTCACCCGACAGATATTTGCACTTTGCTTTCGTTATCGATACAGATTTTTACGCCTCCTACCTCTCCTTGCCCTTTTCTAAAAGCCCCATATTAGCTTAATGATATGACCCGTTGATTGTAAATAAATTATATTCATGAAATGTTTCATATGCTTGTTACCAGATTACGAGATATTCATGTACTTAAATTTACTTATTTACATTATGCACAAACTTTACAGCTCGTATATTTCTGTATAATTATGTACATCAAAACCTTTTAATAAATATACAGAGCAGTCATAGCTTCTGAAATTTACCATTTCACAATATTTTAACTGCAATTAATATCTAATTTATTTCTTTTTTTTTAGGTCCAGGGAACGTGCTGGTCTCAGAATAATAAAAACTGATTCTGATGGACGGTTTATTTTGGGAAAAGATTCAGTACCGATAGAACTGCGCCAAAGATCAAATGCAGAAGGCAAAACATCCTATTCTCTTGTACCTGTCATCGGAAACACTGCAAGGATCAGCGGAAATTCTAAATTTGAATTAATGACTGATACGAATGAGGTCACAGTTGACGCTAATCTAACAGAAACCGTACCTAAGCCGACCTCCGAGGAATCCAAATATCTGCAACAGTCGTTGGCTCACCTGTGTCAAATTACAATGGAATCTTATGCTTGCGAAAAATGTGGGATAAAATTTCCAGTAGAACACATGCTAAAGAGGCATAAGATTTCTCACAAAAGACGTGTAACACACCTCAAGGTATTATCAAATGTAATTCAGACCACGCATACTTGTCCATCGTGCAATGTTAAATTCCTGAAGAAAGATAATCTCAATACACATATGCGAATACACAGGGTAAAGGAAAAAAGCGTTGTTTACTTATGCAGTTTATGCAGTTTTAAATGTTATGAGCGAACAACCTTGTCCTCCCATGTTACCCGGAAACACAAGACACAAGGTTATGCAACTCATAGGGAGAGGTATCAATGCACCACGTGTGACTATAAATGCTCAAAGAAAGATAACTTAAACGCTCACATGTGGAGACATAGAGATGGTCAAAGCAATTCAATTCTTTCGTGCAAGATGTGCGGTTTCAAATCATTCAAGAGAAGTACACTTTCTTCTCATGTGACACGGAAGCACAAACGTAAACGTGAAGAAAAAACTATGAGTGCCATGATGGAGGAGTATTGTTGCAACACTTGTGCGTACAAGACCTGCAAGAAGGAAAATCTCCAGGCCCATGTACTAGGACATAAGGAAGTGGTAGACGAAGGCCCCTCACTCTCCTGTAATTCCTGCGAATTTAAGTGTGAAAAAGGCGTGCCGTTGGCCTCCTATGTAGTGGACAAACATAAAGCGGCCGAGGAGTTCAGATGCGACGTTTGCGACTTCAAGTGCTTCAAAAAGAGCACCATGTATTCTCATAAGCGTAGGCACAGAGCAGATAGTGATGGCAAAATTTACAATTGCAACGAATGCAAATTCAAAACCACCAAAAAAACTTCTCTTTATTCGCACATCAAAAGGAAGCACAAAGTACTGACAAAAAACGACGCTGGTATGGAACAAGTCACAGAATACTTTTACTGCAACCAGTGCGAGTACAAGAATAAAAATAAGTATGAATTGAAAGTGCATGTCGCAAGGAAACACACAGATGATTTCAAGTTTTCGTGCGAAACTTGCGGGAAGAAATTTAAGGTCAAAGGTGACTTGACCAACCATATAAGATTCAATCACAAGGAGGGACCAGTTATATGTGATGTGTGTGGCAAAACATGCCTGAACAGCAATTCTCTCTACGTGCATCAAAAGTTTGCTCATTACAAAGCTAAATACGAATGTCATATTTGTAAAAGGCGGCTCGTCACCCAAGAAAATCTCAATGAACACATGCTGCGACAGCATGAGAAACGGGAGAATGTTGTATGCGAGGAATGTGGAAAGACGTTTTCACGGAACAGCCGATTGAAAGTTCACATGAGAATTCATACAGGTGATAAACCATATACCTGCAATGTATGCGGCAAATCATTTGCTAGGCGGACAGCCCTCAAACAACACCTCCTAATACACACGGGAATTCGTCCCTACGTCTGTGACATTTGTGGCAAGTCTTTCACCCAAAAACCAGGGCTCATCAGCCATCGCAAGTCTCATCCCGGGATTCACCCTCCCCTACCAAGAGTTCTCATAGATCACATCTTGAACGACGTTATGAATAACTGACCCAACGTCTAGACTTGGACAGCATGAAAATCTCGTAATTTTCCCTTCAAGCATAATTATGAACATCGTACTACTTGCACTGGTATTACAGCAGTTCTACTTGTATTAATCCATTTGTTGATTTCCATCAGATTATATTTTAACTCCGCACGTCTTTACTTACAATCACTAGTTTCAGGTATTCCAGGTACCCTGTTTGGAGCTAAAGTCTAGAGTATTTTGATTTAATGACAGACAATGAGCAAATTTGAAAAATGCATACTGGATGTTGTAGCTATGTTTATCAATACATCCGCAGATTGTACAGAATATCCACTTCTGAATAGCATTTACACTTTACACACGTGCACTGCTGTAAATTATAGGTGTTTTATAAAGAATAAAATTTGGAATTGTAAATAGATAACTCTTTCACAAATCAATAGGTAGGTATTCAATTAATCATAAACTCCCATCTCCATGCAGAATCCATATTCCTTGAAATAGAGTCAAGGCAATATTCAGATGAGTACTTAATATAATTATTGAAAACCAAATGTACTTCTTAGTAGTTTAGTTATATATGCTTAATACACGTTTTGTATTTGAATAGGACGTGAAACGCAAATCGGGCCATTTGACTTAAGAGATACGCACATACGTATACTGTTGGTAAAGTAATATAAAATTTAAAAAGATCCTATCGTGTGTATCCTTATAGATGTATCCTAACATTTGCGTGTATGAAAAATTATAGGTACACTATCGTTACCAACCTGTGTTCTTCTCGTTGTATACACATACATTGATTACTTTCTTTGTGTTTTAGGAAAATATGCACCAGTGGTCGATTTATGTTCGGGAAGGAGTCAATCTTCATGCAACCATGGCAAATTGTGGAATTTGAAGGTTGCCTTTATTATGCATTTCTCCCAGCAAATCATTTAAAGGACTTAGTTGCACTTGACGAAGAAGAGCATAATCTGGACGAGGAAACTGAAGATATTGAAAAGTTATTATCAGATAACGAAGGCACTCTTGTTAGCAATGATCAGGAAAGCAACGCAAACGTAGATCTCAACGAACTTAGCGATTACTGCCAAGTTAAAGTTGAAAGTAATTCAAGTTATACCGAATTGCCATCAAGGGTACAGATTGCGATCCCTAGTGTGGTTGAACTGGAGAGTACTTATTCATGCAGTGCATGTAACATAGATTTTGATCTCGAGATCATGCTGAGGAGGCACAATATAAAATTTCATAATCACCGAGCCCATAAGTACAAATGCAAAGTATGTCCGAAAACTTGCAAAACGTTGATGGCGTTTGAAATGCATGTAGATATGGAACACGAGAAGACTAAAGATCCTATTGTGTTTGTCTGTACATATTGCAAATTTGAATGCAAAAAAAGGACGACCCTTCACTCGCACGTCGCAAGGAAGCATGCAACACATCAGAAGGAGCATGAGGAGTATTTGTGTGACATTTGCGAATTCAAGTGCCAGAGTAGACGTCGATTGAAGGAACATCTTGAGAGAAAACATGCTGCTGACTACAAATATGTCTGCGAGATATGTGGTAAAAAGTTCAAAGTCAAGGGTGATATGAGACTTCACGTAAGATTTAAGCACAAAGAAGGACCTAGAATATGCGACGTCTGTGGAAAAACTTGTTCAAACAGTAACTCTCTTTACGTTCATCAAAAATGGGCCCATTTTAAACCAAAGTACGAGTGCCACATTTGCCACCGTCGCATGGTTACCCAATTTAATCTCGATCAACATATTTTACTACAACATGAAAGGCGAGAAATCTTTGTGTGCGAGGAGTGCGGTAAATCTTTCACTGAAAATCACCGGCTGAAACAGCATATGATGACTCACACCGGAGATAGACCACACACGTGTACGATTTGTGGTAAAGCGTTTGCTCGCCGTACAGCTTTTCGCCAGCATCTTTTAATTCATACTGGCAAACGTCCCTATGTTTGTGATATTTGTGGCAAAGCGTTCACTCAGAAACCAGGACTAATTTGTCATAGGAAATCACATCCAGGTGTACACCCTCCTTTGCCAGTTGTTCACATTGACCATATTATAAATGATTTCATGAAAAAATAGTCTAACGTAAGCTACAGGCATGCTTATTAATATGCTATTAGTTCTGTGGCATGACCATGCTTTATTTCAGATATTATATTATCTGATCTTGGTTAATATGATTGTGCTGACATACAATATTGTGATTGAGAGAACCGAATTCAATAGTATATCATACTTTGTATAGCAACTAAAAGAATTTTATTTAATAACATTATTAAATTAAATCTCCGTTACTATCACAATTTATGATGGACAAGCATTATCATTGACGTCTCGATGAATTTATTTTTGATTTTCTCATTTTGTTTATTTCTGGACATTTTATTGTTATGTTTATTATTCGAATGTGTAGTGCATATTATAGAGACGTATGAAAATAATAAAATTTGTAAAATATTCAAAGAATTATTATTTATGTTGCATACAATTGTGATCTGGATTTATGGTGCACTCTGAACTCTTTTGTAGTTGGGATACCAATCTGAGATCTAATATTCACAGGTATTTGTGCTAACCGGTAAATTTTTAAACACAATTATCAATGTTAGGTTATATGTAAATATTATACCATCTCTTGATTCAAAGCTGGTACCTTTCATACGACAAGTAAGTTGCCTCTACTATGCAAATTATGTGAATCCTAATAATACTTCCTTAACTTCTGTTTCAGATTTTTATCAGCCAAGGACACAGAAAAACACCATGGAATATTTATATTTGGCAAGGAGTCTGTAATTATGCAAGAATGGCAGATTATCGAATTTGATGACAAGCCCTGTTACGCCTTTCTCCCTGCTAGCTGTTTCTCTGAAACTGTAAGCGATAAGCAACTAAATGAGGTCGATAATGATATCAATGTCGCTGCTGAAGAAAGCTATAAAAATGAGCCTGTGCCAGGGAGTGAGAATGAGTCTGAGTTGGGACTAACTGAAAATCACGAATCACCTATTGTCAGTGATGAAGACAGAGCACTCGATAAAGTTGAAAACGGACGCACAATAGGCGACTTGTATCAAGTAAAAATGGAAGGAAATACCGTTACTATTGAAAAATTGGCTGAGAATGTTACGGAATCTATAAATCAAGATAACGAACTTTCAGAAGAATCGAACAATCAGTTTTTTTCTGAACACGTGACACCTTTGCCAGATTCGATCATACGATCCCTCAAGTGTAAGGTTTGTTCAAAAACTTTTGACACAGAAATAGCATTTCGGAAGCACGTCGCATGGACGCACAAGAAGAAAGTTTGCATCGAAGAAAATGGGGCCTATGTATGCGCCGTATGTGATTTCAGGAGTTCAAAAAAATCTTCATTCATTGCTCATCTTGAGCGGCAACACGAAACACGCTCCAAATCATCACTGCTATTCCCCTGTGAGGCGTGTGGATTTGTGTGCAGGTCCAAACATTCTCTGCAGTCACACTTTACTCGGAAGCACACGGACTCTTACGAGTACCCATGTAAATTTTGTTCCAAAAAGTTTAAGGTGAAAGGGGACTTGACAACTCATGTCAGGTTTCATCATAAAGAGAAACCCACAATGTGCGATTTGTGTGGTAAATCATGCCGTAACAGTGGCTCATTGTACGTCCATCAGAAGTGGGCTCACTACAAACCCAAGTTTGAGTGTCACATTTGCAAACGACGAATGGTAACTCAGGAGAATTTAGACCAACATTTGCTTCTGCAGCACGAAAAGAAGGAAAGGATCATGTGCGCCGAATGCGGAAAGACGTTCAACAAAAAAGACTCTTTTAAGAGGCACATGTCTATACATACGGGTAACAAACCGCACCTCTGCCCTATCTGTAGTAAACCATTTGCTCGTCGATCTCAACTACGACAACATCTCTTGATTCACACTGGAAAGCGACCATTTGTGTGCGACATATGTGGCAAGGCTTTCACCCAGAAACCAGGCTTAATATGCCATCGAAAAACTCATCCTGGAACCCATCCTCCGCTACCTGTGATGCCAATCGGTGATATCGTCAACGATCTTGCAGGGTTTAAAAAGGACGATCAGGACTAAACCAATTTCAGAATAATAGTTGCTTTTACATGAATTTATTTTGTCATTCAATTCTCATTAACGTGCGCTCGGACAATACCTTGTCTGTTGTGAAAAAGAAGCAAAAGATAAGATAACACCTATAACGACGAACTTATCCTGTTCTTTCAACTTATGCAAATTTTCGCAGGTATTCGGGATTATTTCTTCAGTGTCTGGCATAACTACACCGAGAAAAATATAATTACCTATTATAGCGTACCAACTATAACTTAACAACATTACAATTATCATACACTCACCTCAGTGCAAATAGTTGCTTAAGACGGTTCATTGTCAAATCTTTGTACCAATTGATGGCTGAAATAAATTTCTTTATTTTGTGAATTTTCCTTTAGTAGAAAACATGTAGCGCAGGGCCTGGCTGTGTGATTAAATTTGTGTGCGTGCTTCTTCTGTAATTTGTATGGATGTAAGAACATCAATAATTTTTGAATATAAATTTCAAGATAATTGTAAAACGTTACATACCAAGATTGGGTTTTAGACTGAAAATATGTTTCACAGGTCTTTACGACTCTGTTAAATAAAGCCAAAGTAAGTAACATAGTGATGTCATGGTGTGTAGTTATTCTATTATTAATTTTGGTATTTACATTTTGTGTTTTAGGATATCAAATCTGCTTTGCAAAGCAATTAGAATTGAATGCACCTCTGAGTATGTGATGCCTTCATCGAAGGGAGTTAGTGCTGAGACAACAGTGAAGAATAAGAAACCTAATGGTGAAAGTAGTACACGCAATCTGAAGAAGAGAAGGAAGAATGCAACTAGAATTTGTAACAAGATCTTGGTGAAATCCGCTCTAGTTGCCAAAAGTTATTCCTGCGATACATGCAACGTTAGTTTTTCTTTAAAAAGAAAACTTATCAGGCATATGAGTGTTCATAAATACATCTGTGACGCTTGCAATGAAAAATTTGAATCGAGGAACAAACTGAAAGCACATGTAGCATCCGCTCATGGGCCGGAAAAATATCCATGCACTGCGTGTGACCATGTGAGTAATAACAAGTGGTCGCTACACGACCACTTTGTCAGAAAGCACACAGAGGAATACAAGTTTTCGTGTAACGTTTGTAATAAAGATTTTAAAATCAAGAACGACTTGCAAACCCATATAAACCGAAGTCACAGTGAGAATCCGCCTCTGGTTTGCGACATATGCGGTCATACCAATAAGAGCATCCATGCCCTAAAGTGCCATAAAAAGTACGCCCACCACAAGCCACAATTTAAATGTAAACTCTGTAAAAGAAGAATGACGACTCAAGAGTATTTGGATCGGCATATGCAGGGGCATCAGACCAAGGAAAGAGTGATTTGTCCAACATGTGGTAAAACATTTCGTGAAGAATATTCATTGGACGTTCACACGATGATCCACACTGGCGTCAAGCCTTTCATTTGTCCCGTTTGCGGCAAGTCATTTTCGCGTCAGACTGCACAGGAACAACATATTTTAATTCACATGGATAAACGTCCATATCTTTGCGACGTCTGCGGCCAAACCTTTGCTCAAAAACCAGGTTTAATATGCCATAGGAAAAGGCACCCTGGCCCCCTACCTCCACTCCCTGCCGTATCTGTCAAAAATATTGTCAACGACTTCACAAGAGATTATGTACAGAGACATTGCAATGACAAAGAATGACTGTCACATCGCCAGTTGCGCATTATTAAATACTTTTTGGACAAAGAAATGTGCTTTAGCTTGGGTTACAATGGTAAGTCTGTTGAGTAAAAATAGTTTTAAGACATACTGTAGGAAAAATATGATAGTTAAATACTGTGTAATAAAAGTAGAATTGAGGAACGACGTAGGTGAAATTGCGTGAAATTAAATTGAAATCGAACAATTCAATGTACTCAAGAAATATATGTATATATATTCTCTAAAATGGAAGTTGTCGTGTTTATTTGACTCAATGAAATTCAGGAACCATTTCTCGTCTTAACGATTTAGAATGATAAACTAAACCCTGATCCAGTTAGTAGATATGCTCGAGCTTGTACCTCTTGATGAAACTAATTTCGAGTGATTGAAAATGCTTTTTAATAAATATATCTTTGTTCTAGGGTATCGACTGCTGATCCTTTGAGCGTTTCATCGGATGAAGTGGTCGTACAAAAAAGACAAATAGTGAGAATTGAATGCACTCCTGAGTATATGATATGGCCTGACAAAAAAGTAGCTAGAGATGACATTAAGTTGCTGAGTAAAGAAACACATTTGGATTCTGTTTCGAAAAACCCAGATACAATTGTGGAGACAAGGAATAGTAAGCCAGTAAGAAGAGTCACAAGATCTAAGAAAACGTTCGAATGTAATTCATGTCAGAAGACATTCCTAAAAAAAAGCAATCTAGCAGAACATCTAAAGCAGCACAGACACAAGTGTACAGAATGTGGGAAAACTTTTAGCTTGAAGCGATACCTCAGTACACACTTTGAAAAAATACACAGACCGCAGTTGTACGAATGCAGTGTCTGCGACTACAAAAGTAACAACAAAGGAACTTTGAAAAACCACTTCATTCGCCTTCATACCAGTGCGTTTAATTTTTCCTGTGACTCTTGCGGCAAGCAGTTTAAAATAAAGAAAGCTTTGAATCACCACATGAAGCAAAATCACAGTGGAAATCCGCCCATAGTATGCGACGTCTGTGGGCACTTTAGTAAAAATTTACATGCCCTCAAAGCACATATGAAGTATCGCCATTACAAACCTGAGTTTGAGTGTAATATTTGCAAGCGAGGAATGACAACGCAGGAGAATCTCAAGCAGCACTTGTTGTGGCATGAAAATAAAGAGAAGATTGTTTGTCCGACATGTGGGAAAAGATTCCGTGGTCGTGATTTGGATTCTCATATACGAGTCCACACAGGCATCAAGCCTTTTCCATGCTTAGTGTGTGGAAAAACCTTCAGACGTCAAACCGCTCAGGAACAGCATGTCCTCATTCATACGGGAAAACGACCCTACATATGTGATATCTGTGGCCAGGCATTTGCTCAAAAACCTGGTTTGATATGTCACAGGAAGAGACACCCCGGACCTTTGCCCCCACTGCCAGCCGTCTCCATTAAGACCATCATTACAGAATTTGCCAGAGAGTATGCTGGCAAAAATAGCAGTGCAGATCAGAGTGGAAACACGTAACCAGCTACAAGTACGAGATGAAATTTATCCCTATCGTCTTTGTATTAAGTAAGGAGCCTAGTTCCCACACTGCAAGGTTTTATCCTAACGAGCTTCCTTGCATTTGAATAATGGTTTTTAACGCCATTGCTGAACCGATGCATAAATAGACATTAATTCATCAAAATTTAATGTGATTAACGGTTTGAGAATGTTCATTTTTTAAGTTTATTTTTCACAAGTAAATCAGCTGTGCGTTTGGCTAGTGAAATATCTTTGTAAAATATTACTAGCTTTTTTATTTTGTACATATGATGGAAATTATATGCTTAAGAAAAAAATACATGGAAACGAATGTTCATCGAGATAAGCAGGTTTGTTTTGACTGTGCAACATTCACTTTGTTACGCATTGA
The DNA here is from genome assembly GCF_021155775.2 of Neodiprion pinetum. Classification (NCBI taxonomy): domain Eukaryota; kingdom Metazoa; phylum Arthropoda; class Insecta; order Hymenoptera; family Diprionidae; genus Neodiprion; species Neodiprion pinetum. Next base: position 25,590,411 of record NC_060236.1, on the reverse strand, counting down.
TGAAGATTGCATCACTGTAAAACTGAAAACGTAGTCAGTGTATAATCATCGAAACTTTTATTACAATATTCTAATGTAGTAGTATTATTATAGGATAAGATTGTATTTATATTGGATAATTTTCCAGGCTAGTTTCAATATTTCTACTTACGGTAATACAGCTCTAAACTCTACGTACGATATTGGTATGTAAGCATATCGTTAACACGATACATTCATTGTTCATATCAAATCTTATTCATGGCAAATGACATTAATCATCAAATGACTTTGTTTTAGGAAAAAATCATCTTACTCCTCAAACATGCCTGTCCACTTACAATATGAAATTACAAAGTATTGATTACTTTACCAAATTTCAAATAATAGTCGGGAAGCGAAGGTCTATGCTGATATGAGGCTGGCATAAATTCCCAATCCTACATCAATGAGTCTACTACGGAAAATGGGAATTGGAATATTACTCTAATGTTATATTCCATAATTAAAATCATGTTGTTTCACGGAACAATAATGCAGCGTACATACAAGTTGCAAAGTCCTGTTAAAACCTAGTCGATAGCACTACTCAAAATTTACACAAAACAAGTACATAGGCACAGGTATATGATTGTGGCATGAGAAACTATAAACTACGTAGTTTGAAAGGATCTTTAAATACTTATTTCATGTGAATGTAAACCATCTGAGGCATTGCATGGAGCAGTTTCACAGAGGTAATTTACCAATACCATGTGTCACATGTGACCAACTTTTACTTAGGAATCCGGGTTGATTTGTAAAAGGAAAAGGTACAATAATTGATTTTCATTTCTGACTCTCGTCACCATAAAACAAAAATCGTTTTATCGTAATATGTCTCTGTGATGTAATAAAACCGTTACTTTATCAATATTGTCTTTTCTAATCCCTAATTGAGCTCTGTACATGGAACATATGGCTTTCAGTGTTAAGAATACCAATTTTCCATGGGTACCCATCAAGCGATATGTTGACAAATAAAGTAATAATTAATTTGTATAATATGACTGTCGGATTAATTATATCTACCATATTTATCAAGTAAGTATTTAAATTTTATGGCCATTAAACCTCATCCTTTGATGTAACTGAAATGGTGTCTCTGCCCTTTTTCTGTTTTAGACTCATACCATCAGATCCCTTGAGCATTCCATTATCGCAATGTCGAGTATCTTCTGCAACAAGTGTGCACTTTTTGAATAATGAACGCACACCGGAATTGATGATTGAGATAATAGAAAAGGTTACCAAGGAAACCCGAAAGAAGCGTAAGAGTAATAACAGACCCAGTGTTATGCTTGGAGAGACTGAAGTAAACTTTGAAATACGTGATACGAAATTGGATCAAAGTAAGAATACAAAGAAGGGAATAAAATTGCAATGTGACTTATGCGAAAAAGTATATTTTAATAAAAATAAGCTTGCATCGCACATAAAACAGCACGCCTACAAATGCATGACGTGCGCGAAAACCTTTGCCCTGAAACGGGACCTTAAACTTCATATGGAGGAAATTCACGGGCCACAAATGCACGAGTGCAGCGTATGTGAATACAAGAGTAATAAAAAGTGGACACTGAGGGATCATTTCGTCAGAAAACACACAGACAACTATCAGTTCTCATGTAAATTTTGTAGTAAACTATTTAAAATACAAAATAATCTAAAACAACACATTAACCAGATGCACAGCGGCAATCCACCTATTGTCTGTGAAGTTTGCGGTCATGAAAGTAAGAATTTACACGCTTTGAAGTCTCACATAAAGTATATTCACGAGAAGCCAGAGCATGTTTGTAAAATTTGTAAACGGCGGCTTGTCTCCCAAAAAGGGCTTGAGCAGCACCTTCACTGGCACGAAACCAAGGAGAGAGTTGTATGTGAACAATGTGGAAAAATGTTTCACATCCCGTACGATTTGGAAGTCCATATGCGATCGCACACCGGTATTAAACCTTACTCCTGCACCGTATGCGCTCAGTCATTTGCTCGCAGGAATACTCTCAGACAACATCTGCTCATTCACACTGGAAAACGGCCCTACGTATGTGACATATGCGGCAAGACATTCACCCAGAAGCCCGGGCTAACCAGTCATAGAAAATCACATCCCGGTTCTCATCCGCCACTACCCAGAGTTTATATTGATAGCATTCTCCAGGGTTTATCTAGGGATACAAAAGATCATCCAAAAGAGGTCCAAGATTGATTGATTGTGTTTTATAGGCTTGTTGGTAAATGTAAAAGGTGGCAATAATGAAGAAAACGAGTTGAAAAGTTGTTGTTCGAAGTAGAAACTTGTTTTGAAATTTATTTTGTTTTTTTTTTTCAATCTCTCACAGATGATTTATGAGATTAATTTGATTAAGGTCAAATTTGGAGTAAGGTGTCCATTAGCAACATTTTTTTTCAGGCATCCAGCTTCTGAAAGTCTTATTTGAAATACCACTGAGTATGCCAGATTTACTCTACACTTCAAACAATAATATCTATCATTTCTTCGATACAGTCAAATGAAGCATGTCACTAGTTTGTTTATTCATTACATGATAGATTTGGTCATCTTTAAAAACACACGTTCTTAGTTGGATTCAACACAACAGTGTGGTTTAGGAAATTTAGAGACTTCCGAAGTTACTTGAATTTAATTTTGTACAGCAGAAGCGTATTTAAAACATGGTTATCGACAAAGAATATCAAAATTTCTGAAAGCTACAATACCAAGGTTTTTAGTTTGTCTTGACCTTACTATTCTTGTACAGTACAATAAAACGTTGAATGAAATGTATCTAAACCCATGTATCTTAGTTCATTTCGTACCATTTAATTGTGGTGTTTCAATTCCAATATCTCCCATGATTTGATTTTTAAAGGATAGGTATAAGCTGCGTCCAGTCCCAAATTCCAATCGAACTTTGATTAGATATTTACAACTACAGAGCCAACTACTAGCTACTACTAGCAGCAACGAATATATATTTAAATGATGAAAAAAATTTGTTTTTCTAGGATATCTATGCCTGACCCACTGTTACTAAGAAAACAACATCAAGAGAAGAGATCAAGGGCCGTCGTGACACAGAAACAATCGAAGCCAAAGTTGATACTCCCAAAATCTTTATCGCCTGAATATGCCGTTGTGCTGCCAAAATCATATATCTTGATAAGTTCAGATGGAAAGCCGCCCAGTAAAGTCCCTCAAGATATTGATGTACTGAAACTGGTTGAACAAGCAGAAGGAGAAAAGGTTGAGTCGCTCTATGAAAGGTACTCGTGCAACATTTGCAGTGTTAAATTTGCAAAACGAACACTGTTTGTTAAACATGTGAAAATGCATACGTACAGGTGTGAGACTTGCCTGAAACCCTTTAAAAGTGAGATTGATCTTGACCTGCATTTGAAGACCCATGGATCACAAGAGGACGTCAAATTGGAATATCCTTGTAATGTCTGCAATTATGTCAGCAAGAATAAACGTATTCTTGAGGCCCATTTCATAAGAAAACATACAGACGTTTACAATTTCTCTTGCGAGGTATGCGGAAAGGCGTACAAAATCAAAAATGACCTAAGAACGCATGTGATCAAGTATCACAGCGGAAACCCACCTGTAGTATGCGACGTCTGTGGAAAATCATGTGTTGATAAACACACCTTGAAAGTGCACCAGAAGTTTGCTCATTACAAGCCACAGTTCAAATGTTCTATTTGCCCAAAACGAATGGTATCTCAAGAAAATTTGGACCAGCATGTTCAGTGGCATAATGAAAAAGTGATATGCGAAGAGTGCGGCAAGACATTTTCTGAAAAATGTTCATTAGCAGTTCATATGAGAACACATACTGGCGACAAGCCCTACCCTTGCCCCGTGTGTGAGAAATCTTTCGCTCGTTCCGGTGCTCAAAGGCAGCATATCCTAACTCATACTGGTCAGCGTCCTTATGTATGCGATATCTGTGGCAAGTCGTTTACGCAAAAGCCTGGATTGATTTGTCACAGAAAGACACACCCAGGGCCATTACCTCCACTTCCGCCATTATATATTGAGGATATATTAAAACAGTTTGAAGCAGATTGCCTCGACAAATACAAAAACTCTCCAGAGAATAAATGACTTGTAAATACAACATCCTTCCTCTAATAGCAAAAGTGAGGTATCACTGTACCGCGTAAATTTGTGTATAAATATAAAACTCCATGCTCCAATAAGCCACTGTAATAATTTACTTGGTATGATTAGAATCTGTATAAATTAAACCCTATAGTCGTAATTTGTTAAATTTTAGATGTTTCCTAGGCTGTTTCAAACTTGCTGAAAAGATTTTGAGTGTTATAATCTTAGAGCCGATAGATACATGGCATATGGTGAAGAGTTACTTTAGGTAATATTAGATACTTACGTTCAGTTATTAGCTTATAAGGGACTATATAGGGTAACCTATAGTCATGGAGAAAGAACAGCCACTTCAGCTTATTTTCTGTTTCAGGAGTTCATGGAGTAAATCAAGCAAACGAGCAATACACGAATGCAGAAAATGTGATGCTGTATTTTTTCACATGACTAAACTCATTGAACATTTGAAAAATGCGCATGGGATTGAACGTGCATTCAAATGTGATCAATGCGGCAAAGCGTTTCGTAGTCCGATGAACATCAAAAGACACAAACTAATACACACTGGAATAAAGATATTCGCTTGCGATATCTGCAGTTACTCGTGTAATCAAAAAGCAAATTTGGAATATCACAGGCGGAGACATGCCAAGGATTACGCTTATAAATGTGAATTATGCAATAAGGGTTTTCTCTCTAAGAAAGAGTATGTTGAGCACAAGAATGTTCACTCTGGTAAAAAACCTTATACCTGTGAGCTTTGTCCAAAGTCTTATCCTTATAAGAATAATTTACTGGTTCATAAACGAGTACATCACCCTGAATTGATGCAAATTATCGATAGATATAATTGTGCCGTTTGCTCCTCGAATTTTCCATACAAAAGACTTTTGATGCGGCATATGAAATCATGTCATGGGGTAGAACAAAATTTGAAAACCTTCCTCTGTGACCTTTGCGGAAAGCAGGTTTCCTCCCAAAGTGTTTTGGTAACACACACAAGGACGCATACTGGTGAAAAACCAGTCAGCTGCGAAATATGTGGAAAACATTTTAGTTCTCGAGAAAATGTAAAACTACATCAACGCACGCATACGGGGGAAAAACCGCACATTTGTTTGCAATGTGGCAAAGGCTTCACCCAGAGAACTTCCTTGGTCTTTCATATGCGATACCACACTGGGCAACGACCATATCAATGTTTAATTTGCAAAAAAGGATTTGTCTCCAACACATTCCTCAAGAAGCACCAAAAAACCCACAGCAGTAATCTTATATCGTCATAGTATAAATATCACTGTCCAATAAATGTGGACACAAAAATAAATAAAAAATATCTGCGTATAGAGCCGAATGAAAATAAAACCAATAATAAACCAATGTATACTACCACATATTGTTTTAATATTCGACTCTATTGATAGACATTACGAAATGTCATCATTTTCTGCCAAGCAGTTACTATTTTCCTTCAACAGGAGAATACCATATCCTCATAACGTGGAACAAGTATTTAACGTGCGAGCTGTTCAGAGCTATGTGATTTAAAGTAGGCTTTAAAGACATTGGCGTACGACGTACGTGTATATGCTTGAGAGTTAGGATATTGATTCCTCAATTTTTTCTGGTAACGTTGATAAAAGTAATATTTAGTTACGTGAAATTATGTTACAGCCAGTGGTCCACCGATCATATTCAGTTTGATGAAACCGAGTTTAAGATGAAGCTCGAGAACGACCCTATCTCCACCGAAGTAAAGTAAGTAAAACAAACCTATCGTCATCTCTGTAATAGCTAAATGCAGGGCTGCAAAGGATTTTTAAATGCAACCCTTCTTCAGCACTAAGTAAGCAATTTTGAGGATTCAATAATTTTCAGAGGGTGTAAGAAGGATAGAGAATTCTTCTGATTATTTAGAAACTCTAAAGTTAGTCGCACCCATCACTTGCGCTCTAACACCAATTTCATTTGCATTGAAATATACAAAAAACAAAATCGTAACGAAAATCCGGTTACTGAGGAGCGGACCAATTAGTTGTGCTCAAAATTGAAATTGATGATCTGTTTGCATTATGCTTATAGTTCACATTATACTAGAGCAATCATTGTCCAAATGAATGTAGTTTCTCTACAGTTTTCTTAACATGCTTCCTAGTCTATTTATATTCATGTAAATTTTCAGATCAGAGAGCAACATTAAGGCGTGTGAAATTTGCAATGAAAAATTTCACTTTGTAACACGGCTAGTTGCACATCTCAGAATAGAGCATGGCATTCAGAAACCTTTTAAATGTACATCATGCTGGAGAACTTACGCACAACAATTCATGCTGAATGCTCATATTAAAAAGTCTCACACTCCGAAGAATATTTCCTGTGACCAGTGTAAGTTCATATGTGTTACAAATGCGGATCTAGAGAGGCACAAGAAGAAACAGCATGTGCCAAAAGTGAAATTTTACTGTGAAGTATGCTGTGAAACTTTTACTGATGAGGAACAATTTGTAACGCATACAGCTATACATAACTTTATCAACTATCAACAATGCAATAGATGTAGTATTACCTTCAACGATATTGAATCTCTAAAGGAGCATCACAGATTATATCATTTCAATCAGCCAGCAGAGGAAGAAAGTGAAGATTCTAAGCATAAATGTAAAATTTGTGGCATGGGTTACAAGTTTAAATCCGTATTGAAGCAACATAAGCTTGATATTCATGGTATTCCTAATTATGAACGACCCCGGCGTAGGTATCTCTGTGCGCTATGTGGAAAAGAGTTGAAAACAGCGAAGGGCTTTCAAATTCACAATCGAAGTCATACTGGTGAAAAACCTTATACTTGTGAAGTATGCGGAAAATGCTTCGCTTGTGAAACGTTACTGAGAACGCACAACGTTACACATACAGGCGAAAGAAAATACACGTGTGATCAGTGTGGAAAATCATTTACCCAACGATCCACTCTTGTTGTGCACAAAAGATATCACACCGGTGAACGACCGTATGTCTGCCAAAAATGTAGCAAGGGTTTTGTCACTCGCACTGTCCTGAATACTCATCTAAAATCCTGTCACTGACAATACCAGGTAAGCTCGACCAAACACTTAAATCGCGTTCCATTTCGAATAAGTAAATAAAAATTGGTGTTAGAGGGTAGTGAATATCTTTTAGCTTTTATATTATATCTTCTCTTGATGTTTCAATGAGATCTTGACACAATGTTACTAAAATCTATATATCGTCGTTTGTCTTACACCCTAAGTAGAGCTCTGTTCATATTGTCAACGATTTCTAACCTCCACTGTATCCAATTAGTCTTCGTAATAATAACTTCGCAAATACAGGACCAATATTTTCAAAGCCACTGCTATTTTGGATGTTAGTGCAAATGAGTTTGATAGTGATTGTCGTTTTACAGAAGATTCTTGCTGCTCGCAAATAATGAGAAGTTAGCGGTACTTGAAGATGAAGCAGCTGGGGAGGTAGTTGTGAATCAGTTGATGGTGAGCAGAGTTGAGAAACCGGAGAATGCAACATCAATGCCTAAAGTTGAACCGTCGAAGAATACAAAAAAGTCGACCAAGTGTCACATCTGTGATATTGAGCTGAATTACGAAATACGAATGATTGAACATCTCAACATAGTGCATGGGATTGCGAAGGCATTTGAATGCAATGAATGCTCTCGTAGTTTTAGCACACCACGGCAGCTGAAGCAACATGTAAAGATTCACAAAGCCCAGATTGTTTACAGTTGCGACGAATGTGATTACAAGTCGTTGCACAAGGTGAATATTGGCCTTCACCAGAAACGACATCATTGGAAAGATTACTCGGTGTTCTGTGAGATTTGTGAGAAGGGATTCATAGCACAGGGGGAGCTCAAGGCTCATCTGATTTCGCACGAAGTTGCTAGACCATTTGCGTGTACGACTTGCGGAAAGTCATTTAAAAGTAAAGACCACGTTAAGGGTCATGTCAGAACATTGCATCCAGAGATGTGTTCCAGCAACACGGTGAAGAAATATTCTTGTGAAATTTGTGGCCAAAGTTTTTCCCACAAACCGTTGTACTATAGGCATAAGCAGGATGAACACGGTGAAAAAAATTGTCGGAGAAAGAAGCAGTTGTTCCTCTGTGATTTGTGTGGCAAGGCGGTAACTAGCCTTGCAAGCATGCAGGTACACAGAAGAATTCACACAGGGGAGAAGCCGTTCACATGTGAAGTGTGCGGAAAATGTTTTGCATCTATGGGTCTGTTGAAAACTCATAACATTACCCATTCCGGGGAAAGGAAACACACCTGCGATGACTGTGGTAAAACTTTTACACAGAGATCAACATTGGTTGTTCACAAACGTTATCACAGTGGTGAAAGGCCTTATGTATGCATCAAATGTAACAAAGGATTTGTGACGCGAACTATTCTTAATCTTCATCTTAAAAGTCGTCGTCATTAGACGAAAGAAGATGATATACATTTCATCGAGGAGTTCGAATAATAATTTTGTCGCATTTCAACTTTACGTTATTACTAATATTATATACCTAGTTCGTACGAGTTTCTTTCATTATTCGATGTTTGCTTCTCCTTTATTTAAATTCTGATAAATACATCAAAAAAGACACGTAGCTGATTTGTTGTAAACACTTTATACCTATTTCTATTATAAATACGACTGTATTGCATATCTCATACAAGACATTAGTATCAATGTATCAGATATTTAGATTTTCTCACATAATGTTGTTGTTATCGGTAAAAGCTATCCGTTAATCTTGCATAAATTTTATTAATTGATTTCATTAATTTTTTTTCTTTTGCATTTTTATTTTCTTAGTTTCGTGGCATGATGTATTTTTTATTATTAAATCGTATGTATGGTGAGACTTGAACTGTTCCAAAATAATGTGTTATGCGGTTAATAAAAACATTTAATTACTGCAATGCCAGGGAAGTATTAAATTTACATAATTCTTTATCTATGGCACTGATAAACTCTGGACAACCTAATTTTGCAATTCAGCTTTAGATATCAATTGCGTACCACCAATTTTGTACTTTAGCACTTCCAGCTGAATGTTGGAAAGCGTAATGATATTAGATTTAATGGAGCAAGAAATTTTCAGTGAAATATCAAAACTGAAGCAGGGTCTTCAATGCAGAAATCAACTCCTTGCTGCACCATTTTATGATCGTATTGATAGCCAATGTCATCCAAGATTGCTCGATTGTGTGAACTTACATTACGTGGTTTCACATGGATTCGTTGAAAACCTGTGCCCGTCAGTAAGGAATGTATTGACAAAAACATGATTAAAACGCATATATATGAAATTCGTAAACTCATTTTTAAACTTACATGTCTTGCTGGCTGTTTGAAGTTCACAAATGTCTCGCAGAGTGTCCAAGCTTCTGAGAACACCGTCGTATTGCAACTGTGTTAACTGTTTGCAGCGAACCAAAAGAGATACTAATAAATCGTCTAGCAATTCTCGATTGTTTCGCAACTGGAGCATGACCTCAGCTGTAAATTTATATAATTTGAATCAATTGTGTTCAAAGGTAAGTCAAACTGTATTTCACAACATTTGATCCATATCAAACGCACACAATGTGTTAGTATAGTGCATTATGAGTAGTCCAACGGTACTCCGAAAGTTACGAGATCTACTCTGATCCCATACGTGGCCGCTGAACATTTGAAAACTGCCAAGTGGAACACTGGGCAGTAACAAATAGCACATGTCCTCGTAGTGCGAGATGTTCACTGTAAATTCAAGTATTAGGTTCATGCTAAGCTTACAATAAACTAGTTGATAATTTCTTTATTATGTGTGAGTTCAGAAAGGTATATTTTAATTATATTTCATACCTATTGTGTAGGAAACTGTCAGCTTAGGACATGCAATGGCAAGTTCATGCCAAGCTGTGTTAGCAATTGTGTGTTGCCTGGAATCAGAGTCTCGAACAGATATATGAAGTGTGCGAAGGGCCAAGGGTACAGCGCTGGCTAAAGCATTGAGGGCACCGTCCGATAAAGCTGGATAATCTAGTTTCAGAGTTGCCAAAGCTCGTAGTCGACCAAGTAAGCGCAGATACCTAGAAAGTAGATCCGACTTAAGGAATCTATGAAACTCTTATATTATTTGGTGAAAAAGAATCACCTGGGGTTGCTGTGAGGTGCTTGCCATTCCCTGAAAGCACCTCGAAGATCCAATGACTCTAGGCGATTCCCAGATGCTCTTACCGCAGAGCCCAAAATTCTCAAAACGTCACTGACTCCTAAATTAGCATTCAATAGGTTCAGAGTCTCAAGATTGTGCTGGTAGCTGTGATGATAAAAAATGTCTCGTGACAGACACTTTATTGTTTTTTATTTCTGTCATTCATTCTTTGTATTGCTCACCCTAAGAAATTAGCTAACGCGCATAGAAGTTTTCCTCGATTACCCCACTTGCAACTGAATACCCAGTCGGCGAGGATGAGCTCTTTCAATTGCACATCTTTCGTTCTAATGACGTTGAGGAAATCTGCACCCGCTTCTGACTGAATGTTACGTGCAAACCGTGTCTCCCTTGGAATTACATATGGCCTAGACCAAGCTAACTCCAGGCGACGCATGTACTGCCCGTACTTGACCTTGGGATAGAAAATTGAAGATGTTTTGACATATTATTGGTAGGCAGATTTTTGACATATTAATGGCCAGGATTCTGAAAAAAATTATCATTGCGCAAGGTAACCACCGCAAGCTCTTTTGCAAGTGGTAATTCACCACGCAGATCACGATCGATGAGGACTGTCACTGAGCGCCAAAGAATGGGTGAGGACATGGCATGCTTCCATGATTTGCAGACCTCTCCCAAATTTGCCCGGTCTCTGCTGTTTAAGTGCCTGAATATTTCTGTAAGTATCAGCTCTGGCAGCTGATCCCACATCTCCCAGCTTCAATCTGTCCTGACCTCATCTCATTTCATCGTCGTTACATCTGAAGTACCTCTTTCTCATCGGTCATCATTGCCATCTATATCTACTCACTCGGTTGTACCAGGTGTCTTAAATTTTATGCAATTCAATCTTATTGTTAGACCAAAATTACAGTTTGACGTAAGAACATGGGTGTGACTCAGCAGTATATCATTAAAAAAAACTGGTGATGTCAGGTAAGATAATACATGAATGTCAAGGTACAGGAAGCGTTCTGTCAGTTATGAGGTTCTCATTTTGTTGAATAGTTATTGTGAAGTAAAAAATATGACTAGAACGTACATTCATAATTCAATACAATTCTCTTGCGGTAAGAAATTGAAGAGTATTTTTTCAAATAAGAAAACCTGATCTTTTCTCTTATAATTAACGATTTACAAAAAAAAATTTACCTTAATTTCATTGCATAGTTATTACTCATTGTTAATGGCTCGCTGTTAGAGATCAATTTATTAACTATTCATCACCAGATAAATAAGACAATGCAGGATAAGGGTTGAAAAAAAGCAATATCAATAAAAATAAACTGTTTTATACCTTTATTAATTTTTTATCAACAAGATTATGTCTTACATATGTTGATACGATCTTTTTCATTTTACTAATATATTACCGATTTTATTTCAGTAATTTGAATATTTGAAAAATTAGTAGAATCTTCACATTTCTGTACCAATCGGAACATCGAAACACCTACCTAACCTGACCCGTATTGACATACACGTAGTCTGTTGGTTAAATTTGTTGTTTCGTGTACAGAGGCGAAAAACTAGAAATAAGTAGCACAGGCTAAAATGGAAAGTAGTGAAGACAAAGTATTTGATAAGGAGCAGTGGAAACTTGAGGCAGAAGCGGTGATAGCTGATGTTAAGTGCCACGTCAAAGAATTGAAATTATCAGACAAACTACCGAATACGAACAATCGTGTGTATTTAAACTTGACGACGCTGGAAGAAGTCAAATATTGCGTAGAACTGTCGCCCCTCGGTTTTGCCGTCGTAGATAAGACATACGACAGCGATTTGAACCGAGAAGCTCAATATTACGAAACCCCTTACAGCCTGCTGAACTACATCAGCCCCGAATATACGCGGTCCTTTGGATTGTTGCTCCACGAAAAACTTAGCAAAATCACACATAAATAATGCAATAAATACGGTGTACCGTCGTACAAAATAAAAGCGATCATATTCGAATCGTTGTCCAGAACTGATTCATTTACAATCTTTCATGATTACATCATAACCTGATTATCACAAGTTCGCATGTTCATCATAACCTCAAAAGCAAATTATAGATCTTTCTAATCCACGGTGTAAGAATAAGAGGTGGTCCCGGTGGTTCGGTCCGACTCGCGCCGGATGCTGTTATTATTTTAATACAATTCAACAGTCGAGTCCAGGTGTCGCTTGTGCCGAAAATTTAAAGCGTCTTTCAGAACAGTTTGTATCCACGCTAACGTCACACAATTCATCAAGTTCACTTTTTAAATAAATTATGGTTTTTGGGAGCGCCGGACAACGATAATGGTGTTTCCGAATGCCGGCATCTGTGCTGACATTAGGATACACAGCAGCACTTTCCAATATTTTTCGTCACGTAAGAAACCTGGCAGAGAGCCAGGAAACCTTATTTAAATAATCCTTAGTCTGTGCCCCCTGACACACGCTGCTAAAAGCGGTTCGCAAAATGTCCCTCGATTCTGCCGCCAATTCCCACCACTAGTGGCGCTAGTAGTTACCTGACGAGCTTGCGCGCGGTCAGCGAGGACAGCGAGCGTGTCAGAAGTCTACTAGCGCCACGTAGAGGAACTAAAAAACGGGGACAAGACGCGTACAATTTTTTAGTATACGAGCAGTGGCGAGTGTCAGGGGGCTGGTCTGTACTGCAGTGGCTCCAATCCGATAGAGTCGGTCGTCTTTGTTTACCGCCTACTTTGCGGTGGTCGTTCTCCACTGCGACTTCGACTTGACTTCGAGTCCAGCCTTCAATGCACTCGCAGTTACGGTGGCAATCACCGGTGGTTCGTCGAAATCTGATCAAAGGGTGAGGCAAGGAAAGAGTGACAGAGAGAGAGAGAGAGAGAGAGAGAGAGAGAGAGAGAGAGAGAGAGAGAGAGAGAGAGAGAGAGAGAGAGAGAGAGAGAGAGAGAGAGAGAGAGAGAGAGAGAGAGCGAGAAACAAGAAAGAGGAGGCTAGGTTGTCGGTAGTAAAGTTTGGATATCGGCTGTGAAGAGGGTTCGGTTGGCATGTGCATACATGCTTTATGAATTAAATACAAACGCGAAAAAACAGGTGACGAAGAAAAAGAAAACGAAAGTTCGCTCGTGCTCGTTTCGTTTGGAACGAGAGTGTGACAGTGGTGTTATGTTGATAAGAAAACGATAGTAATAACAATAAAAATAATAGTAACAATAAACTGTCAGGCAGTATGTCAAAGTAATAGGTACGGCCGAATAATATTACGGTGACTTCGCGAGGGGCGCGGCGAGGAGGGCGCGGGTGAAAAACCTTCCGCGTGTGCGTGTCATTGGTGTTGTGCAGTTTCTGATACTTATGGTTGGCGTTGTTTGCGTTGAAACTCGTGTGATTTAATTTCATTGCGAACTTCACATTCCAAGGAAGGAAAGGAAGGAAGGGCTCACCAACCTGAAGTAGGCAGAAGGAAAATTACCTCTGCGGTGTTTACTGCGCGCGACAAAGTATACGAGGTGAGCACTCTGCTGTTCGTTCAGTCTGTAGTATCTCTAGTATTGTTGTTTGTTTCTCTGTTCTCTCGTATCACTTTACCTTTTGTATGTATGCACATACATACATACGTACACGCGTACTCGTCGTTCTGCAAATGCATGCGTGCATCGTATAGTCATACGCATGTGTGTACGAACACCGCACAATGGACGAACGGTTGTGAGTGCGCGAGACATTCCTACGCCCCTTAGTCGCCCCCCTACCCTTGCCATAGCATTTGACAAATGAGTAATGAACTATGAGCTGCTAAAGACTAACAGGCTGTGAGTAATGACAGATCGCGGGGTGTCACGCAGTTAAAGAGCCGCGATCATCATCATCTGGACGCGCGAGAACTGCTCGTATTCCGCATTCGGTATTTTACTTTGGGTCTTTGCTACACGTTGTTTATCACCTTCATCTGAGGGTAATCTTTGTTTGCTATTTCAGGTTGTCGTTGTACCCGCGATTTTGGCCCGATGAACTTTCCATCGGCAAGGATCGCTTTCGAAGAAAAAAGGAATGGCTAGCCTCTCGGTAGCCCCATCAAGCAAGAACAGCTCCCGAAGCACTTCGCCAAGTCGAAGCACTACTCAAGCACAGCGTCACCATCTTCCGGTCACCCTGGATCCTGTTACAAAGTCTCGAAATGTCGCTGCGTGAGTCTTGCTTTGGATGATAATGTTTTTAAGGTTGTTGCAAACCTAGCGAGCAAAAAGTACACAGAAAATTTGGCCCACAGATTATAATTTAGAATGTTTTTATTACTCTAAAAAAAACATGTTTTCTGAGCAGTGCTCTATGACAAAGTTTAATTATGTTATGATTCTTAGATTATCTGATAGTTTCCTGTGATATTGAGCACAGAATTAAAAAATTGATGATATAATTCTGTGTTATAATCTTACTTTGGTATAGTATTCTATGCCAAAATGTGCATAAACGTTTTTATTGCATTCACATGCTTCCGTAAAATCGGGAAAAGTCACCAAATTTGTAACAATCTTGAATTTTGTAAATATTTTCATTCAGTTGTTTTTCTTCACTTTTCAACATGGTATAATGCAAATATTCTTACTTAAATATATGTTTCATTTATATGCTTGAGCTAAAGCTGGCATATGTTTCTTGGCATTTCTCCCAGCTTACTATTAGAGTAAAAACAAATCTTAACAGTTATAATTTGTCGTTGAGATAAGAACAGTGATATTATATTGCAGGTGAGAAAACTCAATTGCTTATCTATATATAGAAACTGTGGATATCACTTGTTGAAATCTTCATAGATACTCGTTTTTCTGTACTTAGAAATATATTTAAGCAATACATGACGTTGAAGCTACTTTCTAAGAAACTAACGTGGATTGAAATTTTTATTGTTACAAATCCGAAAAGTATTAAAACTCAGGGAATCTCATGCAAACACTGTAGATTTCAACTTAGAATTGCAAAACAGTGTTTTATCTGCAAAATCCAAGCCAATGTTGAAGAATTAGTCTGATCAGGGATGAAAAATAGAGTAATATAGAGAAGGAAATGATATATAAAAAATAAGAATTAATCACAAAAGGCATTCGTAATCATGAATAAGATTCATTTTTATCCAGACATCATTCGGGAGAAGGAAGCACAGGCAGTGGCAGTAGTGGCGGTGGTGGAGGCATGAAAGGCAGCAGCCGGCAGAGGTCACCCGGTGCGGTTGCACGGTCGGGAGACGGTACCGATGATCCTGGGACAACTGGAACCATAGCTGATCTAGAAGATTTTGTATCGAATATTAATCCGCCAACAGACGACGAAGGGGTAAGAGATTGATATTGATAAATATGGTTAAAGATTTACCAGAGAGGCACACAGAACATGTAATTCTAACGTTGTCTGTTGAATTTTAGGAGGCCTACCATGCCACACAGTCCTTCCTTTCAAACGGATCGTCGGAGTTAATCGGCGATGATGTTGACTCTAACGGCGCCCGTGGCCGTCAAGCCATGGAGCATTTGCAAAACAAAATTGTAAGAACCAGAGAGTTAATACGAATAGAACAAACGACTCGAGACGGTGAGTTTCTTAGAATTCTTTGCGTTAGGTGTAGTGGTCGGTCATTAAACAAGAATTATGGAGTGGATTTTATTGTAATGAAGGCGCAAATCGATTAGTATAATACATTTTTTCTTTCACAATTTTTTCAGACAATGTAAACGAGTATTTAAAATTAGCTGCCAATGCTGACAAGCAGCAGCTGACGAGAATCAAGGCTGTATTTGAGAAGAAAAATCAAAAATCGGCGCATAGTATATCGCAGCTGCAAAAGAAGTTGGAGAGTTATACAAAGAAGTTGAAAGATTACGAAGTTCATGGCGCTCCGACCAGTCACAGGCAGCCTAGAGAAGTTCTTCGTGATATGGGACAGGGGCTTAAGTAAGTCATAGATCTTTATTTTCAGTTCAGCATTTGTTAGGCTAATATCCATGACACTGTGATCCCGTCTGTGGCAGTTCCTTGATTTCAATTTATAGCTTCTAATTTGAGATCTAATATCTTTCAGAAATGTGGGTGGTAATATTAGAGATGGAATCACTGGTTTTTCAGGGTGAGTACGATAATCGCGAGATTACGATACCTGGTTTTGCATGACTCACAAAATTACTGTGATCTTTTATTATGGGTATCTTTTCGATATTATACTTCGCATTTTCTTCAAATCTACAATTCGAATATGGATTAAGTTTCTCACTGGTGTTTCCAATTCACTTATAAATTTTTATTATAATTTAAATTATTGGTTTTTGTTCAAGGAGCGTCATGTCCAAGCCTCGAGAGTTTGCACATCTTATAAAAAACAAGTTCGGCAGTGCGGACAACATAAACACATTATCACGTAAGTGATATCCGCTGATGTGGAAATCTGACTCACATTTTTTATTATATACCCTACATCCCTACCCTGTACCAGCGTATTTATATTTCTTTATGTTAATATCCTGAAAATATGCCTATGTACAAAATATTCACAACAAATTGCGATAGCTAAGACATATTGCAACGCTAAGCATTCTTTTGTCAAGATTTAAAATATTTCTGAACACATCGGGCTTCAAATGTGAATGTTAATGTTCGTTAAAATATATTACAATTGTTTCTTGCTGCTCATGGCAGTTGAAACTAGTAAGTACCATTCGATTGGTTATAGTGACTTGATATTAGAATTGTTTTATTCGCTTCTTCAATCATATTACATGATCATGCCATCTCGTGTACACAGACTGAATAGAAGTTTCGTAAATTGTCTCATGCACTTTTCTTACACTGTATTTTCTAAATTGACCTCCAGCGTCCGATAGGATTTTAACTGTCGACCTCTGTGTCTACAGATGGCTCAACTTTTTATGTAAACGATACACCACGTGCAGGTAACGATGACAACGGTAGCGTTGAAGAAGAGAAGACGCACCATGGTTCGGCAACACTTCCTGGCGGATGCAGCCTGGGTTCGACGCATAGTGCTGCTGCTATTAAATTCCCATCCGAAGAAGGCTCGGAGTGTTCTAGCGTTACCAGCGAAAGCGCTCCCGGCAGCAGAGGGCAGCCCCATGCTTGCCACAGCAACAGTGCTGCTTTCAGCCTCAAGCCGATTTTCTCGGAACTTCAGGAAAACAGAGAAAATTACGATAGGCTGCGAGAAAAACTCGAAGGATTCAAGGTGTGCTTCTGTTTTGAGAACCCTGTGTTCTCTGGTGCAGGGATTTGGTCAGTTGTAATAGTGAGCTTCATTTTTTGTGACAGGTTCTTCAGCAAGAAGTGGCATATCTGTCGCATGCACTTCAAGAGGAACGCTTCAGATGTGAGCGTCTGGAAGAACAAGTTAATGACCTCACTGAGCTTCATCAGAACGAGATTGAGAACTTAAAACAAACAATAACTGATATGGAAGAAAAGGTTCAGTATCAGAGCGAAGACCGGTTGCGGGATATTCACGAGATGTTGGAAAGTTGTCAGACGAAAATTTGGAAGATGGAACACCAGCAACAACAGCACCAACAGTACGTCACACTCGAGGGGCTTGACAACAGCAATGCACGAGCTTTGGTTGTCAAATTGATAAACGTTGTTCTTACAGTCCTACAAGTTGTCTTACTTCTTGTTGCAACAGGTGCTGGCATAATGATGCCATTCCTGAGGACCAGGTAAATTCATTTGAAATATTCTTTAAACTGAATTACGTTCTCATTGTTATTATTCTAATAATTTCAGTCTGCCATTATACTTTAAAAAAGCCTTTGAACTTTAATTTGTAGTTATTATCATTACTCAATTTTCTCCGTTATGTATGTATGTCGTTTACAGTGTTTTCAGCTTGCGCAGTTCTACTGTATTCTGCTTCAAGAGAACAGTAATTTTATTGAAACATATTTACTGTCACGGCACAGCAAAACAGAGCGGAACATTGCAAGCTAAAACAATATATATGTCTATGTGTTCAAAAAATTGAAAGATAATAATTGAAAACATATTCACTAAGTACTAAACAGTTTCTACTTGATAATCTGTCACCACAAAATATGAGGTGTTTTGATAATGAAGCTAATAGTACGTGAATTTTAATTTCTACTGTAATGTAAACTGAAAAAAAAAACAAACAGGACCGCTCTACTCAGCGTCAGTCGTATCCCTTGGAACATTGTCTTTACCATTTTCTATATATTTTCACGTGTCTGTTCCAGCTGTACTAAGCCTCATTGTTTCATGTGCAGGGTGCGCATACTGACTACGACGCTCGTCGTCCTCGGAATTGTATTCGTACTAAAGCAGTGGCCAGAAGTCCACGACGTTGGTAGTCATCTAATGCGACGCCTCAAACAAACCTTAGCAGTAAAGTAGCATTGTAAGTTACTTTAATTCAATGGTCAATCCAGCCAAGAAACGAATAAGTAGACCATGATCGAAGTGCAATATATGAATTCCTACCCATTTATTTCAGGGTTACACGCTCAATATAAATCACCAGCACCCTCCACTGTTGAATTGAAGAAGGAACACGTACCTCGCTCTACTTCACGTCGGTAAATGCCTATTTTTGCTGGCCTATTCTCCAAGCAATAAAAATGGTGCCGAGAGACGTGCGACGCTGTTGCGTCATATCATGAAATTCAATTGCACATTGAGATCAATGATTTCAACTTCTGTCCACAGGATCTTTGATCGTATCGATGAAAAAAAAAAATTGAATCAAATGTATGTGTAGAGTGCCTCATCCTCATGACACAAATGATTCGATGAAACGTGATAGACTATGGTGCGACGCTACTGACAGAAAATTTTTTGGCATTGTCTCGGTTTAGTTAATTATTGTTATTATCACTTGTAGGAGCTTTATTTGTTTATGCGGGTTGGGTGTAATATTGATAATTTGTACAATATGGTTGTAGGTGATCGCAAGTGAAGTGAATTCTCGCAACTCGAGGAATACCGAATGTTTTCAAAGATTCTAATTCGAAATTCGAATGAGAATATAGATTACAAAATGGAATGGTTACGGTAATAGCTAAAGCTGATTCGTTAAATAAATAACTATCTTTTCAAGAATCGGTACCGTTTGTATGAAACAATTCACTGGCTTATCATTTTTCAGTTAACTACATGCCTTAAGTTATACAAACACGTCAATAATTTTCATTCCCTTAGAACATAGTTCATTTACTATTGATTGAAGTTTCAATTACCTACATTTACGATGCATTATAGTGATAACTACGATTACAGACGAAAGCAGTTCAAAAATAAAATTCCGTTTTTTTCTGCATTGTTTTAATCTTCAATACCACGGTACGAGTTCATTATGAAAAATCTATTTGATAAATCTTGAAATGATATCTGAAATAAAACAATCTCTTGTGAATCAATTGATTGAGATAGATATCTATCAACACATACACTATTTACCTTCGCAGCAATATCAACGACTTTTGTAAATTGAAGAGGATAATTAAAAAAACTGTAAGTACCTTTTAACACAAAAATGAAACTTACAGCCTTTTTTAAGTTTCACCTTCAATTTTACGCTACTGTTGCATACTAGTATTCACTGTCTGTTATTATTAGACGGTTAAGTTCGGGTAAAAATATTATTCATGTTGTAGAAAATTAAGACTATTGACTGTAATACTTTGACATAAACTTAGGTATAGGAGGAAAGTTACAGGAAAGCAGTGTTTGCCGCCGGTATGTTATATTAAATTCAATTATCCTTAGGATATTTTAATGCCGTCGTCGTGATACGCGGTCCGATTTAATCCGCGTTGATTTATCATTTTACGTATTCGGTGTCACAAAGTAGTTTGTAGATATATGTATAATCTAGCATGAGCAACACTGCTATCTGGAGCTTTTTATGTAGGTATGCAAGAGGCAAATGTCGCCGTAGATAGAGGTTTTCTTAAAATACGCGTGTATTAGGTATACGACTGAGTACTAAAAGGAAATGAACCATGACAGATAAGTGAAATGAGAGAAAGACTGATGGGCTAATTTGTTGCGTTACCTATTATATACCCCGCGGTTGGTTCGAGTAACGTATTTAAGTTCATTTGTGTTGCCTTGTGTGCGTTATTGCTGCGTTGTTGCGTCACAATTATAACATAACATGTTCCAGTAAATATTGATCAAGATCTTCAACAAAAAGATTACCAACACTGTGGCCAGTGTATAAACCATTCGTAATTTATTTTCCACGTCGTAGTTTTAAATAATTGCAATACCACGTGTAGTGTTTACTATTTTAATATGAATATATGACACTTTTAAGTTAGTAATGACAACGTGAGAATATTTATGTTTCTGGACCAAAAAACGATCATATACATATGATATCAAGACTTGCACGTTTCATATATCCAGTAATGATGGCAAAAAGCCATGGCAGAATATTATTCTACATCAAATTTCGTAATTTCGCATTACCCATTACATCACGCAAAACTAATCAGAAGCGGAAGTCGTAAATTGTAGTGTGATTAGGTATGCGCACTTTGCACCATTGGACGAGACTATGTGCACTCGTTGTATCGATGTAGTTCGACAGTGTTAGTAAAAATTTTTAGTGAATGTTTAGGGGCCGCAGATGTTGTTCAACACTTCAACGAAAATCATTGGAAATTACAAAGATTTTTTGGCCTGTATATTTTTAACAACAGTAATCATAATCCAAACATCAATCCCTGGGTTGTCACTTTGGATTACACTAATGCCGTAGTGAGTGATATTAACTCAACTCAAGTCCACAATTTATGTTATGTACAGGCAACATTACTTGTTAACGCTAAAGTGAAAATCAGAATTGCGCTGCTGGACGCTGAAAGCTCCTAACCAGACATGATGTTCACTTCATTACCGTGTTGCACAAATGATATACATATAATAATATGCATGTGGAACATGTATACACATACATACACGCGACATAAATGTATGGTCAATGAAAAAAGAAAAAAAAAAGCATTGTACAAAGCATCGCATTGCCTAAAGATAATGTAGATAAGTATGACCAGAAGGTGACGATTATTAAATCAATATATTAGTTAGTGTAGTTCATTGAGTTTTATCACCAAATAAACATAATTTATTGAGAGAAGCTATTTTTTTTCAGCATCATTTTCTCATTAATTGCATATTTTTATGAACATTTGATCATCTTTATTATTGTACATCTATATTATTACGCTGCATATGATGAAGTTGTAATTCGATGAAACGTATAAACTGCAACTTTTATTAAATGAATGTACCAAATGAACAAGATTGAAAAATCAATGGATAGTTTTAAAAATAATACATGATTGGGTCTTTATTTTCATTTTATCAATTTGAAATGTATGTCAGTACATAATTTACGATAGCAGAAAAAATTGTAGAACTGAAACACTGGTTCGTAAAATTTATATAATGCCTCACTTATTGGCCATAGATTTGTGCCTTGGATAATCTTACAATTCGTAAATTTGGCGTTTGAAATAACGATAATATTAATAAAAAAAAAAAAAATAAATAAAAAAATTCTAGCGTAATCCTACCGCGATGCCTTAAGGGATCAATTTTCAGGTAATATCGTTAAATGTATAGATATATGAAAATTATTTTATATAACAATATGGTTTACAAGGCTTTTTTTGCCTGCGTTACGTACGTCAAGTAATCGTTTCAGCAACAGTACAAAAGAAGAGCATCGGAATACAGAATTGTGCACTTTTACGTCCTAGTACTGAAAAGTGCTCTTTTTTATACTCTGCTATAAAAAAAAAAACTTGTAAACCATACTTTTGTTACATAAAGTATCCTGAGCAACATGTAGGTAAAGTCTTGTTCGCCACGGGTATTTGCAATATTTGCCTTCAGCTCGCGCGCAAGCCCACCTACGACTGATATTGCACACTTCTACTCAGCGTTAACAGATCTTCTTTACCACCTTGATGCACAATCTACTGTATTATACGTTTAGCACGATAACAAACGGCAAATATGCGCAAAAATATCTACTAGTACAAAATCTGTCAAGTCATTTCAATGAATGTATATTTGCTATTAAGTATCACGATGAGTTTACTTGTTTGTGTAGCAAATCATTTGTACACAGTATGTATGTATATGTACAAGGAATTTACGTATACACATTCCTAGTCATACAAATGTAGTGAATGTCATTTTGTCTTTTCAAAAAATTCACTATCGAGCAAACAATGAAGTGGATGGTTACCACACCATAAATGGTAGTCTTGTCATTTTCGTTTTATGATTATTTTGTTTATCACGTTTCCAATTATCAGAACCATAGTAATTTTAGAGATTATCACTAGATGTGCAAATTCAAAATTACTGTTCTTCTTATTATTATTGTTACTTTACTATAGCTCAATACTTTGAGTTATCTACGATACATACTATACATATATATGTTTGAGGTCCAATTAAAAGAATTTCGTTTTTTTAATAATATGAAGATAGAAAATCGAAGCAACTTAGTTTTTATAAAAATAAGTTCTCTGCAGGGAAACTTGTATTGGGTACGCGGTAGGTTTACCAATTTTAAGCTCTAGTCCTGCAACATTCTATGCATACCGTGAATGTCTGTTCGAAGAGATCATTCCAAGCCACACAGTCACAATTCGCACCAACACATACGCAACTTTTGATCGGCAGCATTTGTTTGTTATGCTCAGATCGGATAAAAATTGTACACGTGGTTGGCGTAGGCAGTGACTGTGTGGCTGAATAAGATCTGTTTCAACAGATATTCCCAATATATTAATAAACATTGCCAATTATTCGTCAGTCACATCTCTCGTAAAATAATTTTTTAAGGACATGGGACACAGTATCGCCAACATATGTATCTTAAGGACGAGACATTTACATTTTCAATCTGGAAAGTCACATGCATAAGTTTTCACTGTTCAGTATTGGCTAACCAATATATCAGTACCTTTAGACTCTGGCAGAAACATGAGGACATTATTTTACAAATTCCTTATTTCAACATGATGATATTTTCAAAGATAGTTCATTGTTGTAGCTAACTCACGTTATTAGAAACTTCCGTTCAGATACTGAACTCTTCTAGACACATGATTCTGATATAGAGTTGACTCTGGGTTTTCCTGTTGCCCTGATCACCCCCATTTTCGTATTATTTTTTTACAGTTTATCTGTACACAGGTTCAATCAGCAGTTATCTGTATTCCATCGTGGGACCCCCTGACCACAATCTCAGTCGATATAATTTCCATGACTTGGTCAGACACCTCCTCCTTCTGATCTGTAGTTGATGGCAGATGGTGCTTCTTGCGATGGCACATCATAGTAGACCGGGATACAAACGCCTTGCGACAAATATCGCATTCATATGGACGTTCACCAGTGTGAAGACGTTTATGTATCGCCATAGGACTGAACTGGGTGAATGTTTTTCCACATACGTCGCATCTGTAGGGCCGCTCGCCGGTGTGCGATCGACGATGGCATCGGAGAGCCGCACGACGGGCAAACGCTTTGCCACACATCTCACATACAAAACTCTTCTCACCGGTGTGCATTGTGGAGTGAATTTTGAGGTCGACCCTTGTGAGGAAACCCTTTCCGCATACCTCACATTTGTACGGTTTTTCACCAGTATGAATACGAAGGTGGGTATTCAGGTAGCTTTTACTAACAAATAGTTTATTGCAGACCATGCAAGGATACTGACGATTATCCTTTCCTGAATGGATTTTCTGATGGCTTTTGCACAGTCCTTTCGTTATGAATCCCTTACCGCATATGTCGCACATATATGGCTTAACACCCAGGTGCCGATTTTGATGATCTAGCAGCGACTGTTTCGTCTTGAAGTTCTGGCCACATGTGCTGCAAGGATATGGTTTTAAGTCTGAGTGCACACGCTGGTGTACTATGAGGTAGCTTTTGCACTGGAATCCTTTGCCGCAAGTTGAGCAAGTGTAATCAAACTGTCCTGTATGTGTTGCAGTGTGCTGTGCGAGACCGATTTTACTACGAAAGGCCTTCTCACAAAGTAGGCATTGAAACGGTTTCTCACCAGTGTGCTTTCGCATGTGTTCTTGAAGTTTGTAATTAGTTCTGTACTGTTTTCCACACTCTGTACAAATTTTTGGTGTCCACTTTTGTCTAGCTGTTGTTCCAGGCTTCTTTTGCTCCTCTGGATTCGTCGCAATATCGTTGCATGGCTCACTTGTGCATAATACCTCTTTGCTTTTACTCGTCTGGCAGTGCTGCTTATGGATATTCAGAGCCTCGACACTGGTGTAGTATATGCCACATGCGCAGCTGCAAAAATGAACCTCAAAGTGCTGCGCAAGACTGGGAGGTTCTGTGGCAGCTTCGTTGCACAAACGACAGACATACCAACTGTTACCTGCCTCATCTATACTGGGATTGGTCAGAATTGCTTGCAGCAGTGATGCTTTAGCTGATTTAGTATATTCCACAGGTGTCTCGCTTGCATTGCTACTTAGATTACTACGTCCACTTGTTGACGGGGCTATCCCGGCTTGCAAGGGATCCTCAGTTCCATCCTCAGTTCGTGTCTCCATCTCGTTCTCGACTGATGCATCGACCTCGCTATCACTATCACTGTCTGGTTGGTGCATGCGATTTTCTCTTTCCTGTAATTATAAAATATTTATGAGATTTCAAAAATTTAATGAAGTTTTTGCAAATAATGTAAGACCTAACACTAGCTCAATTGATTCTAAAAATAAATTGTTATTGAAGTTTAGTATAAGCTTCGAGAAGTTTTTCTGAACTAGTAATGATGCATCCAAGTTATTAATACTAACGTCAGTCTCATTAGCTTCTGTTGAACATTCTGTAGAGAGTCGTTCTTGCAGCCTATGATATTCATCCTTCACAATAACAGGTTCAAATTTTATATCCTTGCAGAATTGTACCCGTTCCATTTGGCATGTGTCGTGACAGTCTTGATTCTGTGGACTGATTGATGTCACATAGTTTATGTCCAGTTGGCTGAGGTCCGTCTCGACTGTCAGGTTACTTACGACCGTCACATCTCCTTCTAGATGCATCGTGAGCTGCTGAGTAGAGACCTGTAATGGATACTTTTAAGATTGCCAAGCTTCCTGAACAAATATCAGTATGAAGTTAGGTAATCGATAAAAAGAACATGGTAATTATAAAGAGTTGATCAGCTCTAAGTTTGCAGAATTTTTTCAAAGATATTATATAAGAGCTATATAATGAACTCTTACACTACTTTCTGATTTCTTTGTACACGTATCTGTAGAATTATAATGCATGAAGAACGTTAATTGGAAAGAAATACGGAACTAATTTTTGAGATCCAATCAGTAGCTCCTTAAGTAATATCATTGAGAATAAGTAGAGCAGACTAAGGAATATGTAAGGGAGGATAACTTTGATTTTAGAAGACTGTCGTTCCGTAATTTACTTTTTCATTGTAAACGAACTGCACATTGATATCTACATTTGGAAGTGTATTTTATACAAGTGATTAGTGATGAAAAAAGTGCACAGCTAAGAGTTCTATTCAGTGTGAACCATTTTTTTCAAGCTGTTCTGAGTATTTCAATACTATAATGTTTTCCTACCTACCTCATCCTGCATGTCACGTATGTGCTGGTCAACCATTCGTACTGTATCACCATCTAGCTCTATACCAGCAACTTGAATTTCCCCGCCATGCTGACACATCTCCTCCTGAGAAACAACCTGTTCCCCGCCGGCGAGATCCATGTCATCCATCACTTGCATGGTCTGCATTTGATCAGAATCCCCGCAACCTTCCTTGAAATGACTGTCATCGACATGAACACCCTTGAGCATGGCGACGAACATCCCCTCTGTGTGAAGACACTTCTCTCTGAAGTTGTACAGCTGATCCAACTTGTAAGCGCATTCCTGGCAAACCAATTTTGGCAGCTTGTCCGTCATGGAGATCTGGAGAGTGAGACAATTAGGACAATTTAGAGTTGGGTTAGGCGGTAATGCGAAGTCGGGTCGGACAGAATCGCCACTTACCTGGACAGGAAGACAGGCGGAAATTTTTTCGTCTATGTGCCGGATTTCACCTTCGGTCTCGAAAATCGGAAGACCGAGGCTGAGACTCGTCTTACCAGCGCAGAGTCGGCACAGCTCGCTGAATTCCTCGATCACAGCCATGTTGATCAAGAGACCAAGGCACGGAATTCCTTTGAAAGCCTTCTCAACGTTGCGCTTGTCGCGGTCCTCGGGCTACGAACCAGGAACGAGAGCCGAATTCGCGTCCGTTCAGGGTTCATAATTTACGAATTGATGAACACGAAGCGAGGAAAACATCGTCATTCCCAGTTCAAGACTTGACAGACGATCCACGCGAATCCACGATTGTATCTGCATGTAAATTCTCTGTCTCGGATGTGCCAAATTGCCAACCTAGGATCGTATTGTTCACGACATAAGGATTTTCTTTTTTCTGATGATACTGTCAATGGGCTCACGGACCTCTCTAGTTTCCTAAGCACCGGACGATGAGGTACCGAGTAGCTCAGTTTTCTCAGTTAAAAAAATTCTTTACGGAGGGATAGAGGTTCCGATTTCACGAACATCGGTCGCGGACGGCAGGCATTGGTTAGATATCGTGGAAAGATGAGTTGTCCTATCGAAAAGCTAGGGTTAGGTTATCTAATTAGGCGTCGTCGGTAGGAAAGAAAGCCCATTTACCATAGTTAGACGGTGGCCAGGGTTCTCACCGTTAAACTAGTAATAACTTGTGTTCAGCGAGTCTCATAGCTGTTCAAGGTGCGCCATATGTTTTAATTAATCTACCACACGTCTACCACTAAACTATGATAACGGTTCTACGTCAATGTGAACGCGTCTTTGCTTCATCGAAAATGCATGTAATTTTGCATCTATTACATACCTGCCTCATCCTTACCGACCGTAACCGTGAATTGAGCGTAGACATATATGATTAGAATCATTAGAGTACGGAAGATACAGGTGTTTATTAGAAAGAGAAAAGTAGTAGTTTCTAAGTCCGTAGTCTCAAATTCTCTCTGTCTCTCCCGTTCTACCACGTTCTACGGGCCGGACCGGCTGGACACTTTCAGAGTCGACCACGAATCAACGTCAACTGTTCTAGAAGATATTACTGTTCTTTCGATATCCGCAGAGAGTATAACCCCATATAATTTTGATATAAATATCTTGTTTGCTCGTTGCAGCTAGCACTTGTGTATTATTACCAAATGAACATTGTCATAGTACTTAAGAGTTTTGTATTGTCGTAAATTTTAAACAATTTATAACATGAATATCGTATTGTATTGTATGCAAATTCTGCTGACGATGTCACAAAAAACAAAAAATACATTCAAAGAGAATGCTTTTCAACGAGGGCAAGAAATTTCATTTTTATTATGTATTGAAATTGCGAAGTTAGATTATGCAAGTTTGGAAATGCACACATGCGTGCGTGCCACATACTTTGATTCGGTACTTATATTCGACCAGTGATTTGAAATAAATTTTCGAGTCAGCTTATGTTGTAAATTATTCGCAAAATTATCCTAATTATACACTGGATATAAATATTAGGTTTGTAAAAATAAATGTAAATCTGAACTGATGAATGTGCGTGAGTTAAAATCTGAACTACGAATAATCTGCTAGCATGTATATTACTGAGTATAATGACAATTTGAAAAAGTAAAGTGAACAATTAGCTTGTTATTCCTGGTAACACCCTTAGACCAGCCAAAAATGTAAAACTTATAACAAGAAGAAGCCGTGCTTTGAAATAGGGCAAGGCTATTTCAACAATAAAAAAAAAAAAAGATTGACATACTCATACGCCAAATTCCTACTCTTCCGTGGCTAAAATAAAGAGACTGGTTTTTCGGTGATTCACTAAGTGGATTTTTGTTAGCAAGAAAAACAAAAGTTATAACTTGTTTCTACGTTATCATAGTTTTTAAAATCATCAAATACAATTCACCCCTTGTGTACTACTAGCGGTAGCCCCGCGTGTCCAGAAAGTGTGACGAAAGAGTGAGATAGAGCAGTTATGCCATGTGTAAAACTTATCTCTCTCGCTCTACAACCTTTTCGGCCGATACGATTCCTCTCGGCCAATTAAATGCAGAGTGAGAGAGACGGAGTATCTAGTGCATACATACATCTCGCTCTCTCATCACTACGGCCACAGTTTTCGCGAGGTTGACGGCATGAGTAAGCTACCTCCGTAGTATACATATGTTTTAAGTCTTGCCTTCATAGTAAGAAATCCCCCAGAACTACACTCTACGTTACCATAGTCATTTAGCAAGCTCGAGAAACTGCATTACCGGGCACAACCGCGAATCTTCAACCGTTCATCCCCGAAACCTCGCACGTGTCAACTTGAGCAAGGTTTCTTTATCGTGAGTCAGCTTCGGGAAGATTCTTCCATCCCTCTGATGACCAACGATAGAGAGGTTCCGAGGGGAGGTAAGACGTTGGGAAGCTTGCAACTACCCTGAATGAATTCTCGGAATTTCATCTGATAAACAGTTCTCGGAATCTCCCGCCAAGTTTTTCGACTTGACGTTAAGAAGTCGCATGCAATGGTTTTTGACGCGACGTTCAATTCCGAAAGGTTCTGGAGCCGTGAGAAGGACCTTCGAAGCCGCGAAAGCGCGTGATCACTCTGTCATTTCATAGGAAAGTAGCGTAGTTATGTTGTCGTGTACATACATCAAGGCTGCAGCCCAAGTTATCGAAACTCACATACTATCCCAGTGATATTTCACAATCTGTCAGGTTACCATTCGAATTTTGAGATTATAGCGTTGGCTACAACTTTGAGATGATGAGAAACAGATTTTATATTTTCCCATTGGAAACTTCAAGTTTATCATTTTTGATAATAATAATCATTAGTGCATAGTTGTAAAATTAAATATTTAACGATGCCAGTCTGATAAATAAAAGGTGATATAGGTATATGCTATGGTTTGTAATTCCAGTATTTACTATTCTCAATGTGTGGCAATATCCCGATATTAACAATGGAAAGTATTGATTTTTGGTTCAGGCACCTCCTCCAATAGGATTATTTTTAAATTACTAATATTGACTCGGAGGCTCTTTCTCTTCTTCAAAAATTTGTGTTCGTTGTTCTTTTACCAAATGTGAAAATGTGTTCTTCAGCCATTGAAAACATGTAACCTTGACAACTATCAACACTTGGTTACACTCAAAAATCATAATAGTTGAACGACCAAAGAACATGGACGTAATGAGTGGCAAAAATCTGTATTACTAACTCTGTGCTGAAATCTGGCCCAACTTTGTATTCCAAAGTTTCGTCTCCTCTCTTACTCCTGAGCGCGTCCCCAGGACCCAGGACCCCACGATGTTTTACCGATAAAATTACGAACTGTCCAAGTATAAGTTTCCCTGATGTTTGACATTAATGTTTATCACCAATTCTGATTTCGCCGATTGAGCTGAACCTCTCTGAGCAGGTTGTACTTACAAAAAGAAAATTACAACGCGTCATTTTGACATTAATGCTATAGAAATTAATTTGGTAAAATGCGAGAATTTTGAATGTAGAAACTAGAAAGTGTCTATTTTCGTGTAAAATATAGTTACCATGTACAATATTTCCAGTGTGCCAGAATTCCACAAGCTATAAAGTAATTTTTATGCACCGCATTGCTCGGGGCCAAAATGTCATCGGTCGTTTATTTATGTGTATCATTAAACTGTGTACCACTGAGCTATCCACCGCCGAGAGCTCAGGGACTCCTTACAACAGATAACTCAGAGACTGTCATTATCAGTTTATTGGATTAAAAGTTCTGCTCGTTGCTTGTCTTAGATAACAGCTTATCAATGCAATGCGATAAATAATTGACAGACGCTATATGGGTTTCGTATGAATATTGATTCCTTTTAGAATGAGCAGCTATCTTGGCTAAAATGGAAATGGAAACATTTTGGACAGAGTTTTTTGCCTGACAATATTATAGCTCCAGTTCAAGACTTGCTAGTTTTACATTATACGACGATGTTCTGTTACCCAATCATCATGTTATTGGAATTGATTGAATTACTTAAGCTACACGATGCTGCTCATCGAACAGATGAATTTACTACTTTACAGTCTGTCTGCGGCAGCATAGCGCAGAGTTTCCACAACAGTAAGATTACAAATCGCAGACCTTGAGGTTCAGTTATCCACGCGCAGTTCTACTTGCTGCACGAATATCGCCCCGTTTCAGAATAATTATTACCGAAGCTCTCAGTTCTCGTGTTTTTGACTATCGATTTTGCTTGACGATCGGTGTACTTTGAGTTATAAAATGTTGAAGATCGGATTCTGTGGAGCCGGTAAAATGGCTCAAGCTTTGGTCAAGGGATTTATAGGAGCCGGTGAGGTCCAAGTTTCAACGTTTCTTAAATACCGAGTCATAATGGATTCTTCTTCTGTCTAGGATTGACCAAGGCAGAGTTGGTTTTGGCCAGTTGTCTCCCAAACGATGCTGACAGCATAAAAGCCTTCCAGGTTACTATGCCTTCAGATTTTTCTACTGCGACAGAGTAATTTATCACAGTGATATGTTATTATCAAATGATTTATCCTGCGGTAAAAAAATCAATCTAATCAAAGTTACCGATATTAGAGTGATATATGTATAACTCACATCATCTCCTGTAAATGTCGTCGCGTTTTGGTCTTACCCTTGAACACTTTTATCTAAAATTACTGGCTTGTAATAGTGCAGAGTATTGAAGTCTGTATCGCGAACGAAGTACGTGCAGAACAGCAATTCAGTGTTTGGAGTTAATCGTGAAGTTTGAATAAAATTCGCGATGTGATTGAACTCACCAACAATTCCCTATAATAACAATATTTGTGGCTCTAATGTTCAGATTATTTATCCATAGATTGCTGTCTGTGATTATTGTGAGTGTGTTTGTCAAGTGATGTTCAGTATACTTGAATCATATACCGCATATCCATTGCTAAACGTCGAAAGTATCATTTATACAACATTTGTACGAACAATAATGTTATTCATGCTTGATAAAATTCTGAACTCCTCTGTTATCATATCGGATAGCGGTATCATCGGCCATATACCTACTGCTAATAACTTATGATTGATACTTTGTTCCAAATTTTGATGCAACACTGCAATCATAAAATAGCAATTTCCGTAACGGTGACTATCAATAACAGCTACTTTATCATTCAGCTTTTCGACTGCTACTATAACTAATGACACAAGATTTTGTGTAGGATATTGGTGCGCGAGCGATCTTCGAGAACCGGACGATCGCTGAACACGGCGATGTTCTGATCCTTGCGGTGAAGCCACAGGTCGCCCCTGCGGTACTTTCGGAGTTGAAGAACAGCCCGCGAAAGTTAACGCTATCAATCGCGATGGGTGTGTCTCTGGCTGCCCTAGAAAAGGTTTGCCTAATTTATTTATTATTATTATCATCAATAGTCCATCTTCGAAAAGAGGAAAATAAACGCAACATGTCTATAATGGAAAAGTGAAATGGAATGGAGAGAATAAGAATCAGCATTAACTTACCCATTCAAAATTATTGTCCGTTTTACATAAGAAGATTAATTGGTAAAAAGTGAATGAGTAAACTCAGTATTTATTCTCAGCCCTTAATTTGGAAGTGAATGCTAAAACCTACAGCTAACACGTTTAAGAATTTACTTTCATTAAAGCGGATGTATTTCACAGCTTGTTTAGAACTTTGCATATTAAATAATCAAAATCGTTCAGTTCTGATTTGTTTCTTCATTTTCTAAAAGCATACCGGCTAATTAAAACTGTCTGACCTATCCGAAATATTGCACACCCTGGTAGAAAAATATTTCTAACTTACAGTGTTTCAATAATGTTAAAGAAATATGAGACAGAAGTTAGCAGATGATACCTAGCAGAAAAAAAGCCTGCGCCTTTCTGAGGTACGTCATCGGGTACTTTACTGGTGACCCTTAGAAAAAAGTTACAATCGAATTACGGTCCAGCAGAAGATTCGCTGTCACCAGTAAGGTACTTTTTCAGAATATTTCTGAATAAATATGTAAAACTCTTTGAAGAGTCTAATACTCACGAGGCTAAAGCTAGTAACGTTACCGTACCGAAACGTTGAAACAAAAAATTACTATTTCACACCTTTAGACTAACTGAAGACGTTGAATCTACAAAATCTGAGTTTGTTGATGCTGTGTTAACGGTTTGCTAAATTTCATTAACATCAGGATGATTAATATAATCTCTAATTACTAGGAAAATATTCCGTTTTCTTTTACGTCATTGCAACACTGTGAGTTGGAAGCATTTTTTCACCAGGGATAGACTAACATTCGTGTTCAAGCAAGTTGATTGCGATCCAAGTCAGTTTGGAAGCCATTTGCTCTTTCTTCCGAGATTCTCGAAAATCAGAGTTGATCATTTCCTTCTATTCTACTTCGTCAACTGCCTGCCGATATGCTATTATTGTAATGTTCCAGGCTCTGCCGTCGGGTACCCCGGTCATCAGGGTAATGCCAAATACGCCCGCGCTCGTGGGTTGCGGTGCAACAGTATATGCACGCGGTTCTAACGCTGGCGACGAGGATGTCGCGACAGCGAAACGGCTCTTCTCCAGTGTCGGAGTATGCGAGGAGGTGACGGAGACCATGATTGACCCTGTCACAGCTTTGGCCGGATCCGGTCCCGCTTACGTGAGTAGCAATATTATTGAACATAATATTGTGTTTATATCACACTTATTCTGTCATTTATACGAGTGGCCTGCATCCGACAGGTCTACATGATGATTGAAGCCCTGGCCGACGGAGGGGTGAAAATGGGCCTCACCAGACCTTTGGCTTACAAATTAGCGGCACAGACAGTTCTGGGAGCTGCGACTATGGTTCGGGACACGGATGAACACCCGGGGAAGCTAAAAGACGACGTAGCATCCCCAGCAGGTGCGCAAGAGGGAAATATTTTAAGGGGATATTTATTTGTTCACTACGAAAATTTGTGTTTTTTTTAAGGCTCAACAATCACGGCAATCCACTATCTGGAGCGACATGGTTTGAGATCTGCCCTCATCGGCGCTGTTGAAGCTGCTACTGAGCGTTGCAGAGACGTGACCGCGGCTGCTAGACCGAATTAGGAGTTCGTGAAGGATAAGTGTAGAATGTGATTGAGGCGAAACGCCTATTGTTCGTTCAGGAAAACGTTCATAGCATTAGTCGGAATATTCAAAGGTCGTGGAGCTCCTACTCATGACAGACCGCGACAAGAATTCGTTTGAAATCGTAATTATTAATTATACTGCAGTTCGACAGTGACTTCAGAAAGATGTGGCTTTTGGGAGCGCTCTCAGTTGCCATGGGAGAACGTTGGTGTTAATGTCATAAAAGTTAGTAACAAATGAGTGTTAGACTAAATTCGAATTATTTTTTAATGATTCAGTGTGAGCAGATCATGTATGTAGTACTTAAGAGGGCAAAATCGTTGTACGAAAAATTCCAACGATTGAGATAGTGTACATAAAATAAACTCTTTTTAAAAGCTAGATGTGTTCACTTTGACCTTCACAGATGATCACTGAGTACAATTGTTGTAACGTCCCTCTGAAAAATCTGTCGGGGATTTACATCAGATGCTCTCAGAAAATGGGTTGAAAGAGAATTCGGGGTCGTGGAATATTTTTGGCCGAAAAACGATAAGAAAGTAAGGCTAAGCCCTTTGCATTTTAGGCGAAAATTTTCGAGATTTCGGAAAGTGCTGAAATAAATTCTTCTTGGGACTATTCCGACGTGATTTTGCAAGAAAAATCGATTGGATTGGAAAAATTTTGCCATTTTTCAGCTTGTGCTCTTTTCGTCGTGGTTTCTCTGCTGTTAGTCCTACGCCCTTTTAGCTGCGTTTTCTGAGTTCCTGGGGGTCCGATTAGTCTAACCTAAAAGTAAGGCTAACCCCTTTGCATTTTAAGCGAAAATTATCTCGATTTTAAAAAGCGCTGAAATAAATTCTTTTGGGCACTATTCCGACGTGATTTTGCGAGAGAAACCTATTGGACGCAGTCCCGATACGCTGGGATCGACGCATCAGGAGTTACAGCCGAAAAACCTGAACCTAAGTTTTCGCCATTTTTCAACTTGTGCTCTTTTTGGTCGTAGTTTCGCTGCTGTTGGTCCTACGCCCATTTTGCTGCGTTTTCTGAGTTCCTGGGGGTTCGATTAGTCAGGAGAGGGTCATAAAAGTAGAATCTAAGACCAAAAATTTTTTGATCGGAAAACGAAAAAAAAGTAAGGCTAACCCCTTTGCATTTTTAGCGAAAATTTTCGCGATGTTGAAAAGTGCTGGAATAAATTCTTTCTGACACTAATCCGACGTAATTTTGCGAGAGAAATCGATTGGGCGCAGTTTCAGGACGCTGCGATCAACGCATCAGAAGTTACAGCCGGAAAACGAGAACCTGTGTTTTCGGCATTTTTCAGCAGGTGCTTTTTCCTCCGAAGTTTCTCTCCTGTTGGTCCTACGCTTTTTTCGCTGCGTTTTCTGAGTTTCTGGGGGTCGAATCGATGGGGAAAGGGTCATACAAATCAATTCTGAGACGAAAAATTTTTTGGTCAACAAAAAAGGAAGGTTAACCCCTTTGTATTTTTGGCGAAAATTTTCGCGATTTTGAAAAGTGCTGGAATAAATTCATTCTGACACTAATCCGACTTAATTTTGCGAGAAAAATCGATTGAACGCAGTTCCGGGACGCTGCGATCAACGCATCAGAAGTTAAAGCCAAAAAACGAGAACCAGTATTTTCGGCATTTTTCAGCAGGTGCTTTTTCCTCCGTAGTTTTTCTCCTGTTGGTCCCACGCTCTTTTTGCTGCGTTTTCTGAGTTCCTGGGGGTCGAATCAGTCAGGAAAGGGCCATACAAATCGAATCTGAGACCAAAAATTTTTTGGTCAAAAAAAAAGGAAGGTTAACCCCTTTGTATTTTTGGCGAAAATTTTCGCGATTTTGAAAAGTGCTGGAATGAATTCTTTCCGACACCAATCCGACGTAATTTTGCGAGAGAAATCAATTAGGCGCAATTCCGGGACGCTGCGATTAACGCATCAGAAGTTACAGCCAAAAAACGAGAACCTGTATTTTCGGCATTTTTCAGCAGGTGCTCTTTCCTACGTAGTTTCTCTCCTGTTGGTCCTACGCCCTTCTTGCTGCGTTTTCTGAGTTCCTGGGGGTCCAATTAGTCAGGAATGGGTCAAACAAATCGAATCTGAGACCAAAAATTTTTTGGTAAAAAAAAAGGAAGGTTAACCCCTTTGTATTTTTGGCGAAAATTTTCGCGATTTTGAAAAGTGCTGGAACAAATTCTTTCTGACACTAATCCGACGTAATTTTGCGGGAGAAATCGATTGAGCGCAGTTCTGGGATTCTGCGATCAACGCATCAGAAGTTACAGCCAAAAAACGAGAACCTAAGTTTTCGCCATTTTTCAGCTTGTGCTCTTTTTGGTCGTAGTTTCGCTGCTGTTGGTCCTACGCCCATTTTGCTGCATTTTCTAAGTTTCTGGGGGTCCAATTAGTCAGGAATGGGTCATACAAATCGAATCTGAGACCAAAAATTTTTTGGTCAAAAAAAAAGGAAGGTTAACCCCTTTGTATTGTTGGGGAAAATTTTCGCGATTCCAAAAAGTGCTGGAATAAATTCTTTCTGGCAGTAATCCGACGTAATTTTGCGAGAGAAATCGATTGGGCGCAGTTCCGGGACGCTGCGATCAACGCATCAGAAGTTACAGCCAAAAAACGAGAACCTGTATTTTTGACACTTTTTAGCAGGTGCTTTTTCCTACGTAGTTTCTCTCCTGTTGGTCCTACGCCCTTCTTGCTGCGTTTTCTGAGTTCCTGGGGGTCCAATTAGTCAGGAATGGGTCAAACAAATCGAATCTGAGACCAATAATTTTTTGGTCAAAAAAAAAGGAAGGTCAACCCCTTTGTATTTTTGGCGAAAATTTTCGCGATTTTGAAAAGTGCTGGAATAAATTCTTTCTGACACCAATCCGACGTAATTTTGCGAGAGAAATCGATTGGGCGCAATTCCGGGACGCTGCGATCAACGCATCAGAAGTTACAGCCGAAAAACCCGAAGCTAAATTTTCGCCATTTTTCAGCTTATGCTCTTTTCGTCGTAGTTTCGCTGCTGTTGGTCCTACGCCCTTTTCGCTGCGTTTTTTGAGTTCCTGGGGGTCCAATTAGTCAGGAATGGGTCATACAAATCGAATCTGAGACCATAAATTTTTTGGTCGAAAAACGGAAAAAAAGTAAGGCTAACCCCTTTGCATTTTTTGCGAAAATTTTCGCGATTTTGAAAAGTGCCGGAATAACTTCTTTCTGGCAATAATCCGACGTAATTTTGCGAGAGAAATCGATTGGGCGCAGTTCCGGGACGCTGCGATCAACGCATCAGAAGTTACAGCCAAAAAACGAGAACCTGTATTTTTGACACTTTTCAGCAGGTGCTTTTTCCTCCTTAGTTTCTCTCCTGTTGGCCTCACGCTCTTTCCGCTGCGTTTTCTGAGTTTCTGGGGGTCCAATCGGTGGGGAAAGGGTCAAACAAAGCAATTCTAAGACGAAAAATTTTTTGGTCAAAAAAAAAGGAAGGTTAACCCCTTTGTATCTTTGGCAAAAATTTTCGCGATTTCGAAAAGTGCTGGAATAAATTCTTTCTGACACCAATCCGACGTAATTTTGCGAGAGAAATCGATTGGGCGCAGTTCTGGGACGCCGCGATCAACGCATCAGAAGTTACAGCCAAAAAACGAGAACCTAAGTTTTCGCCATTTTTCAGCTTGTGCTCTTTTTGG
Source organism: Neodiprion pinetum (assembly GCF_021155775.2). Lineage (NCBI taxonomy): Eukaryota > Metazoa > Arthropoda > Insecta > Hymenoptera > Diprionidae > Neodiprion > Neodiprion pinetum. Next base: position 25,553,142 of record NC_060236.1, on the reverse strand, counting down.
TCGTAGTTTCGCTGCTGTTGGTCCTACGCCCATTTTGCTGCATTTTCCAAGTTCGTGGGGGTCCAATTAGTCAGGAAAGGGCCATACAAATCGAATCTGGGACCAAAAATTTTTTGGTCAAAAAAAAAGGAAGGTTAACCCCTTTGTATTGTTGGGGAAAATTTTCGCGATTCCGAAAAGTGCTGGAATAAATTCTTTCTGGCAGTAATCCGACGTAATTTTGCGAGAGAAATCGATTGGGCGCAGTTCCGGGACGCTGCGATCAACGCATCAGAAGTTACAGCCAAAAAACGAGAACCTGTATTTTTGACACTTTTCAGCAGGTGCTTTTTCCTCCTTAGTTTCTCTCCTGTTGGTCCTACGCTTTTTTCGCTGCGTTTTCTGAGTTCCTGGGGGTCGAATCGGTGGGGAAAGGGTCATACAAATCAATTCTAAGACGAAAAATTTTTTGGTCAAAAAAAAAGGAAGGTTAACCCCTTTGTATTTTTGGCGAAAATTTTCGTGATTTCAAAAAGTGCTGGAATAAATTCTTTCTGACACCAATCCGACGTAATTCTGCGAGACAAATCGATTGGGCGCAATTCCGGGACGCTGCGATCAACGCATCAGAAGTTACAGCCAAAAAACGAGAACCTGTATTTTCGGCATTTTTCAGCAGGTGCTCTTTCCTACGTAGTTTCTCTCCTGTTGGTCCTACGCCCTTCTTGCTGCGTTTTCTGAGTTCCTGGGGGTCCAATTAGTCAGGAATGGGTCAAACAAATCGAATCTGAGACCAATAATTTTTTGGTCAAAAAAAAAGGAAGGTTAACCCCTTTGTATTTTTGGCGAAAATTTTCGCGATTTTGAAAAGTGCTGGAATAAATTCTTTCTGACACTAATCCGACGTAATTTTGCGAGAGAAATCGATTGGGCGCAGTTCTGGGACGCTGCAAACAACGCATCAGAAGTTACAGCCAAAAAACGAGAACCTAAGTTTTCGCCATTTTTCAGCTTGTGCTCTTTTTGGTCGTAGTTTCGCTGCTGTTGGTCCTACGCCCATTTAGCTGCATTTTCTAAGTTCCTGGGGGTCCAATTAGTCAGGAATGGGTCATACAAATCGAATCTGAGACCAAAAATTTTTTGGTCAAAAAAAAAAGGAAGGTTAACCCCTTTGTATTTTTGGCGAAAATTTTCGCAATTTCGAAAAGTGCTGGAATAAATTCTTTCTGACACTAATCCGACGTAATTTTGCGAGAGAAATCGATTGGGCGCAGTTCTGGGACGCTGCGATCAACGCATCAGAAGTTACAGCCAAAAAACGAGAACCTAAGTTTTCGCCATTTTTCAGCTTGTGCTCTTTTTGGTCGTAGTTTCGCTGCTGTTGGTCCTACGCCCATTTTGCTGCATTTTCTAAGTTCCTGGGGGTCCAATTAGTCAGGAATGGGTCATACAAATCGAATCTGAGACCAAAAATTTTTTGGTCAAAAAAAAAAGGAAGGTTAACCCCTTTGTATTTTTGGCGAAAATTTTCGCGATTTTGAAAAGTGCTGGAATAAATTCTTTCTGACACTAATCCGACGTAATTTTGCGAGAGAAATCGATTGGGCGTAGTCCCGGGACGCTGCGGTCAACGCATCAGAAGTTACAGCCGAAAAACCTGAAGCTAAGTTTTCACCATTTTTCAGCAGGTGCTTTTTCCTCCGTAGTTTCTCTCCTGTTGGCCCCACGCTCTTTCCGCTGCGTTTTCTGAGTTTCTGGGGGTCCAATCGGTGAGGAAAGGGTCATACAAATCAATTCTAAGACGATGAATTTTTTGGTCAAAAAAAAAGGAAGGTTAACCCCTTTGTATTGTTGGGGAAAATTTTCGCGATTCCGAAAAGTGCTGGAATAAATTCTTTCTGGCAGTAATCCGACGTGATTTTGCGAGAGAAATCGACTGGGCGCAGTTCCGGGACGCTGCGATCAACGCATCAGAAGTTACAGCCAAAAAACGAGAACCTGTATTTTTGACACTTTTCAGCAGGTGCTTATTCCTCCGTAGTTTCTCTCCTGTTGGCCTCACGCTCTTTCCGCTGCGTTTTCTGAGTTTCTAGGGGTCCAATCGGTGGGGAAAGGGTCATACAAATCAATTCTAAGACGAAAAATTTTTTGGTCAAAAAAAAAGGAAGGTTAACCCCTTTGTATTTGTGGCGAAAATTTTCGTGATTTCAAAAAGTGCTGGAATAAATTCTTTCTGACACCAATCCGACGTAATTCTGCGAGACAAATCGATTGGGCGCAATTCCGGGACGCTGCGATCAACGCATCAGAAGTTACAGCCAAAAAACGAGAACCTGTATTTTCGGCATTTTTCAGCAGGTGCTCTTTCCTACGTAGTTTCTCTCCTGTTGGTCCTACGCCCTTCTTGCTGCGTTTTCTGAGTTCCTGGGGGTCCAATTAGTCAGGAATGGGTCAAACAAATCGAATCTGAGACCAATAATTTTTTGGTCAAAAAAAAAGGAAGGTTAACCCCTTTGTATTTTTGGCGAAAATTTTCGCGATTTTGAAAAGTGCTGGAATAAATTCTTTCTGACACTAATCCGACGTAATTTTGCGAGAGAAATCGATTGGGCGCAGTTCTGGGACGCTGCGATCAACGCATCAGAAGTTACAGCCAAAAAACGAGAACCTAAGTTTTCGCCATTTTTCAGCTTGTGCTCTTTTTGGTCGTAGTTTCGCTGCTGTTGGTCCTACGCCCATTTAGCTGCATTTTCTAAGTTCCTGGGGGTCCAATTAGTCAGGAATGGGTCATACAAATCGAATCTGAGACCAAAAATTTTTTGGTCAAAAAAAAAAGGAAGGTTAACCCCTTTGTATTTTTGGCGAAAATTTTCGCAATTTCGAAAAGTGCTTGAATAAATTCTTTCTGACACTAATCCGACGTAATTTTGCGAGAGAAATCGATTGGGCGCAGTTCTGGGACGCTGCGATCAACGCATCAGAAGTTACAGCCAAAAAACGAGAACCTAAGTTTTCGCCATTTTTCAGCTTGTGCTCTTTTTGGTCGTAGTTTCGCTGCTGTTGGTCCTACGCCCATTTTGCTGCATTTTCTAAGTTCCTGGGGGTCCAATTAGTCAGGAATGGGTCATACAAATCGAATCTGAGACCAAAAATTTTTTGGTCAAAAAAAAAAGGAAGGTTAACCCCTTTGTATTTTTGGCGAAAATTTTCGCGATTTTGAAAAGTGCTGGAATAAATTCTTTCTGACACTAATCCGACGTAATTTTGCGAGAGAAATCGATTGGGCGTAGTCCCGGGACGCTGCGGTCAACGCATCAGAAGTTACAGCCGAAAAACCTGAAGCTAAGTTTTCACCATTTTTCAGCAGGTGCTTTTTCCTCCGTAGTTTCTCTCCTGTTGGCCCCACGCTCTTTCCGCTGCGTTTTCTGAGTTTCTGGGGGTCCAATCGGTGGGGAAAGGGTCATACAAATCAATTCTAAGACGATGAATTTTTTGGTCAAAAAAAAAGGAAGGTTGACCCCTTTGTATTGTTGGGGAAAATTTTCGCGATTCCGAAAAGTGCTGGAATAAATTCTTTCTGGCAGTAATCCGACGTGATTTTGCGAGAGAAATCGACTGGGCGCAGTTCCGGGACGCTGCGATCAACGCATCAGAAGTTACAGCCAAAAAACGAGAACCTGTATTTTTGACACTTTTCAGCAGGTGCTTATTCCTCCGTAGTTTCTCTCCTGTTGGCCTCACGCTCTTTCCGCTGCGTTTTCTGAGTTTCTAGGGGTCCAATCGGTGGGGAAAGGGTCATACAAATCAATTCTAAGACGAAAAATTTTTTGGTCAAAAAAAAAGGAAGGTTAACCCCTTTGTATTTGTGGCGAAAATTTTCGTGATTTCAAAAAGTGCTGGAATAAATTCTTTCTGACACCAATCCGACGTAATTCTGCGAGACAAATCGATTGGGCGCAATTCCGGGACGCTGCGATCAACGCATCAGAAGTTAAAGCCAAAAAACGAGAACCTGTATTTTCGGCATTTTTCAGCAGGTGCTCTTTCCTACGTAGTTTCTCTCCTGTTGGTCCTACGCCCTTCTTGCTGCGTTTTCTGAGTTCCTGGGGGTCCAATTAGTCAGGAATGGGTCATACAAATCGAATCTGAGACCAAAAATTTTTTGGTCAAAAAAAAAAGGAAGGTTAACCCCTTTGTATTTTTGGCGAAAATTTTCGCGATTTTGAAAAGTGCTGGAATAAATTCTTTCTGACACTAATCCGACGTAATTTTGCGAGAGAAATCGATTGGGCGCAGTTCCGGGACGCTGCGATCAACGCATCAGAAGTTACAGCCGAAAAACCCGAAGCTAAGTTTTCGCCATTTTTCAGCTTATGCTCTTTTCGTCGTAGTTTCGCTGCTGTTGGTCCTACGCCCTTTTCGCTGCGTTTTTTGAGTTCCTGGGGGTCCAATTAGTCAGGAATGGGTCATACAAATCGAATCTGAGACCATAAATTTTTTGGTCGAAAAACGGAAAAAAAGTAAGGCTAACCCCTTTGCATTTTTTGCGAAAATTTTCGCGATTTTGAAAAGTGCCGGTATAACTTCTTTCTGGCAATAATCCGACGTAATTTTGCGAGAGAAATCGATTGGGCGCAGTTCCGGGACGCTGCGATCAACGCATCAGAAGTTACAGCCAAAAAACGAGAACCTGTATTTTTGACACTTTTCAGCAGGTGCTTTTTCCTCCGTAGTTTCTCTCCTGTTGGCCTCACGCTCTTTCCGCTGCGTTTTCTGAGTTTCTGGGGGTCCAATCGGTGGGGAAAGGGTCATACAAAGCAATTCTAAGACGAAAAATTTTTTGGTCAAAAAAAAAGGAAGGTTAACCCCTTTGTATCTTTGGCGAAAATTTTCGCGATTTTGAAAAGTGCTGAAATAAATTCTTTCTGACGCCAATCCGACGTAATTTTGCGAGAGAAATCGATTGGGCGCAGTTCTGGGACGCCGCGATCAACGCATCAGAAGTTACAGCCAAAAAACGAGAACCTAAGTTTTCGCCATTTTTCAGCTTGTGCTCTTTTTGGTCGTAGTTTCGCTGCTGTTGGTCCTACGCCCATTTTGCTGCATTTTCCAAGTTCGTGGGGGTCCAATTAGTCAGGAAAGGGCCATACAAATCGAATCTGAGACCAAAAATTTTTTGGTCAAAAAAAAAGGAAGGTTAACCCCTTTGTATTGTTGGGGAAAATTTTCGCGATTCCGAAAAGTGCTGGAATAAATTCTTTCTGACACTAATCCGACGTAATTTTGCGAGAGAAATCGATTGGGCGCAGTTCCGGGACGCTGCGATCAACGCATCAGAAGTTACAGCCAAAAAACGAGAACCTGTATTTTTGACACTTTTTAGCAGCTGCTTTTTCCTCCGTAGTTTCTCTCCTGTTGGCCTCACGCTCTTTCCGCTGCGTTTTCTGAGTTTCTGGGGGTCCAATCGGTGGGGAAAGGGTCATACAAATCAATTCTAAGACGAAAAATTTTTTGGTCAATAAAAAAGGAAGGTTCACCCCTTTGTATTTTTGGCGAAAATTTTCGCGGTTTCGAAAAGTGCTGGAATAAATTCTTTCTGACACCAATCCGACGTAATTTTGCGAGAGAAATCGATTGGGCGCAGTTCCGGGACGCTGCGATCAACGCATCAGAAGTTACAGCCAAAAAACGAGAACCTGTATTTTTGACACTTTTCAGCAGGTGCTTTTTCCTCCTTAGTTTCTCTCCTGTTGGTCCTACGCTTTTTTCGCTGCGTTTTCTGAGTTCCTGGGGGTCGAATCGGTGGGGAAAGGGTCACACAAATCAATTCTAAGACGAAAAATTTTTTGGTCAATAAAAAAGGAAGTTTAACCCCTTTGTATTTTTGGCGAAAATTTTCGCGATTTTGAAAAGAGCCGGAATAACTTTTTTCTGTCAGTAATCCGACGTAATTTCGCAAGAGAAATCGATTGGGCGCAGTCCCAGGACGCTGCGATCAACGCATCAGAAGTTACAGCCAAAAAACGAGAACCTGTATTTTCGGCATTTTTCAGCAGGTGCTCTTTCCTACGTAGTTTCTCTCCTGTTGGTCCTACGCCCTTCTTGCTGCGTTTTCTGAGTTCCTGGGGGTCCAATCAGTCAGGAATGGGTCAAACAAATCGAATCTGAGACCAAAAATTTTTTGGTCAAAAAAAAAGGAAGGTTAACCCCTTTGTATTTTTGGCGAAAATTTTCGCGATTTCGAAAAGTGCTGGAATAAATTCTTTCTGACACCAATCCGACGTAATTTTGCAAGAGAAATCGATTGGGCGCAATTCCGGGACGCTGCGATCAACGCATCAGAAGTTACAGCCAAAAAACGAGAACCTGTATTTTCGGCATTTTTCAGCAGGTGCTCTTTCCTACGTAGTTTCTCTCCTGTTGGTCCTACGCCCTTCTTGCTGCGTTTTCTGAGTTCCTGGGGGTCCAATTAGTCAGGAATGGGTCAAACAAATCGAATCTGAGACCAAAAATTTTTTGGTCAAAAAAAAAAGGAAGGTTAACCCTTTTGTATTTTTGGCGAAAATTTTCGCGATTTCGAAAAGTGCTGGAATAAATTCTTTCTGACACTAATCCGACGTAATTTTGCGAGAGAAAACGATTGGGCGCAGTTCTGGGACGCTGCGATCAACGCATCAGAAGTTACAGCCAAAAAACGAGAACCTAAGTTTTCGCCATTTTTCAGCTTGTGCTCTTTTTGGTCGGAGTTCCGCTGCTGTTGGTCCTACGCCCATTTTGCTGCATTTTCTAAGTTCCTGGGGGTCCAATTAGTCAGGAATGGGTCATACAAATCGAATCTGAGACCAAAAATTTTTTGGTCAAAAAAGAAAGGAAGGTTAACCCCTTTGTATTTTTGGCGAAAATTTTCGCGATTTTGAAAAGTGGTGGAATAAATTCTTTCTGACACTAATCCGACGTAATTTTGCGAGAGAAATCGATTGGGCGCAGTTCCGGGACGCTGCGATCAACGCATCAGAAGTTACAGCCAAAAAACGAGAACCTGTATTTTTGACACTTTTCAGCAGGTGCTTTTTCCTCCTTAGTTTCTCTCCTGTTGGTCCTACGCTTTTTTCGCTGCGTTTTCTGAGTTCCTGGGGGTCGAATCGGTGGGGAAAGGGTCACACAAATCAATTCTGAGACGAAAAATTTTTTGGTCAATAAAAAAGGAAGTTTAACCCCTTTGTATTTCTGGCGAAAGTTTTCGCGATCTTGAAAAGTGCTGGATAAATTCTTTCTGACACTAATCCGACGTAATTTTGCTAGAGTAATCGACTGGGCGCAGTTCCGGGACGCTGCGATCAACGCATCAGAAGTTACAGCCGAAAAACCTGAAGCTAAGTTTTCGCCATTTTTCAGCTTATGCTTTTTCGTCGTAGTGTCGCTGCTGTTGGTCCTACGCCCTTCTCGCTGCGTTTTTTGAGTTCCTGGGGGTCCTATTAGTCAGGAATGGGTCATACAAATCGAATCTGAGACCATAAATCTTTTGGTCGAAAAACGAAAAAAAAGTAAGGCTAACCCCTTTGCATTTTTTGCGAAAATTTTCGCGATTTTGAAAAGAGCCGGAATAACTCCTTTCTGTCAGTAATCCGACGTAATTTCGCGAGAGAAATCGATTGGGCGCAGTCCCAGGACGCTGCGATCAACGCATCAGAAGTTACAGCCAAAAAACGAGAACCTGTATTTTTGACACTTTTCAGCAGGTGCTTTTTCCTCCGTAGTTTCTCTCCTGTTGGCCTCACGCTCTTTCTGATGCGTTTTCTGAGTTTTTGGGGGTCCAATCGGTGGGGAAAGGGTCATACAAATCAATTCTAAGACGAAAAATTTTTTGGTCAAAAAAAAAGGAAGGTTAACCCCTTTGTATTTTTGGCGAAAATTTTCGCGGTTTCGAAAAGTGCTGGAACAAATTCTTTCTGACACCAATCCGACGTAATTTTGCGAGAGAAATCGATTGGGCGCAATTCCGGGACGCTGCGATCAACGCATCAGAAGTTACAGCCAGAAAACGAGAACCTGTATTTTCGGCATTTTTCAGCAGGTGCTCTTTCCTACGTAGTTTCTCTCCTGTTGGTCCTACGCCCTTCTTGCTGCGTTTTCTGAGTTCCTGGGGGTCCAATTAGTCAGGAATGGGTCAAACAAATCGAATCTGAGACCAAAAATTTTTTGGTCAAAAAAAAAAGGAAGGTTAACCCCTTTGTATTTTTGGCGAAAATTTTCGCGATTTTGAAAAGTGCTCGAATAAATTCTTTCCGACACTAATCCGACGTAATTTTGCGAGAGAAATCGATTGGGCGGAGTCCCAATATGCTGTGATCAACGCATTAGAATTTACAGCCGAAAGACCTGAACCTAAGTTTTTGACATTTTTCAGCTTGTGCTCTTATTGTCGTAGTTTCTCTGCTGTTGGTCCGATGCCCTCTTGGCCGCGTTTTCTGAGTTCCTGGGGGTCCAATTAGTCAGGAGAGGGTCATACAAATCGAATCTGAGACCAAAAATTTTCCGGGCAAAATAAGGTAACTTTACCCCCCCCCCCCCCCTATTTTTCTGTTTCATTCTTAGCTGTTCGTCCTCCTGTAGTTTTAGACGACTCTTTCGCATTCCTGATGGTGCAATCTGTTCAATAAGGGTCCTCCAAATTCATTCCGAGAACAAGGTTCCGTTGTTCCAAAAGTTTCGGAAATAGTACGGCCAGTACGTTCTGATATCTTCCACTCAGAATTATTGATGTTGGAAAATGCTTCAAAAAACAATCGGGCCACTATTTCGGCGTCATTTTGAGCGAGAAATCGCGCGAATTTAGCCTAGAATCGTATGCCTGAGAAGGCAAGCCGAAAAAGTAAAGACAGCGAGGATATCTTACAGTCTACTCTTAGTGGTCTATCCTGCGTTGTATTGGTTGGTTTGTCTACATTCTTGACGGTGCAATGGGTCGGAAAAGGTTTCGACAAACGGATTCGCGGTCGGACCGAATGAATCGGTTTCGTATAATCATCATTTGCATGTATATCATACATGAATATAGATGCATGCAATCAATGAGTGAGTAATGTGCAAATAGCATTTAAGTTTTATTGGCTGAATAAACATCTATGTTACAGTCTTAGTACACCATGTTTTGTGGTATTTTCCATATTTCCAGATCTCCGTCACTGACGCCTATAGCTACTAATTCTCTGCAATAGAAAACTCCACAATTACACAAAACCGTCGAGCTTCGTTGATAAAAAACTTCTCATATTTTTTTTGCGTTATCATGTACCAAGTCTATCTTTCAGTTAAAATATTTATGATGTACCGAATACTCAGAGAGTTGCATCTACAAAAGTGTGAGGGTCGTCATACCTTTTGGTGTTGAATTGCAGACAATTCGTCTCTCTGCCGTTCGTTTTCAACAACATTTTGGGCAGGTTTTTTTCATTTTCCAAATTGTAAAACGTTATTATTTGACCAGCCCCATACGCTGTAAAAATGTTCGAGTTCCCCATCACCCATGATAGACCTGTCACGGTATCTTCTACCCCTATTACATGCAGGGAATTAAACTGGAAGAATAGTGAAAGCTAATCAGATGTAGATCTATGATCTAGACATCATTCTTTAACGAATAGTTTCAAATCTTACATTATGACATGACTCGTCAACGTTGTTCCCAAAATTATATTTTACAGAAACAAAAGTTAATGTTTTTAATATGCACCTGTGATAATCGATAAATACGTATTTCCTTGTCGGTGCCACTTGTCACAAAAGTATCGCAAGTTTTCGATAAAATTATGGATGTGATGCTACCTTGGTGTCTTTCAAACTCATCCACTACTGGGTCCGTGGTATCTCTGCTGCCTGTATAAAAATAATTAATCAGTCACTCTATTTTCCAAGATTATCTTATAAAGTCATGGAGTCTTAATGTGAATAATTAGAGAACCTACTATACACTATACCTTCTACTGGAGTACCCTGATCAATATTACACCTGTACAAGCCCCCACATAAAGTTCCAAGAACAAAGGTAGTTTGATCAATTGTAGAGAAATTGAAAGCTGTTATACATAATCCAGGTTCTACTGCTCTTTCTTTTTTACCACTCGCGCTTCGTGGCCTTGTCTTTTCTGAAGGATTATGTTCTTTACTAATTTTAAACCTGGAAAAGAGACGATGAAAGTTTCATAAACTTACCATAAATGCAACTTTGAATACAACTTGATAAAAATTTCTATACTAAAATCTCTAAATATTATACAGCTTCGAATATGAGTTTGTCCACCTTTTGTATAAATCAACATTAGTAAAATTGGCAGTCAGTTTGTGGACGAGTAAATATCCATCTCTACCAGCTGTAACCAGAGGAAATACACCGTTGACTAGTGTAGGACGCCATTGAATCATAGACAAGGTGTCTACATGAGCAGATAATTGGAGCAGGGCTGAAGACTTATCATCTCTCAAATTCCAGACTAGGACATCTCCTGTGCGATCACATTTTCTCCATACAATTGATTAGTCAATACTACTTATCAATGAGTATTTCTTTGCAGACCTCAACGACATTTACCATTAAATAAACCTGCTGCTAGAATGGAGGGTTCCACAGGGTGATAGGATAATGCAGTGACACATGAGTTTACTTCCAAGCTTCTGTTTGGTGTTGATGGAAACTGATCTTCCTTCGTAAAATTGAAAATTCTGATACTTGACGTATGGTTACACCACGTGTCGTGACATACTGTACTGTATGACAAAGCTAAAGATCCACCACCGGCACTCCAAGTAACACAGCTTATTTTGGCCTAAAAACAAAATAAAAGGTATCAAGGTTTTTCAAAAGCTGCAAGACATTCATATTATTAATTGATTCTACTTTCTGAATTATTGGCTTGATCAGTGTACATGCAAAATTACTGACTGACATAAGTGATGTAGAATAATTGAATAATTACAATAAGCTGTGTAGTTGCTGAAAAATGAATTCCTGTAATACACAAATAAGACGTCACTGTACCTCGGCATCCGCTTCATTGAGGGTATGAAACTTTGTAAGTAGCTTAACGCTGGTAGACGGTTCTCCACTACTGGCAACATCATACCCATCAAAAGCAGTGCTGCCATAAATCTCGTCGAGTTCATCCAATACCGAAGGTGTAACACGTTTCAGAAATGCTGCCAGTTTCTGGTAATCGACCTGTGGTGATGTCTTGTCTTGGCAAACAGTTTGGGTCTGTTGATTATTTCAAGAAAATAATTCCATTTGATAGGTACATATGGAATATACGTAAAAGTGAAAATTAATGAATAATCAAAATAAATCCTTGTGCAATAAATTATTCACTAATTACCTAAGCTACTTCACAAGGTTGTATGAAGTTGTATTTACCTCCACATCCTTTGGCTCGAAAACTTGATTCTTACTCTCCTGGCAATGAATTTCCTCTGTCTGAACATTGGCGGTACTTTGTGATCTGGGATAGTAAAATTTCCCAGTTAGTGATTTTGATTAGTTGATCGTCGCACAGAAGACTATGGTCATTCACAATTTCCAATGATCGTTAACTGCAGATATGAGTCAGGTTTTGGTAAAATACAGTATATCATACCATGGAAGATGGTTTACACTTTTTATTAACTACAAGGGAATATCGTTGGTGGCGATGCAACATTCGTGTACCTAACCTCAAATACAATCGTCATAAAACTTACTTATCAAGTGATGCTTGCGAGGAAAATCCAACTGGTGGAAAAGACTCGTCGCCAAACATGGTGTTTTCGTTTTTAATGAATCTGATAGTTCCGGTTACAGAGCCAATTTTAATTCTGTAGTATGTATGCGCAGCAGCAGCGTCAAACACCTAGTTGTCAAATTAGTTAAAATCATGTATGTATACAAATTAGCAAGTTTGACAGTGCCTGAATAGAGAAAACGCCTGATTGCAGGCAAATTATTGGATTCAATGCAGATTCAGAAAGCATCAATTAGTAGTACAGATGGTTCATTTGTGCCAACGTTGGTTTGTCCGGATTTATAATGGAATCAGTAATGAATTTCACGGGAAACATCGCCAATATATTTACCGATGTTCAGACGATTTCAATACGTTCATTCATGTTTATTAGTACGCTATACCAATTGCAATTTAATATCCAAATTAATTTGATTCTGAGTTTCTATGAATTGATTGGAACTGATAAGTCCCGAGTATTTAAAATTTTTGATTGGAAATGTTCATCGCAAAGAGAAGTCAATTATTTCTGGGTTATTTCAGTATAGCTAGTTATCTTTTAATTCGAAAAGTTTTAAGTTTCACGCTGGTCAATTTGTTTTACTTTAATTTACGTACTAACAACATTGATTGCAATGACAACTGCAACGCTCGTTTCGCTAACTGCAAGTTTGGTATGAAACTCATTACCGCGAACAGATACACAGCGTGGTCAATGCATTTGTAAAAAAAATGAAGAGAATAGAAAAATCTGGCATGGTGAATAAAAGGGTGATTTGAAAATGTTTTTTTTTTTCAAATGCTCGCCAACCCGAATCGGACGTAGCCAATTGGCACGGAAGTACCGCCGTCTAGTGAGCATGCCCTCAACTTGTCTGCGGCGCACATTGATGTTATTTCATTTTTTAAGTATTAGTAGGAGGTCTTGATGAGCATTCTATATTCAGTGGAGTAGGGTCGACGTAACACGTGTTAGGTCGAGCCAGTGCGTTTATTTAAAGCCAGTAGAGAGGTACTAATTTCATCGAAAACCAGAGGGTCTCCGTCAGTTAACCGTAAGCTGTATTACTAGAACCTCATTTAGCTTGTAATCGCGCTGCTGGGTTAAACAAGGGTCGAAAATTCGAACAATATAGAAGGGAATCTCGGTAAATACGCAGTGTGTACTTAATCCATTCCATCCATTTAACGTCGAGCTCGCATTAAAGAATCGAGCAAGGCACATCCTGGCACACATATATTTCTACATACGCGCCTACCCTGCAGCTTTCTACGTAGTCATATGTATGTACAAGAATGAGCTGGCACAAATTCCACCGTCTCATTAATTTTACAAATTTATAATCATCTTGACGAAATTTGATGCAATATTAAAAACAGCCGTTATCTCGGGTCATTCTATTGCGCGTATGTTATGCAAATACCGCGAGCTGCCTACGTGCGAATTACCTAACCTATGCCAATATGCCTACCATAACCTAATTACCATTCATTGACATAGAAAAAAAGGGCAAAAAAAAAGTTGGAGTAAACAACAGCATATTGTTGTGCGTTACGACTTTACCGTTACTGTTATGTACATATTATATACACAGATGATAATTTAGTCAATTATATTCCCTAACTGTCATTCTGCTTCACGATAAATCAACAAATCTTACTTTACTAAATATTAAATATGTTTCTAAACCATTGTTCAAGTGCCATTCTAACTTCGCATTCGCCTTATGCTCAACAGTAGTTCTTGCAACATTTCACAGAAAAATGACCTACTCGACAATAGTATTGAATCAAAAATTCTGATCGAAAAGTCTCTACGACTAGTCAGGAATTCTTAAAGAACCTGAGTAACATGGCTCATTGATTTTCCCTCGAATTTTCAACTGCTTTTTGTTCATATATGCTATCTATTCTACTAAATTGGCAAGTAAAATCCGTATGAATGAAGATTTGAAAGCTACAGCAAGTTTGCTTCTTTGTTCAGGCGTAGATTAATTTGGAGTATGTTACATGATTGATCGATTCCACCCATTGCATCAGGACAATGCTGTAGCCGTGGTTCAAGCAATGGCGTATCCATATTTAAACACATATTTAGCATTGACTACTTTCTAGTGATATTTTAATGCTTTGTCCTAGGAGGTAGGCCAGATGCTAGTGTTCTCATTTGACATACGAGTTGAGCGGGCACTTCTATTTAAGGCAATTTGTCAAATATCATCGTCAAGTTTTCTTCTGTTGCTTTTGTTTCCAACAGTATTGCAATTTAAACATTCAAACAAACAAACGACTGATGATTATATGAAGTGTTCATGTAGTACTGGTAATTACAGATAACGCATTACTGATGTGATTACAACACTCAATTGTTGGTTTGTTCATTATCATGTTATCTGGTTCTATGTGGAGATGTTGAAAACGATGAATTTTCCAAGTTCTTTTCCTACAATTTCCATATGGGACGACTCCATCTTTCAAGCATTCGTTATTTTCAATTATTTTAAAGATATCTTAAAATGCTAGATGAAAACAATCCATATCAAAATAATCTTGGGTTCAATGACTGCACAACATCTTATGGTTTTCTTTTTTTTTTTTCAATTTTGATTTCATGAATAATTAGTAACTATTCTCATAGCAAAAACTCATATTCCAGCATTAGTTTTTTTATGCAGCTCTGAAATTGAAGAAAATGATGATACCAATGTTTCAGGTTTTTTTCAACCGAAGCACGTCCGTGATCAAAAAATAGCGAATTGATTCTGCGAGACACCATTACAACGATCGATTATTTTTGCACAACGAACACCAAGAAACTAAAATCATAATCTGCTGAGAAGGAGGAGGAGAGCTCTATGTGCACCACATTGTCTTTTTCGAGCAATAATACACCTATTTTCGGAGGTACTCTTGTTGGACACTCTAAGAGTTCCTTGTTTACCAGTCCCAGCCTGATTAGATACGTAAACAACACACGACATGCACAACGAGATCACAGCGGCAGTTTTATTCTTAGTAAAGCTGATAGACAAAAGCGAAAAATTTAGTCCTGACCAGTTGAAATGCTTTCAAAGACGTCTAGTCGAGCTTCTGATGGAACGATTCAAGAACCATTGGTTTCCTGACAAGCCGTTCAAGGGTCAGGGCTATCGTTGCATCCGGGTTAATGGCCATAGTCGGAGGGATAAAACCCTTGAGAGTGCAGCTCGAGCTGCAGGTGTTAGGTATGAGGATTTGTCCCTGCCTGTCGAACTAACACTTTGGGTTGATCCAAATGAAGTATGCTGTCGCTTTGGGGAAAGCAAAGGTTCCTATTGTACCCTCGCCTCTTTCGACGACAAGGAAAATGCCGTACCTATGCTCCAGCTTGGCGGCGATAACGTGACAAAGGAACCCAGGCACATCGAAGAGTCTACAAAAACACAGGTCATCATTCACATATCTGGACAGAAATTGCTAACGGTAGTTTTTAAGGGGACTCTACTCATTTGAATTGTATAAATGAAGAGTTCAGTGCCACAGTAGCCTAACCCACATTGTCGATAAGGCTCACTTTACTATCCTAGGCCATTTAAAATGAGCCCTATCGACAATATGGGTTAGGCTACTCTGGCACTGAACCCTTCGAATAAGAGTCGTCAGGCGCTCTTCATCCCTTTCGGATACAAAGAAAAACAAGTGTGTTTATTGGAAATTTGCCTCTCACAAAACCGCTAGTCTATGCAACTTTCTGTACTATTCGAATCATTGAAATTACCCCAATTTTACCGCTGAATTCCTTTTGTGTTAAATTTTATGGCCTACAGATATGTTACCAAACTCTAAGTACCCATTTGTTTTCAGAAGTCTCATGCGGGTCCCAGTGTCAGCGAACACCATAGCAAGTCAAAGCCTCTGAGCGCCATGAATCAAAATCAGCAACATTCTAGCAGTAGTGCAGGTAGGAGACGTAATTTGCATAGCCCAAGGCCACACGTCAATAGAAATCGTTCATGGTTCAACCACTCCTTCAGCATGGGTTATGGTCCGCACCCAATGAATCAGCCATGGTACAATGTGATGCCTCCACCCCCATTTATGGGGGGC
Organism: Neodiprion pinetum; assembly: GCF_021155775.2. NCBI lineage: Eukaryota > Metazoa > Arthropoda > Insecta > Hymenoptera > Diprionidae > Neodiprion > Neodiprion pinetum. The sequence goes on along the minus strand of NC_060236.1, from coordinate 25,537,327 downwards.
CCATCTCCCCCTCCCTTCATGGGTCACAGGGGCAACAAATGGGCGCATCCTTCCTCATATCCTGCCGGTCCTGCCAGATTCCATCACTGGTCTCCCAAAGCTGCTCTTAAAGTCTAAATTCCAACGATCATACGATACCCAGGACAGTTGAGTCCGCTGCATACTTTGAGAATATTTTTTTTTCACACCATTATGTTGCCGATTAATTAAAACTAAAAAATTTTATTTCCAGCTCCTATCATTGATGCTTTACTACTATTACATTGCGTACCATACATATAATTGCTGATGATTGACAAGCATGAATGAATTAGTTTTAGTTTAAAACTTGATACTTATCTCCATTTTTCTTTAGTTGTTTGCTCAATCTGATATTGTATGATATTTTTATGATTGGTTACAGTACCTTACAATTTTCACAGCATAAAACAAACAATAATTTTCCAATGCCTGCAAAATTGAAAAATTAATATATATTGCATTAATTAATATATATTTTGAAACAATAACAATACAGCAATTGGTAAAGTGAATTTTCTTACTTCTTATGTGACGCAGGATTATGTTTCCTATGTTAACATGTCCTTATTATCAAAATGGGAAAATGAATACAAAAAGTTTGCAACGGATTTCTCCTGTATATCCCTCTAGAAAATGACCAAACGCGCTATCAATATTTACCCTGTATAAACGAAACCCACTCGAACTTCGATTAAGGTTAACGATTTTCAATAATGAGCTATATTATATGTGTATTATATGTTGCATTGTAATATTCTATTCATAAAGATTAGATTTGCTTGACCAAATTAAACTCATCAAGCTATTTACACTGAACATTAATTATGTTCATAATACTATTGCATAGAATGCCCTATTTTTTACATAAGGTTTTGTACAGTGCCGTTCTGGCAAAAAATTTAAAATAGATGACGAAGATACAAATCAATAATGTTGTAATTGAATTTCGAGCCACTTTGTACATTTCCCAAATTTTAAATAATTAACAAATGTTATTTTGGTTTGCTGAATCTATTCTTCACGAATGTTATATTGCGAATGAATATTAGACGAAATTGAATATAATACTTATTAGATGTGTTATTATTACTAATGATAATAACTTGAGCTGAAGTGCAATGTTTCTTTGATGATTATACGACATCATAATATGTTGAAATTAGGGATTAGCGGTAGTCAAAGTAGGATAGTATCGGGCTACAAGATTCGTAAAATTGTAAAAGTATCACGGATAAAATACCACATGCGTATTTCAATTTAACTGTAACATACTAGAACTGGATAATAGAGTCTGATAATATATCGTTATAATAGAGAAGATTCGTCGATTTTTCATATATTGTATCTTTAGATCAATTTAGTATTATTATTATTTTTTCTACATTAAACGATGTGTCTGCATTTTTTATTTTTTACTTCCTAAGAATACAATCGCGTGATGCAATTATAGATCGACCAGTATACTTTTGTCGTAGATAGATAATTTAATTGAATTTATTCTGTTGCCCTGTACCTACCGAGAATTCCTTAATTTTTCTTTTCTCCCTTTCTATTACACATCCTTACCTGAATACTTTGCATAATACTTAAACGTGCAATTGATCATTAATGATTGTTACCAATATCACGATTAGTTATAAATATTTATAATTTTTTATACACACATCTTTGTTCGAAGTGTTATTTGTTGTGAATAGTCCTACGTGTGAAACGTTGCGAGTAATCTTTTTTGTCTCAATAATGCACTTGAGTGAAAAGGCAGCTGCATGAAAGTACACGTTAATACCACAATGATAATGGTAATGATGATGTTGATGATAATAATAATAATAATACACACAATAATAATATTCATAATAATAATGACGAAGACGTCGATGACAATGATGATGATAATTAACTTTAAATAAAAAAAAAATATTTATTTTTACATTATTTGGTGGATAACAGCTCGCAACGTTCTAAACTGTGTTACTATTTTGTGTGTGTGTGTATATATATATATATCTCAACGTGTATTGACATAATATTATATACACGTAAATCTGTAGTCTGTTTTCGGACAGATATGTTATTACAAAAGAGAAAGAGAAAATAATTGAACGAATGTGAAAAAAAGATAACTCCTCATTCATGAGGTTGCATTTTTAAAGCAAAGTAAGCAATATGTTTTGTTTTCTGTTCATCATCGTAGTCGTGTTTTGGATATGGCACAAAAATCATGTCCGTAAATTGTAATTATATTATTATGTTACTTGTATAGATATAATCTTGCCAAAGAAGCATTGCAATCGAGCATGAAATAAAGTTATAAATATATGTCTATTTTTTACTAACCGAAAAAAGTCATCGTTATTTGGCAGAAAATAAGAAATGTTTGCATACCATATACAATGATTATGTATAACGTGTGTGTAAACTATCCCCGAAGGGTTACAGAATAATTTAAGTATGCATTTTTTACAAAAAGAAAAAAAAAAAAAAAGAGAAAAAGAAAAAAGTTAAAATATATCGTATGTTTATCTACCAGAAGTTTTCTATTATCCAGTTACATTAATTTATTATTATAATGGACTACAGTCAAGAACTGAAATCAAGATAGGAGAGAAACGTATCTGTAAATACCTTTGCGGAAAAATTATATAATTCCAGGTACATAATTGAATAAATTATACACCTCAAGGACAAAAAATAGAACAATTAAAATCATAATACATAAAAAACTTTGATGTGTCGCGGAAATTGGATGACACCGGGTAATTTTGTTAAAAATCGTAAAACATGTGGTAAAATATTTGAGGTATATATATTTATATGAAAAAAAAAAATAAAAAAATTAAAAAAATTCATACACGCTGGAAGACGTTAATAATAAAATTGAAGAAATAAACAAGTCAAGAAAAGTGACTGTTATTTAATGGAGATATATAAATATATATACATTATAGCAAAGACCATGAGCTTTTATAGTTAAGAACGGAAATACAAATAAATTGCTTTTATATAATTTTCCCGTGCAGTGTCTCTAAATAAGATATTATTCTGAGAGCTCAATGATGGAATAATAAAATGTTATACGTCTGTAATTTAAAAATAATATATTGAAAGTGTTTGATACGTATTGAATTAAGATTATTATGGTAATGTAATGGATACGACGCTAATTGTTTTTTCTTTTTCTTTAATACATGTATATGATATTTTTAGATTTTCTGCTTCACCGGCGTTGGAAATGCTTTTGTCTTTTTAGTACGTTTATAACGTATTAGAAAGAAAAAAAAAAAAAAAAAAATGGATAGTAAAATTCATCGTTATAATGATTACGTTTTGTTTTATGTACAGTTATAATAACAATAATAATCGAGGTAGTGCAAATAGAATTTTTTAATAATGTTACGAATACTGATATATATATATATATATATATATTAATAAATGATAGAGGGGCACACGATGACTATTAATTAAATAAATGGATAAATTAATAATGAAATATTTGTATTACATAAGTATGTAAAGGTGTGAAGTACAAACTTACATATTTAATATTATACGCCGAAAAATTACGACGAAAAGTACGAAGAAAAACGGAAATATACGAATAAATTACTGAACAATGAGCCTTATCATTTTAATCACCAGGTTAGCTGATAACAGTTGTATACATTTATACAGATAATATATTGGAAATGAAAAGAATTTGTGCACTATATTACTGCCGATTATAGCATGCGTGTACCTCTTGTTATTATCGCTACTGTTATGATTATTGTTTCCCAAGTAGAAACGAAAGTGGAAAATATTATGATTGTATGTTAGTTATTAATATTTTAATCACCAGTTGTATACCTATAATTTGTTCTGTATTCAATGTGTTAATCGTCATTAATGCATTACCCGCAGATCAACTCCAGATCTGTGGTATTTATGATTATTTCTAATTGGAAATACATCATTCAATAGAGGAATTGTACATTGCATTATTATATACTATGTAGTATGCATAATTACATTGATGACGAGTAACGAAAATTCATTACTATTATTATATTATGTTATATTATATTATATTGCATTAATATTAATGTTAAATGAATCACTGAATAATAATGAGACGAGAACGAATAGTGGAAAAAAATCAAATAAATAGTTTTGCAAATTGAAAAAATAATCACATTTTTGTTGTAATCAAGACTGACTACCTACCTGTCCTCATCCAAATATGTGTTATACGTGCCAGTTTTTGTACATTCAATTTTCACATGTGTATTTCCATTCATTGAGATTGCTTTCGTTTTTCAAGTCCAAAGCTTTCAATTCTTCGTGTGACTTTCGGCATCAGTATAGCACTTTCGTATCGAAGTGATTTTATGCGATATCTGGTTGTAATTTGTTGCTAGCTAGCTTTTTGTCTGTGAAAAGATTCTACCATGTCTGAGAAAAATTTATGGCGAGATTGCGATCGTGTCCTAATAACAAACTGTAAAAAAAAAAATTACAAATTCATGAGTTGATCTTTTAACAAAACGCGGGAGTTAAAAATCACGTGTTATAATCAATTTTAATAATTATTATAGAAAAACAATTTACAGAGGGTTCGTTATAATATTATATGTATAATTATATTGCTAGTCGACGAAATATAGGTAATATATATGTATATATATATGTATATATACATATGTACATATATACATATATATGTATATGTCTGTATAATTGCATATATACATATACGTATACCCTATAGAAAAAATGCAAATGTTGCGCAATGGAGAACATATTTTGTTTTCAAACACAAAAAATTTATACAAGGAGTATTTATCTTAATAATATTTACCTATATATCTGTATAATGGTTAGTTTGTTTATCTACTACAATTATTGAATCATTTAATATCGTCATTGAATCTGGATAAACCATTTCGAGTGTCTTACACTCTATTAATATGGAAATTCTTAAACTTGAAGTAATTTTTCATTATTCTTTGACCTTTTTTCCGTTTTTCCATTGTTGTTTGTGGTTTTTTCTCGTTTTTAAGTTTTCTTCCTCATACTTTGGCTTTAAATTAAGGACTAGTATGTCGAGCTTCGCCCTGTCGCCCTGCTTATCATTACAATATTATTATTATTATTATTATTGTTGTTATTATTATTATTGTTATTATTATTACTATTACTATTATTACTATTATTATTACATAATTATTTTATTTTTATTACTATCATTATTTTAACGAGAACTATTATAAATATTTCCTGATTTTTCTTAAAAAACAAAATTCTTCATATCAATGCTTACAAAAGGCCTTATAAGTACACAATTAACTCTATACATAAAGTAGGTGTACCAGTTATTGACACGTTTAGACCCAATTATCGAAACTTATATTTTCCAAAATTATAAATTGACGGTACAAATTGTGAATTTCTCGATGACTAAAACCAACTGCAAGAGAGTTGGATATTACGAATTTATTTTTTGGTAATTTGAAAACTAAGGATCAAACAGATTCAATCAAAAAAGGTTAATAATTAGGACAGGGTCAACAAGTGGGACACTCGCCTTATATGCGCAATACGTTATACGTTCGCACAAAAATACTATACGTTGTCTACTTTTTCACACATCAACATATATCGTAAGTTGTAACGATCATTCAATTTTGATGAGATAAGATGCAACTAGATGTGAGCCTCCTCGCTCTCTAATCAAAATTAAAGTTATACGATCCAATCAGTATTACGGACACCGTACGAATATCAAATAAATGGGAAATTAAATTATGACGCCTATATATGAAGTTCATATCGTTTATACACGACTGTATTTTTTCACTTCAAGTACTATGCAGATTATAATAATATTGGAAAGTCGCAATAGTAACAACGGTAAGTACACCTAATTATATATTCATTGAAAAATTAATTAGAGACTGGTGAGATTTAATTGTACATTTTTTTTATAGAATGATGCAATGGTGACAGGGGAAGCGAGAACATGATGTACCATTCAGAATTGGAAATATAATTTAGAATGAGAATGTAAAAATACTATATGTTATTTACAATCATTAATTTAATATATGTCTACATCGCAATAGATATTTAATTATATTGCGCAGGTATTTATAATCGAAGAGCTTTTTTTTAACAAAAATTTGTTTTCACAACTATTTATGTCATCGTAATATGTTATGTGTGTATTTACATGTTTTCTTATATGAATAAGATACCGCATCGACCACACTTCACATTCAACATATTATATTCATTTCCTTATTAATTTATTTATATATTACCATCGATGTCTGCTCGCATGTACAACTTTACAACATTGTCTAAATTTTGCATTCGTCATTCATTGGCAACAGTAATAATACTTTTAGAAGTAATCCAATAATTAATCATCACAATTCACAATTTCTCGTCTTTTAGAGTGATATAAGTAACGTGATGGTTTTTTTTATTATTTTGCACAAAGTTGGAAGCAGCTGTAAGCACAACAGCAAACGCGATTTACAAAGAAACGTGTTTCCATTTCCATAGTTTTTAATTCGATTTATTTTGCGACTCTTAAGAAGAGTAGAATCTAGTTAATAATATTTTTCTACTGAATATTGTTCAGTTGCACTCAGTCAAAGAAGTAATCTAACTTGCTTTCAGGTCAGTTTTGTAATGGTAAAAGTAATGAGCTGGTGGACGTTTTAAAAACTTTCTCGACACAGATTTTCAGAAGTTTTCAAAGAGTTTGAACAAATAGTTACGAATTGCGGATTTATGTGCAACGTGTGTACATGTTAAAGGAATTTTTGATACAAGGTTGAAGGGAACTTGAATACGATATGTGCGCTAAAAATCCTCTTCAGCGCATGTCTCTGAAGGAAGAACGTTTGAAAGTGCTAAACGCGTTTCGAAGGGTGTTTAACTGCAAAACAAGTTCCAGAAAAGGTATTGCAATCATGTCATGCGTGGAAAATACGTTGTGAAATTACCATTTTTCTAAACCCAGTTCCGGATGCAAAATTTATACTGTCTATAATATGACAGTATTAACGACGGAATGCGTTTAAAAGAAATTTTGAACCACGTACGTGCGCGTTCTGTGAAAATAATTAATTTCATTCGATCAGCATGGAAAATCTCATAGCTCTGTTTTAAGTATACAGTCAAGTCTTGAATTCTGGTACCTTCGGCAACAACAGAAAAAAGCAGTGCAATTAAAATGTGATCGATGTCAAAAGCTCTTGATCTTATTAATTCTGCGGTAGCATGGTATATTTCAATGTGTGATTTTTCTTTTGCGTGTGTGCATTTATGTGCGTGTGTGTGTTTCTTTCTCGTGAATTTTAATATCTATCTAGATAATATTTACATTATGTACATTAAAAGTAATTAATTTATGATCGTACCGTAGTGATTGTATAATTAGGATTGACTATGATCTTATGATAATCAACGGAATAATGGATTATTAATATCATTATGAACTAGTACTATTAGCATTATTATTACGAATATTAGTACGATAGTTATTATTATCATTATTGTTATTTTCATCAACATCATCAGTATTATTATTACTGTTATTAATAATATTTATTATTATTATTATCATTATCATCATCATTATTATTATTATTATTATTATTATTATTATTATTATTATTATTGGTATTATTATTATTAAGTAAAATATGAAATATAGCGCAGACGGCTGTATGTCCATCTCCAAGGTACTATATTGGACGAATATCGGTCCGTTCTAATTTACTTAGCACTTGGATGAGCAAATACTTTGGAGATTACATAGTTCAATTATTTCAGGTAATATTATATTCAAGTATTACAGATGATTTTGTTGTTTATCCAGTTCGTTATTTTTTTGATTTTTTTTTGTTCTTTTTTTTTAAATACAAATATAAAACATGTATATATGTAAATAGAACTCTTAATTATGCGTGAACGGGTTTTTCCTCTAATTGAGCATACGTGAATTTTTTAATCATCAGTCTAAGTTGACCTCTGCGGTTTTCATATATATTCATACAACGACGGTCAACGATAAAATATTTAAGCCTGTTAGATACTAGCTGTATAATCGATCAATCGACACGATAATGAAACAACAATGGTGTACGCTAATTAAACATTATCCATAAAATCCAAACTTTCAATTATAATACCTATAGCAGCTGTGACACATAAGAATCGATTTCATTATTTTAAATCGTAAAAAAAAGTTTATAATAGTTTTTTTTAAGCTTTCTCTGAAGTAGATCCCATATTAGTATACTCAGATATGGTGTTGTCATCCAGAGGGGAGAGAATTTCTCTCATAATTCAGGGTTGTCTATTAATGTACACATAAGGTTATTAAATAAAACCTATTGTGATAATGCACATGCTAAGAAATTACTGAATGCCTGAGTTTGAACGCAGTTTATAGGTAGTAGATGTACTCGTTTTCACAAAAATATTCGACCACGTGTATATTGTTTAATGTAGCTTAGCTGAATGAAAAATGTGAACATTTCTTATTTTTAATAGTGAGATGACGACCATGGGCTGTAAATATAGAATGTGTTACAATACCATATCTGTTTCAAAAGTGTATCTACTCACGTGCAAACTATCTCTGATTCACGGATTTTTTTTCAGGGTCATTTCTTTTTTTCGAAGAAAAAGTGAATTTCGACAGATTGAAATGCATGCTATATCTGGCTGTGCTGTACCGTTGGTGAAGTAAAACATAGTGCAATTGAGAGCTCAACTTTCTGTACGTTTCACATGCTTCAATAGTATTAGCTGACAATAGGCCAATTAATTAATCAATTTATGATGAAATTCTTTCAAAAATATATATTATCAACTACTAATTAGGCTTTGACAAACATAAACGCGTCCTCTCATTTAACAACACGATTAATTTTCAAATATACATATAGCCTTAGTTGTAGGTATGTATTTACTAAAGTAGCATATTTATACTATGTATATTATACGTCATTGCATAGTGTATCCTAAGTATAGTGAGACCCTCATGTAATCCATTTGAATTATTCGTGGAGCGTGAGAAACATTAAGACTTATTATTTACAATGATAATAACAATAATAACAATAATATATCAATAATAATATATGTACAATATAATGAAACGCCTATATATGTATATCGATGTTAATTCATAATTCATTCAAGTAAATGCAAGAAAAAAACTATCGATACAAACGAATATTAATTATAGTCATTATTCATCATCATTATCATTATTGTTATTCCTATCAATATTATTTTATATCTTATAGAGTTGGCTCATTTCTATTTGTTTGTTTACTTATTTGTGTTTTTGTTCGCTTCTTCTTCTTCTTTTTCAAACTTTAATCTCAAGTGTAGCACCTAACTCAGATGTATATATACATACATGTACATAAACACAGAGTCGATTACAAAAAGAAAAGAAAAAAGAAAAGAAACTAATTACTCATGATAATTCAATTATAACTAAACTTATGTACTATTGTCTTTTCATTAAAATATCACTACCCCGAAGAAGCTCACTTTTATGCCATTTAGTTTTTATGCAGTCGATTATTCGCATACATTGTAATTAGTATTCATGACCACGAGCGTGCAGTAACCAAATTACATCAAACTTCATACGGTGAAAGTTCGTATTCACGCTTAACATCAAGTTAATTGTCACAAATTAACCGTGCACAGTGATCAACACATTCCGAGCAGGGATGCTAGTTTATGAATTAGAGAAAAGGAAAAAAATTTATAAACCGGATTACAAGAAAACTGACATAATGCAGAAATAAACCGTTGCGAATGAGAAACAGAGAAGTTCTTTTTCTTAAACTATATTCTGAAATTTTCCTGTATACGATGTACTTGTGAAGAATACGAACTTGAGGGTGCGAAAAAATCGGCGGTAATCGTCGTGCAATCGATTTTATTAATTCCTTACTATGTGTTAAATATTTTGTCTTGTTTTCTCGAGGCTTCGGAGGGGTGATTTATCGCGGATGTGCATAAAAGTGCAACGCGTGACTTGCTGCGTACTATAAAGTGGATGGTACAGACGTTTTTAATTCAGCAAGTTTTAGAAAATGTCCAACTTCCGATTTTGGCAGACTATTGAATACCGTCGACTAAGATCTATTTTCACCTGAAACCTGAGTATCGCCCGTGCAATGAAGAAATCTAGATATCGTCCATCTATAAGTTTCCTTCCTAATTCACCCCAACGTTACATCACTGGCCACTATCAAAACAGCAGGCTTGATTAGAGGCGGGTACTCTCTTCAGAGTCTTCTTGCTCATCCTCATCATCCAGGTATTGAAATTGGCGTATCGTGGTGGGACTCGAGGGTACTGCTAGGATTCCCATCGGGGTTGATTCTCAGACAAGATGTCCGTCAATGTCCGAATAGACTGGGGTTGAGGTGAAAGTAGACAGTGGGTGCCCGTGGGAATGTGCGGGGACGGGGGCCGCACGTGCAAACGTAGCTGGCGGGGGGGGGTACCGAAGGGGGTACTGGGGACTTTGCGCCTGCAGTCATAACAGTGACGTCTGGGGGGGGGACTGGGCGAGGGAGGGTCCTGTTCCGGGTCAGCGTTCCTCCCGCCACAATGTGGGAGGGTGCGTGATGCCCCATTGTCGCCATCGTAGGATAATAGCCGCTCAGGCCCGGGTCCCCGATAACTGGGGCCGGGCTGGGATTCCCTTCATACCCTAAATACCGGCCATTGTCCATCTCCACACTGTAGAAGCTCGCGTCGGCCGGTGGGGCTGGACTCGGATTCCCGATGTAGCTCGATTTTGAGACTGAAAATGTCAAAAGATAATTCGTACTTTTCTCCTTTCCTTGTTCCTTTTTCCTTTCACCTATTCCTCATAGGTAGAATATAAAAATACAGATTTATTGTGCTGTACGTATATGATAATGACGGCAAAATTGTTTAATTGTTTTAAATCATCCCACATTGCTATTATAGTTGTATTTCTATGCTATGTATTTAGCCATAATTTTTGAAATCTGGATCAGTTCTAGCGACGTTTACTGGTATTTGCTCTGTAAAAAAAAATACATCAAAGATTGTCACAAAAGTCTCAATTTCCAATTGAGATTTGAATACTCCCCTCGCAACGAGATTGTATAACCGTTAAATTTTTTGGTGCAGTTAATATCCCTGATGGAAAAGTTTATTTAAAAAATTTTGGAAGATGTTGGATTTTTCACAAATTTCCAGTCAAACTTGCTACACTTCTGGAAGTTGTAGATATATTTTTTTTTCAAATTCGAAGAAGCGGATTAATTTTGTGACAGAATGATAGAATTAGCTATTGACTTACGGATTTTTCTTAAACTGATGTAAAACTCCTAAAAATTTGTGAGAGAATAAATCTAATTTTCATAGAAAATCATATGAACAAGGAAAAGCTTTTCGATAACTATTTTGCATGAATATTTCCATCCGGGTAGTTCTCGTTGCAAAAGACGATTCGCACTCGGGATTTAATCGGTAATCGATAACTGGACTTAAATGTCAGCATTGATTGCAGGTGAACTTAAAACAATTAAAAGAACATGCACAATCCTCACAAGCATGAGAGCTCTCTGCAGCCATCTCGTTTACATCTATGTCTACGCCATGACTTCAACGATTGTATAATTATGTATAAGTATATTGAAAAAAGCAAGCTGCTCGATTGGTTTAAGCCAATATGTAATTGGATACAAGTGAGTAAGTATAAGTTGTGTCTTGATGTGCTTGTGTAGGTACGGTATGTTGTAATGAGATTGCTTAAAAATCTTTGAAACATTAATCGACAATGCATTCAGGAGGGGGTACGGCGCAAAGAACTGGCCAGACTAGAATATATTGTAATAAAAAAGCCGACTCAAGTTATCACTGATCATGCAGCAAAAATAATATTTCATATGCGTGTTAATATTTATGTATACACGCATAGGTGAAATGTATAAGTGTAATATAACGAAATGTGAATATATAAAGCATGCGTTGCAATCGATTGTATACACTGAAAATTTATAACACGCATCTCACGAAATGTATAGATATATAAAAAGGTTTTTTTTTTTAATCAAATATCTGTATGTGTATATGCATAGAGGGATATTGTATACTCTATTATTCTTTTTCCAAATATGATTATTACCAACGTATTTTAATATTGATCATGGATATCCCAATCGCACAGGTTAAATAGCGAATGAAAGGACAAAAATGTTTCGGAAAATTTTCCGTTATCAATAAATTTCCTATGAATTGATGATGAGTGTGGGATGATGTAGTGAGTAGATACTAGGTGAATAATTTAAAGAGATGATTAATGCAAGTTTCATAACGTTAGAATTCGTTTGATAACTTTACACTTTTGCCGATGAAAATGTTTTCATGTAAATGATTTTACAATCGAGTTTTGGGAAGTTTTGGTCCATCTTGAGATGTTAAACAAAGGCGTACGGTGTAATTGACTGTGCTTTACGGATTATATAAGTTCAATTGACTTGAGTCTGGCCAGTAAAACGAGAAGACACCAAGAGCGACAAACTTCAGAGGTATCGGCACCTATTGAGAGCCTCGAGTCGAGTAGCTGTTGAAGATGACGCACCCGAGAGAGTCCCACTAGCCGTTGTGCGCTGAGGCGGAGAGTCCATGTCCAGCATACCGCTGTGGGCGTGCAGGTTGCTTCGCCTACCCAGAGTCCCTTGATTGTGGTGATGCACCTGCATTTCCAGGCTGTTTTTCCCAAAGTCTTGTATAGTTTGATCTATTAGGTAAGTACTCGCCGCCGTCTTTCGCCCCTCGTCCTGCTTTATCGCATCGTAATGCACAAACGTTATAAGTTCCATTCTTTTTTTTTTTGTGACTATCTTAATTAATTGATTTTTTCTCAATCTTTTAGGAATTAGTCTCACAGCCGTGATCTGAGCGATAAGAGTATTTGCAGTTAACGATTGAAACATATCTAAGAGATAAATTAAATGCAATAATAATCATAAGTCTGTATAACAAGCTGAAAGAAAAATTTTCCTCAGTAACTCGCGTTCAGAAATTAGTCTAAACTTGTTACACAGATGCATGATCACTGTCACTGTTAAAAAGTAATGCAAGAGGGCATGGATATTTGCACGCTACCGATGTTTGAAGTTTTCAAGGAAATACATCTTCAAATGGCAGCAATTGCAGTTTTCCAAGTTTTATCAATACTAACTCCAATTACTTTTTAATTCGACATACGTATAAGCAGGTAACGAAGAAAATCTAAAGAGTTTCAGGAATTAAAGTATCCCACAACCTGATCGTCTTCTAAATCTTGAAAAGAGAGAGTATATAACCCAGGAGATGAAAAATCAATAATAATTACAATGGCTTCAGAAGAAAAAAGAAATAAAGGTAGATCGAGTTGATGTTATTGATAATAATGTAATTACAAATTGTAATAACTATTGAACGGTTTGATTCAAAGGTGAACAATTGTCTTTGAAAACTCAGATCGCGATAAATATAAAAAGTGTTTGAACTAAAAAATGTGAGAATAGAATAGAAATAACTCGAATGTTAAGTAGACTGGAATTAGTTACGTTCATAATTGAAAGTATACAATAAAAGTATAAGTGAAAAAAGTAAGTGATCGAAGTATCTAGATCGTGCAAGCATATGTATGTAAAGAAAAATGTAGAAAGAAAAAGGGTTAAAAGAACTCAAACCTACCCTCTGCAATTACTTGTTACTAAGAACATACTGACTGATCGCACTGACCACGTAATCGTTTGCATCGAAGTTAACGTCACTCTTCTCATCCGAAACTGAGCTCAACTCGCCGGTCATCGTGTCTCCATTAACAGTAGACGGGGCATACATATCCGCAGTTTGAGATTTGTTTATGCCTGCACAAATAACGACACAAGTAAGTATTAATAAATGAATTTCGATCCTGTTCTTGGAATATCAGTCATATTTCTTCGTCGATTCTATTCCATGTAAATGCTAGTGATATTTGGTAGTAACTAAAATCTTGAAGAATTTATGGTTTTCGGACAGAGAAGATAGTCTAAATTTTTCTTAGCGATAATTGTCACAAACTATGGATAATTGGCAATTTAGGCAAACGTAGTCTTGATTAGTAACTATAAAGTAAAAAATCAGGAAGTTGTAATCTAGAATTAACTGGTATCATGTAACAATTCTCTCCCTCCGCTTTTTGATAATACCAATCCAGGAAAATTTTGTCACTGATTAAACGAGCCCTAAACTACACTTCGATCTCACGTGGAGTAAATTTATAAACTTACGATCCTTGTTTCGCTTTCGCACAATGTACCACAACATGATGAATAGATTAATAAGAAAAAAGACGACGAGTGTAGCTGCGATGGCATAGATATAATTCATCGGGATGTCTCCTTGCACCACAAGAACGTCTGGGAGACTCTCCACATTATTCGGTCCTACAGGAGAAAAAAAAATTGAAGGATAACGTGAACAGTAATATTTACCAGAGCGATTCGCCTTCTTTTTTGATGCTAACGTAGCATAGACTATTGGCGTGACAATGAGTAGACAAGCACAGGCGGATACAGCGATGATAATGACGATGATGTAGGAAGAGTTAGTCTCGCTCGCCGTCAACTCGGTTGGAGGTGCTTCCCCTGCAACCCAACCCATCCCCCATCACCCAGACGTTACACATGCACAGCCTTACAATTACCCTACTAATTGTTAGTCTCCGATATTTTTATGGCAACAGTCATTCTTTTCTTTCTTCAATTAGTTTCTTTGCATTTAATTTTTTATTTCGTATTTTTGTTACTTCCGACAGTACGTTGATCAGGAGCTGACATGCGGAGTATCAGTATTACACAGTTGGAGCAGAAATGTTTCTTTACTTCTTTCAAATATTATAACAATTAACAGAATTTAAAGGGTGTAGGCAAGAAGTGCTTCACCTAATTCTGTTTTAAGACTGAACGAGAGAATTGTGGGTATGGATACTCAATAAAACTTCTATCAGTGTCTACTTCTTGTAAAACTTCTGTGCGGTATCACACTGTTACTCTGTGCACACTATCTAGTCTACCGACTCCGTGACATGTTCGAATTGTGCATGGATCGGTACTATTTGATTGCGACAGACATAGATGGATACATTATACGAACGGATTGCAATTTGATATCATGCTGCAGAAACGTTGGGACATAAAACATCATGCATCCCGCAGGAGAATTTTGATACCATTAGTGTTAAGTTTTCCGTTGATAGAAATTCGATACTGTTGGTTATTCACATAAGCGTTTACGAAAGTATGCAATGAACCTTCCTCGTTTTACAATAGGTACAATATAATTTTGAAGCAGCGTTAAACGTCATTTCTATGTTATCACCAAGAGCCCTGGATGAAAATTCACATGTAGTAGTTTTCAGCGTGAAATTCCATGTCATTCTACGAAATATTACTGTAATCTCTACTGGTACCTAGATACCTTTAACTAGTATTAGAGAAAAGGAGAATTGTTCAGTGACTTGAAGCCTCCTATCATTATTGTCAATTTTGTAATGAATGTGATGGTGACTTACGCAACGTCTGGACTTTGACCAAGTCTGGGAGGAAGGCACTCTGCCCCTTGGCATTGATCGCCTTTATACTGAATACGTAGTAAGTACCGAGGTTCAGCCCAGTTATTACGACGTGGTCCTGCCCAGGCGAAGCATCGATGTATTGATATCTGTCTTCGTAATCCAACGCTTGTCTCCACCTGACTTGGTGCGAAGTTGTAAGACCGCCGTCGAATCCCCTCTTCCATACAAGAATCACTGTGTCGTGGGTAACGTTGTAGACTCGCAGCTCTGAGGGTGGTTCTGGTGGTGACGTTACATCCAAAAACACCTCCTCGGTCACACTCCCTACTTTGTTACGTGCCTTGCATTCGTATTTACCATAGTCACCCGCAGACACGTGGTATATTGTCATCACTGATTGGGCGGACAACTGAGTAAGCTGAAATATAGTGAAGTTTCACAGAAACTTTATTAATTTTAATAAAATTCAATGATTTTCTGGAAATCTTTACATGCTTGATAGATACAATTCTTATGTAATATTTTTAATTTTCTCCAAAACTTATTTTATTACGTTCCAAATGTGGACAGTCAACATCGGTCCTTGACGACAAAATTCTCTTTGAAACTTGACCAAAATTTTTGAAATCTTGTGCGAATTCTTATAAAATTTTGCAACCTAGCTCGGAAAATAAATACTTTATTGATAATTTCAGCGCTTGGATACGAGTCAAGGAGCACTATTTCTGAAAAACTCACGTGGAGCCTGCGAACTGGGATACACAGATCTCCTAATTGAAAGTACTTGTTATTTTCTAACTCACCTCAGTTTGAACGATGTCATATTTATTATCAGTCCTATTGGGCAATAGTTGTCTCCCACTGAAGACCCACGTGAATTTTGGCATCGGTGAACCTCTTGCCTTGCAGGTTAAATGAACTTTGGCTCCCTTGTTGGCTGCAGCTTTCCTGGTCAACGGTGAGCTTTCTATTTCTGGTTTGACTGTAAAGACGAATCAGAACAAGTAAGCTTATTGAAAAATTCCAAGCCTACGATACAGTACACAGATGCTTGTGTAACTTACAATTCGTGACGAACAGAATTGGTCTCGATGTCACATTGCTTATTCCATTGTTCACATTACACTGATATTCACCAATGTCTTCGCGACTTGGCTCCATGATATGAAGGTATGAAGTTTTGTTCGTGAAAGTAGTGAGGAATCTTCTACTGAGATCGACATTAGACCCAACTTTATACCATGTAATGTAGCTGTCTCCAATTGGACTGCCGTCGACCTCGCACCATAGCTTTGCCTCAGAATCGGGAGGATACACGACTCCAGATTTGGAAGTCCGTATAATTTTGGCTGGAACTAAAGAGGTATTCGGCTTTGATAGTCGTCGAAGGAGAATTTATATTCAAGAATGACCGGAGCTGAGGAGAAGAACGAAATATAATGACAAACGCATTGGTTTGCCTAAGAGAAAGGTTAATTCTTACATTGCACAGTCAGATTCAGGTCGTAAGTAGATGATCCCTCTGAGTTTATCGCCTCGCATCTGTAAGTCCCAGCATCGCGACGTTCCAGTTTAGTTATATTCAGAGTCGGACCTCGAGCTGTAAATCTCTTGTTGCTTGTACTCAATGGCGAACCAGATCTGGTCCACGTGTAAGTTATTGCTGTAGGATTTCCAGCTGCTAACACAGATATGACGAAAGGTTCACCCTCCATTCCGACGAGTTCGTTCGGGTCCAGCGGTGAAAAGATTGGTTTATCTGTACGAGAAATAGGTAAACGTATAATAATTTTGTAATCGAATGGAATGAAACTTTTCCAAGGTCAAACATGAAAACCGCGAATCTGAGCTAAGACATTGAAGTTCGAATAAAACCCAGAAGAAGACATATTTTCTATACTTTATTCAACTTACATGCAATCGTAAGTGTCGTGGCATCGTGCACAGCGCTCTGCAGGATAGCGTTCCTTGCCTGGCAAGTGTACACTTCACCGTTCATTTTTTCATTCAATTGCAGCGACAGTTCAACCGAGGAAAGATATCCCCCGTGTAGTCCAGGTTTTGTATCATTATGAGTTTCAGGAACAGGAATTCCCTGTTTCCACCATGACATTTCAGCAGGTGGGTTACTGCTGCTCGACTCGCAAATAAGTTGACCTAATTCACCGGCCCGAAATTCGTTTGGTACTCGCGTGATTTTCACTTGATCCGGGGGAACTGTAGAAAAACGTAAAAAAGAAAAATAATTATTGCTAGTACATGAAAGCAATATTGGCGGCAGTGAATGGAGAGTTGATTCTCCTCTTAGACATATTTTTCGAATTTCTCAAAAAAATTCATGACAAAATTTACTGGAAAAATTGAGTAACACTAGATTATTTTTTAGAATATCATCTATGATCATATTATAATTTTATGGGTATCCAGGATTATTTTCTCTGCAGCATTTTCAAAAACGTACAGTTTAACTTTTGGAACAGAATTGAAACTGTACCCAAAAAGGGGAAAAATTATTGAAGAAAAGATTGCCAAGTTTAACGATGAAACTAATTAAGTATATCGAAGACTATGAAACTCACAGTTGACTTTGAGCTGTAACAGTCCAATAAGCGGTATTTCGACGGCTGAATTTGTGGCCTCGCATCTGATCCTAGCGTTGTTATCGGAAGCGTTAACAAGCATTGTAAGCTCACTGGAAACTGCGTGGTCGCGTGTCCGCACGTTTCCATTGACCTGAAAACATGTATGACGAAGGGGTAAAGTCGATGAATTGCAAAAATTATTGGTATGATATCAACAGATACGTGAGAACATTATACACGTACACCTCATGAACAAAAATATACTTAGTTTATATCAAAAACCATTATCGGACAGATGCCGATTGAAGAAAAGTCGTACTGATTATTAATTAAATTGATTTCTTATCGTATATTTGAGTATATATTAATTTAACATAAAGTAAAAGCTTAACAACTTGCGTGAAATTAATTAACAACTTAATATGCGTACAATTTCACCGAAAAAGATTAGCAGATTACAATCTACGGTCCCCTGAGGCATATCGTGTCAATTGCAATGCCTCGTCTATATAGGATTTCATTCTGTAGGAGTTGAAGCGAGCAAAAAAATTAAAAACTCGTTTTCACAACATCCATTCTTTACCTTTTTGTCATTCTTGTACCACGTTAAGGTAGCCGGAGGATTTCCTGCCGTTGCTGTGCATGACAGTTTCAGAACTGTGCCAGCATCGATATTGTCGCCGTCCACGTAACCAGTGACGACGATATCGGAAGGAGGATCTGTTTCGTAACGGGCAAAGAGAAAAGAAAAAGTGAAACACCAGTTGGGAGAGGAACTTTTGATTAGGATCGATTAGAAATGGAATTATTGTTTCGATCACGTTTTCGCTAAAATATCATGCAACTGGAATTGAATGCCAATGGTCATAGGCTCGTACATTAGTGCGACATATTTTTGTACTACACAACAGATTTGATGAGAGGATTATGAAATTGCTGACGTTGATGAGGATGATTCTATAAGTTCCTTACAAATGACGTTGATGGTGTGCGTGCCAACGACATTTTCGGCCAATTTGTTGTTTAGCGCGTGACAAAGTACGACGATACTTCGAACTTCCGGGTTTATGTTGAACATTATGTCCGACGTAGTTATCCAACCACCCTGGCTGGCAAGATTCGTTCTTGAAGTACTGTTGCGAAAGTTTCTGCCAGCCACCACCCACTTTATATCGGCTGGAGGATTTGAATTTTCCGTCGTACAAGTTATCTGCACCCTTTCACCTGCCTTCGCCTCCGTCGGGCCCGTGATTATCGCCCCGGTTGGAGCGACTGGTAATCGTAAAGAAAGGAAACATTATTACCTAATTGTAAGATTAGAGATACAGAGTAAGATGTAAAATAATCAACGCGAAGAGGAAAAACTCTCATTAGCGTAAAGTAATTAGCCCTTCGAATTTTTGAAAGATCACTTTGGCCTGTTAATTTTCGAAAAACGTCGTCACTACGGCTTTGAAATACCTTCACAGCGCCCTTTTCATAAGCTTTACTCAGCATCGTATCCAACTTTTCCGTCTCGAAGCTCTGCAGAGTGTTATTAATTAATTTAGCCCTTGAATTGTGCCGGACGTTTTACCCAGGGTAATTTTTTTTTTTTTTTTAACTTCTTTCCGAGTATAATTTATTATTATTATCATTATTATTATATTTTGTATATGCAGTTCACTCTCGTTCTCTCTTCTTCGGTGAGATAATTCTCAGCTGAAATTCTACAATTGCGAGGGAGAATAATGTATGTACATGAAAATGTAAGGGAAAGAGCGCGTTGATACTCACAAAGAACAGCCAAGTCGACGTGGACTTTGAGCGGCGTGACGCTCATGATGTTTGATACTTCGCATGTGAATCGCGCCTTGTTATCTGTCGCTTTTGCCTCGAAGGAAAGAACGTTTTCGGAAAAGGAAGCCTCGGTACGGTAGACCGTCTGAATTTGCTCGTCGTTTTTGAACCAAACAACCTGCGCCGGGGGATTTCCGCCTCGCGATCTGCAGACCAGATCAACCTGCTGGCCTCGTCTCACTGTCTCACCCTCCGTATAGCCCTCGATGTAAGGCTGACCCGGAGGATCTGAAGATCGTCAAAAGGAGAAAAAGCATTGAATCATTTTTTCCTTCTCTTTACTTTATAGATATTTTTTTTTTTTTACATCGCAATTATATTTCACAATCACTTTCAATCGCCATTGACAAACCCTTATTCACACTCCGAGGATAACGACTATTGTATACATTCCTTCTTGTTCATTCGCGTTTGCGAGTGGTACCAATTATACTCCGTGGCAGACATGCAGGTTGGTTTCAATTTAATTCGTAAAAGAGAAGAAAAAAAAACCATGGACCTTGTTCGTTGTTAAGATGCAACGGTACGTAGAGTCCATGACATGCATTAATTAACTCATGCTACAATCGTCAATGATGAAGAAGTATTCTCCACTACGAGTGTGGGTTATGTTGTGTTATCAAAGTATTGCATAAAACACCTGACATTAGGTATTATCGAAGGAAAGAACGTTTAAACCAGTTTGTACACGCTCTTCTTGGACATGGGGTGAAGACAAATTTTCATCTCGCTGCCTCTGTTGTATGTTACATGAATACGGGATGATGTTTCATTACCAGGCATTAAAGGTGAAAGGTCTTCTTGGTGTGTGCGTGCGTGTGTGTAAAAGGAGAGTGTATCGGCATGTTTCTTTATTTGAAGAGACCCGATATAATTCTCTCGTATTTGATTGGAATATAGGGTCTTTTGAAAAAACGAGACTCATTTTCAGGCTGTTAAGCGTGTTTTTTTTTTTTTTGTTTTTCGTTTTTCCTTCATCTACCTCACAACGTGGCATTTCCCGACTCGACCCCCTGTTCCACGTATTCCCCAATTGCTTTTCACATTCAAGCATCCGGAATGATGAATGGGGTAAAATAAAAACGAGAGCAGAAAAAAGAAATCTTTCGCGAATATTTGACGGCAAAAGGAGCTAATTTGACACGACGTCGAGTTGCAGGATTTGAAAAGGTTCTTCTCTCGCATTGTTTCGAACACACCGATACACTGCGGAGTATTGTTCGCTATTCGTAGTTAGCAACGTCAGCTGAGTTGGGCTCCGGGACTCGGAGCATCTAATGGGTTTGACACAACGTACCGTTTCCTATTATCATTGACACCATACAAAGGGAAGGAAAGCAGACAATACTCACAAAGGACAGACAGTTTTATTGTGGCTCGCATAGGCATGTCGACCGGGATGGCCGGGTGTCTGGCTTCGCAGGTGTAGTCGGTTTCATCGTCGTCGGCTGTCGGGACGATTGTAATTGAGCCGTGGGTGTCGTACTTCAACAGTTTCTTCCTGGATTCACCTGCCTTCGGCATTTCTTTGTCTGAAAAACGTTGCCGTTTATATTTGTCAGCAACATAAAATTGGCGAAATTGTTGTACCGTAGGTTGTCAGCCGAATACCAGTCTTGTCACCTACACTGGCTGATGGGAAAATCACAAGACGTTATAGGTACCTACTTGGGAGGAGGTAGGAAAAAAGTTGTCACGGTCTACCGATTGCGCGTGGTTTCATCTCGTATAAGCGATTAAATAGCGGTTTATGAGCTCGTTTATCAATTAGGATTTCGGAATTACCACCCGGGATATAATCAGAGTCTGCCATAATTCCGGGGTCTTTGCTGGAAGCACGGGTTCGGTGTGGTTGTATCACTCCTAGGGGCGGAAGTGTTCCTTCTTCCCTCTTCTGAGCTCCGTGTACGTATGGTAATTGAGAATCAATGTTATTCCTTCCGGGCTTCGACGGGGACTTAATACTTACCTGATACTTGCCAAGATCTACTTGAGAAGTAGCACGTAAGCGGCCAGAGTGTCAGACTCGTGAAGGCAAGAGAAGAAAAAAAATATATAAATAAAATAAAAATCATAATCCTAATTCCCGTAAAGATTTATCAAACAACCTCATCGTTCTTTCAAATAATACCGTTGCTACCTTACGAAAAAACCTGTCCATCGAATATACTCCAATATTAATGTCAAACAGTCATACACGCGGGATGTAATCAAGATCGATTTATTCTGCGTTTGTACGAACGCGTGTAATCGACGTGTGACAGCGGTGGGGCGTGGAGATATTAAATTCAGAGCTGAGCGAATTTGCATATTTGAAACGAATAATTTTCCCTTGTTTTTATGCAATTCAAGTGTAGTTAAAAATTTTACACACACCGCGAAGTCCGGAGTTACCGGCCTCCAACGGATCCCTGCGTAATTGCATAATTTCCCTGATGATCCAACAATCTGGTTAATGACAAAAGATACAGTAAGAAAAAGTGGGTACCGTAACCGAGTTAAGGGCGTATTTTCTCACTCAATTCGTAATCCGACGTCTGGTCTTAAGCAATTCAACTATCGTAGAACAAGACTTGCGGAAAGATAATTATCCGGAATTTACAATTTCCCAACGTCGTCGCGATAACGAAGAGCGCGTTCAACAAGATATCTGAATACCTTGTCACATAGTATAATCACATTCCGGTCTAATTGCTAAACTAAAATGCAAAGAGAGAAAATTGAAACGAATCGTCAACGTTGAACGTTGAAAAGTGTCGCGTCGTCTCCGAATTCATCCCGGTTGAAAGACACTCGCCTTGATATTTCCCGTTGCGAAACGAAGCCGGTCATTGGTATGTAGTCCACTCTTTTAAAAGCTACTCCTCGCTCTTCGTCACTCGCAGACGGACGTGAAGAGAGCCATCGTAATTATTGATGATAGAGTATCGCAGGGGTGAGAGCTGGCCGATCGTTGACTCGAGAATTAAAAGGTCTAAAAGGTCAAAAAGACGAAAGGCCAAGGGCCAAGAGCCGAAGATTGGTCTCTGACGAAACTCACCATCCTCGGTTGGTATCGACTCGATGTCGGACGCCCCGCCCTTGACTTCAACGTTTCCTCGGTACCAAACTATCGTTGCGGCTGGTTTGGCCAACCTCACGGAACAATGGAGCTGGTAGGACTGGCCGACCTTCGCCTCGATTTTTGCGTGGTCCTGGTAGTTGCTGATCTCTACCTTTATCGGCGGTGCTGAAACAACGATAAGAGAAGGGTGTGATATATCGGTTAGAATGTATCGTTATGAAATTACCACTAGCTCTGTTCACACACCCCGAGCACCGCAGCCTCCGGAATCACCACCGCGTATGGTATAAACATCAACAACTAAGTACGCTTGGAAACAATTTGCAAGGCAATTGGAGTTGTTGATATTTGTTGGGACATGCTTTGGCAACTATTGGACGGCTTATCAACGCCTCTATTCTATACCATACAGCGGAGGATATAACCGAACCAAACACCGGCGTGCTCGTAGAATAATGATGTTTTCGCTCGGTGGTAGTTTGCGCAACGAAATTGGATTCAATCTTCCTTCCCTGTGCGGTTAGGATCCGCCTCGGCGAAATAGATTCCGCTAAATTATCGAGTGTAATTATTAATCAAGCTTCCGTTCATTGTAATATCGTATTTGCTCCTTTTTCATCCCCTACGATAACGCGACTATAACTATGTATTGAAATTTACGTTACACAGGATCGTGTTACGATCCCACTGACAATTAACCGTTATAGTTACCTACTACGAGGCAGACTTTACCCAGACACCTTAATTAGCCTCGAACCCATAAGTTAGGGATTATGCAGACATCTTTCGGATGACTTTGGGCATTCTCATTCATCCTAGATGCCTCTTTGTCCGGGGTATACGTAATCGCACAACAAAGACAAGAAAAGACGAGGCAAGATGTGGGCAAATAATTGGACAGGGTATAACAATAGTTGAGTGAAATTTTACAGGCGAAAATATCAGTTTGCGGAGAGCAGCGTAGCCCTTGTTTGTCCTGCAGGGTGCTGGCATTTGGGAACAAGGAAAAGGAAGGTGGGTTGGCACTGCATCTTTGATGAAACTTTTTAAACTCTTAACGACACTTCCCTGCTAATTTTCACCATTGACTAAATTTCTTAATTAATCAACGCCAACATCTGGCCCAGCGCTGCATTAAGATGACAGCGAAGAATTGGCCGGCGAAAAACTCGTTAGCAATTTTTTCCCTACGCATACATATTATATAGAGCTAATTGAAATTTTCAGACTTTTTCTCTTCTTGCTGTTGAATTTCTTATACATTTATCTTCATCGCTTGCTACGTCTCGTTAACGGATTTAAAGACGTGCGGGGCGCGGCTGAGCAATATGGCGTCGGACACGGCAATCAGCTGATCGTTCCGCGTATATATTGCGAATATCAAAAGCGGTGAAAAGTTTTTAAAACTTTTTTGACGAGTTTTATTTCGTTGCAATGAGTTGATGTATATTAAAAAATATAACATGAAAAGAACTTTTATAATTAGATACGGTTTTGTTTGAGTACACATTAATTACATTCACTGCCACCAGATAGCGTATCCCCGATATGATGGATACTGATTTTAAAATCATTCTCTTATAATTTTCATACTTTTCTTAAGATCGTTTCGATTCTTTACGAAAGACTTATACCTATATACGTATTGACGATGGGCCGCTTGACGAGCTTATAAGCTAAAGGAAAAGGAAAAAACGCGGAGGGGGTTTTAAGGTAGCAAAATAATTTTACCCACGTCGGTTCGCAAAGTACTTCAGCTAACTAGCCCCCAAATTTTAAGCCCCCTGAATTCATCTTTGGACTGATCAACAGAGACCGCGACGAGTCAAAATTCGGGCAGAGTGTTAGCGAATCCGTTTCCCAATCAATTATAATTATTTCCAAATAATCCTACAGAAGGCAGACCAGCAGGGTAAAAGTAACCCGAGTTATATGAATGGTAGTTGGTACATATAACGTTTCGAAGTCAAGCGGGTTATTTGGTCGGGGCAAATAGCTCGAGGCGTGTACGGTGGGAACCAACGACATGTCATAATAGATGAACCTACTCGATATGCGAGTAATTCAGCCACTAAGTGAGAGGGTTGATTAATCGAAGACCCTTTGATACCTAACGAGCTGAATTCACACTGTAGAGAAAAACTACCGGATTGACGACAGGCAAACGTCGATTATAGGTATAGTCATATAAGCGAGAGTGCGAGGAAGAGAGAAGGTGAGCAAGAGAGGAAGAGAAAAAGAGTAGAAGGTTTGCTCGTGCCACCGGGATTCCCTCAGGACTCAATTCATATTTGAAAACGGAGCAATGACACTGTTGGACTACGATTAAATATGCCGCGAACGAAAAGAGTGCGGGAGAAGTAGAGGAGAAAGAAACAGAAAAAAAAGAGAAAACGGAAAAAGAAGGACAGAGGCATTGGGCACACACACACACACACACACGCGCCATTAAGGCAGTTTGCTCAACCTAATTATTCAGCCTGGAAAGTTAGGCGGACTTGTACATCAATATACACATACAATTACACGTATATTGGTGTAAGAACAAGTCCAACATTCAAATTTGAAATTTCAATCTGTGGTTAATTGACCAAAGGTCAATATTACAACCCTGTCCAGAATCAAGTGAGGAAGAATACTTTCCGGATAAAATATTCGAAGTAAAATTTTCGATCACTCGTTTTACGCTAGGAAAAATCCACCGTAAACATGTTTCGCCAGTTTATACATTTTCACTTCGGGATTGCGAAAATTTCCAAAAACTGTCTGAAAAAAAAAAAAAAAAGGCAAGACAAACGGATGTTTACTTACTCTCCGTTGTAGTGTAACATATTAACAAATGCTTCGACTTTGCGAAGAGTACATTCGTGAATAAACTGTTTTACGTAAAACAAAAAAAAATTAAAAAAAAATTAAAAAAACAGGATGAAAAAAAAAAATCAAATTGCAAACCACAAATACCTTAATGTATATGTATACGTGCATCATTCCCTACGTTGGAGTTCAACCTGGCGAACTTTCGAGGACCATATCCATGCAGGTGGCTAATATTGAGTTCGAATCGAATTTCTGCTGGTGAGTTGAGTATAAGTACCGTAAACCGTGTAGAGGGTTGGAAAAAAGAGTGGAGAAAGGTGGAAGAGGGGGATGCGCGGCGGTGCCGTGCGATGCGAGATTCGGATTAATTTAAAAATTCCCGACATCAAGCTGCGAGTTACACCCGCTAGAGAGGGGAACTTTTTAACCAGTCAGCGAAAATTCTGACGTCTGTTCGTGTCCCGTTTTTCATTTTTCTTTTTCGGTTACGTTCTCCCACCCCCCTCCCGCCCCTTTTTTTTTTGCCCGGAACTTCTTTTTTCCCTTTTCTTTTCTTTAGTTTTCTTGTCCGTTTTATTCGACGATGGCGGGGCGAAATGTAGATACGAGGGTTCATAGAGAAAGTGGAGGGGTGCACAGGTAAAGGCTTTTATGTCCATTTTCATTCCTGCAGACGGTATCGGACCAAAAAGAGGACGAAAGTAGCTCAATAAATATTCCTCAGGGGTGCAGACCGGGTGTCGGAACCGAGAGAATAAGAGAAGAGATGAGAGAAGTCTGGTCTTTGCTCTACACTTATCGAGGAACTGAAGTGGCATTCAGACGCTGACGAGGTTGGGAATTAACGCTGGACGGATTTCAAAAGTTTATAAGTCACAGGGATGGAAAATGGAGAGGGGTAAAGGAGAGTACTGCGGATATTAATTTAAAATTAAAGCCGACAATCGTGCGTCTGAACTCTTTTAATATATAAACTGTTTAGCAGTAATTTTGGCTGTATAAATATAGTTAAGTTTCACATATTTTTGTACATTTTTTTATTTTCACTTTGCATCACCGTTGCTGCTGTAAGAAAATTATTGGTTTCGGTTGAAAAACACTTTTTGTAATTTGAACGAATCTTTACGTTTTTCTTCGAGAATTCGAAATACAGGTTTTTAGAAAAATGTCAAGTCTGTCCGACAAAGTTCCGCGATTATCTCGAAAACAGCAGGATGAAGTAAATTTGAAACTTACAGGATTTTATTTTTTGATGGGTATGAAAAATTGCCATGTCCTGTTTAATTTGAATTTCCGGTTTTACCGGGAATTAATCAATTCTCAATGTTGAATCGACAAACCTGTACTTTTTCTACACAATCAAATGTATTTTCCTCAGTTTATACAGGGTGTCCCTAAATTGCCTCCCACGGACTAGCCAGCATGATACCTCGTTAAAATCGAACCGAGAATTTCTTTTCCGGAAGCTCGTCCGACGCATAGTTTTTGAAATATAAGCGATAGCGCTAGGCCAATCAGAGTGCACCATTTCGTCTAGATTTGCCGCCACGGAAATTGCTGTTTTGTTCGACTGGGTGAATTATTATTATTCGTTTACGAATTAAATATCGGCACCTCCCCTCTCTCGCTGCTGTACCCCTTCTCGGGCGCTGACCTCGGTATTGTTGCCGCGGTACACGCTGCCGGCCGCACATCCATGGGCGCACACTTGTGTGTGTAAACAGAAGCGCATCCTCAAGCATAAGGGGTACAGCAGCGAGAGAGGGGAGGTGCCGATATTTAATTCTTAAACGAATAATAATTCACCCAGACGAACAAAACAGCAATTTCCGTGGCGGCAAATCTAGATGATATGGTGCACTCTGATTGGCCCAGCGCTATCGCTTATAATTCAAAAGCTATGCATCGGACGAGCTTCCGGAAAAGAAATTCTCGGTTGGATTTTAACGAGGTATCATGCTGGCTAGTCCGTGGGAGGCAATTTAGGGACACCCTGTATACTTATTAAAAAAAAAACGCAATCATTTTGTGATTTTCAGAAATTGTTTTTTTCCAATTTTATTTCAAAAATTTTGTGAAACACCTTGAACCCCCGATACTCTTAGACAATTATGAGGATAATACTGAACTGCATTTTCCTAATTCCGAAAAGTTGGCAAGGTTTCGCTGCTAAATTTGGCAGCTAGGATAGGGAAGAATAATTTTGTCATTGATTTTCGTTTCTTCATCAATTGCAACGAGACTGAATTTAATTATCAGCAGGCTGAAGCAGGAAAACAGTAAAATTCTGTTGCAAATTATATAATATTTGCGACAGTTATCGTTTGTGAAATAAATAAAAAGAATACGAAAAGCTTGTTTAAAAATATAGCCTACTATTTATGTGCGTACGAAAAGATTGAATTTTTTCTAAACCGCGATGGTTGATTCTTGTTTTTCCGCACTTCTCTAAAATTCCAAATTTTTAAAATCACGAGTGAAGAAAGGCAACTTGCTCAGCCACGATGTTTCGTAGGGGTTTTTTTTCACACAAATTAGAAATCTGAGGAGCGATTTCGTGTTGCGTATGGGCGACCGTATAACCCGCGTAAGCATAAGAGGAATAGACGTCAGGGAGTAAAAGCGGGGGTTTGAAACCAAGAAGGAAATCCTCCAGCTCCGTCTCTCTATCCGCCGTTCTATGAGTTAGGGGTAGGCAACTTCCTTGGCAATATTCACGGACCAACGACCGCGGGGCGACGAGCGCACTCATCCTTACGATAAATATCTCCTTCTCTCCTCGGCTGTAGGACGTATACTGGCAAAAGCGCGGAAGGCGAAGCTTTCAGTCTAAAAAGCTCAAATTTCCTGACGGCGGCTGCCGTTACTGCTTTTCGGAATTAGTCTTCGGGATAAAAAGAGCCGCCGTGTGTGTACCTGAGTGGCGAGCCTGGGTCTCTATCTTTTCACACTTTATACGTAGAGGTTACAACGAATCTCACCTCTCGGGAAAAACAAAAATGGCTGACACCGATGGGGAAAAAAAAAAAAAAAAAAAATACAGAATAAAAAGTAGACGCATGAATAAATAAATTCACTGTATCTAGGGTAAGAAAATTTAAGCGAACGTCTCCGAAAGTTCTGTAAAAGCTTGCGGCAATTTTCTCCACCACGTTATAAATTTTGTACTACACAGAATCTTGGGAAGAAGTTTCTTTATTTCAACGGGTTTTTCATTTCCCAGAAGGATCGTTCTAAAATTCATGCTCATTCAACACACGCGTTATATTACGATCGTAATATAAACGTCGAGTAACGAAATACGACTTTGCAAAAAAATAAAAATAAAACAAAAAATAAAAAAACAGAAAAAAACCAATACCGTTACAAATTTAACGTTCTCTGTTTATCGGTCGAGTTGGATCGACGTTTCGGTGACGTATTAAAAAAAACAAAAATCTTATTTAGATGTAAGAATTGAAATTTCAAGTTAGAATTCAAGCCGGAATTGTAATCGGAAATGGTGCTGAAAACAATTATTGTTTTTGAGGAAGCAATTCAACGGCGGAAATATTTATAACTGCAATAATTTCTAACTTTGTTTTTGTCGCGAGACTGGCTCTAGTATTCAGTGACATATGGTGTCCACCCGTAGTTCAATTCCGTGCCGTTCGACACTCATAAATCGCTTTCACCTAATATTCGATTTTCCCCAAAGTTCACCGTGCACCTAATGCTAAACGCGTTAATTAAACATCTCAAAGAATCGTTAGGCGAATATAATTGCAAAATTAACTTCAACAGCTTGAACAACTTTGCCGGTATACGAATCGCGGAGTCGAAATCGGTCGAAATCATTTACCCGGAACGCCCTGTATTATACGTATACACTTAAATCGGGATTTCAGGATTTTACTTTCACTCACTCGAATGGGGCATTTCATCCCCATTTCCGTCCTACCTTTTCCACCCTGTTTTTTTGCTCCTTCTGTATACACCTGCATACACGTATGTACGTACATACATACAATACATATAGGATATACATAGGTATGTAAATACCTGTATATATCGCGGACAAAAAGCTACGCCTTAGCTAATTCCCGCACCCGGTGGCTGTAGCCTCGAAAACTTTTTATTATACTCGAGTGATTAGACACAGGGTGTAGAAAAATAACAGGGAAACGACGACAACGGGGACAAAAATAATAACGGTAATGGTCATATAGGTGAGGATAACATTGAAATTGGCAAGGATGATGATAATGATTAAAAAAGTACCACATTACGCGTCACGGTAACAATGGAAGACCGTGGCATGTGTTTGTTGCGATGATAAACGGATCAAGGTTTAAACAACATTTACGAAACTGTTAATAGCTCGATTCCATCGTACTCTTGTTTCCGTTGGGTATGGTTCATGATTAGCCCACACTGAGCGGGTTTTCCCTTCCCCTCGGTCATTACGCGTCACTCGACTATACCCGTACAGAGTGATTGGCTGACAATAAGAATAGAAATGAGCGGTAACTAACGGTCGAATAGTCTAACGCGCATGCGCTGAATTTCTCAAGGAAAAGCAGTCGCGTCGCGTTGGCAGGTTGACCAACCGTCACAAGTTCAGATGACAGGTCGCCGCGATGTATGTAACCTCAAAAATGTTGGTATTCCTGACCTAGAATTTTAGCGCATGCGCGTTGGACAATTCGACCGTTAGCTACTCATTCCGTATATAATGAGCCAAAACTTAGGCCTGTGCCCGTATTACACACTCGGCATTTTAACCCATGAACTACGAATACACGAATGCCTGACCTGATCAGATAATGCCCGGCTAACCGCCATGCCGCCTACTTCACGTTGCATACGTGTACGCGGTACATGGAACGCTGTTGTAACTGATAATTTCATCCCTTGCATACCTCACACTGACAGCTCAATGACACGAGGTCCATTATTATTAACGTTGTTAGCGTAATTATCCCTAACACGCCAGGGATGTCGCTAATTATCAGTCTCCAGTTTCGGACTTTCTGTATTTTGATGCTAAATGAGTGACATCGATTTTCCAGTAAAATCAAAAAAAAAAAAAATGTTTATTTCGTCATTGGTACAGGTTTTTTCGCTATCACGATTGCAGATATTTCGTATCTTTTTACTGACTAAGATAATGGAGGAGAATGTAAGTTACCAAAAATACATATGTTAAACTCGAAGAGTTGATCCGGAGATTCTTGATTCCAAGTTATCTATTCTTTCGGCAAAGTGGGCGGTAGAACAGAATGAATAAAGAAAAGAGCGATTCGAAAATAACTGACGATGGATACACGCACGTAAAAGTGCGCATAATAACTGCATATACATATTGCGTAAGCGAGAAGGGAAAATTCATAACTTTAGAAGGAACGGAGATGTGAAGAAAAAAAAAAAAAATCGGTACAATACACCCACGTATTTCTTTTTCGAGAGGAATTTGAAAAGATCTCTGTACGACGCAGTGGTAGCTATAATAAATATGCGCGTGGGGCAGGAACATATTGCGATTTTTCTCGGGGTTGAATTTGCCATGCGAAGAGCAAGGGGTTTATGTGTGTATTTAGGTTGTTCCTCGGCATTCTTCGTTCGCCTTTTTTTTTTTCTGTCCCCTCCTTTCTTTTTTTCTTTTTACAATTACCACAGTGTATGAAATGTAAATTTCTTTATTTCGGCATACTTTTTACCTGCCCGGATTCGTGGCTAAGACTTTATCCTGTAAACTACCGCTGCTACAAAACTACCCCTCCCTCTTAACCAGACAAGAACACGAGCCTTGGCTGCTTGAAATTTTTTGCGTTATGCCTGTAAGGAATGCTGGGATTACATTGATCTTAATCTCGTCGTTTCGCACACTTTTGCCACTTTTCGTAGGAATTAATTGTTATCGTGTTCATTATTTTTTCCCTGTTAATTCTAGTCCGAATTTGATCGTATTGAAATTTTTTATCACGTGCCCTGTCAAGGATTCATCAGTTGGAGAGTCTGGTGAAAGAATCAATAGCAGCGAAGATGTTGAGATCAGGGTTTCAAAAAGTGAAACTGAAGTTAGTCGACTTCAGTTTTATCAAAGGGATCATACATTTCATTCGAAGAACACTTGTTGAAAAAAATAGATATTCGAAGAAATTGTGCAGATTGATTGAGGTAATTAAAAAGAATAAATTCTCGATATTTATAATTCCAAACCCTCCCCCCTCCCCAAAAAGACGAATTTTTCAACTTTGGAACGTCCATTTGTGATCAATTCAATTTTTGTACTCGCGTGTGTTGTAATTTGGTAAAATTCCGCTACTGTAACGATGTTTATAACGGGTCTCGTATTATTATATACAACAGGAATCGTTGAGGCTGTTGAAACGTCTGTATCGCATGTGCGGAGAGTAAAAAAGACTTTCTTTTCAAGTACCTAGCAGTAGCAGCAGCAGCGGCAGCAGCAACGCAGGCGTCAATTGTGAGCTGAGTTGCAACGAGTAAAAAGCTTTTGGCTAGAGAAAAAGACGGGAAAATAATAAAAATAAAAAATATATAAACATACAAAAAGAAACGTATCCTTTATCCTTGCACGTTTCTACGTAACACGTAGAGTATAGGTACGTTATACTTTTATAGGTGCGGTTTTCCAGCAGGTTGTTTGAAAAACAAGGCTTGAAATTTAAAACACTATTATACACAGAGGAGAAATTTTTAATTTTTTTTTTTTCACATAAGATGTATGTATGCAAATTACCGAGAACTTTACACCCAGGGAATGTCTCGCTTAGATGTAAAACCGCGTCAAGCGTATATATATACGTCGGAAAAAGTTCACTCGAGCATTTCATTAGGAAAATGGTTCGTCGACGCGTGTGAGACACAGGGAAAATAACAAACGTATTTTGTTAAGACGAAAAGACGACGCCGTATATATCTGAACGTACTTTATACCAGCGAAGTAGTATGATTCTGCACAAGAAGTATGGTTCATTATTACAGTTTAAAATCGTGCATGAGGTACAGTTTCAGAAAAAAAAAAAAACTCCCGTCAACTGTACACACCCACGTTTTACAACATGTATTACAAATAACTTTGTTCTTTTCTTTCCTACTTCCTCTCTTTACATTTCAATACGAAGACCCGATATTTCTCAGGGTGGTGACAGTTTTAATCAAATAAAATTCCCTGACTTTTCTCGTCAAAAAATTCACAACTCTCTGATCTCTTTTTCACGAAACTTATTACGTGATGTTAGGTCGCTTTCAGCACTAAAAGCTCGAGAAATTATTGACTTTCAATATACATATAAATTTCGATTCAAAAACACATGGTATTGCTTCGTTGCGCACGAATAATTAGAATTTGAACAATACCATTTTCGAAAGTTAGTTTAACTAAATATACGAAGCAAAGTTGAAGTTTGAAAACAATTTATAAAAAAAAAAAAAAAAAAAAGTTTTTCCCTGTGATCCATCACAATTACCTGACTTTTCCTCGACTTTCCTCTATAGACGATATTCCCTGACTATTCTCGATTTTCCCGGTACGTTGCCACCCTGTTTATGTACTTGACGAAAACAACTTGGGCGAATATATTTTGCGAATCCAATTTAGAATCTATATCAGAGACGTTAACTTGGATAAATTACGAAACGGAGAATACGACCTGCTCAAAGAACGTCTTTCGGTGGAACGTTTCTCACGGAGGATATTTCAAGACGAAGATAAATTTTCGGCGCTCTCCTTCGCTCCAGCAAAAAAAAATTAAAAAATCACCGAACCACCTTTTTCCCTTCGTTTAATATAGATTTCAGTATTTTTTGTTATTTATATACATATATACATATATAAAACACATCAGCCGAGATAATCAATTTTCCCCAGGTTCAGAGCAGGTACATACATACATACACGCAATATCGTTCCGCACGACGTATAAGAAGAAAGAAGAAAGAAGAAAGAAGGCTAGGCCCGGATGAGAAAAGACGAGAAGAAAAGAGAAATAGGGGGGCACATACATATATTAATTAGGTTAGGCAAGGCTTGCCCGTAACGATGCGGGATCGCTCGTGCGCGATATATTGGCGACTCGGGTGAGTTAGTATTGTGCGTGTTTCCCGCACGAGTGTTGCCGGCTGCCCCCAGGAGATTGGCAAGTAACAAAGCACATTCTAGCCAGCCACGCGAGCGTGCCCTGAGCTAAATTGAAAACACTGTTTTTATTTGATCCGCGTAGGTATTACTATGGCTGAACCGTCGGTTAGGTAGGAGGTGTACCTACCGACCGAGCTGCACAGGGTGCGCGCGTTCATCCCTTAAAATAGTGCCTCTGTGCCAGCGCTGCGTTTGTTCTGCGTTATTACGTTTCTCCCTTTCTCTGTTTTTCGCGTCTTTTTCGACACTACGAACGTATATCTAGGTATATTCCCTCATCTGCGCTGTTGAAATCTGTATACCCAGCACGAATATCGTGCGATACCTACGCGGTGAATGAAGGGTGAAACAAAAAGTAAAAGGAGAAAAATAAAAGAAGTAAAAAAAAAAAAAAAAAAAATAAACGTACAACGGACAACGGAGAATTCTGTAGGGAATATTCGGGCTCTTTGCGTCAACATTTTTTTTTACACTCTCATGTAGCAGAGATGCCTTGAATAGTTAGATCGTGTTATCAATTTTTTATCATCAATTGAAATAAAATTGAAGTAAACATGCCAGATTGAAAGCCATTACATGCATACACGATCAGGTATATCCGTATATTACGAAATCACTAAATTGCGTGTAAACTTTGTAATCAGGTTTTTTTTTCTACGGAATAAGTAAAATACAATCTGATTAATTATTTGAAGTTTCTCTGCTCTACTATACACGCATAAAAGTGCAAAATTGAAAACTACAATCAGAAAAGTACTTCGAACGTGGAATTCACGTGATTTCTCCATAAAACCGAATGAAATTTTGAAGAAATCTGTATCACCTCAAAATATGCGAATAATCAAATATTCAATTAGTGAGAACGAGAAATGAAATTCATATTTCAATTTTTAACAAACAGCGAAAAGTTTTGGTAGAATCTTAAATTTGAAGGAGATAAAAAAAAAAAAAACTGAGGTATAACGTTACGTGAAAATATTAAAGAAGTTCACTTTCAAGAAGACCAAAAGAGCCAAACTGTTCCGAGTGATCTCTAATATTTTTCGTACACATTTCTTTATATATTTGTGACTAAGTTAAGAACGAGTATAATTATCATTTTCTTCGGTTTGAAAAGTTTCGGAAAAATTCATCAGCACTCTCGTACGCAGGACATCTAATATTTTTTTAGGTATCTAGACAGATACCCAGTTGTAAATGTACCATGCCACCTACGTCACAACAAAAACTAGTGTAATAACAGTAATAATTATAATAATAACAATAACAATAACAATAATAGTACGGCCCCGAAATCGCAGAGTTGTTTACCAGTCAAATTGTGCTTGAAAAATTCGCGTCAATGAACAAGAACCGCGAGAAGGTTGTTGGTTTGGGTAACCTTTGGGAATACACAGTGTAAATCATATCGTAAAAGCTAA
Organism: Neodiprion pinetum; assembly: GCF_021155775.2. Lineage (NCBI taxonomy): Eukaryota > Metazoa > Arthropoda > Insecta > Hymenoptera > Diprionidae > Neodiprion > Neodiprion pinetum. The sequence goes on along the minus strand of NC_060236.1, from coordinate 25,501,821 downwards.
TAGAGAGAGGTATCTAGAAACGCGGATACGGGGTCGCGGTTCGTGGGTGGACAGGTGAGTATTGTATTATGCGCAATGGTACACACAATGCGGGCATGTAGAACGTATGTTATGTATGTATGTATGTACATTGGCTCGGAGCCGGTGCTCGAGGGATCGAAATTTTCGTCGTCACCAACAATCGTTGTTAGGAAAGTTGGTTCCTCGGTATGTCCGTGACTGTATAACACATCAAGCAGGACTGGATGATGGTTGACAGCCTGAAATAGTCCCCAGCGTCGAATGGTTTGAGTGACACAATTGAAGGGTACAGTTAGGTGCACTCCCAATTCACCATCAGCGAGCTTTTCCGTCAGAATGGTTGGTACTGGATCGTTGCTGCTGCTGCTGCTGCTGCTGCTAGTGTTGTTGAAGCTGATGCTGCGAGTGGTATTAGAGACAAAAGCTCCGGCACGTTTGTGTGTGACGTATTCCTCGAAAAATTATACACGCGTATGCACATTCATCATTTTCATTTGTCACGGGAAAAATAAACAGGGTTGAAAAACAGTCGGTAGATGAACGAACAAACCGTGTGATGCTTATCGCCAGCGTAACAGGTAAATTGTTTGGCATGCAAATTTGTTCGACAATACGCAGAGTTGATGATCAAACCCTGTACTTGAGAGTTCGTACAGAAAAATCCGAGCGCCAGACGTCACTGCAAGATAACGCATGTCGAAACAGTTTTCAATCATACTGGCTTCCAGAGGGGTAAAAAGTGAGAGAAATTTGTCGAAGAAGATTATGCGGTTGGTTTTTTATAGTTTCTTTTTTTTTTTTTGCTTTTATCAAACCAGGCAATTATACAAGATCGGGAGATAAAATATCACTCGTTATACGTATGCATGAACTTGACTGCACAAAGGCGTGCAGTACAGATCTCTCCGTTTTGATTATAGATGAACGATTTGAATAGCTTTGATCATTATTCATTGTTCCGATTCGACGACGCGTGTGAAATACACTGAGGAATTCCGCTTGTAAGCCGGAGGAGAAGCTGAAACGATATATGATGGACAATTTTCGTAGAGTGTGACATCTTGCACATAGAGACGGAGGTTTTTAATGGCGAAACGTGTCTGAATGCCCGCGTGCGATAGGGTATGTAGGAACGTACATACATCCATTTATCTCGCGAATACAACGAAGGTGGCGTACGAGGCGTTTGCAATTTCCCGATAACACGACACGCACGGTCGTTGAGATGTTTCTAATGGAGCGAAGCGTCGAGTAGAGAAGTGCGACAATTCATCGAAGCGACACTTGCCCAATCAGAAGCCTTCGGGTGTAGCAAATTTCTCAATTACGGGTGCGGGAAGTTTTGCCTGCCTCCTCCGACGTTCGGCTCCGGTGCAGAAAGTACCTCATACCGTCAGCCCCGCAACCAAGGGGATGAGAGGAGGCTACACACAGCGGTATTCTGCAGCAGGACTTGTTTGTGCTCCTTCTGACCTTCCCGGCAATATATACCAGCAGCAACGGCGTACAAACCAGCCAGGGTATCCTTTACTTGGCAAGTATCCCCCGCTCGCAAGGGTAAATAGTCTGTGAAGCAGACCGCGTTTGAAACCCAAGCCATGCCACGGCGCGGTGTCTTATGTACACACGAAACACCCAGCCGCCAATTCCTCGAGGTTCGCGTCCGCGAAATATCTCCTCCTCCATCTCCGACACCATCTCCGTTTCAACCACCGTACTACTGGTTGTCGTACCTACTCTCTGACCTTCTCCTATATACAGGTACCCTGGCATTTCAACTATGGGGTATTTCGGCGAAAGAAGATCTGAAGATGGCTCATGATATTTCCCGAGCAAGGTACGGGGCTTTATTGCCGGGAGGGCTTTATTGCAGGCACGCGTCTCTTTCGGTTCAGAAATATCACCGATGTCGGGGGCTGCTTTGCCCCTGGCTTTCACCTTCTTTGGCACATTTTCCTTATCCCCAATTAAGAGGATTCATATACCCGGATCTTTATCGAGCGCTCGGCTTTTCATTCTAGAATATATTTTTCGGTGTACCGTACATTTCAAGATACACCTTTCAGTGCGGTGAGTTCTCTGTGAGGGTTCGGACCTTTCGAATTTTATCCATTTCTCCGTTATACGCATTTTTCGTATTCATGCTCAACGCCTCGAAAGCGTGTCGGAATGAACTCGGCGATGAGCTGATAAAATTCGAAGTATACTCCCCGCGACGAAGAGAGAATATTAAAAAGCTGATGGAATAAGTTTTTCAGAATTACAGAAATCAGTTGTTCGGGGAGATAAACCTCGGGCCACAAGCTCGGACTCGAATATCGATCGGAGTCGGCATTAGTTTAAAACGAGAAAAACTTTAAGCTTCCAATTCTTAGATAAGCATGTACATATACATACATACATATATATATGTGTGTGCGTATGCATTGCATATACAGAACAAGAGGAACAGACGATAACATATTTTTTACCGACAATATACCTGTAACAGCTTCGCGAGTAAGACGATAACTACACGTCTACGACTTCAAGGGTCCGGCAGATCATTGGAAAAGCTCGAGTAGTCCAGACAGGCAAAAAAAAAAAAAGTCCAAATTTGATACGGGGGTTCGCATCACTGACCGTATATTCGGATCCTCGTGGCAGATTTGATTACCTTCTTTCTTTACCCTTCTTTTCACCCCGCATCAAGAGTCGAGGAAAAAGAAAACTTGTTTTGCCGAAGGCAACCGACGCGCGAAGCTCGTATCGGGAAGTTCTTTCGATACACTGCGTACGAAATGCGACATCGTTTCGAGAAATTATGGGAAACAGTTTTGCGAGGGACTATTCACCATAAGGAAGTGATCCGAAGTCATTGAAAGTCACTGGAAGTTATTGAAAGTTACCGAAACTCTAAGAACTTCCTCAGAAATTAGTGGGTAGAAATGTCTCAAGGGTAGTTTGAACACGGAGGAAATTATTATGATATTCTACCAAGTTTGGAAGACGAGAATCACGAGTCGGAGTAAGTCAGTTAAGCCTGTAAAGATCGCGGTAAGTGATTCGAAACCATTATTAATCTCTGCAACAATTTTACTCCATCAGCTGTAGGATATTCCAAATGTTAACGACTAGAAACTAGCTTGGTGAATTATTACGCAATACAATCCCTCGGTGGATCACGAGGGAATTGGAAATAGTCGGTCAGAGTCGTTTTCAAAATCAGAGGAATCACTTGTTCTCCAAACAGCAAAGAGTAAGTATCTCTCAGCTCAAGCAGAATCGATGCGGTGGCTGAAGACCTCCATTACGTCCGTTAGAAAGAATCCAATAACCTTCCAGATGCTAGGGTATGAACTTTAAATTACACTCGAACGGTCGATATGACAATGAAATTATTTCTCAATCAAAGGCACCGAACGTCACTTCACCCGACACCGAAAACTGCCTTAAACCGTGTCTAACGATGACGGAAGTTGCGAACTGTTGTTAACGGGTTCGAATTCAGATAGCGACTAGATCTTATCGTGGTATTTCGGAGTATCCATAAGTTACGCTGTTAGGTACATTCCCCTCCTCGTTAAAGAGCGACTCGCGATTCGCTCAGGGTAAACATAATGGTAGCAGAAAAGAGGGACAGAGGGAGAGGAGCCATCTAAAAGGGTCGATTGGGAGGGAAGAAGAAAAGAGAGGAAAAAAAAAAAAAAAAACAAATGGTAGAAGAGACGGGCAAACAAACAAATAGAGAAACTCGCACACGTTCGGTAGTTCTCGCGAGTTTATCGACACTATCTACGGTACACTTTGCCCATCCATTCTTTCGTGCGGAGAGGTTTGCACGCGCTAGTATGCCGCGTGTGTGTATTTCCCTGTTGTTCCGCCGGTCGATCCGAGGCTCAAATCCTGCTCTTTCGACCACTTTCGAATAAAGCGAAACACAAAAGGGACCAAGAGAGCGCGCGTAACTCGGACCCGTCCGAACCGAAATAAAAATTGGTGGAAAAATAAACAAGACTGCCAAATGTCCGTCTGACTTCCACTTTTCCCGGTCACAAAGATGTGTCCCTGCAGACGTATGGATCCTTTATGGAGACACGTGTACATATTCAACTATTTATGGAAGCGGAAGAGCCGGGAGGAGAGTTGGACAGTTTTCAAGTGGCCTATATAACTTCCGAATCCCCTAGCGGATCGATGGATGGACTGACCGTTATCCGCCTCTTCTTGACATCCAAGTTTTCATCGCGTTTCGAATACCACTCGTCCCAAATCCGGAGTGTTGTTGATTGGCGGCAAACTTAATAAAACAACTGGTACCAAGGAGACCAAATCCGGTACATCATCTAACCTATAGCCTTCAAAAGATATCCACGACCTTTCCAACGAGTACTTTTGGACACTCGGAATCACGGGTATTTTAGAACATTATCATGTTTTACAGCATAACGCAATGTGTGAATTAGGTCGAAAAATGACTCAGTGTTCTTCGGCGAATCGTTGCTTGAGGAGCCAAGTTGTACCAACCGTAAATTCAGTGCCGGTGTAGCCAGCTTGAGAATTACTTTCGGAGCACCGATGAAGTTAGAGTCGTTAATATCATTCGAACGGAATAGAACCGAAGAGATCGATGAGAATCACCTTCGAAGCTGATAGATTTTCGAATAACCACCGCGAGCCATCTGTCTGTATCAGGTAAGTTATATGACCACTTAAAAAGCGTCCAACTTTGTTTGCTCAGCTCGAAAAGTCCTTCCCGTGTGTACAATCTTAAATCTTTGAATCGTTTTCCCTTTCCATTCTACTTACCCTTCTCCTCTTTTGCCAATGTTGGAGCAGTCAGTCACAGGACTTGCGTCTTTTCAGAGTCTCAATTTTCTTCACAGACACATAACCGCCAGCGTGTCGACGAATGTTCAACACACGTATTCCTACACGCCACGGAGGGTTGAAGGAGAAAAGCGACTTTGGCCTGTCCTTTATAGAGGAGGCAAGGCGAGGGTCACGTCGGGCACGGTACGCGATTCGCATGGTAACGCGCGGCTTCTCGGCCCCGTCGGTTAGCTTGACAACTTACTTAGGTACAATTCCTTGTTCCTCGAGGTGTCGGACCATTTTTTATCCCCGCCCAGGGTCAATTTCTCAAACGTGAATCCCCCACATGCGTTGCGCCTATGTATTTTTGTATGTATACATACCCATACATATGTACGAAACACCGGTTACATGCCCGCCGTTGCGGGGTTCGCAACACGCTCGATAGGAAATTGAATGATACCATTCCGTCTTCAAACGTATTTGAAACGTGTTTAGGTACCGCGGACATAGCCGGAATACGGTCAATTAAGAATCCGCTCACCGTAGGTATATCTTCGGATTCAAGAACAAGAGGATAATCGTTAGACGGAACTGAGTAGTCGACGCGCAGGAATGTAGTGCTGGTTGTTGGCTATTAATTAACGTGCACACCCCACATCACCGTCGGCATGTATCACTTTATTATTTACTCCGTTTACCCGAGGTCCGTCGGACTCGGGATCCGCGATTAGACTGCTCGCTACGGCCCTGGCAAAATTCGGCCATACCTTCCCCCACCACTGCTATTCATCATTCATCCGGGTTATAATCTCGTGTTGATCAACAGTGCTCAACGGGTAGTCAAACACTACAGCCGTTGACGTACTATTACTTTCGCACCCTTTGTCGTTTTCACCGTATGAGGGTAAAAAGACTAATTAATCTCATATAACAGTTGATGTTTCGGCCGGGTTTGTAATTTCCGATTAAGGCTTGTGTTCATACCGTAACCGTGCCTACCGTGTGCTCGTGTATACACATATTATTATATAATGTTATGTAGCGCCAGTAATATTATAATGGCTCCAGGCTATCGATTCACACGGGATTTAATAATATCAGATGGCGCCAATGCAGCGGTCTCCGTCTTCTTCGCATTATTATGTATACATGAGCATGTGCGGGTGACTAAGTACATAGCAAGGTACATGATATGACGAGGTGCATTTCGTGGAGGTCTTCCGCTGCTCGAGCAGCTCTCTGAAGTGTTCGTTCCGCATAAGCTCGGCAGCTGTATTGCAAGGAGGTACATCACTACGGGATGAAGAACGAGCCATTTTCGTCATTGATGAAATTTCGGCAGAAAAGGAAGGAACAAATAATACGTACACCGGAATTGAATAAAACTGTTAGATCCTGCGTCGTTGTTTCAAAGAACAAAATAAACGAAAATTTTGAACGAAAGGTCCAGCAGTGATTTATCCTGATCATACCTCTTAGCATTTGGAGGGTTAAAATATATCATCGAGTAGACTGAGCCAGGTGAAAATCTCTCGAAGCAACGTCCGCGAAACTGAATTGGGGTTGGGCTGTGTTTGGTATAAATTTTGTCCCTCCTATCAAATTTCTAATATATATATATATATATATATATGCCTGTAGCATAAAGTGTGAAGTTTCCTAATCATCGTAGTAGTAGGTATATACGTTTACAAATTGTTAATAACATCGAGGGCCAGGAGAGAACGGCTGATTGTGAGTTTGCCTCAGAGAAATTATGGTTAAAGTTATATGTTAGTACGGTACTGAACCCAAGGCATATTATACTCACTGAACAGAAGATAGGAAGAGTCTGGAACCATTAAGCAAACCGCTCTCCTTCCTCGGAGGTTGGGAGGGTGATGCGCGGGCTATTCGCTCCACCGTGAAGATGTCGATACTGCACGAATTCTTTTCCAGCTCCTATATCCTCCTCTTTTTATACTCTCTGCTTCTTTATCTTTCTATATTTCTACACGTATATATATATATAGGCATTTTTTTCGTCGTTTCCTCACTCGTTTCTTTTCTATATACCATAGTAGTGTATACACGACGCTTCTACCTCGAAAACATACCAGAGTATTCATCTATGTGGATCAGATCTGGCAACGGGCAGAGAATCGATTCAGCAGAGTGATAAAGTGACTTGAAAATCACTAATCTAAAGGAGAAAACTTGGCTTCCGGAGTAAAATCGGCAGTGAATGACTCTGGTTGACACAGGCCGAGTAAAAGTAAATTTCATTTGCTAGTGCATTTTATGACTAATCGTAAATAAATGATTTCAACTCTCTGCAGCGTACAGAAATGCATTGAAAAGTCTTTCAAAGGAAGCCGTTCGTTCCTTCCGTCTTCTCTGTTCTGTAATTATTTGACTATTATCGTTCTATTCTACTTGTTCTGCGATACTTTCCATGGGTTGCGTTATTTCCATACCCGTAACTCGTACGTGCATATGTAAATTGAAACTTGCATAGAAACACAGAGACTCTATAGCTATGCAGAGAAAGAGAATGAGAGTGAGATACCGACTAATTCCACCATCAGCTAGCGTAAAGGCTAAAGTAAAGTGATTTCCGAAGAAAGAAGACGTTGCAACCGGCTTGTGCTAATCTTCTTGCAAGGCTTGCACTTTCCGAAACATGATTGATAAAAAAAAATCCGAAAATAATAAACGATAAAATCTGGTATTTGTGAGAGGAATTTAAAAAATTCACGGACGATAAACCGGCATCATCGTCATCTTGACGTCGACCTCGAAATTCGTATCTACCGTAAATCGACCCTAGCGCTTATGCCCGTAATTCCCTGCAAGGAGGGCAAAGACGTGGAATTTGCACACGCACAAGAGCGGTAGGCGAGGAGGAATATCGGGGGTCCGCCGACATTATATCATCCACGGTAGATCAATCAAGAGTGTGGTTATCGAAAATTCCGGAAGTTAATACCGGGGAGCAGTTAACGACGTCGCTAATAGTCGCTCGATTCGAGGGTAGACGACGACGTGCATCTACCTATAGGAGAGAATTTTCCAACGAGGCGTGAACGACGCTCGGCACATCAGCTTCCCTCGTCTCCGTTCAGTAGCGCGATGATAACCGAGCTTCGCTTTGTGTACTTCAACAAGTCCCTAAACGATTTTGAGATTAAAATCGAACGGCGAATATGCCTGTCGTGACGACGCGACACCCTCCAAGGTGTAATGTTATACAAAAATCGGGTCGATCAGATTCGAGGTGGCAATTATTATTGGCTCAACTATCAGACGGGATACGATAGAAAAGAGGAAATCCGTCATTTCGATCCGCAAACATGGCGACGTCGCTGCGGAGACGAGATAAATTCAACCGGATGTAACGGTTGAGTGATTTATTCAAAATCGACGGTAAATGTTGTTTTCGATCATGCCACTGCCGGGAAGCATAGCGATGCTTGAATCTTTGAAAATTTAAATCTTGGTCAATAGAGCAAGTGGGTCAAAGTTCTGAGGTGGGCTACGGATCGAACTAAGGCGGCCATTACGTGACGTTCGGTTTTATGCTACGACTTCGCGCGCTTGATTCATATCGCTGTTTCTGTTACGTATTCGTGGATAATATCAATTGCGGTGAGGAAAAATACATGTGTATTGATAAATTGGAAAGATGCAGTATTATGTACGAAACAGTTTACATCGCATTATCTGCAGGATCGTTGAGAAAATGCGACAGAGAAAGGCACCGACGCGAATGAAATTGCGGAGTTGGTGACGCGTGGAAAATCCAGAAAGCCGTTGCAGGTTGTGCTTATATAGACATATGTACATACACATTTATCAACGGCGGAAGATAATTGTCCGTTTTCGATTATCCCCGGTCGGATGATAGCGAGGGTACGGAAGGGGTTGCCGGGCGGTAATCCGGCTTAGGAATTGCGTAAAATATCATATAGCGGATATTCTGAAGGCACACATGTGCGTTTTGCGGTGAACAAGGATTTTCTCATGAATCAATAACATATGACTGGCCGATTTTTTGCTTCAAAACCGCGTGATCACGTGACGATGAATGGCCAGGGGTTGTTGCCGGTTGTCCCTGTAGAAGCTTGCCGCTTTTCCTTCTCTCCCTGCCCGAACGGAACCTAGGCCGGTTTCATCTGGGTTTTGTTTATTTTCCGCGTGGCGATTGGGAGATAACAAAAATCTCTCCATCCGCTGCGCTTTGTACAGGTCCCGACGAGGATTGCGAGCATCCCTAAGGGTTACACCTTTCCGAGAATGGGAGTTTAAGTAATTGAAAGACCTGCAGCGGCGCGTAGTAGACCATCAAATTCTATGCTCTAAAACTGTAGCAGTTTAGGCTTAAGGAGGGTCGTTTTATAGAGCAGCTTTGCGAATTGATTCGGATGTAGGTTGGTCGATGGAAATAGCTTCGGTTTGCCATTTTACCTGGAGATATCTTCAGTCTGCTTCGCTTCGTCTCGATGTAGGAACCGAAATAAGGAAAAACACTTCGACTCAAATAAGTGTATAATGGGATAAAAAGAAAAGGGTTCTTAACATTTACTCCGGCTTTACAGAACATTTCGTCTGCTGTACAAATTTTCGAATGTGCACAATATCCGTGAAAAATACTCGGAGTGCTTTTTGTTTACTTATTTTTGTTTAATCTTTAGAAGAAGTCTGCTGACGTTTTCAGAAAAGCCACGAATCTGACTCGTCATTCAAGAAGCGAAAGAAGGAAATCTTTGTCCTTACAATGTCACCTAACTCTGAGGAAGTTATGGGTTATTCGGGAAACATTTTAATTTGTAACTACGTAGACGTTACATCTATATTTGCAAACGTACAATATTTGTCGAATAATTAATTAATTACAATCACAGACGGACTTATTTCACTAATTACTATACGTACAAGGGGGATGAGTGCCTAAGCAAACTCTAACTTTCGAGGAAGAAGAGATATACGCCTGCCTCGTTTGTGTTGATGTTTGCCGTTACATTTCGCGTGCCTTCCTTGTTTTCTTTTTGAATATATTTTTCTTGCAAGCATCTTGCAAAACCAACAACGAGAGACACTGAATGAATAAGTAACAACACGAAACCTCCATTTCGAGTAATAACTAGAGGTTCGTTTAAACAGTGCGGTCGTACTGATAACACATTTAATTAATATTTCGCTTTAAGCATTTTATGGAGATTGAAAGAATGAAGGGGTGCGTCAGAGCTTAATTATCGAAACCTTTGCCACATTATACAACGTTGTTGTTTTGTTTGAGAAAACGTAACCAATTTCCAATCGAAAATTTATGCGGTCTTCGAAGCAATCGCGAAATCATTTACGAAATGGACGATTATGTAACGGACGGCTGTGTTACACCACCAAGAAATATCAAACAATTCCGAAGACTGAAGGTTTCGTAGGTGGACGAACATTCCGAGTGCATATGAAAAATTGACACATGATTTTTGGGAAAGTCCCAAGTTAATTTGCATCACTGACGAGAAACCAGCTGGAGGTTTATTTCGCAGGTCAAAAGGGGACAAAATGATTAGCAATTTTTATCATGAAAGCTGGCTGATACCCCTTCTGGTATCTGGTGGCCGTTCGTCCGTAGGGTCCGAGAAGAGAACCGGAGTGCTTTTCATTGTTTACGAGATGCGTGGTTGGCGCAGGGTGATGAGGAGGATAGGGAAGGGTAGGAATGAGGAGGGAAGGAAGGGCGAGCACCGGATTATCCAAAAGTCAAGTCTACTCGTATTTTCAAGAGCGGGGCATTTGGCGTCTATCGCACCGCGGCCCATGGTCTATTTATACGATCATGGGTCCATGACGGTATCAATGACGCGGTTATACGTATACAACCCGCAGCCCGAGTAACACTTAAGCCGTATAGAATTTCGGGTCCCCGAGCATAATGGCTTTATCGAATTTTCATACATCACGTAGAGGCCTCCTCGCTTTCCGTTTGCCTCCTTGGACCTCTCGAACTTGATGGATAACACGCGCCACTCCGGACTTAAGTACAAGGAAGGAAAGACTCGAGGAACTGCATGCGGCAACGGGCCAGGGCCGCACTTTTCTCTCTCCTCTTTAAAAACTTTTTCAACACCTGCTTTCCCCCGTACACATACAGACCTGTGCTTGGTACCTTCGTACGTCGAATATACATAGTGCTTTGCACAGCTGCGTGAGCGAATGGACGTCTGGGATGACGTGACACGCCGTTGGGAATAATGGCTTCGATGCTGCGCGATGCCGGGGTGATGCGTTGAACGTATTTTGTTTGTTTGTTTTTTTTTATTTTTTTATTTTTTTAATTTTTGTTTTACCCATGGTGTGCTTTTTTTTCCCTAAATTTTTTTAAACTTCACCCAATAACCAAGTCGAGATGTCGACTCGACGCTAATTTCCAAATAATCGAACATGAGTTTCGAGTGTTGGTCCGACACAAATTGACCCAGTTTCCGAACAGCTTTACATCTAATTTGCGAAGCCAAGTAGACGGGTGTGGTATAAACGTTACGAAACGTCTCGGTCTCCTTCGCAAGGGAGAATCTGTCTTTCTGTATAAACGTTAATTAGTTTTATTTAATTAACCCACGGTGGCTCTTGTTAGTACAATAATTGCTAAAACACATTCTCGAAAAAGTTTCAAACTGAAACACGCCTGCTCGGGGCTTGAATTATTTCGTAAATAAACGTCAACTTGTTGTATATAATGTCAACGATTTCTGCTGAACTTGATTCATTATTCAGCGATTGAATACAGAAGGGTGTTTTTTTTTTTTTCTTTTTTATTATTTCATCCATTTAATTTTTTTCGTCACTACCGAACAAAAGAGTAAATTAACCGAAACGAACAGCTTATGACATTTTTTGTTCATGATTTATCCCCTCGCTGGGCGTATAAAGGGTCTGATATTGGACACGTGCGCTTTCACGGTGGAAAAAACGTTTCCAATGGACTTCCAGTATCAGGTGGTAAAAGTAGACGCACAATTTCAACGAAGAACCGAGCGCAAAATCTCAGAATATTCCGGTTTTTTTTTTTTTCTCTATCATGATGATTTTTCATAAATTTTTCGTGATTCGTTTTTACACTCGCCTTTCCCCGATACCCACAGGAATTGTTTAATCCGGCAAAACAGTTATGATCATGGAATAAACTAAGCCAATTTCAGGCGGCGTATCTAACTTCGGAATTAAGAAACAAACATTCTTTTTCTTGATTCCCTTCTATTTTTTTTTTTTTTTTGTTTTACATTCCGTCGGTTTTGTTTTCCCCTCTCATCTTCGATACCCAATACATACAGACATACATGCATATCCGCATCTTCCGTTTTTCCCTTTCACCCTCTCTCTGTTTTTACCCGCAAGATATTAGCATTAACCCAACAACCGGTTGGCCGAGGAAATCCGAATCGTGGCAAAATGCGGGAGAGCGCAGAACACCGGCGGCAGTAGGAGTGTGGCAGGTGTGCGAAATAGGTTCGCGAACGAAGTTTGCCCCGAATAAATTCTAGCGCGTTCTCCTCCTCCCCCCAAATTTTCCTCGACCCCTTTACTTTCCTCTCATCCCTTCGTTCCTCCTCGACCCTTCGCTTCAACCTATCGCCGCGTCACGTATCTTCTATAATTCTTCCGTTGATGATCCGTGGAGAATGCTGTACACAGGCTGCATTGGTGTCGAAATAACGGTAGGCGGGTGCACGCCCTATAAGGGTTTTCCATTCGATCACGGTTGTAAGGTTGTCTATGCCACCGGCCGGTTCTCTTTCCACGTCGAATTTCGGAAGATTGTTTGACAGAAAATACCGTACTTTTTATTCATTTTATTGCGAGACTGGATCGTGTCGAGTATTTGTCAAATTATTCTGTTCGAAAGTTACGAAAATATCGTGAAAAATACGAGAATAGGGAATAATGGAATCGTTAAGGACAACTTTGATGTTGCTGCTTCGTTTCAAGTTGCTTAAAAATCGATGAAAATCTGGTAGATCCGTTCGATTTCAGTTTACAATGCCTCATTTTATTGGAGAAAGTATATAATTTGAAAAACTCACCGAATCATTGGTTTTTCTTATGTTTTTTTTTTCCATCACGGTATCATTAGTATCGTAAACTATTCAATTTTGTAACACTTGAATGCTGAATTGACTACTGGAAATGAAAAAGAATAAGCCACCGTAGAGCGAAATCGAAATTTTAGTATTCTTAAGCAGATCTTTGCGGCTTACGAACATGATAATTTAATAAACGCCAAATGCATACGAAAATCTCGTAATAGAATTGATAAAAACTGTCAAACTTTGGTCAACCAGCATCCTTAATGTTAAACGCGGTGTAACAGAAAAATTGTTGGATAAAAAGAAAAAAAAAAATAAATAAATCAATAAACGGAATATGGAAATTTTTCATGCCCACGATCATTTCAATGTAAAGTTTTGTGACGTTCATATTTTTTCGAAATTCGTCGGAACGAACAAACCGACTTTTTTCTAAAAAAAAACCGTTTTCCGATACTAGAAGCCCTGAGAACGCGAGATTCGACGAAATGAAAACAAGTCATTTTCGATTAAAACCAATACATTCCTTGCAAAATTACGTATTCTTCGTACAGTGAAGATGGCTGAAAAATTGGCGGTTGCTTTCACCGTTACCTTCAGCTTTCATGCGTTACTTCGACGACATTCAAGGGATGATGATGACGATAACGACCATGCCAGAACGATCCTTTCAGGATAAGAATATAATGCCACCCACTTGCGTGAGCGTTTGAATACTATTATATTTTCCGGGAATATTATCCGCATTCCGCATCACGGTGCATTTCAGGATTGAAATTAAACACGCTACGCGTACTTCAGATGAACATTTACACCCTCGAAAAAATCCACGCCAATCTCATCCTAACAGAAAGGCAATTACACGAGTTTGTATCAGAATGCTAAATTTCAAGCTAAAACGTTTGGCGTTTAACTCGAGTCGCTTTTCGTTATTGTACTGTCAAAATTACATGCATTTAGGGAAAATCACCGTGTACGTTATACATAGAAAATTACAAATTCACCGAACCATATGTATATGAAATTCCCCCGCATTGTTTGTCGACATTACATAAACTTTGCTTTTGACCGTTGCAATTTTCCCACCCGAATGACATACACCCACCTATACAGGATGCTGATTATTATTAAACAGGCGAATCCTGCGGCCTCCGACGGTACAACCTTTGACCGTTGACAAGCATTCGATATACGGTCGTGTGTGCGGATGCTGGGCACAAACGGAGGCGTGTTCACGGGGCAGATATCGGCTCGCGATTAATTCACGACCCAGAATTATTGATCCTCCGTATACATATATATATATATCTGGCTCGCCGCCGCGTGCAAATTGAGCCGCTATTTGAATTTTTATTTTTCCCTTTTATTTATTTCTACAACTGTAGCGTGGATTTTTCACCGGTTCCCTCGTATCGGTTCGGAGTTTGCGTTAATACGTATATGTGCATATGTCACCTTGTACGTTATTTTGTGTAATCAAGAAGATTATTCACGTTCGATATAATTGTTAATGGTATTAATATTATTATTATTGGTAGTGTGATTGTCATTATTTACGGCTATTTATACGAGACGAGGAAACTCTGTGAAAATATAATGCTTTTCATCTGTACGGCTGCGCTGCTGTTTCAAAACAGTTCGATATTCCAGTTTTCTTCTTATTTTCTTTTTCAAACGAGTCGTATACGAAACTAACCGCGATCTTCGTTAATGCGGAATATATTTTCTAGAATTATTTGTAAAAACTACAAAAAATTAAACATTCAATGTCGACAACGAGGGCCCGAAATACTTTTACAAAGAATTACTCTCTGAATTCAAATCAGTCAAAATTCACTGATTCTCGTTTAAAAGTATACGATCGAAAAAAATCAGTGCATAAACACCCGACGATTCAGTGAATTTTCACTGACTTTTCACTGATATTGCACTGATTTTTTTTAGCTATATACTTTCAACCGAATCATATTTAGAGAGTATAAGCGTTTTTGAAATGTCGCGCATTTACATATATACACCATACGAATGAACCCCCAGAGACGGGGATGAAAGTTATATAATCTTTGATAGCGGTAATCCGTTGAAAAAAAAAAAATAAACAAATAAATATCAACGTAAAAAAAAAGTAAGGACGAAAATGAAAAAAAAAAAAGAAAGAAAGAAAAAACCGAAGCCACTCTTCGTGAACTGGTTTTATTCGGCCTCGGTTTTTCAGTCGGTGGGTGTATTCGGTGGAAATGAACTCGACTCGAGATTCGACTCGACGAAAAGTTTGCAGAGAGTCGGGTGGCTGTAGATGTCAGCTAATTAAACCCGTCCGGTGTGTATAACGCCGCTTTCCTCCCAAACATCCGGAATTTCCGCAGCTTATATGCCGGTGGGAGGATCGACGCGTAAAAGGTATCGGTACCTTTCTTTTTACACATCATTTTATTTTTTATTCTAATTCGCGAGTTTCAGGCTAAATAACTCGAGCGGAAAATAATGAAAAGGTAATAATTTTCAAAGAACTCGGACGTTTGATCGCTCGGTTTGGATAAGGAAGTTTGTTTTTAAATGTGTAAAGCTGTTTATTGAACTTTTGGAAAGAGAAGAGATTAGGGAAAAAAAATAAAACAAAAAAAAGAAAAAAAAAATTTATACAGTAATCTACTCATGGCGCAAAAGCACGAAAATAAATTTGCAATAAAAGATGTACGAATAAATATACACCACAAACGAGATGTAACATTGTGTCCTGAAACACGTGGCACATTCGGGAAAAAATATACCTATTGTAATGAAATTTTAATATTAAGCGAGCGTGCAGCGATAAAAAAAAAGTCGAGAGTTTTACGACCCGTACAAACATTCGACTCTGTTATCTGTCGCACGTGTGTACGAATGGCATAAAAAATAAAAAAAACAAAAAAATAACATTTTATGCCGCCAATTTTCTGCAGCAGCAACAAGTCGCGTATATTACATGTGTATAATATACGCGTGAATAAGTTGTAACAATTGCGGGATTTCGGAAGAAACTTGATAAATTTTCAAGAAACATTCAAAACGATAGAAAAATAACTCGCAAATTTGAAACATCGACGTGGCGATTCGTTTAATTTCGTTTTTTCTTCCTCGCGAGAATATGTGAAGAATTTCGAAAATTCGAAAGAATAATTTACACAGCTGTAGCTCGAAGATCCGACAGACGCATTAAAATTAATGAAACTCGATTTAAACTATGCTCGATGGCGTAGGTATGCATGCATATTATAATAATAATCATTCAATAACAAAGTTCAAAAGTGGGCGGGGAAGCCCGAGGAGTATTTTGCAGACACTCGCGTATGTCTGGGCGAGCAATTTAGCGGTGAATTTGAGCCGCGAGTCCTCTCTCTTCTCTTCAAATCTCATTGTCAACCTGCCGACTTATCTCCCCGGTTATCTTGAGAGAGAACCCGAACGGAACTGTTCAGCTGTCGTGCCTCAAGCAATGCGAGGCGTAAATCCTTCACTGCTGTGGACGAGTGACTTGTTCTCGACTGGGGCGAGTCAGGCGGTTTCGTACTTGCGGCACGGGGTTTGAGGACGATAAGCTCATTCTAATTACGAGACGACGGTCCATCGTCGCGTCGAGAAACCAAACCTGAGCAACTTGCGTGTATAAATAGTACGTTGTACAACTGGTGCGCAAAATAGGTGATTCCCGCACGACTCGAAACCCACATCAAGTTACTTCGCAAGAAAAGATACTTCGATTCAATTCCCGGACTAGTGCGAGAATATAATATTTTGCGCACTCGGTTTGAAAAAAAAATTCATTACATCTTATTGACGTAACAGTTTGTAATTTACGTCATTTCGGAGAATAACGAGAGTGGAATTTTTAAGTTCTTTTTTTTTTTTTACTTTTCTCCTCTTCTCTTCAAAGCTCGTGGTTTGTTTTCAAAATTACGTTATAGTCTCTTCGAAGGAATTCTCAATTCTTCGAAAGTTTTTCCTCTTGATAGAAAACTTTGCAGCTACCCGACGTGTACATGTTACTGAAACACGTATGTGAAACGTTTCTATACATACATAAATCCGTCCACTCTCTCTCTCTCTCTCTCTAGGTAATATTGACTAGGTAACAGCTTACGTACGCAGTTTGCAAAAGAGCAAGTAGCGAAAGCCACTTTCAACTTCTACGGAGAATTACATGCTCCCGAGGGAAAATCGCCTGGAGTGGGGGGATGAGGAATCAATTTCTTCGTAATATTTTGCAGAAGCGAGGATAAAACTGTGTCAGCAAACGGGAGAATCGCGTTGAAACGGAAATTTAACATCTATTATACATAAGTACGGAAAGTATCCAATTATGACAGAAAAGACGAAGAAACAAAAAAAAAAAAAAAAATCGCAAATCTCAGGCTTAGGTTTGAGTCTTGCAATTCCGTATCTCGAATTGGATTTTACACAGGGTCTAATCTGCAGAAAGGTGAAGTAAACACATACATGTGTATTTTTGGAAAATATGATAAACTGGCACGTTTGTAATTCAAACTTGCGACGGTTGTGTTTTGGCAAATATTTACTTTCCCCTCTACTTTTCTCATTCGTATTCTTTGCTGGAGAGTAGAAAAAAAAATTATCATCATCAGCACCCTAATTTAGGTTTGTATTCGTATGCGCGGTGTACAGACAAATAATGTGCACAGGCATAAACTAAGTAAGGTGAGCCCTTAACGAGCATTTAAAATTTATCACCACTGTGCCTGCAAACCGTGTATATACGTATACGTGTAAACGTAGGTATAAGAGAGATCGTGGATAATGAATGCGAGAGACAAAGTCGCACGGAAGAGAAGTGGAAAGAAGGTTGATAGCTTAGCTCAGCTTAGCAAATGTACATCGAAATACACACGTGCACGGTGAACTGTACCTGTGTCGGTTTTTACTTCCGTCTCTCTTTTTTCTGAACCGGGAAACTGTGGGGGATATAAAATGGAATTTGATGTGAAACTTTGCACGCTTGTACAGGGCGTTTGACTATAAGGTACAGTTCTCGTACTTTGTAAGTTACGTTCAAAGTCATATTGAATCTGTTTAATTAGTTTGCTACATTTATCAACGAAAGAAGACTTTAACATCAATTTACCGTAACGCCGATGTGGAATTATGTAAATAGTTTGGAGACATTATACTGTACAAGTGACCATGATCAAAATAAAAAATAACCAGACTTTCCGAGGTGCTACTCACTCCAAGTTTAGGATACAAGTGACTGCCAACTTCCAAAGACTTACGATGATTTCCAAACACTTCCAAAGACTTACGATGACTTCTAAAGACTTCCGAAGACTCCCGAAGACTCCCGAAGACTTCCAAAGACTTCCGAGGACTCCCGAAGAGTTCCGAAGACTTCCAAAGACCTACGATGACTTTCAAAAACTTCTAAGACTTCCAAAGACTGCTCAAGACTTTGCGTACCAACGTACAGAGGACTTCTCCAGTTAATGGTTCCTCGAAATTTTCTATTCAGAGCTCCAAAATTAATCTTCATTTTGTACCCACCTATATATTTCACAGTCATGGTAAAGAATGAATAATGTCAAGAACTGTGCGAACACGGTAACCTGCTCAATTAGAAATTTCTCTTTCTGTACAAATTGCAGTTCGCCTGTGTCAAGCCGATAGATAAAAAAACGAAAAATCGACCCAGGCCACGCGGAACGGCCTGTATTTGGATATAAATAATAGGTGGCCGGTGTTTCGGTAGTGTGACGTGACCGCGGTCCTTAATTCGTTACCTTTGACCTCTGCAGATCGGTCAATTCCCCACCACACACACAAGGATTCGGGGATGTATTCGTGCCTGTGCCGATGACCCGAATCGTATGTTAGTCTGTCCCTCGTCGATCCGTCGATCCGACGATCCGTCTGTCCAGCATCCGTCTCATCTCTGGCAGCTTCGGGAATAATAAAACAAGGCTTTTTCTAGCGGGGGCTTCCTGGCGGGATTGGTGGGATTTCAGTACGAAATGACACTCGACCAGAGGAGGAAAAACGTGACGCCCGAACCGATTCGAGTCTCGTGTATACGCGCACGCGCGTGTGTGTTTGTGTGCGAGTATGTGTACTTATGTATGTATCGATATGGTACATAACTCTGCGAGGCCATGTACGCCGACGACGACGACTCATCCAACGGAAGATCCTCTCTTCGTGCAGACTGGACCACGACTACGTCAGAGCTACTGCGGAAATAATATCCCCCTTGTTGTACATATGTACAAGGTCCTCGGGTCCTTTTACCGGATAAATAAAAACACATATAAATATAGATACGTCGATGGATACATTCTTTGGCTATTTCGTATTTTTTACTTTTTTCTCCTGCTCTCGCATCGATTCAAGAAATAGGGCATCATGCTCGTATACTTAAATCTGTTACGTATCATGGTGCGCAACTTTTGAATCTTTAGTTTTGGATCTGTCGTTGGGCGAAATATTTTTTCTCCATATTCCAAATTCATATCGTGCCTTATTGTTATCATTCATTTTTTTATCTCTTTCGCGTACTTTTACACAAAAAATTAATTTTCAATCCAATTTGTTTTCTTTCTAAATTCTTTCTGTAGGCACTCGTTTCTTTTTCTCTTCAAATCTGCTGCTGGTTCAGACCAGAATAAAAATCACCACGAATTCGATTACTGACGCCGTGTAAAGACGTAAAAAAAGCTACGCTCCGATTGGGTTTCTTATGGTCTGCACTCGCAGACTGTGCTTTGTTTTTTTTTTTTGTCTCTTTTGGTTCCACAGTTTAAAACACGAAGGTATCAGAATTCACCGATATTGCACTGATAAAAAATACCGTTGCATTGACCAGTTTGGGGTGTGGCACGTTCTTTTTTTTATTTTTGATTACGTAACAATGATTTTCGTTACAGTAAATTTTTCCAGTTGCGAATTGGACCGTCGATCTAGTAACGCGAAGAACTACTGCATTAACGATTAACAAAACGCTCCAGCAGTTTCTCGTTTTCCATGAGCGGTAGTAAAGTCAAGAGGAAATATTCGGTATAACGTGGAGAAAATTCGTTTGTCAATTAAAAAAATTCTACGTCGTGTGGTGACGGATTGATACCAGACAGGGTAGAATTGACATCAGGTATAGTTCGATCGGCACGAGAATAAGAGGTTATTAATGAAAGTTCATCCTCATCCCCATTTTTCTCAACGCAGTGCAGGAAATATAAATTTGATTTTTGTCGCGTAATTGACACTGAATTCAAATATCGGGATCCAGTAAAAGGGGGCAATCGTTCGTGCAACGTTTATTTACAACGATGCAGCAGTGCGGTAGCGTGACGTCAACGACAGAGCGATGAATAATTGTGCAGAACGAGAACTCGAGTCTTGTCAAAGTTCGCGCGTGCACAATGCACAGGGTGTACGTAGGTTGTAACAAACGAAGGGTGGGAACTGGCAAGGTGAATATCGAAACTTGGTTGTCGGTGAATAGGAGTAATTCTTTCACGAGAGTGACACAGGTAGAGTCTCTCCGATTCGCTCGTCAACTGTTTATACGTCGTTAGGGGTTTAACACTAACAACGAATGCGCGACGCTTAGGGAAGTTGCGGAAGGGTTGTTGAAAGTGACACAAAGCAAACAGACCCTCGAGTTTCGAGTTCCGCAACAATGGAGGTAAGTGATCGCGTGTGCCTGGCAATTATTGTATACCTACACAAGTGTGCGAGGCACATAACTCTTATACCGAGGAGGTATGGATACATATATGTACCTACTGCCTGCTCAATCGGAATCACGGATAACTCTGTGTGTGTTTCATATGTATTTCTAGCTACGGATGTAGATGTGGATGTAGACGTAACTGTAGGGCAAACGTGTTGCTTCGCGGCTTGTCTGATTTAGGCGTTACTCCGCCTCCTTTCCCGCGAGTTTCCGCTTCCAGTTATCGCGCATTATAGGCTTGTTTTGTTACACGTCATTTTAAATCGTTGGGGAATTTATAGTGCGATATAATTCTGACTAATGGGGTAACGTTATACCGGTTCTGTTACCCTACTGTATAATTACTATTCGCCGAGTAACGTGGCTTGCTTTTGTACGAAATATTGGCCGAAATTTAAATATATACATATCTATATAATAAAAATCATTGATTGTTGCTAATATCGATGAGCAGCGTTTTATGACAGTGATTTGTAAAACCGTCTGTCTAATACTTCAACTCGCTGTATACACTCGGCAATGTGTCACTTGAATCCACTCTCGACATCAGCTGAAATATGTATTCAAATTCATGTGACAAGTAATTTCCCTTGCGTCGAGTGATTTTTAAAACCAGGCCGAGTATCGCGGAGTCACTCGATGTCGGTTGAACTTACTCGAAAATTCGATCGAGTTGAATCTGAATTGAACTTAGGGGAAATCACAGAATCTCTTCAATTCACGCCGAGTTCCGAAGTCGACAGGTTGACGCGAAACCACGGAATGGTCAACCCCTTCATTCGAGGTGTGCGCAAAATTCTATCTTCACCGTAAACACCTAAAAGATAACAAATTGCCTTTGATCTGGTTTTAGGGTAGCTGCACCGTGCCGAGCTGCGTATCTCTTGGTGGACTTTGTAAACCGGATACACGGATGTACATATAGTAGATTATTATCAGTAGTAGATAAATTTCCCAAAATCTATGTGTATGTACGTGCGGTATATAATATAAACCCACTACCTATACGCAGGGTGAAAATTGTTTCGGATTATCTGATCCGGCTTCGCAAACCACCCCAGTTTCCGATACAAATTTCCGCCAGCCGGGTGGAGCAGGTCTACAGTCGAGTTTACATTTATAAAATTGAAAGCCGAAGCCTGAAAGAGCTTCTTACAAAAACAAGCGTTCCCTAATCCGATGATCGTGGCGACAAAGAGAGACGCTGATGAAATACGGCACGGAAATCGAAAATAATACAAAAAAAAAAAAAGAAAAAGTTATATAATACTCGGCCAATTTTTTTTTTTTTTTATCATGTTCTCGAACGATAAGGTGATACAGGTACGCACGTTTCTCCGAAATGCATTAAAATAATTGTCTCGACACTTTCCACAAAATTTTCATCCCTGTGGAATGTTATTACATTCTGCAAGGGGTTGCTTTATGATTCGAATTTCGCGGTTTGGGGGATCCCCGGGTCGAAATGAATTTGATAATGTATGTGTACGAGAGAAAGCGAGAGAGAGAGAGAGAAAGAGAGAGGGGGGGGGGGGGGATGAAGAAAGAGCGTGAGGGGCAAGGGGGAATTATCGCGATTGCGATAAATCCAAAGTTAATAATTTGATCCCCTGGAAGACGGGAGAGAGGGAAGAGAGTAAAAGATCGGGCGAGGCAGTTACCTGGTTAACCAGTAGCGACTAAAAAGGAGCTCGTAAAATTCCCGGCTCGTAAAGTGATACGAAAAGTACTCCTGTATACGTAGGAATGGCTGATAAGTACGACGCGGGTCACCGCGGAATAATAACGGCCTAGTAGGCGGGTGTGCCCGAAACTGAACCCGAACCCAAGTTTCGAGCCTACCGCACGCCGCCCGGCAAAGCTACTCGTGGTATGAGACGAAAACATACGCGACGGGACGATATTGCACCCATGGGAAACTCGCCGGACATTTTCCCCTGAAATATTAAAGAGCACACGGTCACGTGCCCGCCGCGTATGTACATATAAACATATATATGTATATATATATATATATATATATGTATATACGTAGAGATATGTGCTTGTACCTGTCGGGGTATAACTTTACCCGAAAAACGGACTTCTGGGAGTTTACACTTCGATACACTATTAAACGAGGATACGAGGTGGTAACAAGTGAATATATACTGCGACTGACCCGGGAAAGAGTTTACCCTACAGCTACGCCATTGGGGAACAGATTTCGTTCGCGCTTTACGACGCTGCCGATACTTCCGAACCGAAAGTGTGGACGGATTTTTATTGTGCCAATGACCGGGAATATGCCAAAACTTGGTAAATTTCTGGTGTCGAAATTAGTCGACAGATCGAGGCCGACAAAGTCACGAGGTGGACGCGGCGCAGCGGCCATGTTGTTTTCGTTTTTCCGCCGCACCTGCGATATTCGTAACGTTGAGACTGAAAAACCGACGTATTCTCCATTTCTTTTGTAGTTTTTTGTTTGCTCTAGATGAATACGTTTCTGGCACTTGCTACGGTGCAAGTTTCTCTTCCGTATAATTTCACCGCCGCCTCGTAGTCCCTTTTATTTTCACGTTCATACGTATGTATGCCACTGCGTATAGGCGTATTGTCGCGCAGATCATAAATTACGAATATACATATAACATGCATACATACTATACACGTATACGTGTGTATGAAATGTTGGGTTAAAAAACTCACATATAACGTTGAGATGGGCGTTGGCTCGGATCGCTTTTACGGTTCGCATGAAGGGGCCAACTTGGCACTGATATTCGCCATCGTCAGTTAGCGAGGCGTCGGTGATTCTCAGGTTATAAACACCCGCGTTCTGGTCCCCGACCATTCGGAATCGCGGATACCCAACGATCTGCCCATCTATGGTTGTGAAAGTGAAAAAAATAAATAAATAAAAATTATACATACATACATAGGTATACGAAGCAACTTCTGAACTATCTCCGCACTCGTTTATGGAATATAAAAAGTCGGGGCCAATGCGGGAACTTCGCAATTTCGTTGAGCTGTTTGTTTGTTCGTTTTTTTTTTTCGTTTCTCGTTATCTTTATATTTTTTTTTTGTTTTTTACGATTAGGAATACAAGTATGTGTATATATGAAATCATTTCTTTTTTTTTGATTCGTTTTTGATTCGAATTGCAGTGAGCAAAAGACGTTTTGAATACTTTGTGCGTTGTATGTGGGGAGGATTTGAACGCTAGATATTAGGACGTTTTTTAAACGAGACACTCGGTGTACTGACCGGGTAAAATGACGTAGGCGAAGCCATCCTTGACCCATTGAACAATTCCGACTCTGTTTCCAACTTCACAGGGTATAGTGACCTCGCCACCCTCGAGTACCGAACTGTTTCTTGGTGCGACTCGGAAGTACTGCTGTGCTTCTCCTGTAACAAACGAAATAAGTCAAATTAAAAACTCGCGCATTTGAATAATTCTTGTATATTTCCTCCAAGCACTTTTTCACCCTTGGAAAAAAAAAAAAAAAAAAAAATTCACCGCCAGAGGCAACCGCTGTGATAAATACTAAAAATATTACATTACAAAGCGCAAATTTAATGGTGTGGGCGTGATTTGAAACAAGCTCAAAATTCATACATAGATCACAAAATTTATACCACAGGTATAATAGTTAGATGTATGGTATGAATTATTTTCCATGCGCACAGGCGATTAATTTTGAAAACTGAATTATTGTTGTATAAACAGGCGCATAGCGACATGGACGATTTATGAAATGTACTCTCTACTGATTAAGGGTGGCCATTATGTTGCGAATATATATCGCAGTCGTTGATTGTGATGCTGTAATAATTTTTTTGAAAAAAAAAAAAAGCTACAAATTTCCATACTGCGATAATAACACCGATTGAAAAACCGGCAACGCGTTAACTCCGGCATGATAACTCTGATAATTTGCGGATCAAATGAACTATAACTGAAAAAACGGCACGAGAGAATCGATGTAACTATGTCAGGGGTATCGTAAATTTTCATTACGGTTATTCCAATTCGTTTATAATATACGTTACGTACGTGTACGTACTTTCTACTCGTTTTTTGATTCCCGTGACACGGAAACGGTGAATAAAATTGACGAGAATCAGAGTCGGTGTTTCTGTCGCGATATATGAAAACAACAACAACAACGACGATAATTACACCGGGGAGGGGGGATGAAGATCGAAGCCAGGGGATTTGTCCCATGGAGACACAAGGCTCGTTCCGTCATCGTGCTGCAATAATACGGGGTCGCTGCGGTTTGAAACAAGGGGAAATAACGCGATTCGAGATAGCGGGTGAAAGCACGCGTGTACAGCGAGGGGTGGAAGGGTGGGAGGGAGCAACTCACGACCTTTTTCGACCCTGTTTCAAAACCCGGCCGCATAAACTGGTATATTGTACATACTCCCATGACCCATCCGTTAATTATTATTTTGACGCAACGACACAAAACGCGTTGTTATCAACGTACCGCAGTGCGTTGTACGAGTAAATGCATATACGCGGGAAAAGCGAATAGCCGTTATTCGATTTGCGAATATGTATACGTGCGCAACGTTTCTCCCTGTTCGAATTGATCAAGGGTTGCTTTGGCGTCTGTATAGCCGTGGCGGTGGATAAACTTTTAAAAAATGAGAAAAATCTCACCGGAATTTAAGCGTAGCGTATTTTCTTTTTTTCCTTTCTTTCCACCCTTTGCCCCCCCCCCTCCCCCCCTCTCTCACTCTTTGCGTCTGTATGTTTTTTCCCCTCTCCGCCGTCGAGATAGAAAAAAGGCGAAAACTGTTTCGCACTGAAGGCTGGAATTGGCATCTCCGACTCGTAAGCCCTCCGGGGATTTGGAGTAGGTATAGCTCGCGTGGTACAAAGTGGAGTCGTCGCCATCGTTCGTCGCTATCTATACAAGAGGGAAAAGCAAGTCTTCTCCTCTTTGCCGTAACAACGTTTCCAGCGAATAGGGATCAACGTTTTTTTTAAACCTGATTTTCCGAATTACAGTGACGATTTTGCAAAGGCGATTCGTAACGAAATGAGCTCTCCGATATCCAGTCAGGGTTTTACCGATAACGCCGTATCACTTCAATTATCAACGGCATTTCACCGATTGCGGTATTCGCTATACGAGACGGATTTTTTTTTTTTTCTTCAAACATTGCAACGCGTGTCATCGGCTTTTGATCCAATTATCAGAGAGCGCGGTACACCTTCGGTGCATAACGCGGAGGCGGTTGGTTTAATAATAGGAACAAACTTGGGGACGAATGATATTCAGAACCTGAAAATCTAAATTTTTCCAAGGAAAATAGAATAAGTTTGATCGAATGTAACAGCATCCTTGTCATGTTACAGGTAAAAATAAGTCGGAGTAAATTCGAATAACAGGTTCGATCAAGCTAAGATTGTATCAGTTAATAATTTATCCGGTTCATCGTCAAGTTTATTACAGCACAGGATTGCAGGATACGTTTTAAACGTGATAGGATAATGAAGAATTGAAAAACAAGTATGCGCCGCTGATCAGAGGAGATGAGAAAAAATCACAGCACGAACAGGCTGTAAAAAATTTTTTAACACTCAAATTTAATACGTTTCAACGAATACCGTTAATATTATTACCTCAAAATTGTTCTTTCATCATTTTTCAACGATAACTATTGATATTTGTATCTTTATCGACAACGCCGTTTTACTAACTTAAAACTTTTACTCTCATCTTCGGTGGTAATTTTTTCTTTCGCATTACAAAACCGGAGAGATGGAAAAAAAAAACAAAATTAACCGTGTAATATCTTCGCGGCGATGTAACGATTACATTACGCGGATATTTTGACGCACGTGGATACCTGTCACGAATCTCTCGAGGGTTTTTTCGTTGGGGGGGTGAAATTTTCTGCAGACGTATATATGCACGTGAGTATGATTCACGATGAAATATATTACAATCTCGTTCTGAACAATAGATTTTGGTAACAGAGAGTGTTGGACCGGGTTCAGCGACGCGGGAAGTTGGACGAGAGATGAGAGAGAGAGAGAGATAGAAAGAGAGAGAGAGAGAGAGAGAGAGAGAGAGAAGAGGGATCGTTTAAAGCCTTGACGGTTTTAAAAAGCTTAAAATTTATCGCCATAACGCCACGCTGAACGCCGTATAATAAATTGCAATGAAACTTAGGTACAGCTTTACCGAGTTCCTTCTTTTATCACGTCCGTCTTTTGTTGATGTTGGTGTTTGTGTTGCGCACCCGAAATCGCGGTACAGGGGCAGAAGGGATTCGGAGGAAGAACGCGAAAGGCACGAAGAAGAGGAAAACGGAACGGGGATGAAACAAACTGAGAAGAGCAGGGAATGAGGAAGACCAAAGAGATAAAGTGACGTGTGAGAAGTACTGACGGCAAAAAGGGAAGAGAGGAAATGAAACAAAAATAAAACATTTAGACAGGAAAATCCCAACGGGTCACGCCTTATCCACGTTCGCTGTAACACGCCTATTATTTATTTATGTATCAAACGTATACATATTATACGGTGCTCAAGATGTGGCATTATTCAAACGCTGGAGGTGTTTCTGTCTTTTTTTATTCGCGTCTCACTGATTTCGCAAGGCTGTATATAATTGTTGAGAAATTGAATGAAAGAATTATACGGGAAATTGTATCGCGAATGGAAATTTAACAAAGATTTTAAACTTTGCAGTGAGTCTTTTTGTCGATTACTTAAAAGGCTTGTTTTTTTTTTTTTTAATTTTTTTTTATTTTTCCTCACTTCAGCGTTTCGAAACGAAAATTGTCTAGAATATACTAGAATTAAATTAAGAAGTTTTACAATTTGGTAGAACTGACGGTTTATATCCGTTACGATCGAAACGCAATTTTCTCCCTCAAAAGTTTCGTTACATATGACGCGTGTGTTCCATACAATGCACATAATACATGCATATCTATATATTCTGTACAATATTTTTTTTCAACTCCGTACCTTTGGATAAACGTTGAAAAAAATTAAATTCTGTTTTTCTGTGGTATTGATCTTTTTCATATATAGGTATATTTCGCTGTCGCCTGTTTTTTGTATTAAGAAGGGTCGTCGGATGGTTACGGGTGTATATTTTCGAAGTCGCGTAACATTTCCCGGCACAATATTCACGGTACTTTTACCTCGACCACGGTTTGCAAATATACATTTACGAACACGGTATTGAGCATAGGATACAAATACTATGACCCGTCCACTGTAAAATGCACAAAATATGTCTTATCCTTACGGCTAACTTGTTTTCGGTCCGAAACAAAATGCGACTTCGATTCTCTACGAATTACGTGACAATGACTCGCG
The DNA here is from genome assembly GCF_021155775.2 of Neodiprion pinetum. Lineage (NCBI taxonomy): Eukaryota > Metazoa > Arthropoda > Insecta > Hymenoptera > Diprionidae > Neodiprion > Neodiprion pinetum. The sequence goes on along the minus strand of NC_060236.1, from coordinate 25,473,877 downwards.
ATGCAGCCGAGATGCGAAAATGCAATGCATTGTCACGTAATTCGTAGAGAATCGACGTCGCATTTTGTTTCGGACTTAAAACAAGTTAGCCGTAAGATTGAGGCATTCGTTCATATCACCGTACACACACGGAAATTGATTCTGCCACGGTTAATTTTTTTCCCCAGAAAGTTACGTTGGCAATGAATTGCAATTGGAAAATTTCAGCCGGTAATTGCACCGTTCCGACGGAAAACGGTTAACCAATTACCCTATGTGTACGCACACACAACACCGAGGGCAGATAGTTCTCTTACCGACGTAGGTGAAAATACTACAGCGTAAAACGGAAAGAACTGGAAAGTTCCTAGCGGATTTCGCACGACATTTTCAAACTCTCCTCAATGCTGTCGCATGTACAGAGCGGGTTTTAAGTATCTTCCTCCGCACGTACCGGCATGTGTACAATGCAAAGCATGATCGTACACCAAATGTAGATATACATACCTATATACATATATATATATATATACATATATGTATACACACACATATTATAATAATCGCGTAGCGATTCTCCGACCATTAAATCGGATTTCTGCCTTCACCCTCAAAGCTCCGCGGAATCAAGAATAAGGTTAGAGCAAAGGAGACGAGGAGGCGAAAAAAAAAGAACACAAGAAAAGTAAGTGAATAAAAAAAAAAAAAAAAAAACAAGGACAAAATGAAGAAGAGAAAAAAATGCCTCTCAGCCGATTCGTCTTTTTCTTCGGAAGCCCGCGTGAGCTGCTCGGAGTTGGAAGGAGGCTGAGCTTTTGCTCGCCACGAAGTAGATTAAGTAGGTATAGACGGTTACGTACACGACCGTTTATACCGTTTAACGCGCACGTGTATATAAATATATACGTATATATATACATGTATGTATCATATATATATATATATATATATATATATATATATATATATATATATATATATATATATATATATATATGCGTATATATAATACATGATCCTTAATCCAGAATCCTCTTATCGCTTCGTTCATTCGGTTTTTATCCGTTTATCCCAACGTATCGATGTCTCGCTGTATATCTCAATTCAATTCACTTTTCGCGTCAACGTCTTGTACGCAGGTTGAATTACGTTAGACCGTTCGAGATTTAAACAATACATGTATATATGTACGTATTGTAACGAAGGGTACCTTATTCACCTCTGTATATTTAAACAAGGGAATCTTAGCCCTTCGAGATAAAATCATGTTGCGAATAGATGAGTTACTTGGTTGGTTGGCTGCGCCAATCATTATTATTGTAAAAACAGACCTTCTCCGGATGTTTACTTGACGGCACGAATTTTCTTAAATACACGATTTCACCCTGTATTTTCCGCGTTTCGCTACATTTGCTTTATTATCATGGTTTTCTTTTTTTTTTTTTTTCCCTGATGGAACAATTTTTAAACGTTTCCGAACTGAAAATCATCCTCAAGTATGGAATTTTCGGCTCAGGTCTTGATAAAGTGTAAATAAATTATACTCGTTTCAGTTTATTCCCCGAATTTTGCGAAAAAGCGATTTTTTGGTACGACAGACGCTAATGTTCAGACAACATTGTTTCGGCAGGAGAAAGGAACATAATATTTCCTATATTCAAAACTGTCCGATAGTAGAGACGTTAGATAGGTGTACACGTATTGATTCTTCGAGTAGAAACCGAATCAACTCGGAGCGACGAAAAGGCTCGGCTTTTTTGCGGGCCATTATATATCAGCGGTGATTCTTCAATTCGGAAACATATAAAAACGTTTCGGGATTTGGGAGCAAGCGGGTTTCAGAAGTCGGCTTGAATTTTGCAGATGGTAAATTTCGGAAAAATTCACGAGAAAAACGGTGGGCGTAAATTGATGCGAAAAAGTTGCCTCCCGTATTCCGAGAAGTCTCATCGCGGATCGTTGAGGTCATAAATTTTTCAAAAGCCTAAGTGGCCGCCATTTTGTTACTAGAAATCGGGTGAAAGCTCGCAGGTTTTCATCGAATGCATGTATGTACCTTTTTTTTGTTTCTCAACTCGCTGGAAAAATTTCATTCCGATTATCCGAATCATTTTTCACATCCCGATATATTGTTCATCGCTTTTGTACAGCGGAAGATGATTTCTTTAAATCTGTGGGAAAAATATTACTTCATTGATTTCTTTGGCAATATCGAATGAAAGTATTTCACAATACTAAACTCGAACTGTTTTCTCTAATTAAAAATTTATTGTTCTTTCATCAGGCAGGGCGAATAAAAATAAAAATGATAATCGTCGAATCAGATAATTACGGTTCAATGAATATTTTTCTTACAATTAATGTGCGTTATAATTATAAAGAATGTAACGTATCGTTATACGTATATAACATTTCCATTGCGTTTCATATATTTTTCGGTATAATATACGGGATGAGTGAGGTCATGTGAACCGGGAAAAATTGAATAATTATAAGCCCGTTCAAATAATTGATACGGGTGCGCGAATTTCAATTTCGGATCATTGTTCATCGACGTATAACAGCAATAATCAGGAAGACAATAATAATGATAAACGACAGAGGGAGAAAATCCAGGTCGACAGAACAAAACCGCGATAGCGGTTCTCGGCTCGATCTGCAGGGAAATCAATCAACGACCATTACAAAAAGTGATTTAACGCACCAAATGAATTATACGTATAATATTGGCCTCTAAACAACGCGGAGCGATCGCATACACCGGACCAGCGATTATTAATTTCATGTCGAGAATTCATTTCATACGTTGCGATGCTTCTTTCTTTCTTTATCTTTTTTTTTTTACCCCTTAAGCTCGTACAATACATGCATTTACGTTGCCGTACGATTTTAAGAGTACAATTACAATGGTCCAAGGTTGAAAGAGTTTCAAAAGCAGTTCAACCCTGCATAAAATTGCTCTCTATTTTTTAGTTTTTATTCATTTGAAGTTTCAACGTTCATTTCAATTAATATATCCGCATCAAGCACTCGGTATTCCTTTATATCTGCTTTTAATTCCAACCGTTCTTTCCAATATACAATTTTCAAATTTACGCGCTTTGAAATTGAAGGTATCGCAGCTTACTTTTCGCGGTATTCTGTACATATATAAGCATGATATACGTAGCCACATATAATATTTCATGCAGACGCAGAAAAAACCCGCGAATAGAACCTTCGGTACGTCAATCTCGAGGATTGATGATGAAGACATTGTGCAAAAAGAGGCAATCGGTAAAATTTGCGAAATATTCCTCTGGCAATAACGTTCAGTTATAGTCATGCTGTAATTTCAAATAACTACCTAAACGGGTAAGAAAAAAAAAAAATGAAACAACCCCGTCGGACTTATGCAATAAGAATACGATGCCTAAATAGGTGCCGTTTTCATACAGTACAGCTACTGAAAAAAAGGATATAAAATTGGTGCGAGTAAGATTAGATAAAAAAAAAAAAAAAAAAACACAATTCTCGTTTCAACTTTTCATTCAAATTCATTCTCTTCTCTTCTTATTTAAATTTGGTTTCGCAAAAAAGATTTGCAAAAAAAAAAAAGACACGTTTTGTTAATTCGAATCAAATACGTGGTTTCACTTGGTAGATGACAAAAAAAAAAAAAAATTGTTATTTCAATTACTTTTTCGTTGAATAAAATGACACTATTTTTTTTAATAAGAAATTAAAACAACATTTTCATCGCCATATCCGACAAACTCGACGAAACACTTTCGCCGTGAGTGTAGAATAAGTTTGTCCAATTAACGAAATTTCGGTCAATGAATGCTACTTGTAACCTATAATAATAATTACAGTGTGCAGCAGCAGCAGCAGCAGCAGGTTGCGCATAAAATCATTCTGCGAAACGAAACTCTCGACGTTCACGCGGCATCACTGCTGTATAATGCATGTAGCCGCACATACCTACGCCTTCCAAAGTAGGGTACTTAACTAATGCTGAGGGTTGCCTGCGGATGAAGGTACGCATAGGTTAACCAGTCGGTAATTAACAACTGCTTTGAAAAGTTACAAACACGTACTTGCATCGACTTACGTGCAGGATGAGGAGGCGAAAGTAGGGGGAGATAAAAAAAAAAAAAAAAAAAGAACCATCCTTCTCTCCCGAAAAAAGTGGCTTCTCTCAACCCGACGGACTTTATACCCCAGTGCAATACCTAGTCCCTGAACACATCCGAGAAAAGTGAGGACACGGCGATCAAGTGCACCACTAACGAGATCCATTATACCCGGTACGTCACGACTGCGTCATAAACTCCACACACAAAGACATACCGGATGCAGTCCCATTTTCATTCACGATATGCAATTCTTTTCTCTTAATTACTTCGCTTATATTATCGACAGGTGTAATGTTAAAACATAACGGTGAAAAAAACCGTGTCTTCAAAATTTGATGAAAACGTTACGAACACGATATTTACACTCTCCCTGCTTTACGAACACCTGTCGAAGGTTTTCGGAGTCGTCTCAAGGATGCAAAAGACACCCGGTACGAGTCTTCCATCACGGTTTCATTTGTATCCATGCTCGGTATAACACGAAGGCCACATCCGGTGCATCAATGGCCTCAGAGCTGGTAAGTTCGTTGAGAAGTGTCGAGGAGTACGAAGCCGCGTTAGTACGTCGGCATAACCGGTCACGCAACTTTTTACTCTGATGCTTCTCTGTAATGTGCTCTGTACATGTATGTACCTACGAATAGGATGCCTACATCCGTATACGCGTTAATAAATATATACATATGTATATGTATAAAATATATAGTAGTCACGTACGGGTCTGTACGATTTCTTTGATAGTAATTTATAATTATAGGATTATAATTATACCTCGAATAAATTATAAATGAATAATGCGCGGGGAGTCGAGGCGTGGAAACGCTGGTGTTGTGTAAATGGGTATTGTAGGATCGGCAGGTAAGTCTCGACCGGTGTACCGTAGAGACACACACGTTGAAGATTTAGTTGAAAAATTATCGGAGTAACGTGTATTTACTTATATTTCACCCCAACCTCCGGCTCCTGTTTTGCGTCCCCGAATGCTTTGAGTATAGGTGCAACGGACATCATGGGTAGATACATGTGTAGTTCATTATACGAATCAACAAGCCAAGCAGAGTTGAATGTAGATTGGTACGTTACGCGGCTTTACTTCTCTTATTCATTGACCGTTCGATTTTTATTTTTACTTTCTTTCACCTGTGTATACGTAAGAGAATACCATGAATTGAAAAATATTTCAACGATAGAAGTACGATAAGTAAAATAAACAATGTGCAAGCGAATTGACTGAAATCGAATTTTGTATTTACGTTGAAAATTCAGTTTACCGTTTTTATTTCCTCTATTCCTAATTTTTCCCCCCTCGGTTGTTTCATTTTTATTGTTTGTTTCGGTGTTGAAAAATATTTCACCATTTTTTCCACTTCCTTTTTTTTCTTCCCTCCGCCTTTATTCTTCAAACATTTTTGCACGGGAATCGAGTTTGCTATAGAATATGAAGTATCGATGATAAATAATGCATCGAGATATCAACAGCAGCGGTGGAATCGATGAGTTATACAGGTATATCTGATGCACAGAGTATATACATATTTCTGGTTCATTTAACAAACGCCGCGGGAAATTTTTTCCAATCTTTAGTTAACAACGATCATTTTTCATTTTAACCTGTAATTTTTTTTCATTACTCACCTCGTTGACAGTTGTTTACATTTCATTAATTGCGATACGTACGTACATACAGATACGAATTTTCAATATGCCTCGATAAAAGTTAAGAACACAACAGCTCCAGCTTTCCCACGTGTTTTTTAATTGGCAAATAAAATTTCTTCCGCTTAAATGATCGTTGCTTTGAAAATTTGTAATATCGATCGTCAAATCCGTCGACATTGTATCGTATCGAATGTATAGATACAGTAAATTAGTAACGTTGATTTCGATCAAAGATCCTAAATCTGATCACGGTGTGTGTATATATACATATATTGCACCCTGCACCTTTTACTTTTCCGCTTCAACCCGCTTCGGGTGAGTTCCCCCCCCCCCCCCCATTCTTTTTACCAATTGTATTATTATTCAATCGACGCCGTTCTCTTTCTAATTTCCTTTCTTTTTTTTTCCAGCTTTATTTTTCATCTTCCAACAGAGCTGCTCTCGAATCGTAAAGATCCAACGAAAGCGATAAACCCCGAGAACACGAGGTACATCAGGCATCGGCATGAACGGTGGTGTGTAAATCTACTTCCGCAGGTAGAAACACAGGCGCATGCCCGTGGATAAATGTGTAACGAAGGTGAATACCTGGATTTACGGTTGTTAATGCTCGCGTAGTGGCGGCAGGTCTTGTTGCTTTCAGGTCCATCGCATCGCCTCTTCTCGGTCGTTCGATAAGTTGCGGGACTAGTTTCTCTTCATTCATCTCGCAGGCTGCACATGCCTCGGATACCATTCTAGGTATTAACCGCGTATACCATGGTTCAAGGCACTCGTGATTTTTTTCGACCGTTATGGCCGCCGTACTTTTTTCCCCTCTTATTTTCTACACAGTTTTTTAAAACTCTTTTCATCAACGACCGCAGGCGTGTCGCCGCGGACACGCGAGTCTCGATTTCACCGTGATTCATTTGAGGAATAAAAAGATCTTGATTTAAGGTTAGTTTGGATTACCCGCGGATAGGTTGTTACGTTCGTACCAACGTAAAGACGCGCGATTATGAAACCGTAATGGGTTTGGGAGTCTCGGCGTAGTAACTCTTGTTTTTAAGATCAGGAAATACGTGACGCGGTTGCGCAACTGCCCCGAGTGTACGTATATACGTGTCTACACATATGCGTCTTTCGTGTTTCATTTCATTCATCAATTTTAGTAGTGTTTTTTTTTTTTTTTTCCTTCCATTAAGTTGGTAATGCCGTGTCACGTGACGAGACATCTAGCTACGACGAACGTGGTATTGAAACGAAATTATCATAGGTACGTATGTTCTCGCTAATCGAATAGCTAATTGAGAACAATCAAAACGACGTTGGGTTCACTTGTATTACGATGGAAATTTTTATTAAAACGATACATTTCTCAGAGTCAAATTTTTTCACCACGGGCATGAAACTGCTAGAGGAATCAGGGGTTGAAATTCTCTGAATCAGATTTGATTATACTCGTTTATAATTCCACCGCAACTGTTGTTTTGTGAAATAGGTATTATACGCTTGTAGCAGACACTTAATTGATTGTGAATCGAGGGAAAAATATTTTCCTTCCTTACACCCGGTGCCGGCATACCTCTCATATTTCCGTAATTGAAAACCAGTTATATCTACTTTACTATCCATACATACGATTCGGATAAAAACAAAACTTGATCTGTGACCAGCTTCAACTATTCATTTGTTGTCCAGGAAGTTATTTTCATTTCTAGTTACTTGACTACTGCGATTGAATTTAAACTGAATTCTGAAAAAGCGGTTCAAACTGTTTTCGCGATCTACCTTCTACCATTGTCTACCTGGAGTAGCAATATTTTCACAAAAAGTCTGGTACACACGTCATTCGGTCCCAAGAGTAGCGAAAAATATCAAGATAATCAAAGTCGGACACAGCATCTACATGTTAATTCAAGTTAGATAATAGACGGAGGAAGATGTCAAGTAATAATACGTGTATCTATTATCTCTGAAGATGAAATAGCATTCTGTACATGTCACGGTAGCAACTGTAAAAAGCTTGAATTTTCTCTCTGTTTCTTCTCTTCACACTTCCCTCTTTGTTCATCAAGAACAAGTTATTCATGGATTACGAAAGCACTCGTCTATATCGGAAGTTTTCCGTGAAACTCGTCGCTCGGCGCTAGAAAATAGTAAATCGAAGCTAAATATCCAGTCTTCATGCTGAATGCTCACTTCTATACTGTCATTTCTACATTGACAATTGTCAGATCTTTTTAGAAATGACAATTCAGCCTTAGACAAGTAACTTCGGTTGCGTATCCGCTGGCGGTGAACGGTTAGTTTCACGGAAAACTCCGGTTACACGTGCAGTCGTGACGAAATCGCTGGGTCAAGACGAAGCTCACAGGGGTATTTAACTACCCCGGGAACAAATTGTACGCCAAAGGGAGTAATCTATCATCCCGAACGCGCGTAGGGCAGGCAGGCAGGCAGAGCCGTAAGTAGTTAGCCGGCAATGCAGAGTCCGCTCAGCACCACTTCCCCACACAACCTTGTTAACTTAGGAGTGAAACGGCGTGACAATGTCATCGTGATAACGCCAGGCGCCCGGCTGCAGTCGAGTTGTGATCGCTGTACACGGCCATTATGCCCGTTATTAGGCAGGGCGCGTGTGTGCATCATGCGACACGTATTTTACGCAGGCGCACACGCGCAACCCGGCAAACGACGGTCGGCCGGCGTAATATGCGGCGCTATCGCTGTAAGTCGCGGGGCTAAATTCAGTCATTAGTCTATTGTCACGGAGGCGGGCGGCGGGGAGAAGAGGAAGAAGGAGGAGAAGGAAGGCGGAGGTGGCGACGCGCCGCGGTTGTCGCCCGAAAGTTTCGCGATGAGGAGGGGGAAGGAAAGTTTGACGAATAGCCGTGGCTTCTTGGTCGTGCACGGCGACGCGGTTATACGTTATAACTTGTAACTCGCAATAAACGCCCCCCTTGCTTCGGCCCTTCCCTCTATATATCAACGCCAAGTTTCGGGAGGACTGGCTCAGGAATCAAGTTCTTGACTGGCTCCTGTCCCTCGCTTAAATCGTCCCACTTAACTACCCCATGAATTATACCACCGTATTAACCACCGCTCCACTTCCCAGAGTTTCTTGATCAAGCTTCACTTCTACCCGTGGTATTTACATACATACATAGGGTGCGCGAATGCGCTTACATCAGGCTTTCAAAGTAAAACCCATAAAAGCCCCAACTTTACGGCTAACTTGTTTTTGGTCCGAAACAAACTGCGAGTTCAACTCTATGCGAAATATGTGACAATGACTGGCGATGCACCTGATGTGAGAAAATGGGACGCATTGTCACATGATTCGTATGTACATTCGAAACAAGTTAGCCAGACGGTTAAGGCATTTATACAGTTTACTGTACTACTCAGATCCTTGTTAATATTCTTTGCTCGTATCTTCAATTTTCTTCTTTTCTTCATCGAAGCTCAGGTCAGCTATTTTCCATTATGTGCGAGACATCTGTGGTATGCTACTTCGTCGTTCGCGCCACATCAGAAGCCTTTCTGCAATACGTCACGTAGCCAATGCTCGTTGGCGTTCCTGAACTCGAAATATTTTTCTTACCTGAACTGCACTGTAATCTTCATGGTGTATCTTGCCTCTCTGATTGGTTAGAAATCTTTGACATCATTTAAGAAGCGCGCGCGTTTTCGAACTATGGGGTAATTTATGGATCAAATTGAATTTCGTTTTGAGGTTTTCTCTAGAAGACCGAAATTAATTGATCGTGAAATTATCTCGTTCGATGGAATTACTACATGTGAGAGAGAGTGAGAGAGAGAAAACACGGACTTATTGAGAGACAAAGGAAGGAATGAGTTCATTGAAACTAAAGTTAGAGTGGTCTGGTGGATAATTGGGATTGTTCAGCAAAATGTTATATATTCGAATGAAATTTAGAGAGGTGCTCGACGCTTTTCCGATTACATCCATTCAGCAGAATCAACAGATCCTTTTTCATCGTAAGTAGAAGTTGAATTTCGAGAACACCTATCGAACGTACGTTATAATACATTTACTTTTTATCATACGCCTACCTAACAATGTAAGTTCGTTTCGCATACTATACCTAGGTATATAGATATATACGTTTCAATTCGCGATTGGATAAAATATCTCTCGAGTGGTTGCGAACACGAATGATTATCTCTTCATTGGATAAAATGGAGGGAAGAATTATTACCTATCTCTTCATTGAGTTTAAAAGTTCTTCAGCGACAATGGTCGGCTTGGTGTAATTAAATCATCTCCCGTATTTTTCCCCCTCCGTATATTTTTTTTTCTTCTTCTCTCTTTTCGTCCCTTCTTTTCATCGTCAAGGTACCGTGAGGATATCTGACGTGCCGTTATAAACGTATCGCTAATTGCCAATTCTGAATAGAATCCACTCCTTCGTACGGCAGCAAGTGATTAATCAATGGAATCAATCATGATACGATCAGATTTCTTTCGTTTTCAGGCTCGCTTTGAAAGAGGAGGTGAAAAAAGTGCGTCTAAGCTTCATTACAAGGTTTATAAAAATTCTTCAATCATCCCGATACCTCCTCGATGAAACCATTAACGCATCGAAAATACCAGAAAAATGAGTAACAGCAGTGGTATTAAACCTTGACGATATCTTTGCACGCTTTAATCGCGTAGTTGTAACAACGCAAACCACGAGAAACAAGAAGACGGAAAATCCTCAGCGTAACGATATAAAGGAAGAGTGAAGCGTGAGCGTGTAAAAGGTTTGTGTAACAATGTTTACACGCTATTGCGCATATTACATGTGTATATATGTATATACATATAAGTATGCTTTGGCACGCACAATGTAGTAGTGAATCTACGGTCTGAACATAAAGAGGCGGTAGAAGATGCGATGGTGTCGAGATTGCGGTGGACGTGCAGCAATAACTGGGCATGCACGTTGTGGTCAGTTGGCAGCCAAGTGGCATGAAATACGTCGTTACACCACGATACGCCTACCTATGATCGTTAGACACGCCACGCGTAATTACTCTAATCCATTTTTACACTGCGCATACTTTGCAACGATTGAAAGAATCTCTGTACGAATCTTGTCGGGGTTTTTTATTTTTCCTCTCCTTTTTGCATCTTCACCGTTGAAAGCAGCACCACGGTTCGTTCAACAGGATGGTCCCATCCCTACTGCGCTCTTGGAAAATTAAATTTTATCGATTTAAAAAATTTGCATTATCATACCTTGTCGGAGCTTATCGTTTTTTCTCTTTCTTATAATACTTCGCGTGCAGATGGGAAAATTTAATAAAATTCTTCAATTTCTACATTCTCGGTAATGGCCTGAACCACCCATTATACGTAGAGAAAAAAATTCAATTCGTATCACATGACTGTGGAAAAAAACTTAATTGGAATGGGAATCGTACGGTTTATCGATTTTCTTTTCCTTTGTTTGTTTTTTTTTTCGGTTTCTTCACTTTTTATGATACTATAATCACGGGCCGTTGTCTCGCGAATAGTTGTATTTCGGAATATCAAAATTTTTTTCGAACCAGTTAAGCTTCCATCATCGGTTTTTTTGTTTATTTATTTATTTTTTTAATTTTCTGCATTTCATCTAATTCGAGGTTAATCATAGGCAGTTGATCCCAAAAAAAATTTCATACAGTACAATCAGTATTACGAAAACACTGTAAATGTTTGACAAAAATGTAGGACGACTGTTTCGTAATTACATTAAACTTTTAAAAAACTGTAGGTGTAATTGTTATGTAACAAGATCTTTCTCGGTTGCTATTACACGCAATCAGTTTCAAGCTAAATTGACCAACAAACGATCTTCGCAAAATTCATAATTTTCCAACAAAAACTATTATTTTGAAATGTTCGAATAATTTTCATGAAAGGGATGGAGGGCTGAGTCTAAATCGTTAACGGAAGATGCTTCGTGAAAACCGAAGAAGAAATAATTCCAAAAAGCTTGAATTAGTCATAGTTAGCGATAAAATTGTAACGCACGGAATCGCGTCAACAAATTGTACTTTACAAATCAAGAAGAAGCTTAAATTTCTCGAATAATGAATAAAATTTCGCGAAAAATATGAGTTTGAAATTTTCAATTCGCAAGAGAAAAGTAGTGTTCCAAGGTTCATAAACAAACAGTAGTAAATTGCGAGACTCGACCGACTGAAATTAGTGGATATAAAATTTATCCCCCACCCCTCGAATAAGCGGTATAACAAGTCTGGTTCTATCTCTTCTCCGGGTAAAACTTTTGAAATATCCAAATATCAATTTTCTCCACGTCCGAAGATATCTACACGTAATCGCGGTCATACATTAAGCACCGTGCACACATGAATGCACAGCGACGAAAACGAAGAAGATGCTCCAAGCGTGGCACGGGCCGTTTTGAATTTCGATGAAATAAATTACAGCGATCGTATACAAAGTTTTGAAAAGTTAAAGCCCCTCTCGCCGCGACCAGATCGCGGGATGGCGGGGGAGGGGGGAGGGGGGAGGAGGCACCCCCGTTCATCTTCAGGGCGCGACCCTCGTCTGATTGTTTGCTGTGAACGACGGGTACACGCCTTGCGCAAGAGTAACTTTAAACTTATAAGTCAACTTCGCGAGTACCGACGCGCACACACACACACACACGCACAGACGCACGCACACGTACGCGCGTTTGCGTATCCATGTATATAACATTGATACATATGTATGGGAAGAGGGATTTGCATAGAGTTGAAATTAAGGTGGCGGAGGGTGAGAGGGGTGGAAAAAAACTGCGCGGGAGATTCCCGCCGCAGTTGCTGCTGCTTCTGCTGTTTCCATACGGTGTGGCAAAAAGACAGGGATGGGGGGGGGGAGGGCAAAAACGTTATTAGAAACCCGCCAAGGCGAAGGCTTATTAGGAGTTAGAAGTTGGACGACTCCTTCTTTTTCATTCCTCCCTTCCTCCATCTCCTATCCACGACCTGTTTTCATCTATTTTACTCAGTGACACACAAACACACGCGATCCGATACCCAGTGGACGAAAGGAGATCTCCGTTATCTCGTATTATTGATCTCAGACTGCTTATAAGCGCGTAAATGAAGTTTAACAGGTGCTTATATGTTCATATATGTATCTGAATTTGTATATGTATGTATATATACACATATATTATATATATGCACGTGTAACTATTAAACGAAACAGGAAGTCTCACGGTTATTTATATTACGGTATACACAAGCGTTATACACACATATGTTGTGCACACTTACGTGTGAGAGCGCATTTATAATATATAATGTAAATCCGTAAGTAGTAAGACGGGTTGAAATGTGTTATTATTATTATTATCAGGTAATATGACGTGGCGGGACTCCACGTCGTCGACAAATTTTTGTTCTTTACTTTTCTTTCTCTTCATTTAATTAAATCCGAGTGATGAAATATTATTAAACAGCCGTGAATGATTTGGTAGGTAAAGTTTTCTTGCACAACGCACCAATTTTTTTTTTCTACGATTCTGTTCAATTCTCAATTTTGCGTTTATCATACAATTTTTGACTGTAATTTTCATTTGTTTTTTTTTTTTTTTTTTTTTTTGTTTTACTCTCGTGTATCGTACGAACGATACGCATTTTTAAAATTAAGCGCGCGCGCGTTACAATTTAAAAATGGCTCTTTGCCAGGGTGAACAAACGTCAAAAAATGTTGACAGACTTAGCTGGTAGCTGTGCTCAACTATGGAGACTAGAGAACCTCCGTACGCTCGATAACGCCGGTTGTAAAAATTTTTGACGCGTTACACACATCGTGGTGAGGGTCGTGCTAAATTTATGACGGTTGGTCGCCCTGACAAGGATTCTAGCGCATGCGCATTAAGTTCTTCCATCAGACGCCGGACGGAGCGTGCAGTAATTAAGAATTCACTCTAAATAATTGTCCGGTAACCGTGTAACAAATGAAATTCTTTTCCGTATGCAGGTAAATTCGCAAGAGGCCGAGTCCCGATTTTCCAGTTTCCTGCACTTTCAGTCGCGGAGAGTCTCTTTGTTCGTAGTTCGTGGGGCAAATACACGTAGGAGAAGAAGTTGGGAAACTGTAAATGAAAGCAGGAAGGCGCGGGTTATTCGGTCGACGGTGGCGCTGAGCCCTGAGGATCAAGTCGTGCGGGGCCAACAGGAAGATTAACTTCTCAATTCGCGGAGCCGGCGCTCTCACTCATCAGTCAGAGTTGGTTGCTAGATACCAGGCGCCACCATGGGCCACCACATCCCTCGTCCTGCGACGAGACTATATGTATAACTTTGGTTTAACTTGACCCAGAATTTCGTAATAAACACTAGCCAGCTTTCCACTTTAATTTCAATCTATTTTCCCGCCTCACCTCCTTATTTTTGTGCTGTTTGTACTTAATCGAGGAGGACATTACGCCGATGAAATATCGGTCGCGAAATTTATACTCTCGCCAATTACTCCTCTTCTTCGTCTTTTTTTTTTCTTCTTCTTCTTCACTCTGCAAAAGCGTTGGATTGGTGATAGTAGAATTTATCTCTGATCGTTTCAACGTTTTACAACAGAGAACATACGATCGGGACATTAGAGAAGGTGGAAAACCTGACGTTCGGGGACAGGATATAACAAAAAACTTCAAACATCCTGTCGATCGTGTATGAGAAAAAGCGTTGCGAGGTCTTCCAGAGGAGGCAGTTAGCTTCAACGAACCCTAATTACCATCAATAAAAGTCATATCTGGCCGGACTCTGTCGAGTATCAATTAGACAAAAAAAAAAAGTAGAAAAAATCATGCCAAGAATGATAAAATTATATGCTAGTAACGATAAATAGATGAAGGTGTAATAATTTTTAATAAAATCACGTTATAACACTGGATGACGTTTGTTATGGATGTAAGTATGAAAATTACGAAGTAACATTGAATAAATTTGACCGAGAAATTATGGGAAAACTTGTGCAGGAAATTAATAATAAACCCGCACGCAGGAATTGTGCGAGGAAAAAAAAACGATTCCCACATAAATTCACATTTTATCGTGAAATTGGTAATAATCCAAGACTCCGAAGAAGAAGAAGAAGAAGAAGAAGAAGAAGAAGAAGAAGGAAATCAAATTGGCGAGAGTAAATACCACTTCGTAGAATTTATTTGTACTAAGAGAGCAAAGGAGAAGGATAAAGGGGGAGAAGAGGGGATATCGAAGATAATTACAAATAGGTAAGGAACGTGACGAGAGGGAGCAGGTGGATTGGAAGATGGCGTAGGTTCCAAGATACCGCAGAGAGCGTGTCAATTGGGTTAATTACAAACCACGGCAAATCCGCAGGGCATCTATAACTATACATGTACACGTACACACATACATACAATCCCCGAGTGTATACTATAGGTAATTATTGTTTCTACGTCAATGCGAGGGTACACATAGTGCATAGGAATTACAGAACCGCTCAGATTAGAGGAACACTCAGAACTAATTACACCCAAATACGCTGATATCCGTAATACGTATTTGTCAGATTTGATCTTATCCTCGGTATATTTCCACGTATAATCGTAACGCTCGTACCACAGAGATCTGCACTTCTGAAGCGCAAGTCACAATGTATCAAAGTGTAAGCGATAATGACTCGCCGAGAATTCGAGATTCAAATCTACCCGCCGTTCGACGCGTAACGATCAAATGACCTCGGATGACGTCACGGATCTCTGACAAATCGGGGAAACGCGAAGAGCGACGCTGATTCCTTGGATATTCGTCGAGCGTTTCCGAACATTTTACATTCTTTATAATCCTCGCGAGATATGAGAGATGTTGCGAGATCGAACAACGGTTTTCAGGTTAGGTTAGAATTACGAGACTAAGGCGAGAAGAAACGTCGCGGAGGGTGGGGGGGGGGGGGGGGGAAGTTCGATTCGAAGTTGAAAGTCGAGAAAAATACAATTTCATTATTCAAATCTTTCGACCCCATTAATCCCTGTGCGGTTCCCGGTGGTAGAAAAGGAATGGGAATATGAGAATCTACCACTTGGCATTATTCAAAATCGAAATTTGAGTCAACCGCAGTTATATGAGGCTTGAATTTAAGGCGAGCGTCAAGAAGGAGGGAATAAATATTACGAATAGACTTTACGCCTTCAACCTACCGCAGCACGCACGCATCTCGGCCGAAGGAGACGACGAAACTCCGAGAGACCGCGAGGCGTCGTCTGAGAGGCTAGAGAGTCTAGACCCCAAAGTTGTTACACCTGTATAATATACTTCCGGCCTTGCAGCCGGAGTCTTTTAACTTTTCCAAAAGGGGAACAGTAGGGTGTTCCGGTGCCTGCTCAGTGTGGGATATTCCCACGGGATTCCCTCCCTCTCGAAAACCTGCAACCTCCTCTCTGCTCCCTCACCCTGCAACTCCTTCGTCTCCCAAGACGCACGCACACCATATACCGTGCAACACAGGTTCACCCTATCTTAACGTTCATCAACAACCTGCCAGCAACGCGGTCTTATTACGCGTTAATTTCACCTACCGCTTCTAATTAGCAACGGACACACTTACGACGTACGAACACTTCCAGAGATGACTGTGTACGGCAGGCCTAAATACCGTTGTATAAGCACATCGGCACGCATTCGGATTTTCGCATATGGTATGTTTACATTTCACACTAGCGGCGATGATACGCTCGAGACGTGCCCAAAGGAGCGTTATCAAACTGTAATTCACCGATTCTTCATCTACGAAACTAAAGCTGCTGAAGTTACTGTTCAAGGTATCAAGTTATCAGTAATTACACAACCACGAATTGGTGGTAAAGTTAACGTCCTTCGAAGATGAACTTTGCACCGGTCGTTATCACGGTTTAAACCGATCCTTGTTCCATCGATTACATGCACGAATGGAGTGTTTCTTCCATTTCCATTGATCGTCCAATGATTGAACGTATTCCAGCAACCGTGGTACTCGTACCGCGTTAACATCAATATTCTTAAATGGGTACAATTTCCATGAAACAATTCCATGGTACGTGAAGCTGCTGCGATAAATTTTTACCGAGTACTTACATACATCTGTCAACTAAACGAGGTAGTACCGGCAAAATGGTTGCGACGTGTACCGTAGCTCGAATGACGTTTTCTTTGGAGATGCATTCTCTCTCCCTCTCTCTAGTTTTTTTCTGTCTTTGATATGCAGAGTAAAACGGGAGTCTGGCTCCGGGTGGATGAGAGACGCGGTGCCGGTTGGTACAGGCGAGTCATTTATCACACAACGACACACACCCTACAGGGAGGGTGAACCGAGAGCAGCAGCCCCGTGTTTCGTTTGATTTATTAAAAATTCAATAACGTCGCACACTCTGGCGTATATCAATAGATACGAACAGATTTTTGAACGAAAGTGACGGGTTATCGAACACCGGCTATACGCACACATATCAATACATAACAATTTGACCAGCGTGACAGGGATGAGAGGCAGGGAATGCGTAAAATTCTAATTCGATATCGCTCGTCGACAGTCATAGCACACACGATTCTGCACTCGTGGTGCATAGTGAACAAAACAACAGTTTATGAATACAGAATCGGCGATGATTTACTTTGGGGAAGGTGAAAGGCGTCGGATGTCGAGCTTTCGTTAGCTTTCACGTTTTTTTTTCATACAGCTGCATCATCGTTTCTCTAGCTTTTCAATTTCTGTATAAAAGCTCGGGCTTTAATGCCCGGGACGTTGTGGAGAGTATAATAGGTACCGTCCTTCACTTTAGGGACAGGGTTTCTTTTTTGTACATAGGTTTTCGTCGGACGATAACAAGTGAAGCTACCCAAGTGCGATTCGTTAATTTTATTAAACCTGGGCATAGTCGTAAAACAGTCGAAAATATTTAACACGTGTATTTTTTTTTTAAGTCGGTGATGATTTAGTTCTGAGACCGTAGGTTTTTTTTTTTTTTTTTTTGTAAGGAGATTGAAGTTAGTAACGCTTACGTGACTAAACATCAAAGTATTAAAACCATTGACTCGCAAACTTGAAATGACTTTGAAGGTGCTTAATTTCCAGAATTCCAGACAATCCAAAAATTGCGATATTTTCGAGAAATGAATCCTCGCACCCACGTTACCAATTTGAACCTCACGTTTTGTACGGATTAAAAAAAAAAATAAAAGCATCGCTTCATGGTACTCGAATTACCTTGGTTCAAGTAACCTGTAATCAATTCGAGGTCGTTGAATTAGATTTTACAATCATAAACTCATAATTTCGACAATGGTACATATTCCAGAACCATCCGTCAATTTACTCGATGAACGTGTTTTATTCATTTTTTTTTTTTTTGGTAATAAGACTGATAGTTTCGTCAGGAGATAACGAATGCTTTTCAACCCTCAAAACCAAGTCATTGCCATTGTAAGAAAAAAAAAAAAAAATAGTCTTCGTAGATTTTCGACCGTTCTACGAGTATACAAATTAGTTTGGAAAAAAATCGTTAATTCTGAGAGTGCAATTATGTGGTTATTAGAACTCAGGGGCGACGATGCGAGAAGAATCAATCAACGAGAGTAGGTTTCGGGGACGATAATTTCATCCGAGTATCGACAAAGAAGGAATGCCAATTTCGGGGCATCGTTCCGAATTTCGTGAAAATCGAGACCTCCTTTGGGGCCGTGCGTCGTTTCGTCGTCGTCAAAGGGCGGAATGGATTTGAATATCAATAATTATTTCCCCCTTTGACGACAAACGCTAATGGCCTTTGTTATCCGCGATCCCAAGTTGAGCCCCTCCTCGGTGGCGGCGGTGAATAGAAGGTATTAAGACGACGACGACGAGGGCGTAGAGTCTGCGAGAAGAGGAAGACAGAACCGGGCGACCGCACGCGGACAGAACTCTACCTCGGCAAAGACAAACTCCGAATAATGCGGCACGAGTTTCGGCTAATTAGCACCACGTACGTATACTTGGTCTTTCAATACCGTCGGCACCTTATTCAACAATCCCCCCCTCCCCCCCCAAACCCACGACATTTGACGTTAGGGTTAGTCTCGCTGGGGGTGCTAATGCGCGTTTTCTAAGAATGTCATCGTCTCCTCGGAGAATTGTTCACGACGCCAGCTTATTCTTCAATATTAACGGATGTTATTATCGTTTGCCGAAGAAGAAAGTTTCCCCGGCGATATTTTGTCGTATAGGTATAAAAAAATATGGCACCAGGGCTTTCGACGGGCAGAAAATTTCGCCCCTTTATTTTCGTCCCGCACGAGCTGAATACGAATTCTTTCACAGTCGTCGACCTCTATTGTCAGCGTAACGAAACAGAACTCACTGAATTTTCAACACTTGGTACAGATATAGTGTAAACCTCGTGGCTGGCAGCGATGGAAACTGCCCCGAGAGGAGAAAAGAAAAAAAAAAAAAAAAAAAAAAGGGAAAGAAAAACGGAGGCGCGTGAGGAAAAACTTAGTTATCTCCTGGGATTCCTCCCCCCGGTCAGTATGGCGTGACGAAAAAATAAAGTAACCACAGTCCGAGTATACATGCGTATGCCTACTCGTGTATGTACCACGTGTGTATCTGTACGTATCTGGAACTTTGCGAGATGGCGGATGTGAAAGAAATTTATAAATCGAACCAGTTCTTTCTGTACAAATTAATTATGATCCACGTACGTGTACATATAAATTATCGTGTATCGAAAAATCACGTTTTTCGAATTTCGACACAGAATAGTGTGAAAAATTTCGTTCCTGACAAAAAAAAAACGTAAAGTGTTTTCGAAGAGAACAGTTTTGGTTAACATGTTCAGCTTGAGCAAATGGTTTTAAATATGAGAATTTCCTTGATATAACCAAATATTTCTGAATATAGTAAGGAAAACCAGAAAAGTCACTGATAGTATATTTTTTTTTCAACTGATAGCTGTGGGAGAGTGAAATAGGAATCTGACTGGTCTACCCCACAAAAAAAAAAAAGAAAAAAAAAGACATTCGTCATGAGAACTTGTACCGATGTCATTTATACAAATAAATCCATGAAAGAATTTTTTTTTTTTTTGAGGTTATGTACTTTCTCCTATTCAAATCCTTTCTCACAGATTTGGGAAAAAATTCGAAAAATACTAATGTTGCCATGTTTAGTCATTCGAGGGGTGGGGGATCCAAAATTGAAAACCGTTTGTTGAAGTTGAAACTATTAACTAAAAATCTTCTCCTTGAAATCATATTCTTTTTTTGTCAAGACCGAAATTTTCCCCATACTAGTCCGTGTCGAAATTCGAAAAACGTGGTTTTTCGGTACATCCTAATATAGATCCAGATATGCACAGGTACGCGTATCTTCACTACAATTCTACGAGACAAACAAGACGGAAGGGAAGAAAAAAAGGGAAAAACCAATTTAAATTTAATTAAACACCCAAAATTTACCGCCTTTATACGGTACGCGAAGAGGGAACCCTCTTTTTGGAAATCCTGTCAGTCTCCGAGCCGAAAGTAATATAGGAATAATTTAATGAAAACTTTTCCTTATCAAATGGGTTGACGATACAAAGAAGAGGGAGGGAGGGAGGGAGGGAGGGAGGGAGGGAGGGAGGGAGGGAGGGAGGGAGGGAGGGAGGGAGGGAGGGAGGGAGGGAGGGAGGGAGGGAGGGAGGGAGGGAGGGAGAGAGAGAGAGAGAGAGAGAGAGAGAGAGAGAGAGAGAGAGAGAGGTGAAAGAAGGGAGAAAAAAGTAGAAATATTTAATATTAACAAAAGTGAAACATGGGATTCTTCGCAATCAGTTTGTCTACTGGAAGAGGGAAAGAGAGAAGTGATTCTTAATTTTCATTTCCACGTTTGGAAAATGGCCAAGTTTTGCCGCCCTGAAAGATTAAACCGTGCGTGGAGAATGGAAAAGAAGAGAGAGAGAGAGAGAGAGAGAGAGAGAGAGAGAGAGAGAGAGAAAGAGAGAAAACAGCAGAAAGGAATTTAAAAAGGAAGAAAGAAAAAACGCTATAATGCAACCTGATACATTGTAACGGTATTTTCAAATTTTGTCCCTCTCTCATCTTTCAACTCCCGAGAAATAGGAATGAGAAATTTATTCCCTCTCGCATCTTCACCACCGCGCCGCGTTTCTTCACTATATAATATTTATCACGCGAGCATCTCGGCCCGAAGTAAGAAAATATAGACGTGCGAATAAAAGTTTGGATATGAAATTTCCAGCTTGTTTTTTTTTCTTTCTTTTTTTTTTTTTTTTTGTCATTCGGTAAAACCGTAATTTCAACAAGACAAACACGCGGCGGTAACCCAGTCGTGAACATTTGTTTATACTGTTTGTAATTTTGTTTTGTAAATAAAATTGTATTATTCGTTAAAACCAACATCGATTAAAATCCTGGTAACATTGATCTATAAGCCCTGCGTGGGATAAATTTGAATCGCGAATAAGTGACTGTGTGCTGGATTGTCTAAAAGTAGGGAATCAAATATTCCGGGCGCAGATCTCCGTCCAGTGGGAATAAGGGAGGTAAGGGTGCGTATTTCCGTTAAACAATTCGCGGAGTTCGTAATTAAAGATTTCTTTAGCAGAGAGCCGGGAGAAGAGAGGCAGAAATGAGGGTAGCTAGAGGGTGGAGGGCGAGCGAGACGAGGCGTAGATTTCTACGCAGTAATACTGAGCGAGGGAGGGAAGGGAGGAGGGAGAATACGGAGAGAGTGAAGGATCCTCGAATTAAATTTGCAAAGATATACAGAGATCCGCGTTAAAGAACCAACAGCTCGTAGGATTAGATTAATAACACCGCGTCTGCAAAACGCGCGCGACTTATGGCTGAAGGGACGAACGAGGTAGCAGGGGGGGGGGGGGGATTTTTGTGTGGGAAAGACGCTGGGGGGGGGGGGGGGGGGGAGTATTTTGAAGAGATATATTCACGCCAAAAGCGCGAGGATATTCGCCGAAGTGGAGAAGGGATTTGCATTTCTGTTCTTTTTTTTTTTTTTTTATCTCATTCTTTCATCCTTCTCTCTACCAAAGTTTTGGATTTGCATTTCTCCTGCTCGAGAGATCGAAGGGTGTCTCGTCGTTTGACGGATCGTTGGAATTTTCTTTGTTTTTTGATTGTTTCTTTTTTTTTTACCATTCCCTTTTTCTTTGACTTTAGTTTTTTTTTTCCCCCCCCTCTTTCAGTTTTTGCCGGGCATGTTCATGTTTGGGATAATTTATAGCTTACCTCCAACTTAAAGTTGAAAGTTTACTCTTGTTTTTTTTTTTCCCCCTTTTCTTTACTTCACCCGCCGCTAATTACCTACAACGTAAAAAAAAAAAAAAAAAAAAAAGATTTAGGTCACGTCACTTTGATCAAACGTATCGATTTTGTCAAAACTTTGCATCCTCGAGTCATGAAATCAGGGCAACACCGTGTTGACGGTGAAATATGATACGCAAGATGTGCATACGCGGTTGCTTGGCACGTATAAATATGTTGTGTTGACAAAAAAATGTAGTAACGTACCAATTGCGAAAGTATGACGAGATTGTCAGGCAGTTTCAACAGGTGGTCAAGAGATGGGTGTGGAGAAAAAATTGTTCTCTTTTTCTTTGACAATTTGTGGAAATTTTTATTTTTTTCTTCTTCTTCTTTTCTTTTTTCAATAAAACACAACGAGAACCGAATTTTTCATCCAATTTCATCGGGCGCATATCGCGGTCGACATTTTCATCGAGCGTTCCAGGTAACAGAGCGTGAGTTTCTTCTGTTCGACGAGCAGGAAATCCGTTAATTTTTAACGCTCGAATCACGATATCCTCTTGCCCCCCCCCCATTCGTTAAACTTGATCGATTGCTGAGGCGACACAATTCTCAGCGATACGGTTCGAATGCATTCGGAAAAGTTCAAAGATAGTTTGATGCGTGGATCGGTTTTCAGGGGGAGGAGGGCAGGAGGAACGACGATTATTTTTCGGATTCACGGTCATTTGTAAGAGTTTCACTCGTTGATTCAGTAACCACCGAGACGGTGAATCACGGTTAGGAAATCGAAAGGGTTGAACCGAAACGCAACGGGGAAAGAACTTGTAGAATTTACGCGAGCGTAAAAAATACTTTCAAGAATTCACCTTTCCCATAAATTAAAAAAGCACGTAAAAATTTTCCCGTAACAAAATACGCAAGCAGTTGATATTATACCGTTCAATTTGAGCGAAAACTTTTCTCCTCCTCATCTCGTCCGCGTAATCGTACCAACCTGCAGCAAAACCAACCATATTCGCAAAGTACACACGGATGCCTAGAATTTCATTCAGCATTCCGCATACCGCATAGCGGCGTTCCAATTTCCCCCGTTTCTCAGGACAATGGAGTTGTAATGGCGTGTGGAATAGAAGAATAGTTAAAACAGGTTAATCATATCACGCGTGCACGTTTCACAGACTTTAAGAAGACCGCGCAACGTCTCGTCCCGAGTCTTCTCAACGGCGTTGACGATGTCGGGCAGAAAGTGTGTGTGTGTGTGTGTATGAATCGAATCTTAGCCTCGTCATTTCCTCGAAAGAACAATCGAGGCTCCTCCTTCTCCCACGACGATGATGTTGGAGTGGATCCATCCGTCCATCCGACCGCCATACTGCACAGGTAATATCAAGTCGGAGGTGGAAGAGTGGCTCACATCCTGCGATTCAACGCACTTCTCTTTGTTTTTTATTTTTTCTTGTTGTTTTTTTCTCTCCTCTCTCTTTCTCTCTTATTTCATCCTCCTCCTTTTTCACTTCTCTTCGTCTCGTTCCACAACCGTCCATCACCCTCCGCTGCCGCAGGTTTAATTGCTTTCATGCATGATGAGAAGGAGGGAAACATGACCATCGCAGGCAGCCGCAATAAAGCAGAAATTGCCGGCGAAACAAGCTCCTCGAATACACCTGCAACTCCGGTGCTCGGAAACCGTGGAGGTAGAAAAACGGCGTTGAATCGCTAGTAAAGCCACTGCCGTTCGGATCGCATTCATTGACGAACGAATCGAGTATAATTTTCACCCTGACTGCCGGTCTTGCGGCGAACGAGGGGTTATCACTAATGTAATCTGATCTGCACAGGTCGCTGTAATCTCACGCATTCTTTGTAACCTTTTGTACTTTGTGTAATCCTGCGTATTCTCTGTTTTCTTTTTTAAATCTCTGTGCAATCATTGTCATCTCCGATAACCTTTGTAATCACCAGCAATCTTTGTAATCTTTTTAACGTCTGTAATATTTTGTAATCATTTGTAATCTTCCTGTAATCTCTGTAGTATTTTTTTAATCCTTGGAATTTTCGTCTCTTTTTCGCTCATTGCACACGATCTCTGCAATCGTTTGTAATATTTCACAAGTCTGCTGCAATCCTTGCAATCTTTCCGTAATCCTTTGTAATACTTGTAATCTTCGCACCGATTTTCTAATCCTCGCGATCTCTGTTGTTACTTGTAATCTTTCCGTAATCCCTGTAATATCATTGTAATAAATTCATCGTCTCTGTAATTGTAATCAGTGTACGAAATTTTTCCGCAGTCATTAACCGCTCGGCGTTTTATGCGAAATTAAAAAATTAAAAAGAGGAAAATGTCTCGACTACCCGTGATACGGTTTTATCGGCAATATTGCAGAACGCTGTTACAAGATACACACACACACACACACATATGTATATATATATATATATATAAAATTGCCTTCTTTGCAGCGAACGGTGCTGAATCATTATATATATATATATAATACTAAGGATGGCCGCCGCTGAATTCCCACACTTTGCCTGTTTTACCCCTTAGTTATATCGTGGCTGCGAAATCGCAGAGATTCATGGGGGATGCTGTAGTCGCGATATTGCGCCAGACCGCCAAAGGTATATACTTTCGTACTTGCACGATCCAGCGTGCACCTAAGTGAATTAGTGCAGTAAATGTTGATGTAACTTTCTTCCACGTCCTTCGTATTTCATGGATTTTACTACCGCGTTGTCTTCCTCCGCACACGCAGACGACATCGATAAATCGGGGTAAACGGTGCGAAGCTTTCATTACGTTTGCTGAACTCCCAGTTATCCTATCCTCCAGCTAAGCATCTTATCAAAAATTAGCAGCGCGCTTTTACGCCTGTTTCTTGTTTCGGATCTCTTGTACTCGTCATCGTTTTTTTCAGGATTCTGATCATACGGAGTACAAGATTATCCATTGTACCGGTATCAGAGAATTTTGACTTCTTCTCATCTTTCCTCGTAAGTTTTAGCTCGTTGCGTGAGCCAAATTCGTAGACGTTTCTGTTCTAGTCAACAGCGTTATGACACATGTGTACGTACGTTGTAACGTTGCTTTCGGTTAACCGTTCAATTTGCCGTACCAAAAGAACAAGCAGATAAAAATTTATACAGTCAATTTAGATAGCAAGTTTTCGCATTTCAGCCAGGAAATGAAAATGATAAAAATAACGCGGCGTCACAGAGTGCGAAATATTGCATGAAAAATAAATCTAAACAAGTACCGCAACCGTGTGATTCGCGGTTGATTCACCGAGACACGGGGTGTTGGAACAGAAAGGTGATGCGGAATAGAATGAAAACCAGAAGACGGTGAAAAAATAAAGACACGAGAGAAAGAGAGAGAGAGAGAGGGAGATAGAGAAGACGTCGGAGAGGAAATAAGGTCCCCAGGGCGTGCAGCCGCCGTTCTGACGTTAGTAGGTCTTGTCGACACGTCGAGAAAAGGAGCAGAGCGAGTAAGAAGGAAAATTTGCAGAAGGCAGCAAAAAGGCAACGAGCGTAAGGCGCGGTAGAAGAGGAAGGAAAGAAGGAAGGAAGGAAGGAAGGATGGATGGATGGATGTAGAGGAAATATAGTGGGGCAAGGAATGGAAATATAAAAAAAATTAGATGATAAAGAACGAAAAAAGAAAAAGAAAACGGGACAAAGGGTGGAACCCGACGGAAGAAACGGAAGAAAATCTTGGCACGTATCTGTTATTTCACCCACATTCGTTCCCAGTCAGTCCAGTCCAATTTCCATACGTCACTGCACACGTCTTCCCATCTCTTCCTGCACACGCGTAGACGATGACGCTGATGGATCTCATTATCAAGAATTTGTTTAGTCTTCTTCGTCTCAGACCTTGCTCGATGGTATTTGACGGTAAGATTTTACATCTACAAAAGGGTGAAGGAAACTTTAGCTTCACTCCTAGGATGACGAAACGATGGTCGTTTTTCATTGACATCGGAGTTGTGGGGATGAAAAATTGACGCAGAAGGTATCGCGACGATTTGTTTCGGTAAGTTTGAAAACATCATCAACGCTTTTCATCCGTCTACTAGCTTCCTTTAACCGCTCCAGGTTTCCATAACGCGGAGTAGTTTCACGTTCAAGTTACATTTAGTGGGCCATAAGGGGTTACGTAGATCGAAATGACGAAGAGAGGCAAAGGGGGTGGCGGCGGGTATATTTTGTGGGACGATAAAGCGGAGCGGGTAAGGTAGGGCGACACGGTCATTGTGAATTATTAACGTACATGCAGCGTTAGAGGTGGAAACCTCTTAAGCTTTCTTGTTCGTTCGGTTCCTATATGTATAGAGAGAGAGAGAGAGAGAGAGCCCGAGTCGCGCAGCAGCAGATGGCTCGTATAAGGCCCATGGCAATTTTAATGGCTTCCTCTTGAAACATAAATGAAAGGATTAAATTAAACAACGATTTGGCCGAGCCAGTTTACTCTCGCTTAAACAGCGTATGTTGGACCGCTGCACACACGCACGGATCCATGAAAACGGACCTTCGTTGCACCTCTCAGAGTTTCCAAACCCCGGCGAACAATGCGCTTCTTGTTTGAACACAGCACGCGACACATTATCGCAGTTAAAAGTGTATCCGTACCCTTTGTGCCGGGGAAACAAAACGCGAGTGAAATTAATCGAGGAGAAACAAATTCGGGGTTCCGTTAAACGGTCCTTCGCTGCAGCCCTGGTCCAGGTATTATCCCGAAAACCAATAGCTGCTGCAACAGCCCGCTTAGAAATCCGGATAAACACTGAGAGAAGTTTCCAGTTCCGGTTACCGCTCGGTCCTCGACTATTTTCACTTATTTACCGCAATCGAAAAATATAGCTCTAGGTAGAAAATGAAAATTAGTTTTTTTTTTTAAGCAGTTTTTTACACGATACATGTTTTGCTGAATTTTTCTAGTTACCGTAGCAAATGAAATTTTTCACAGTGAAGCGAACCCGCGACATGTGCGACCCGGCCAATTCTGACCGTGGGATTTATTTATCGATACGATTTGCGCCGCTGGCGTCCTTTCACCTTTCACCTCGATCCCACCCTTCAAAGTACCGGTTCGTTTCCGAAGACCCACCGAGATCCGGTCCTACGCGACAACTTCCGGTTCGGCGTGAATCGGTTACCCCGAAACGAGAAAGTCGAGGCAAAGCAGGGATATTAGAACATAGAGACGAGGAAACGTCCAACGCGAAGTACATCCGTGCACACAACCAAGGGTTCGCTAATATTTTATCACTCCTCCGTCGACTACGTACAAATTTTATTACACTGTACGAAATGAGCGAAACGGGTAGTCGGCTTTCGAGTGAATAAAATAAAACGAAGCGATGGAATTTAAGCCGGGGATCATCTTCTTACTTTGTCTCGTTTTATCAATGGAAAACCATAGAGAGAGAAAGAGAGAGAGAGAGAGAGAAATTGCTACAATTTGAAATCGCTGGTGAAGAATTTCTTTCGCTGCAGAGAACCGAGAGACATTTATCTCCCCGGGCTGTTTGCTTTGCTCTGTGTCTCTGATATATATATATATGCTTGTATGTCCTGTTTCATAGAATTCGAAAATATACGTACGAATCCTTGAAATCCGAAGCGAAGCTGTGAAGCAAAGTTTTAGATGTCAACGAATCTGCGTTAGAAACTATCATTCGATAATTACTCTTGACGAACACGATGAAGTACAAAATTTCCGAAAGTTGGAATCATTGACATCGCCGATACCTAAATCGTTGTTCAGGGAAAACATGATAAGTTGGTAAGCCTGAGACCTGGTTCTTCAAACTTTGAGCAATCCTTGGTGAATTTTTTATTTATTTATTTTTTTTGGTCTCAAGAACTTAAAGCGAAAGGTTGATGGGGGGAGTATAAAAAAAAAAAAGGAAAAGGACGATGGTTAACACTGCCCCAGAAGTCGGGGTGCACAATTAAGCTGCGAAATGGTTTTTCGTCGAAATGTTGAAGGCAAGTTCTTTTTTTCCAAGTTTGTTAGGTACTCCCCGAACGAGACCTACCTTAGGCACCGACCTACGTCAGTCAGTCCAACCTTCTTCCGTTCCTTTTAGCGAAGCTGGAAAGGGAGGGAAATTGGTTTCGGTTGATCGACTAGCTGTGCGCTGCTGTACTTGATCGCTTTACTCTTTCAAGTATTTTCTGCAGTGGCCTGGCGTACACCTCTGTGCCGGAAACACCGTCCAAGCTAACACAGAGTTCTCGGTACACCCCGTCGAACAATTTACCAGCCGGGCGTTTGAACCGACGGCATCGCAAATTCCTCGAGTCAAATTTTACCCGGCGGAATTTCCTACAGCGAAAATTCTCGAGCCAAAAGTCGAGTCTCGTCTACGCTGCAGTTTTCAAGAACCAAGATGGGGGTTCCATTTCGCCCGATGGGAACCAGTTTTATGTCGACGAGTGAAGAAGACGAAGAAGGAGAAAATAAAATGAACGCATTCGACAGTGACCGGTTCTGCTTACCGGGTATTACTTCGCTTCTTTTTCTAAAACATTTGTACAGTCGACGATCGGGATAAAAATTTCTATGAACGGAACAAACGCGATCTATTATCGGTTATAAAAGTATCCGCGAAATGTTTTTACGCTACTTGAATCTTGTCCGAGAAATTCCTGTCGTTATTAACTCCCCTTCCGAACGGTATTACAGTTTTTCCTCTCTTCTTTTCGCCCTCTTCTCCTTCTCGACGGGAAGAAGGAAGACCGTGATTTAAACGGAAGTGCGGCGGTCTAGACTGCTTACGGAAATTCACTCACCTCTGTATATACATCCGGCTACCTAAGTAAAAATCGATCGAGACCCTGTCGCACCCTTCGACCTTCCGAGAGTGTATATAACGGTGTATGTATATTGGTACCTGACCAGAGTGTTTCTTCCTCCTTTTTCTTTTCACTCTCTCTCTCTCTCTCTCTCTCCAGCTCTCGCAACACGACTCCTGCTTCAAAAGAGAGCCATAATTTCCTGCCCGTACATCGCGGAAGCATAGCGGAACAATGTCACAGTCTCGACATGTACCCTGTGCACAGAGTATATATATTATAGAACGGCACATATCCTCCGGCTCTGCGAATAATTATTTATTAACAAATTTACGGTATACATAGCGTCTCATTTCTAAAGCGAATGCACCCCTGAATATGTATACATATAGATCCGTGAACGACAGCTGCCGGGTGAGTAAATGAGTTAATTAATCAATTAATAAGTAGCTCTCGACCTCGTTTCTCCGAATCTGCAAACAGCGTTATGCTGCGCTGCGAAAATACGCGCAAAGAGGGTTTGTGCCTGTATATATATATATATATATACTATATTATGTGTATAAGGAAGCCCCGATTTAGGGCGAGTGAAATTGGAAGCAAAAAAATGTTCACGTCTACGACAAACAGGATTTTAATTTACGCACTGAGAGAAATTTTTAGTTCCGGTTACCGCTCAGTCCTTGACTATTTTCATATTTTACCGCAATCGGAAAATATACTTCTAGGTAGAAAATGAAAATTGGTTTTTTAGCTGTTACCGGAAAGTCTGGTATCCGTTACTATTCTTTCTCGTTACGATCACTGTTGCTAGATTTTCTTGCAACCGTTGCGAAAATTTAACGCTTGTGCGCGAGAATAAATTGACGTTAAAGCCTCGTTTAACTAAAAAAGTAGATTAAACCTCAGAAACTGATTTTGCGTTGCAATAACCAAAAAAGGATCGACGATAGCGCAAAATGGTTTAGCGTACCGCATTTTTCGCAATACCAACAATATTCAAACAGATTTTTTCAACGATACCTGTTTTACTCAATTTTTTCCAGTTACTGTAAAAAATGAAATTTTTCTCAGTGTGAGGTGTAGGTACAGTAATAAGGGTTACACGTTTAAGCGGAACAATAAACACATACGAACCCCGACTCGATTAATATCTCGAAATTGTCCGGATGTGCCTCGACAAATTTTACACCCTGCGTACTCGAAATTCTTAAAGAGATTAAGATATAAGGCAGGTATAGTTTTCTTGCTCATCCCTCGCGCGTTTCCACCGTCGTCGTTGAACTTTGCCACCGCCGAAGTTCCGCATCTCTGCGAAAGTTCGAGCAATTAGGAGAAAAGGTACTCGGTGGATTAGGCCAGACACAGGGATGACGATGGCGAGGTAAGAGAGAGAGCGCGGAGAATATAACGCGAGAGAGAGAGAGAGAGAGCGAGAGAGAGAGAGAGAGAGGGAGGGGAAGAAGACGACAGGGAACTCAAGATCTAGTGTAGTTATAACCCTTATACTGGGCAGAGAACGCGAGGATTTCAGCTATCGTCAGCATTCTAAATCACTCTTGAAAGGTTAGCCTGGCTTTACACACACATGACATACTTAAGTATACGGAAACTTTCGTGTGTATACATGTATACGCATATGTACAGGAATACATGTGCGATACGTGAACCAACGTAAATCTGGTATTGGCTGGCGCAAAGAATAAGGATTCTTCCCTGGCGAATAAGAAAGAGCGGTTCATTTTTGTCTTCAACAATCAACTTCTTACGTATGCTTACGCGTGTGTATATACATACCTATACGTATGTACATAAATCGAGTCAACTGTTTCTATACAGCTGCCTAACTAACGCGGTCGATTCGACGGACGCGTTGGCCGCGGTAATTTATCGCTCGTGGGATCGGCGATTTGCCTTGTTGTGTAAAAAAAAACATAAAAACAAAAAAAAAAAAAAACAAAAAAAACTAAATCACGGCAAACAAAAGAGATGACGAAAAAAGAGTAAATGAAAAAAAGGCGAGCAAAAACCGATCACCGAATCTCGGGAACATGCAATCTGGCAATCACCCTAATACATCGTGAAAAACAACAATCGATACCGAGCATCCGTTTCGACGTGCATAATTAGGTAGGTACGAGTTATTTCTACCCGCGTAGCCGAAAGGGAGGCAAAAAAAAAAAAAAAAAAATATGTCGCTTGAATTAAAACGAATAAAATCGAGGAGTCAGCTTAGAGAGCTGCGGATAAATAATTTCCAATTCATCCGGAGGCGGTCCGCCGGCTGCCAAATAAATATTAGCCCATTTTGACAACGAAACAGTGTGTATAAAGTGGGATGAAATAACGAACGAAGAAATTGGAAACGCAATGAGGATACATATCGCATGATACGAATTCGTGTGTATATTAAGGGGGGATTCTAGTGAAAAAAATTTACAAGGAATTTTGGGATTCGGGCATTTGCGGACAATAATATGGAATTTGGACTTATCTTTCAGGGATTTTATATTTGAAAATATCGCAAAATGGCGGTGTAAGCGCGATAGCGGAAAAAGTGTGTTTTTTGCCGTTTGACACGATTTTTCAAGTTACGGTTGTTCCGAACAAAGATTCGAACCGATTATTAAAATACGTGAATATCGCTACGATCTTAATTAGGATGAGGTCGATATTGCAAAATTTGCAATTTCGCATAACCTTAGATTCGAAGTATCATTTTTTTACTACATCATTTTCCCTTAAAAAATTTCTATCGAACCAAACGAAATGACGGTGATTTGGACCATAGTCATACGCGTTATATTTTAATAACGTTTTCGAATTTTCATTTTAGTAAAACTGGAACTTCAAAAATCGCGTCAAACAGCTAAAAACAGACTTTTTACGCTACCGTGTCTACAGTCGCCATTTTTCAATATCTTGCACTGAACAAATTTCGACAGATTGTTCAAACTGTACATTACTGACTCCAAAAACCCGAATTCCAAAGTTCCTTACAAATATTTCGAAAAAAGTTATGGAAAATGAGGTTGAAAAATCAATCGGTCACACCGTAATCACCACCTTAAGACCAACGTCGTCGTTTTATACAACTAACATCGCATCGCAAGGTTCTCTCTTTCGTATCAAAAATAACTTACCCGCCAAAGATGTGAAAACAGCAAAGATCCCGAATATTTACTTGTACCGTAGAATTGGAAATTTTCAAAATGCAGGGTTGCCTTCGACGACGAGCTCGCTTGTGGATAGTGAGAGAGAGAGGGACGGAAAGACGAGCTCATCATGGTTGGCGGCCATTTCTAGCTGCTCTGCGGGCTCTCGTCAAACAGCCCAACTAAACTCCAAAGCCCCATTTGACTCTTCGGTTCGCGGGTAATTCGCGGCCCAGAGTTCACCCTCTGCCTCTATGTATATCTAGGACGCTAGTTACCATAATGAGGCGATTGAAATTTGTCAAGTCTGTATACATTCAGAACGAGAAACCGTCCCGTCTGGTTGCCATTTTCCATCCCACCGTCGGTCTTGATATGAACGCTGATCATTCCGGCTGAACGAGGATTATTTGTTCAGGTATACTGGAACAGGACCGATTGTTTAACTTCAGAATCGATGCCTGGTATACAGGTGAACCGATGCAGACGGATGGATCAATCTGATTGAAACCTCTCGAATTTACTGAATTCGATCCTGGTTCTAATTGAACGTACACGTATTATACACACGTATATCGGATTTCAATTCGATTCATATTGAATTTATTCACTTGTGTTCATTTTTTACGAGACTTGGATAATTCTTTTTTTCTGTCTAGACTCTTGCGTACCCGGTCAATTCAATAATGGATATCCTATTTCCGGAGGGCTAAATCTCGTTTATATTTTGTATTTAAAACAAAAATATAATAACGCAATTAAGCGAGGGTTAATTAATCGTTTTCCTCGGTGCATCCTTGCGAATTTCATCAACCCCTGCCGATGAAGAAAATGATTATGATAAAAGGGTAACCGACGTCTCGTCGCAACTGAATGCCCGCGTAATTAGTGCAAGATCAACCGTACATAAACAAGTTTATTATAACGCGTAGACAAGCGGTTGTTCGGCCAGTGGCGACGAGACATCGACTTAACGTATTTAGCGCGACGCAAGGGAGCGAAGGAGGGGGAGGAGGGCCGATGCAAATGAAAATATTTCACTTCGCAGCACTGAAAATTTATTTGCAAGCGGATTTGTTCGCGACTCGACGAGCAGCCGATCGCGTGGGAGGCAGACGGTGACGAAGGAAAGAGAAAAGGGAAAAGAAAGAGAGAGAGTGAGAAAGGTAAGAGGGTGCGGATGATGCCTCCAGTTCCAAGACGAACTTGTAAAATCCCTCCATATTCGTGGCTTTCAACGGTAGAAAATTTCCGCCCTCTCGCTTCCTCCTTTTTCCACCCCTCACTCTTTAGACCTGATTGCGAATTCTGTCTTTGCAACGCACTGGTGCAAAACTCAAACTCCCGTCGTCATCGTCCTGGCAACATATACCGGGATAAGAGCTCTTTCCCCGATTTCCATCCCGCATGCCGATTCCGTTTTGTGAAACGCACAAGTGCAAAATGCTCGAGTTTCGGAGTTAGAAGTCCGATGGTAGAAGAGGAACACCGGGACCATTACGCCAAATGTTGTTTGTTTGTTTTTTTTTTTGTTTCTTTCTTTCTTTCTTTCTTTCTTTCTTTCTTTCTTTCTTTCTTTCTTTCGTTCTTTCTTTCTTCTTCTTTTTTCACTCCATTTCAGGATTCATCCTCGCGGAGTATTACAAGTAAAACAGTCCATCCGTACAAGTGCGCAACGGGAGAACAATGGATGATCGAAAAGGTTTTGAAAGGTATCGTTTCGGGAAGACTTTTAACTCGCGTCGTGCATGTTGTCAATAAGATACAGACACTAGTCGCCCGGTGATAAATTGTTCCCCGTAATGGCGTCGGTTCCAGTTGTCCGTGTATACATATACTAACCTATAATAGGACGCGTTCGAAAGTCTGAATATTTCATTTTCATTCTGGGAATAATGCGATGCGCGAAAAGGGAAGTTGAATAAAAAATGATACACGTGGCTGGTGTATGTCGTAATAAGGTCTCAAGTGGGTGCGTATATACGTTATACATATGTGTCACGTGACGTGGATAGAGGGCGCTGGAGAGACGGAACCCCCGAAGCCTACTGGGCTCGTCGTACGGACGGTAAATTTTCACGACGACCCAATTTCAACCGTCAATTCCCCGAATTGCCGAGTGAAATACGTTACACTGTCAAGTAAACTGAAGCGACATCGGGACGTGGTTCGATAGGCGGGAATCTACCCCTGCTCGAGTATTATAGGTATAGAAAGTGAGAGGAATAGCGGGAAGAATTCCTCCTCCGGCTTCACTCCCCCCCCCCCCCCCCTTCCCTTTTTTATTTCTTTTTTTTTCTTTTCTTCTTCTTCTGCTTATTCCTATTCGTCTCATTCTACCCAGCTGGTATAGTATAGTATAGTATAGTATAGTATACTCGTATATACGTATAATACCTAAGCGAGGTGGGGTATATAATAATTCATTCGCGCGTCGGTCCGCAAAAGTCTCGCTTCGCGAGGCCGCGCGGCGAGAAGTCTTAATATTTATACTTTGACTTAGAATCAGCCACTCGGAATATTCATCGCAATGCAAAGATTGTCCCGGCGAGAAATGGCATTACTACACCCTTCCCACCCCCCACCCTTCGGCTCGGCCGCACATCGGAAGGTGAAAATTAAATATCCGTGGATAATGCGCGGGGGGTCCGTCAGGTCCGGGTAAATGAAAAACGGGGGGACGGTAGAGGACAGCTTTCGTGGGCGGGGACGTGGGGGGGTGAGGGTGAAGAACGCGGGGTGATTAAGGCTAATCCCGAATCACAATCAAAAGTTATTTACGCAAATTGTAGCCCCGCAAACTATGGGGGCTGTATATAGGGCCGCCAATGAAAGCGGAATTAGGGGATGGCGCGAGAGAGCCAAGGAGCTTGAGGGGTAGGAAATTCGGCAAAGGTCAGCCCCGCGAACAATATAATATATCCCATCCCGTAAGCGCCGGGGAACTACCTACGCTTTGCCTCGTTTTGCTCTGCTTTTGTGTCAAACCATAAGTTACTCCGGAGGGAGGAATAGGGAGGGAGGGGGGGAGGAGAGGCTGGAGGTCCATGATCCTAATTTTGTTCAACGAATTATCGGGTCAACGGACACCGGCCCGATGTTGACCACGGGCTGAACCCCCTTCGAAACTTTTGACGCGCCAAACAACGGATCGAACCCTCTCTCGTTCACCTGTTATATAGGCTAAGGTATTTCTGAAAGCATCGCTTTCCAAAACAGCTTTGTGTCGGTCATCAGAGTTCAGAGGTGAGATATTACAGGTTTTTTCGATTATTCAACCGCTTAAACAAGTAAGCAAAACCCGGGTAAGAAAAAGAGAGGAAGATACCGCGAACAAACCAGTCGGATATATTGACTCTCGAATTAAACACCGGACTGGATTTTGCGAAATGTTGACCGAATCGGGGGAGAGAGAGACAGAGAGAGGGAGAAAGACAGAGAGAGAGAGAAAGACTTTTTATCGCAAGAAAAACGAACGGACCGACGTCTGGTGTTGCTGCGTCAATACCGATCCTCGGGGGTGATGGTCAGTATGCTTATTGAACGAGACGAACGAGACAACGAGAAGCGGAGGGAATTGGATAGAAGGAGATTAAGAGTGGGGCTTTAATTTTGCGGTCATAGTTTAGGCCGTAATGCGAGTGGATGTACACAAGTGGTATTTTGGCTGACCCGAGCAGCGGGCGCACTGTTTCAAAGATAACACCGCCGGTTGACATTTCGAGTGTCGAAAAACCTGCGGTTAAAATCCCGCGAGATCCTTGATAAACCACGCGTTTTAATCCAAATAACGTAGTTACGAAAGTTGCCAGGCTTAATCCATCACCCCGTCGCCCACATCTGTGTACAACGCTTTCCACACACACACACATTTCTATGCTTTATACTTTCGCAGCATTATGCACAATTTATCCACAATAGAGGTTCGGGCAAGTTCGGGTAACTTCGAATTAGGCTAGGTTAGGTTAGATTCGGGATTTCCGGATAGATTCGGGCAAGTTCGGGTAACTTCGGCTGAGTTCGAGTCAGGTTAGGTTAGGTTCGGGTTTTTCCTGATATGTTCGAGCAAGTTCGGGTACTTCGGGTAGGTTCGGAATTCTTGACACGGCAGCGGCGGCGATATCTTTATATGATATAGAACGATATATGCGCGTACACTCCGACTGCCTGACAATTCTTGTCAGAATACCAGGAGCTGAAAATGTTTTTTATCATTTTACCATCCGTTCAACGAGAACGATATAGGTATGTATGTACCTGCGTCAGGTATGGTTCAACCGAGATGAAAGAAGAAAAACGTGTGTTCAAGATTGCTTTTTCATATGTACACGTATGTCGCAGTTCCGTTTCCTCCTTCTCTGAAACTGATTTTTCCTCGTCGTCTCGAAGCACATTCTGTTTCTGGTAGACATCAACTTCAAAGCCGCTCCAATCCGTGCGCAACACACTGCTTGTCAAGGAACTCCGAGATCTTCAAAAGAACGAACAATCGTCGTTGTATCGGAACGCGTCTTCCATCAGTTTCGTCCCCCAAAGACCTTTACGCAAGCCCTAAGAATCGTTCGACACGTCGTCGCGTGAACGAAGCGTCCAGGTCTCAGGTTGAACAGCCGAACGTTTCAGGTGAAACAAACAACTTTTTTCGGTAATTCGTCATCGTCTTTCAGCGTGTGACAAGATGCAAGCTTTCAACTTCCCTGCCGTATAATATCGGATCGAGGGTATTCCGGCGCTGATACTTTCCCCATCGTGATTCGGGTTCCGTTTCGTAGTATAAAACACGTTATGTTCCATCTTTCGAAGACGGTGTCTAAAGCCTTCTCAATATTCACCAGAGGGTACGGTATGTGTTCTTATCATTTCGTTCTTCCTTCTTTCATCCCTTACCTCGTACCCCGCAGATGAAATTCTGATGTTTTGCAAGACCGTTCCGAGAGCACGGCTTGTTTCGCGGATACCTCGCAAGATCTCGTTTATCCATAGGAAAAATACACCCACACGTGGATGCGTACACAAATATCCACTAGCAGACTCGAACGGGAATACATAGAAGAGACGGCTGGATACGTTCAACGGTGTCACCAGTCACATCGGCGGGGATATACATCAAGTATGCCGGGTTGTGTCGCGGAAATCCCTCGCCATCCTCCCCCTTTTCTTCTCTTTCTCCCCCTTGTTGGCTTTTCGCATGTCTATCCGGCGGCCCGTCTATCCGTCCGCCTGTCTATCCGGTCCCGCCGCCTATCACTTCGGGGATGCGAGTGCGGCTTGAGAAGCTCTCGAGCGTTCAATACGTATGCATGTATGTACGTACGTACGTGGAAACACGTGGATACGTGTATAATACGGAGCAAGGAGCGTTACAGAAGGATGGAAAAATAAGGCTACGGAAGCCTGCGGGAGAAAGACTCATCCTAATCCTCGACCCCTCGACATTTTGACGTGTGCAGCGCATCGGTGTAAATGTGTGAACACACGCTTGCATGCGTGTATGTGTGTGTGTGTGTTAATCTATATACGCTCTCGGCCGCGTCATAAATCTTTCTGCGGAATCAAGATAGATAAGGGAAACTCCATCTGCACTCGAACAAAACTTGTCGAAAACTTCCAAGCTCCCCACATGCCGGTTATTTCTTTTCGCAATCTCTATACAAATAAAGAGTCAAGCTTTGATTGACTCGGGTAACGCGGCTATACCTGTACGTAACCCATAACGCGCAAAACTAAGCCGAGGTTGAACGAAATTCAAGTACCTTTCAGAGGATATTACGAGTGAAAAAGATTAATGTTGAACGGTACTTGAAAGGTTGATAAATAACTGCAAAAGATACATTATTGAGTATCGATTCAGGCTTTTTTCTCTCTCTTTCTCTTCTCTTTCTCTAAAGTTTCCTCGATTTAAGGATCTTTGGTCAACTTTCTCGATGTGCCGTTTCTTCAAGGCGAAACAACCTAAAGCCATTCCAGCAGCTGTAACACCGGATCGGGGTTTTGGTTACCTATTTTTTTTTGTTTTTTTTTGTTCGACACTCAATTCTGACGTACGGACAATACGTGACACGGATCAAGGGACGTCATTTTTCGACCGAGGGTGACCCCGATGTAACCCAACAACGCACTTTGGCAGATGAGGCCATTGAATGGTCCCTGGATGACGACGTGCTGGTGGCGTTGCGAGTTGGACTGTGTCGTTTGCAGGTGGGTGCATTATGACGCGATGTTTGTTTACCTGGTTATTGTATCCAGAGCCGGGTCCTAATTCCATTAGCCTCGTCACGACGCGTAGCGGGATAACCGAGGTTACAGGGTCACGCGTTGTAGGCGCAAGGGTGTAGTAAAGCAAACAAAACGAAAGGAGGGCGAAAGAGTAAAAAAGAAACACAGCGGACACATGCACGCCGTGTCGGTTCCGAGCAAAAGCAGAAGCACGAGAAGAAAAACGGGCGACGTTTATAGTCGAGGGATGGTTATTAGCAACGGAACGAAAGAGTTGAGGACCTCTGCCGGTATTCCCAGGCTGGTATTTAAGGGATGATTCTGTTTCCCTTCAAACGAATTAGCTCGTATTAAACAAGACGAAACGTGAGCCCGCGTCGGCGTTTCATTCCCTTCCGTTCCATTTCATCCCGTCCCGTTTCATTTCGTCTCATTTCATTTCATCCCACACTCCTCGGCTAGCGCTTCGCCGGCTGAAGTGGCTGCCCGTACCGGCTTATTTCGGAGTTTCAACACGGCCACTGTAGGCCCGACGAAGAAGAGACAGAGCCACCCTGCAACCGGTAGCACTGGGGCGAGTTTGAAAAATTGCCCGAGAGAATAGCATCGTCCTACCGGCGATTTAGTAGTTGTCAGCTCGGCAACAACGGACAACGCCTGGACGGAAGTGAAGAAGTCCTTGGGGCTCCGAGTTTCCTTGGAGGTGATGCGCCGGAGCCGCTGAGCAATATCGCGGGACAAATACTGACGAGATCCGAAAGCCCCAAAGCCCCTTTTCTTATTTAACTTTACTACCAGGCGGTGTCCGTTACATTATATTAAAATATCGGTTTGCCCTTCGCCCCGACGCAAAATTCTACCGCGCCAACGCAGCCGTCTTCGTATTTGCCCTCACCGTTTTATAGTGTGCCATTTTTTTTTCCCCCGGTATTATGCAAATTATTCACAAGATGAGATATTATAAGAGCATCGAAACAAAACCCATTTACCTTTTCGTGACACAAATTTATGCACGTTTCAAATTTACAATATCCGTGTCATTTTTGTTTATTTATTTTATTTATTTTTTTTTTTTCAGGACCACGAATCATCGGATGATACGACAGTTGCGTCGATCTTTAACGTCGACACGTTTCGATTTGAAATATGTCGCTATAAACAAATCAAATACGAGAAAATCTCTGTGTTCTTTTTCACACGAAACGGTGCGAAAGGCTGCGTAAAACAAAGCGGAACAGGTTATTTTTCTAAAAAATTCTTCGCGCCCTTTCAACAGGATATACAGGAATTTCACGTAATTGGGTTGGAATTCAAATTGAATTCAAGGTTGACCAATACGTTCCCACTTCTCCTGTGAAACGTCACTGAAAATGTGAGGGTTCAAGCCTCTTCG
Source organism: Neodiprion pinetum (assembly GCF_021155775.2). NCBI lineage: Eukaryota > Metazoa > Arthropoda > Insecta > Hymenoptera > Diprionidae > Neodiprion > Neodiprion pinetum. Next base: position 25,434,314 of record NC_060236.1, on the reverse strand, counting down.
AACTGTACGCGCGGGTGTTTATTAAAGCCGAAATTTCACGAATTCAAAATTACGCATGCCAAAATTCCTGTCTTTTCCCCGGCCTCGAATTTACGGTATGCGTGTCGTTGTGGCACCGAGAGAACAAATGGCGAGTTCCTTCCACCGTAAGCTTTAGGTATCCACGTACGTCGAATATCAAGGGACACAATTCACCTTCTACTTTCACCAAACCATATCCGAGTTACGGTAATTAATGCCGGATTCGAACAAACGCAAAAAGCAAGTAGCGCAAGTATAATAACGTAAGAAAATCACCCGCCATCTTATCGATGTCACAAAACCACTTCCAAGGGGATGCGTCAAAGAGGAAGCTGACGGTGCCGATCCGAATGGTAATATTTCCACTTTGTAGGATCACTAAATGATGATCAATGACGAGCTACCGCGGCAGGCTGTGCCTTGATATTCTATCCATTCTGGACGTTTGCACATAACGGTGTAGACGATATTCGTGTATGTACATACGTGTAACTAGTTGCTCGGGGTAGCGGAAATTCAAAGGTGAAACTTAAAAGGTACCAAGTGATTTGATTTCAGTACTTCACTCTGATATCACTTTGCTCGCTCGATGGGCACTGTACTTTCATTTCCTTTATTTTTCTCTCTTCTCTCCGCTCACCTTTTTTTCTCAACCGACGCTTTGTGCAACAGTCCACGGTGCGGTTTACCAGGGAGAAAAATCGTTCGACGAGAAATAGAAAAATTGAGGTAATTGCGACCGCGATTATTCGCGATTCGTTATGCACTCGTTCAACCACGCGTGCTGTCACAAAGTTTTTAGAAAATTGACGATTCGAATTATTACACCAATGAGAAGGTGAAAAAAAGCAAAAAATAAAAAAATTGACGTAAAATATGGACGCATACTCACGGTTGGTCGTATTATCGAAACGTTCTTTGTACCGAATTCCCGATGCTAACATCACGCAGCCTAGCCTTGCATCGTAATCCGGTAAAAAGGAACCACTACTTCTTTCTCGAAAACTTTTTCTAAAAGTGTCTGGTATAAATTGTCTGGATGGTGAAGCGTTCGGAATATTTTTGTCGGGCGAGGGCTTTTGGCAGGAGATGAAACGGAATGAAATTTTGCGAGTAGGTGTACACAGGCATAAGTGGGAATGAGATAACGGTAGGACACAGACCGCCTTGGATCCTCCGACAATAACCTAGCCACTCTACCTTCCCGAGATTGGTGAATTTGAAATCCAGGCATCTCCGCTCTGCTGGAACATATCGTTTCTCTGATCGATCCGGAACGACGTCCTCCTCCACCTCGGGTTCAAAGGTCCAAGGACACCCCGGGCGCCAGGGACTCGAGATAGGTATACAATTCGAGAGCATCGCAGGACACTTACCTTGAACATAAAAGGAGAACGGCGTTAGTAGTTTCTCATCTGAATACATATTATACGCGTATACCTTACACATGTATAACCTATGTACGTAGGTACGTCGCTTTGGAAAGAGACGCGAGGAGCCAGAGTCTGCCGGATGGTTATGCCTGGAGGGATTAGGCCCTACAGTTACACAACCGGAAGCCAAAGTATCTCCGTGAATAGTGTAGTAATAATACGTATAGGTATGGATAACGGTGTCGTCGTATCTCCCTTATCCTCCTCCTCGTTGACGTTGGTATGGGAAAAACTCTTTTCAGGATATCCAATATCAAACTGGCCAGTGAAGAAAATGGCGCCGACGTGACTCCGAACTTCCTTATTCCCCTTTGTCTCTTCTTCGTCGATCGATTCCGCGAGGTTATGAAAAACTTGCAAGGAAATTTCAGCCGAATGAAGAAACGAATCGTACTCGTGGGTATCGTGTAATGATCGGACGAACGGTGTATGAATGCAGGCGCGACTATTCGAGAAACGGGAAACGAGATTGAAGACATGGAAGAAGACGGGTTGTAGGTCACAAAAGGTAAAGGGGTAACGTGTGTACGGGGAATTCCATGGGGTTTCACTCAACTTCCGACACTCGCAATTCCTAATTTTGTCGTAAATTTGGTACATGGTAGTATTCTCTTTTTTTTTTGGTTTTAAGTGTCAGTCATCGCTCAGGATTAAGAAACCATTCGACTCGTGTCAGAATTTTTAGCAACTTTTGCAAATCTGAAAGAAAATTCACAAAAAATTCAGGGGTGAAATTACGATAATTTCAAGAACTTGAAGAAGAAACTGGTATCTTGATTGGTTTTAAAAGTTATGAATTATTTAATACCGTTGGGACTCCGGTAATTATTACTCTAGATTTTTCGGGGCACTCCGGAAAGTGAGAAACAAAATTACCGCAGGAACTTCTCGAGAAAATTATAAAAATTTTTTGAAAGGATTACACCACTTTTGGCATGATATTGAAATCTTTGTAATTAATCCGAGATTTACTAAACGTATTTTAATCTTCAAACGGTCAGTAATATCGAGATAGTATCGTACAAGACGAAGAATGGTTATAGCTGAAACAACAACCATATATACTAAAGTTTCGAAAAACATTCGAATCGTGACGGTTCTACGTCACGATGCGAAGCCGCGCACGGAATTCACCACATATATCGTAGGATAATTGTATCCTGGGCTCATTTATACCTGTCGCCTTATTGAATGGGAAGTTTGAATGATGATTGATAAAAAGTTTGTCGAAGGGGATTTCAGGATCAGTATGGTTCACAGGGAGTGAGGGGGGAGAGAGAGAGAGAGAGAGAGAGAGAGAGAGAGAGAGAGAGAGAGAGAGATAGAGAGTGTGTGTGTGTGGCGAACGAGATGGCGGGAGGAGGGGGTGAAAACGATATTTTTTGCGGTCGAACGACGATGAGTCGATAGCGTTTGTTTTATCCGCGACGTCGTCGACGCCCGGCGTCGTTTATCAACGTCCAATCAGCGTCGGGAACCGGCGAAGACACGGATGGGGGGGGGGGGGGGGGGGGATAGAGGAAAAGGGCGAGAAATAGAGGAATGAAAAAAGAAAAACCAAAGGAGACGCACGCCAGCGTTTTTCCAGAGTTGCTGCTTTAAAGGATAGGTTTTTGCACGCGGTGGCCCCAATTTGTCTTGGGGCGATAGCGATGCCGCAGGGGCGGAATGCTAATGTCTCGATGACGACGCGAGGCGCGAGTCCTCAACCCGACTGACGTTCCGCAACCAACCGAAAATCTCATCCTAATCCAACCCGTTCCCCTTATTTATCACTATAAAATCACCCGTCCGCCCTTCTTCTTCTTCTTACTTTTCTCCTTATCGTCGTCTTGTCCCCGGATTCCTTCGCGTGCGGCACTTGAAAATTCCTTACCAAGTATGAAAGGTATAATATAGATATAATATGCGTCGGATATATATATATATATATATATATAAAGAATTCGTACCAAATTGCCTCGTATTTTAATATCCCTCCCTTCCGATTCGAATTAAACTTCTTATTGAGACTAATGTCTTCCATAAATTTCAACGTTTATTCCATTTCACAAATTTCATGGGTCTCAGAATTTCATCGACAAATAGGTATAGGTGGGTATACAAATTCCACCAAACTTGGAAAGACCTTTGATTACGAGAATTCCTTCCGCTTTCTAGCCGTGCATATATCTATAAATTTTCATCGATCTTGGAACGTGGCGTTGCAAATTCCTACCCAATCTATATACAAATATCGATATCCAAGTTGTCTAATTTCGCTAATACTCCACAAACGAGAATGCCTGTAATGATTTTTTCTTCAACCCCTGTTTCCGAATTATCCTTTATCGATTTGAATACACCTCGACGACTTTCCGGCAAGAAAACATCATCCTTTCAGTTGCCGGATTTGAAAAGGAGAAGAATCTCTCGTCGCTTCGTAATCCGGTAAGATTACATAACTCTGACCTCGCTGACGTCTCGCTCGTTGACAATCGTAAACAGGCGATATTCGCGATAAACTTTATCGTTCGAGAACAGCCGTTTCGCCGTATTTTAAAACACTTAATTATACATGATATCAGCGGGGACAGCGAGTGTGCGTTTAATTTATGGAGATTACCGTTCCGCCCGATCCGAGACACAACGGAACGGAGACGTCAGGCCGAACAAAAGAGACAAACAAAGGTCCCGCGGGACAATCCGATCCGTATAACCAGCTCTCAGGGTGTTCGGACGTCTCGACGCGATCAGAGAGTCACCGTTGGCGGTAGATAGATATACCCTTCCGCATCCGCCCTTCGAATGAGGGAAAGCGGACGGGAAACTCGTCCTTTATTTTACATTTACAGAGAAAATAATACGCCACCCTAAACCCCCGGGATGGGTTTAAGCTCGCAATTAAATAAATTGGAATCGTCGAGTTTCGCTCTGCGCGGCTCTCCCGAGGACGGAAATGTAGATTCTTCCGTTTTCGTTTCTTCCTTGTTATGATTATCATTGTTATTACCGTCATTACGATCGTCATAATTATCATTTATTTATGTACAAGACTGTATTTCACTGTTTTCAAAGGAAATGGAAAACTAATAGAACGAATTTTTTTATTAAATGTTTACCCCTAAATTTCGACGAATAATTTCGTAATTCCAACAATATTCGAACAGTTTTTATAACGATACCTGTTTTACGCAATTTTTCTAGTTATTGTAACAAGAATGAAATTTTTCTCAGTGCCCGAAAACGGGGACAAAATTAGGGCATTTTTTTCTATCAGCTGGACAGAATGCCAAGTAAAATCGAGCAGCAGAATCTCTCGCAATCCTTTGCTCTTTCCGCCTTCTTTAACGTGACTCAGAGACGACCTCCTTAGCAGCAGGAGCAGCAGCAGCAGCAGCACCCAATAAACTTACCCGAATCACGTCCCGCAGAGAACAAATAAAGAATACCGTCTCTCCTTGGCTCCCCCTTTCGAGGCCGAGGATCCAATCTATTACATCGTATTAATTATTCATTAATCATTTTCACCCCCGTGAAGTTGGAACGTGATTTTTAGCCTAGCCACGTTGCAGTTTCAAAAAGAATTCAACAAAATAACTGTAGAAAGAAAGATAATTTCGCTTCAATTGATTCTTGCAAAATATCACCTACGCGAAATGCGGAAGTGCGGTTATATCATTACAACTGCACGAAGGTTGTTTAACAGGTATAGAATACCTTTGACACGTAACGTCAACGGATGTTCGTATACACGTACGTACATAAGTATAACGACATATTACGAAAACATATTTCACCCTGTGATTTTGACGTTACGCCATAAAACGCAATCTCGGTAGTAATCGACCGTTAAGTTTCCTCGATTATCGAAACGTCGTCAAGGAACATCGACGATCTGGGAAATGCACGACGGTAACCTGCAGACATGTATAATTCCGGATAACCGTAGGGAGGAGGTTGGAGGTCGTTAATAAGCGAGGACGAGAAGGAAAATAACGGGGTAGAGTAGCACGGTCAAGTTGGCATATTGAAATTCAGTCGGTGGTAGTTGGCGGCGGTGGATTCTAACCAATTGGTCATTCCTTCGTCGGCTTTGTACTCGATGGCCTATTCACCGGCAACGTAGAAGCACCGCGGAAGGGTGGAGAACGCCGTCCGAAGGCTGAAGGCTTGAACGTTGGGGAGGAGGAAAGTGGATGAAAGAGGGAACTGGGAAGCAAGGGGTCCGCTCGCTCCCTTTTCGGGAACCAGGGGATAGATAGCCGGCCAGATAGCATTGTGAATTTGCTCGAACGTCGGTCAGGCCGTTTTCGCTGCCGCTGCTCCAGGAGCCGACTCTCTCTCTCTCTCTCTCTCTCTCTCTCTCTCGTTTCATCCTTCGGCAGAGTAAACCGTGCGGCTGTACATACACAGGGAGGTACAGAGGGAGAGAGATAGGGAGAGAGGAAGAGAGAGTCCTGGGGTGGCGTAAGAGCGGCGGCAGGTTTCGGTCTCTGTGGTAGGTAACCGGTAGTGGTTGGCCTCTCTGTGAGAGTGTATTGATCGAGCTCTGGAAAGCGGGTGGGGCTCTCGCTCGCAGTTCTTCGTTCGTTCGCTCTTCCCGAGCTCTCGCTCCGACGGCATGGCACGGCAGCCAGAAGTTTCATGGGGTCTCTGTCACCCCGTCGAAGCACCATCGCCGGTGTTCCCAGTTCGACGTTACGTCCTCATTTGGTCACCGCTTAACGCCCACTGCGAACCAAAGGTGTCACCTCCCGTTATCGCCATAAGCGGAGAGAGAGAATGAGGGAGATGAGAAACGGAGTTACCGAACGTATTACACACTCCGATAAATAATATGACCGCCGAGTCAAGCAACCCACCGGCTAAAAGGAGAAAACCACAACGACGTGTGAGAACAACGAGAAGAATTGGATGATGTAATGAAATGGGAAGGGGGAAATTGAGTCCAGTTTCTGTGTGGTGGTTTCAATTCACGTATCATTTTGCACACGTGTAAACAAGGACGTTTAAAATTTTAATTAATTGATACCATTTCTCGTCGTTTGGTCAAAGGACGTGAAGATTGGAATAGTTTATCGAATGCCTGAACGATTCGTTCCTCCTAGTATGTTTGTCGCACGATTTTTTTGCAAGCAATATGTCAAGGATCCAGGGTAAGAATCACTTTAGCCTGCCAGGACTGATTTCGAGGTAAAATAAAAACTCAGGTTTGATCTTTCTCAAGAATATGTTCGAAGGAATTCTTCTGGAAGATTTTTCTTGGACTGATACTGGCTTCTCATTCAACGGTGATATTTTCTGACCTTAGTCACTCGTGCAATAACAATGGTATCGCTAACTTGTTTTCGCTAAAAAAAAAACATGAACCAAAGCGGTTTTGCACCATGACTCTTGGTATGTTTTCAAACTTGTAAAAATTTGCTACTACTTTCAAAATTGTACTGCGAAACATTTCGCACAAGCAGTTTTGCTACACTGAGAAAAATTTCATTTGCGACAGTAACTAGAAAAATTCGGTAAAACACGTATCGTTAAAAAAACTGTTTCAATATTGTTAGGATTACGAAGAGCGAGGTACGTGTAATCATTTTGCGCTATCGTCGATCCTTTTTTGGCAATTGCAACGCAAAATCAGTTTGTGAAGTTTACTCTACCTTTTTAGTTGAACAAGGCTTTAACGTCGATTTATCGTTGCACAAGCGTTAAATTTTCGCAACAGTTGCAAGAAAATGTAGCAACAGTGATCGTAATGAGAAAGAATAGTGATAGTAACGGACACCAGACTTTCCGGTAACAGCTAGAAAACGAATTTTCATTTTCTATCTAGAACTATATTTGTCGGTTGTGGTAAAAAATGAAAATAGTCAAGGACCGAGCGGTAACCGGAACTGCACAAAACGTTCTATATAAGTAAAAATCTCTCCCGATATCAAAGTCTTCTCGAGTAGAGTATCGCTGATTCGATTCATCGGTCCTGACAAGGATCACGGCCGTCCGAATTTTGACCAATTACGACAAATGTACAACCCCGATAGCAATTTATTCGGAGAACGAGTTAATCCGGAGTCCAGTTAACGTGGTCGAGCATGGCAAGAGATTCTGGGAACTCGGATTAACCCGCCGCCACGCGTAATTGAAAGGTGGCGGGAGTTCGTTTTCTAATTTCCTTCTTGCGCAGACGTGCATTTCCGAAAGACTCGTAATTTTTTGCATCCCCAATCCCGCACCCTAATTAACAATCAAGCCTTGGTGTTCGGGGCTTAACGCGTAGTTTATATTATTATCCCAACGCCGGAACCGCAAAGTGGCTGCCCACACTTGCAACAAGGACTTCGTCGACCATTCATTGACGTGGACGGTCAATTTTCTTGCTTTGATGCCCAATTTTGCAAGTATAAATTCTGCTCAGACGGACAATGAAGAGGATTGATGGTTCAGCGAGGGGAAGAGAGATAGAGAGAGAGAGAGAGATAGAGAAAGACTTCCGCGGCTTGATTTTATTTTGGCCTATCCTGGATGGTGATCATAAACTTAAACCGCCAGGGTCTCGCATCGAATGTGCGTTATCGGTCACGTTGAAAATTTTATTGAGTCCCTTCGAGGTTATAGAAAGCTTTGATACCTATTCGATTTCTGTTCCTGAGTTTCGGGGCGGCTCAACCAGCCGCGAAATTTCAGTTCCAACATTATATATATATATATACACACACATACATACAAAGAGGCAAGAAAAATACTATAAAAGGGTGGGAGGGAGAGGGAGGGTTTTCTCACTCGGGACTATCGGGAGTCGTTCCAAGTATGAAATGGAAAATCCGGAAGTGATATTATCCGCGAGCAATTTCCGACGTTCTAATTTTAAAAAATGCGTCCACCTTTCAACCTACGGGAAAAACTTTTTTTGGCACGGTTAAGGTTGGGTGGATTTTGATCAGGCAACGTAATAATCTCACACAGCTTATAGCACTCCAGTTTCATAATTAATTAAATGTTTGCTCGAAGCACTGACGAAGTTCTTGCCAACGGTAACTAAAATTTCGTAAAACCGACTCGGCCACAGAGCTTCTCATCACTTTAAAAACCCCCCCGGTGAAAACTCGAGTGCCGTATACATATATCGCTTTATTTTTTTAACTTTTCTTCACTACGCTCCGATATCAAGCCTCTGTATTTTCGTACAACACGCGTTGAAAAATTTCAAGAAAAATATCGTACCACCGGGCATCATTAGCCAACAAATAATTACATCGCGGTTCTCTACGCGCCGGTTTCAAAGATGATCCCCGGGTTGTTTGAAAGATGAGTATATCGTCATCGTAAAATACAATATTTACATATATATCGTTATATATTGTACAAAGATATCGCCGTCGCCGCCGTTGCCGTGTCAAGAATCCCAAACCTACCCGAACTTAGCCGAAGTTATCCGAACTTGCCCGAATCTGTCCGGGAATACCCGAACCTAACCTAACCTAACCTAATTCGAACTTAATATCCGGACCCAACCTAACCTATCCTACCCCGAAATGTGTATATATATATGTCGGAGTATGACAAATCTTTGTTCAATAATTCCATTTAAAAATGTATTTAATCTTTTAAGAATAAAAGGATATTTCATTTGAAATTGAACTCTCGATGAGTTCACCGTATCAAGCGTCAAGCGCTATTTGCAAGCTATGAATATAGCTTAATGACGTAATCTTAGCAACAAACAAATGGTTTGTTTATAACAACGCTCGGACGAAGTCGACAGTCACGGGTTAGCTAGCGAGCTTACCGAACGTGTTCGGGATCGTCACGCTAATATGAGCAATCCTCGCCAAAATGATCACTTTTCATCCTCTCCGCCTTTCCGAGGCTTTTCTCCGACATATATACAGGGATTCAACACTTGACCCTCTATGTATACATATACATCCATACACCTAGAAAAACCTCTTGACCTCTTGACCTCTTACCGTCCTCCCTCCCCCCTTCTATCGAAACTCGAAAATGGGGGTTGGCGAAGCCCCCTTGGTATGTATATATATATATATATATATATATATATATATATATATATATATATATATATATATATATATTTATATCTTGAGGATGATCGCCGTCGTGATTTGGTTGAAACTACTCCCGCAGGCGTACAATTGGTGCAGCAAAGTGTTGGACGTGGATAAAGCAGCGACAAATCACCTCGGCAATTCCACCTGGAAGTCTGTGCCAACCTCTCTTGAGCGCACACACGGTACGCTGCAATAATTATCACACGGATATCGTGCAACAGGGCGTACCTCTCGCCCTCGTACAAGCTCTTGGGTAAAATGCGATAATTTTGAATAATTCACGCCGCTTCATCCAGGGCGAGGGAACGCGGCGCGGATCATACTCGGAGATAGACAGCCAGACGGACGGACAGGGATACGTAGAGGATGGTGAAAGAGGAAGTTGGAGAGAGCGTGGAGTGAAGACAGAGACGGAACATGGAAGCGGTGTGTAGGTGCTGGGCGCAGATGCCGCAAATCATTGGGACAAAACAGTCGTATCGTATCGTACTTCGCGAAGTTTACCACCGAGTCCTTACGCCACTGGTGCTCGTGTGCCTGCGCCGTTTATACACAAGTTAATCCGTAGGTGTTGGTCTGGCTATGACACACCTCGTGTGCTGCATTTTCTCTTCACGTTCGCGTATGCGTCTGGCTTTTCGCCTACCACCGCGTCTCTCCCGATGTTTAGTCTGTTTAGCTATCAACTACACCGTGGTGCCTGGATACCTCGAGGCGCACTCGCTTTACGTTGTACCTACCGCACTGCTCCATGGATCGGCACCATTGTCGACAACTAGGAAATCGGACTTGTTGGGTATCAGGAAAAAATCGTTTTGTTGTCACGGTGTTCGCGGCGGTTGGAAGATTGAGCACCGAAATGTTCACCTTTGGAAAACGAAAAATCCCAACTTTTCAGTCATCCTGTCGGAATGATGGACATTTCTCTCTGACAAAAGAAAAAAAAAAGAAAAATTGTCGGAAAACGACTCAAAGCGACCCTTTTCACCCACACCTTACATATAACCTTCGATGGTGAAGATTCGCAAAAGTAATCGATTGGTCAGAAGAAAGTTCGATGCAATAAAGACTCGTTATTGTTATTTTCATTAGTTTTTTTTTTGTAACAAAATCCCACCCTCCGATACACCATGTTTGTATTTTCACAGTGAGGGTGTTTTTATTTTGGCTCGGAAAGCTCACGGAAAGTTCGAGCCAACAAACACGTCTCACGGAAGGACAAATCTTTGGCCGTCTCTCTCGGCTTCCTCGAGATAGATGTTACGACGTGTACAAGAGGGCATGAATGAAACGAGAGGGAGGCATGGGCGACAGGGTAGAGAAGGGACGGTTTTAGCGGTGAAGCGAACGAGAATCGAGAAGAGGGCAAACAGGGGTGGCCGCTATGGGGAAAAGCGATTTGATGAGACGAGGGTATATTAAGTGTTCACCAAACAAACAGGGAAAATAGAGACAACCTCTATTCGCCGTACACTTACCGCTGCGAGGGTGAGAACAAACAAATTACCGCGCATGTGTAACGGCATACATACGCGTATCAGCCCGAATCAGCTACGCAATCGTATATACGTGTAATTGTCGCCTTTGGTATCCTTTGCAATTTTTTGCCGATTCAAAGACCCCGGAGGAAAACATCGTCTAGACAAGAATGGTTTACCCACGATGTTAAGACTCGCGTGAAGCGCGCAACGTGACGAGCTTTTTTTTTAAAAAAAAAAAACAAATTTTGTTTCGTCTTTCAAATATATTTTTACGTTCAAAGTCCAAAGATCACAATTGAAAATACACTCTACCTCAACGGTTAGGACAACGGAATGAACCGTGATGGTAACGTTCGTGTTCGAAAACGATTCTGCAATTGATACCCTTCTTTTTTACTGTAATCTTTCTCTTGGCTCATAAAAGTTTCAGATGTCGAGAGTGTCTGGCGCGTGATGGTGTTGGGGTAAAAAAAAAAAAAAACCACGCCCGTTATACCTCTGATATCCAATTTAGTAATTGGTATTTTCTCAACCTGCTCGGAGTAGCCGTGCGAGTGTCACAGGTTTGCGGCGTTGGTATTGGGAGGTTTTCTCGTCCTTTCCCGCTCCCCTTGATATCGTTTTTTTTTTATTTATTTATTTCGTTTTCTTCATTTCTTGTTTTTATTTTTTTCTCCATCTTTTTTTTTTTTTGCGCCTCCTTCCACCCTGCACCGTGAGAGAAGTATTAGTTACAGGAGAGTGGTCTTGATTGGGTAGCAATCAGCGTCCGTGGGGTAAAATATTGTTTGTTATAGATTCTGGGTAGCTGCGGCGTCGGAGCGTCGAGGCGTCGGGGCGACGTAGCGGGTTCTGGATCATCGCTACTTGCTGTGCTCGACGGAGTTTGGGAATGTCGTGATTCGATTACCTCCGACGAGACGGCGAAACAAGCCCGCCGTCACCCTCCCTCTTCCTTTTACCTTCTCGCCATATTTTTATTTCTCCTTTTCTACCTCACCGGTCCCTTCCGTTGACGATTCTTATTTTACTATTATTCTCCTTCTACACCTTCTTCCAACGCTCTCTCGAATCACCCTAGTTTTCGTATTCTGTATACCCTAAACGGAAAAGGATGGTGTTCCGAAAGTGTCCAACTGATCCCTCTTCTACTTTACATCGCTTTTTTTTTTTTTTTATTTTTTTTTTTTTTTTTCTTTTTATTCCCTACCCAGACTGTCGTACGTGAAACTGTGCCAGACGATGTCGATATTGAAGAAACTTTCACCCTGAATCGAGACCATTGCCCCGTGTATATTCTCTGAATCTCGATGGCGAGACACACCCTCGACGTTTTACTCAAATTCACGTTACGACAAACTTTCAATGATCGACGTTTCGTAGTAATGATCGATCGCCGATTCGGGCCGCATCATTTTTCGCACGCCGTTCACGTAGGTATCGAAAAAATGAATCGCAACCAAACACGGGGAGGGGGGGGGGGGGGGGGAGGGAGGGAGTGGCGATGGTCCGGCGAGAGGTTGCCACCCCTCAATTCTCTCGTCGTTAAACAATTCAACGTTTAATTTCGGTCGAGCTGGCCGAAGAAACCAGGGGACAAAACACCGGCTGCCGCCAGTCGACCCAACCTGTTTAAGATGTAGATTGCGTGGTACGGAGGTAGGCAGGTACTCCCACTATACGTACTCCACCACGTCCTCCCGCACTGCAAACATTCCTCACCCCCCCCCCCCCCCCCCCCCTTTAACCCCCGCTATTTCACCAGCTCCGGCAGGCACACTCAACCTACGACCTACGCCGGGCTTTTCCGAACCTCTTGCCTCGTCGACCAAAATCCCCCCCCTTCTCACTCTCTCGCGTTGTTCCGCCGGTTCTCCTTCTTTCCTGCAGCCCTCGGCTACGACCTTTGCACAAGGAGAGAAGAAAAGCGTAAATGCTTATATCCGAACGTATAAAAAGTATACGCGCGTAGGTAAACGATTTGCAGTTGTGTTGATTGTCTGTAAATATATGCACAGAAGATGTCGGGAAATTAGGGTAAATACGATGCAATTCTGGAACTCCTACACGTTTGTTGGATCTTTCGGATTATTTTTACCATTCACGGAAGGTGGGTGCGAAAAAAAAATAAATAAAAAAAAAAATTAAAAAAATCTCTTCGCAAGCCCGTTAGATCCAACCATTAGTAGGTTTTTACACGGTATTTCGAAATCACAACCTGTCTGGGAAAATTATAATAATGACTGTACAATTATGCTTACTGGGTACCGACTAATGGATTGTAATATGGTAAATACCAGCGAAACGCTACTTGAAAATTAAACTTTGTTTTCGAGTGAAATTTCGGATTTGGCGAAGATCCAAGACCAACCAAGAGAAATTGAAGCGCGGTTTACATTTTTTTATATTCCCCCGTCATTTAATAATTGGAAAAATTTTTTTTCGATCACACGGTAGCTACTTTAGATGGGTCGAAGCTTAAACCTGGCGATTGGAGGAAGCTGGCGGAAATCTCATCGCAGTGTGTATACGTATATGGGAACACCGTCTATCTCCATAAAATGGGTAAGTCTGTTGTGCGAAACGAAGCGAGACGATGGACGCTATTTTGTGGATCGGATTTGCTGGAAGGGGTTCAGGATGTTCCGTAGCGAGCATATTGACTGCCAGCTTCTATCGTCTGGCACAAAAATAAATTCGAAAATAAACGGGGCAGGAAAAGAAACAGTGACGACTAATCGAGTGTAATATCACACGTGCCCATCGGCGGCAACCGGTTGCGTCCAATATCGCAGAAATATGCCCTTGATATGACTTACAAACTTTACAACAGACTGGCTAAACTTGTTAGAAACTAGTTACCGAACGTATTCCTCGAATTCGGTCAAATTTCCCTCTGACTTTAAGCAATAAACAGGCCTGAACAGAAAGCAGAAAGATTATATTAAATTCGCGCGATATTGCAAGCCGGCGATATTTGAATGGGAATGACCGAACGAAAAGCGATTTGTACACCTGTCACAGTGAAGAACCTGATCGCATTGGATTGTATTTGACCTGCGTTTGACTGTGGATACGTGAAATCGAGGTAAACTCGTTGCCAAGGGTCGAAATCCAGATGTCAAAAACGAATGACAACCGCCAGATTTTCGAACGAAGTTGACGCGACGGTTCAGATGATATGGATTATCGATACTTGTAAAAAAAACAAAAAAAAAAAGCACGAAACGCACGCGACGTGTCAAACATCGACGAGAATTGTCGGTAGCGCGAAGTCACGACCCAACGATAAGAAGACCTCCTCCATCGCAAGTCTCAAAACCTTCCAAAGATCCATTCTTCGACACTGATCGAATCATCGTTCATCACTTGTCGGCGTAGCTGTTTCGCTCGAGCCGCAGTCTCGACGCTGCATTCGAGAACTCGGATCGGCGTCACCGTCTTGGATTGCTCAAGCAATTTCCCCACCCGAGGTTTTCTCAACTTATTGCAACAGGTTAAGCGATGACAAAGGCGTGATTGCCGTTATAAATTTCGAACCCCACGGACACTTCCCGTCCGTTTTCTCGAGTGCGCTGCTCCGCCTACGCACACCCATAAAACGCATCTTTACTCCTCTCACGTACTGGTATATATCTATACGTATACTTTTTCTATGTCTCAAGCTTTATCAGTGGTATGAAGTTACAAACTGTCAAGTATAAAGAGGCGTTGCTGCGGGCTTCTCGACTGGCGTCGCTCGTACCACTTAACAAGTGTTTCGTGTCTGCGAACGAAACGACGCCGTATTTCCTTATCTAATTCGTTTCGTCTCTTCTTTTTCGCGCGCTTTCTCTCTCCCTCTCTCTCTCTCTCTCCTTTTACTGTCATATACCATTCCTCAGTATGACTTTTTCGTTAATTTCTCCCATCCTCTTCTTTTCCTTCTTTACGACAGTGGCGGCGTTGTTTCTTTCGATCCAATCGATCTTTCTCTTCCTCACTTATTGTCGTTTCGCCTTTCCACCTTTCGCTAGGAAGGAGATCAAGTGTTCGACTGGCTAACGCCGCAACGACCGTTGCAAAAATCTATTCCAATCCTTATCATCTTCAACAAACATCCATTGCTATTATGGTTCGAACCCAATAGCACATGTTTCAAAATTATCGTTTCTGATACCGTGAATTTGATCCTAGCCAGGATTTAGAACAAAAATACAAAAGAAAAACAAAGTTTAATTCAAAGTTTTCGATATTCGAGTCATCGAATGAGAAGTTGGACGCGTCTCGCGATATCAGTGGAAAAAAACATGATTACGCGGAGTGGGTAAGAACTCAAGTACCAAGTCCAAATTGTTTTGTCGAGCATGGTTCGTTCCCTTGTTATTTTATCCAGCTACCCGTCGCGTCGCATAGCGAGCAAGTTCCGGCGTCAAAATTGTGTTGAAAAAATGTTTTCGCCAGGTTGGGTTAGTCAGGCGGATGGGTAGGTAGGTGAGTGAGAGGTACCTTGATACGGAAAACTTTTTTGCCCCCCCCCCCCATTGCACGACGAGGACTTTTTCTAATCAAATCTCGCGTAGCAGCCCCGAAAACTAGCTTTTTGCGAGAACCTTAAGGGACGTCCGGTTGACGCTGGTTGGGGTGTCGTCCTCGTTTAACGTCGTCACGAGCTGAAAAGGGAACGTCTGTTTTCCCTCCTTTAATCCTTCCCCCTGTTCCGACCCCCGACCCTCCTTTTCACTCAGCAATTATCGTTACGAAAATATTATTGTTCACCTTTTCGCACTATCCGTTTCTCTCTCGGTCTTTTCCTTCCCGCCCTTCCGTCCTTTTCAAAAATCCTCTAGCTCGTTTAGTCCTCGTCCATTATCTCCCAACGACACATTATACGAAGTAGAGTTGTTAAAACAAAAGGGATAATATAAAAAGTAAACGAGCTTTTGTTTTTCCATCGGGAAACTCGACTGCCTGCAAATTCTATCCCCGTCGAATCTCACCCGATGATTGTTGTTATTCTCGTACCCGGCGCAATTTTTTAAATCGTTACGATTGAAAAATTATCCGGACAACGAACGTAAAAGGCAAATCGTTAATTTCGTTCCCGTTTTCGTAAAAAGCGCGTCAAGATGTGGATTGATGCAGCCGCGTTATGAAAATGCGGAAATAGGTTAGCCTGTGTGTGTACCGATGCCCCGTCACGTCGTTTTTCAACTTTTTATCCTCCTCCTCTTGGGGTTTTTGTTACATTTTCAGTGGATCCACCCGCGTATCCTCGGGGTGTTTTATAATATTTTTCCTTTTTGTTACTCGCAGTAATATTACTCGCCATGCTGCGCCGAGCAAAAGCGTTTGAAAAATAGCGGTCAGCAAGTTGCGTCGGAATCCCGAGGGCAGAAGTACGAGTGTAACCTCGTCTTGCCTCTCCAACTCCACGTCCGTATTACATCGTACGTAGATAATCCACATACCCGTAGTAACGTACGGAGTTGTAAAAACACAATCGTACAACTTGACAAAATGTACACAAGCCGTACCGGAGATGAAATGAGTGAATGCTTGAATATAATTTACCCATTATACGTCAATTCGAGTGGTGAAATAACCACGTAACTATGTGACGGTTATACATTGTAAGTTGTGAATAATGTTACGACAATACGGAGTATCGTTAGAAATTCGTTCAATAATATAATAGATTAGCTGAAAGATCGAGAGCTGATCAGATTCAGATAAAAAGAACGTTGCTATGGAAACGGATCAGGAGGAGAGACTTGGAAAAAGGATCTTGAAAATTCGATAATGCGTAAGTTAGATACTCATAACTGTTAACAAGCTGTAAGTCGAGCGATTGCCAATAACGCGCGTTTAAACTTATTCGTCAAAGTTTTATAACTACCACAAGCTTTACTGTTTAGTACCAAGAGGAAGTGTATATATTCTTTTTCCACTGTTAGTCTCAAATGAGTCTGCTCGTCATAGTTGCCGTGTAAGTCGATTAAAGAGTGATTCGATTTCTCACCTGTTCGAGAGTTGAAACAGAAATATCGACTGTAAAAAAAAAAAAAAAAAAAGTGGTCCGCAACGCGTTGCCCGATAAATTTAATCGACGAACGGATGAATGAAATAAAAATAACAATGAAAAAGAAGCAAAAAGTCGCGATTCGTAGATATAAAACTTCATCATTCACACCGTGTTAGGAGTTTTTAGTACACGTGAAAGAGGAATGAAAAAAACGGTTTCCCACTTCTCTCTCACGGCCTCAAATTAGCCTTAGCCAAGTTATAAAGCCGAGATGAGATTAAAACAGGTTCGATTTACAACATCCGGTCGGTCTGGCCAGCGGCACGAGGAGACTCCTGTGCTGGTCCATGGACCGCGTGAAGATAGTCGCCGGACTTGCACGCACGTCAATGTCTACCTGGATGCGTCGTTGCAAGGAGGAGTCGGGAAAGTCCGGAGAGACGAAATTCGCGAGTAAACCGACGACGCCGCGGAAGTCAAGCCATGATTTCTCCGGGTGTACCGTGGAGTGTGAAATTTGCTTGGGAGCATTTATTCGTAAAAACAGACCCAACAACGACAGCGGTACGCAACCTGCAGCGACGAAGAACGACTCGTGAGAAACGGATCAGGGAGGACAGAGAAGAAGAAAAAAAAAAAAAAAGAAGAGCACGACATGCGAGAAGTAAGAAAAGAGGGACGAACTGCAGAAGAAGCGCAAGAAGATCAGCGCGCTTTGCGGTCCGCAGTTTTATTTTTTTATTTTTTTCTCAATGTCGAGCGATATGTTTTCCCTGCAACCAGTTACACGTGCAAGAGTCCGCAATGCAACGTCCGATGTTGCGAGGAACAAAGCTGACAAAGCCAAAGGACAAGTCGCGCTTGACTGGCGTGGTGAAGTTTATTCCTCGCCGTTCACTCCGAGTCGATTGGGATTGGCGTACGATGAGAACCCGGTCCGGTTACGCCCATGCGACACACTGTGGGAAAGATCCGAATATATACACACGGTGAATGGAAAGGTGAACCTGACGATGCGGACGGGTTGTGTAATTATAAGGAGGCGGCGATAATTGGGCAACATTGATAAAGCTTTGAATATAAAAATCTCGTTTGTCCACTCGAGTCTTTCAGACTGCCGATTTTACGCCGTGACAAAACGGTGAGAGGAGATACGAATTGTACGAAAATTCGACTGGAAATCGGGCTACTTGTACGTACGTTTATACATTTAAATTGGATTTTAACGATCGGATATTACGCACACCTATACGCGCGAGGAAGGGAAAGAAAAGTTGTTTTCAGCCTTGATACACGCTTCGTTCACCTCCGTATACGCGGCGTTTGAAAGCACTTTTTTTTTTTTTTTGGACACTGTGAAAGTATTCAGGGAAAAGATGTCAAACAGATCCGAAGAGTTAGATAAGATGCAAATGATTGCCCCTACGGTATCAGCATCGCTGGCAACATGTGCACCTCGTTCAACGTAATTCCCATGAACATCACCGCACTGCTACCATCTTCAAGTAGTCTTTATTCAAACGCGTCTGATGGTAATCATTTAATCAATGTAACCCGAGGAAATCAACGGCCGTGAAAGAGTTTTATACTCTCACCATTATATGCCTCCTGACTTCTAGACACAACTCCAGCCTTACTCTTTCCGTAATGATCAAGAGGCCAAAAAGTCCCTTTATCCAAGTACCGATCGCGAAATTACGCCGTTGTTTTAAGAGGTGAAAAAGCGAAACTCTTCCCCGAATCATTTGGAAATATTCGTCTGGCAAACGAACGATCGATTGTACCAACTTGAAGAAGCTTTTAATGAAAACAAGCTGCGGTGTGCCGTGTTGATTTACGTTCTACTTTGGTAAAGAACGAGAGAAAAGAAGTTGAAACGGTATTCTTATTGGTCGAGACGCGGTCGTGTCTCGACATCGGTCAACGATGACAGATTTTCGAGTTAAAATTCGTCGCAAACTTGGAATGAATTCCGTCACTCAACTCTCGACCGTTAATTCAGCAGACAAGTTAATAACTCAGGTACCGCCAAGTCGCCGCTTTCTTCTTTGTCTAAAGCGGTTCGCATCGTCGTCCCTTACGGTTGTGTGAAAGATACATGCGTATATAAAGTACACAGAGAAGATTGTGAAACGACAGGCGATTACCCTTAACGCCCCTCGACAAGCCGCAAACTTGGAGCCGAAAAACTTGAGGTTTCAAACTTTTCAGGTGGGTACAACAAAATCGCGAACCAAAGGCCTGAGAAACGAAGTTGAACAAAACCGACGGACGTGCGGTGGATGCTGCTATTGTATATTATCCTGTTTTGAATTGATCATTTCGTATTCTCGGTTCAAGAAGAAGACGACGAAGAAGAAGAAGAAGAAAAAGAAGACGAAGACGAAGTAGAAGAATAAGTAAAATAATGGTCGCAGCACACGAAGACCACGCTTTTGAATGAATGTTGTTTTTCCTTTCTTCGTCGCTTCTTTTTTTCCACCTCTGCAATATCTTTCTTTTCTTTTCGTTTGCTTTTTTTTTTTTTTTTTTTTTTTTGTTTCCAACTCGTCCACAGTATTTTAAATGGTCCGATATAATCCGGGGCGATTTTCCGCCCGGTATATTTGCGTGCGAGAGGTTTTTATCTCCGATATTAACCCACCGGCAGTCTCGATATATCGAACCGTTTGCTCGTTGAGTCTCGGCAAAGCTGGAGACTGGATAATAACAATTCTCTATTCGAAGTACGTGGTTATTTATATACACATATCTATATATATATACATATATACATATTACGTGCACTCGTACTTGCGGAAAAAATCCGCAGAGAGAGACACGCAACGCCTCGTCCGCGCAACCTTTTCAAACGAACGCGTCCGACCGATAAAGCTGGGTAAATAAAATCTTGTGGGTTACTTTTTGAGAGAAATAAATTCGCGTTTAAACAACATTTTCGCTTAGGTACCGTACGATCTGTCTGAACAGCTTCGGTTATGAATACACGTATTTCATCCACAGGTTTATATATCGTCGTCAATATTGAGGCAACGTTGAATGTAAAATTATTTCAGTAGGTCAAACGGCAATTAATACTCCCTTTAACGGGCTCCTGTATAATCGGCTGTAGTACGCTCGTCGGGTGTATCGTATCGAGGCAATAGCCAAATCGTTCGATATTAAGAGCCGTTCTGAATTACCATTTTCAGAATTACTACACATACACCCGAAATATAGATAGTTGAATAACGAAGCCGGTTAGTTAGGTGATCTTCAACCACGTGCCGAATATTTACAACGCTGTATTTATACACGTTGTAAATAACCACCGGGCGATTATCAATTCGAACGTTTTACGTGCGATATTTAACCGAAGAAATAACGAAATTCACACAGTCGGTGAAATCCAACCGCTTCGTTTCACGGTCTAACCAAACATAACCCGACACTGCGGTGATTCCGTAACCGTCATTACGAACTACACGCATCCGTTTTCACACGTTAAAGAAGAAAAATATCTCGTGACACGAACCGCACACCTGCATTAGAAACATCCGCGATACACGTATATATTTATTTATTTATACATACGTGCGTAACAAATGAATAAAAGAATGGCATCGAGAGAGTCGAGATAGCTGCAATTAGCCTTTAGTGAGAGAAATAATTTCACCGCGCCGCGCGTTTCGTGTCAGTACTCGAAATGAATACTTCACAACGACGTTGACGCAGGTTACACCAGGTTAGGTATACACCTGCCAACCGAGGTAGGCACTCTGGTTTGTGGAATGGCGTCGTCGTCGGTCGACAGCGCGTAGAAACTCCTCGCAACTCGTACGTGAGACGTTCAATTTAAGCACGGTATAAGGGGGGTTACAGCACATACCGCATCCCATGGCTTTGTTGTAACCATTGTTGTCCTGCAGCAGCACAATCACGATTAAAGTAGGTATGCGGTGGTTACATCCTCCGTCTGTGCGTATGCGTTATGCCTGGGAAACGTGAGAGACGAAAAGAAAGAAAGAAAGAAAGAAAGAAAGAGAAAGATAGCACGTAAAGTTCCATTACAGGAATAGCTTACGCACAACGTAACGCCATGGAGCGGTCCGTTTGACGAGTGCAGGTACGAGACACGAATAACGCTACCAACCACCGCCTCTTGAGGTCAGGACATCGTTGTGGGTAGCGGGTTAGGGTGCAGGGACAAAATAGCCGATAGTTCCCTGACGTAAACCGAGATGGAATTATTCCACTGGCGCAAGGTTGGCTTCTGTGAATGATAGCCAGCGGCGTTCCAAACCTCACCTGCAACTCCCCGTCCAGCCTGCCTCCTTCTTAATGGACTCGGGTAAAAGTAGCTGGAGAACCCGAGGGCGACGATGAGGGGGAGGAAACGTGAGGAGGGGAACCGGACTGCAGGTGCACGGCACAGCACACCGTCCTGGCATCATCGAGGCACTCGACGTCGCGTGGCGCGGCGCGAGGACGACGGAGAGTCGTGGGGGATGCTGGAGAGCGAACGAGACGATGATACCTCACCTCGGGAGGTAAGGAGAGAGATGAAAACTTAGGGAGCGAAGGAGAGAGAGAGAGAGAGAGAGAGAGAGAGAGAGAGAGAGAGAGAGAGAGAGAGAGAGAGAGAGAGAGAGAGAGAGAGAGAGAGAGAGAGAGAGAGAGAGAGAGAGAGAGAGAGAGAGAGAGAGAGAGAGAGAGAGAAAGAGAGAGAGAGACAGCCTGCCCGGAGAACCGGTTTTTCCGACAACGGCAGCCAGCCGGTGCCGCTCGGAGTGTTCGACGTGATGCGGTTCACCGACTGTGCAGCACTACCAAGGACTGCTTAGGGACCCCCTATGCTCAATGGTATGTTTCTCCTCTCGAACCTGTGCTCTGCTTTTAGATTTACTACCGCGCCGTGTGAGGGAAGGTGCGAAATTGGAAACTGCCAATGGAAGAAGAATTCACCGTCTTTTTTTTTTGTTTTTCTTTCTTTTTTTTTTTTACACAAGGTACACCGGTCTCGTAGACCACGTCGTATTTGGGGGGTGAAAGGTCGTCGTGAGTGCGTTGTACGAGACGTGGAGAGAAGAGATACGTTTCGTTACGTGGAAACGAGACCGTTGGACGCGTACCTATATATATATTTATATATTCGCACTATCGATAGGCAGATCGATTGTTTAACTTGCGAACGTTGATCTAACGTAGAAACGGAATATCGCGACGACGCGTGGCTCAATGTCGGTGATCTGATTAGAAAACAATGGTGTATACAACCTCTGTCTCAGGATGATTTCCGGAGAAGAAACCCGATCACCAAGCTTCGGAAATTAACCATTCGTGGAAAGATGTACCGTAGACGTGACAACCTCGTCTATGGATATCCTAAGAGTTGGTTCCTTACCTGAAAAAGATTAGAAAGAATAGCAAGTTAGTAGATGAAATCTGTCTTAACGGTATAAATGAATTGATATGAAAATCGCAAGCTAGGACACAAAAATCGTAGATCGATTCCGTTCGGGTGAAAGGTACAAGGAAGTTTTCGGTCTAACGGTTGATCTCGATCATCATCGACGACGTAGGAGGGTGGCTGGTTATGCGAGAGTGAGAATGAAAGTGAAATTGGCTTCTCACAGCGATCGATTGTAGGATTTGAGTTAGCGGTCATATCGTATTCGCAAAGCCGCACACCTTATACGCGACGCGATGCGTTCCGATGCACCGTGTCGCGAAACGCGTGAAATAAGGGTAACGCGTTCGACTGCGGGCGTATCAATGTCAAGCGTCGGGTTCGTATTCGCGTCGTAAGACCAGTTTTCAACTACCTACTCGTACACCGCAATATACGCACACGGTATATTTCCCAGAGTAACCGGAGACTAGAAGTCACGTTTTGCGACTCGGCGTTCGCCGTGAGAGAAGATCGCGATGTCGTAGATCGGACCGTGTTACTAATTGGCTCTTCCATCCATGGCGCCGACCTCGAGAACGGTATCAATTACTGGCAATGCGCGTGTCGTTACCATTGCCGGTAGAAGCGAATTTGTGTTGTAGGAAAAGAGAAAGCTATACGATCCAAAACTGATTTCTCAAATCGTTCGCTCCGCCATGATGGGGTGTAATTATTAACCACGGGGTGATCGAGTACATCGACTATCGACCTCGCTGGCTTGGGCAAAAACCGCTTGAACGTGGTGTGTGCTTGACCGCGTGTAAAAATGCCAATTTCGCGGAAGATAAAGACGGGAAAATATTGCCTCATGGCTGGCTGGTCGGTCGAAGCAACGATGATTTTACACCGGGAAGAGATGTACAAAAAGAAAAAATAAATAAATAAATAAAAAACCGATCGATAATAAAGTTAAAACGTATCGAAAAAACGTTTACAAGGATATGTGACCGTCATTTTTTCATCCCGTTATTAGTACTGTTATTATTGTTGTTGTTGCTGTTGTAAACAGTTCGTACAATTTCACCAATTTACTGCAAATTCGCTCGGACTCCAGTTTCGGTATCAAATCAGAGATAGATTACAAAACTACGCTACTAAAATTCGGTGAACTTTTTTTTTCTTATCACTCACGTATTTGATTTTATTCAAAGTTTAATACCGATTCGTAATTTCCAGATGCCGACGCGATATACGGTTGTTCGGCATGAAAATTCGGCATTCTAAAGTGCTCGTTCAACGGAAAACGATTCTCTTGGGTAAACCTCGAAGCAGCATTAAACTGTCATGAAAAAGTGATACACGCAAGGTGGTGCTAAGTTTCAGCACCGCTGGCTTTCATCCATCGTTGAAAGTTCACGGTTTGGTTATCAATCAACGGCAAGTAGTTAGAAATTGACATAAAAATCTGGCAAACACGGACGCCGGCCAAATTTCAAACAACTCCTACCGCCAAATAACGTCGACTCACCGCCGTGAATTCGCCTGGTCCAGGATATATAGGTGACGTGTTCGGAAACGGGTTCGAAATGCCGTTCGCCGTGCATACACGACGTATTCCTCGGGTGAAAATTAGAGCAAGTTGATTCGGTGAACAGGAAACGTATAAAACGTGGCTATGGCGAAACGTAGGCTTTGAGAGGACGTGAAAATAAGAAGCTGCACGTTGGACGGCGGTGTATGCCTTAGACTGCAAGAAAGAATTCGAAAGTGCCGAGGAAACTGGAACGTGACTTGGCACCCCGACGAACGTACGAACGAAGTAAAGACTACTCGTACCTTTCCTCTATGCATGTATGTACGTGCTGTCTCCGGGTATAGTCAATTTGGCAAGATTGTCCCTCTATTCGCGACGAGCAAACTTGACACAACCAAGGTATTCCCGACGAGTTTTGTTTGCACGGTTCCATAGTTTGACAAACTATAGAAAAAAGTTACCTGCGCAGAAATTGTGTCGTGTGAAAAGTGAAAATTAGTTTTCTAGTTGTTACCGGAAAGTCTGGCATCCGTTGCTATTCTTTCTCATTACGATCACTGTTGCTATATTTTCTTGCAACTGTTGCGAAAATTTAACGCTCGTGCAACGATAAATTGACGTTAAAGCCTTGTTTAACTAACAAAGTAGAGCAAACCTCACAAACTGATTTTGCGTCGCAATTAGCAAAAGTACCTCGTTCTTCGTAATCCCAACAATATTCGACCAGTTTTTTCAACGATACCCGTTTTACTCAATTTTGACAGTCACTGTAACAAATGAAATTTTTCTCAGTGTACTTATACCTAAATTCACGTAGGCAGAGACGCGAACGTGTCAACGGAAGAGCCACGGCCGCACGGTTGCGGTATAGCATGCAGCAATATTTCGTAGGCAGAATCATCCCTATCCCAGGCTCTGTATTCGTGTACGAATACATGTACACCGTGTAAATCGGTAGCGAGGCACTGATGCGGCACTGCATGGAAAGCAAAGTTCGCTCATCCCAGATTATAGGCTTAACAGTTTGTCCGATAATTAAAAGCCACCGATAACGTCGAAACTTCTCCTCCACTTGTACGTATAATACCCGTATGAATGTCCACGGTGCGATGATTTGATACGTTCGGTCTTGAAGAATTGAGATGAAATTTGGGAAACTGTGTTCTACAATTTCAGGACGAAACTTTGATCTGTGAATTCGAATGCGTAGCTTCGAATACAATTCCTCTTTTCCAATTTAATATTCCGAATTAGTAATGAGGATGAGAAAGAAAAAAAAAAACCATCTCCCTACATTCCAAATAACGGTGTAATTATCGTCATCATTGGTATTTTATACGTTGTTACTTTTATTACCGTAATTGTATACGAGAAGGCACCACGTGATCGAGTCTCGCCGAGCTAGCCGACCACGACGGTGTGTCAAAGGTCGAGGTAAAAGTATAAAGGAAATAGAGAGGGGAAAAAAAAACAACAAGAAATGAGAAAAAGGCGTATTTATTGCACGTAGGTTATGGGAAAGAGTGCGGGAGGCTTGCTGTACGAACCGAGAAGAGAGTGTGGCAGCGGAAGTGCCGCGAAGAGCGCGGGAAAAGATCGTGTAAAAGAAATAATAAACCGAGGGGCGTATGGTTAGCCGTAAAAATGGCACGTACACCGATAGTGTGTATAAACAATAAAACACGCCCGCGCCGCGTGCAAAGAAAATACGATATCAAAACTGTAAATCGGAATTATAAGAGGAGACAATTGTGTGTGTGTGTGTGTATATATATATATATATAAACTAAAACAGTAACACGTTGCGGAGGTGGTGGAAAAAAAAAACGACGGATAATACAAGGGTGTAGAAAAAAAAAAATAAAAAATTCACACTTGCAGTCGGCCGAGCGATATTGGCGAGCATGAAATTTGATGGTACGTAACACGGTCTGCTTACTACGGCGTCAACTTGGCTCGATTCAACATCCTTCTTTCGAGTGAATAATGAAGAGGAAAGCGGCGCGAAGGAGGAGAGAAGGAGGGAGGAGGGAGAAGATAAGGTCATCGGGTGCCGGAACGGGCCCCTTAAGGGCGTTAAAAATGTTGCTTTAAAAAGGCGGCTTGTAAAGACGGGTGAAATTTTCTCAATTCGTTGGCAAGCACACCGTGGATGAGGAGAAGTGGAGGAGGATGAGGAGGCCTCACTCCCAGCGAGTCTCGGAATGGAGAATAAGGCTGAGTGGCGAAGTGCCGACGCGGGTCAAACGGCAACTAACACAAACGGCAGGGTTAACTCGCTGTGTCAATTGGAGCCGGTGCAGCCCCACCGAGTGGCAAATGCCATGCCGCCTAGAATTGATTCACTTCAAGGGTCGCTCTCAATTTGTCAGGACATTATTAACGCAACGCGCAGGCAGGCAGGCGAGCAAACCATCCAGCCAGCCTCGTTCGTCTCCGTCGATAGAAGCGTAGCGCTAATCGAATTTCATCTAATCGCGTTAAATCGCGCTGCCGCGCATACTTTAATACACAAATGAACATAATATCGTGTTAGAGGCCCCAGCAGACTTTGAAAACCGCCAAACCCTGCGGAGTTACCAATTTCCTACTTCTTCGCAATCTCTGGGCTTTGACGGTGCGTCGAACCGAAATCTTATCTCGTTAGTTTCTCTCTCTCTCTCTCTATCTATTTCTCTCTCTACAGCCTTGTTCGCACGTTTTTTAAACTTTGGACGAAGATAACGACCAAGGAATATAGTCTCGTTGAATATCGAAAGATTTTAGCAATATTCAACATTTTCCGACAACGTTGCGTCGTAGAACAAAAAGCAGGCCGCTGCTGCCGTTGCGCATCGCTTGATAAATTTACGACACCGTCGTTATTGTAATTAACTTGTCCGGTTTCCTTATTGTTTCCGCTTATTGTCTTTACTGCCCCGGCACATTGTCTCCGGTTGATCGTTCGGATTTAAGAGCCGCTTAACACCGGCACTTAAAATTCTCCGCTGTGACAACGAGGCCAGGCATCCTTTCCAAGGGGTAATTCGATCCTCCTCCGGGCGCGTTGTTGCGCGAAAACGAAACTTAACCGCCGCAAAGTTCGCATAGCGCCAATTAGCCAATTTCCCGGCGTTACAGACGCGGCCGATTATCCGTCGTCGTTTTAAAACTCCCCATAATCTTATTAACGGCAGTTATTCACCCGCCCCGTGGTTCGCGACGCAATAAGAATAAGAGTTCGATGATACATCGCGAGTGTAGCCTTGGTCGCAGATGTGTCTTTGCGGGAGTCTGACATGGCAGCTCGGGAGAGTCTGCTTATGCGGTATGAAAAAGAAGAAGACAAAGAAAGGAGAAGAGAAAGATTTAAAGAAGAGGAGATGAGACGAAGGAGCTTCACGTGTGGGAGTAAAGAACGCGTGGGCGATCGACAAAAATATCTTTCTATCGATATGTAAAAAATTTAACGGTCCTGCGCCTACTGCTAGCCTTAATACTCCGTGCATGTGGTTCTGCTTCGTTGTCGTGTTTCGTGAATATCGTTCCACGCCTTAAATGCACATCGTGAGGTTGCTCGACGTTCCTTTTACAGATCTCGACAAAAGGGGTTAGAAAAGGTCTCGAGTTGACGGGGTAAGAGAGAATTTCGTTTGCTGAGGAATAATTCACGTCATTGCAAATTTACCGCAGCCCGTCTAGAGCGAGTCGGTGATTTTGTGGTTGAACGAACAATTTTCACCGCGTAGTACACGAAAGGCATTTTATCCAGAAATTTAGGATCGTGTTTTCGAATTCGTGAGAGGCGGAAGATTCGAACAAAGAATGATAAATCTGGGTCCCCTATCCCTTTAATTTCTGTAAAAATAAGGAAAGAGGAGAGAAAAAAAAAAAAAAAAAAAAACAAGAGGTCGGAGGAGTGAGGAAAAAATATGTCTGCCTTGCAACTAATTCGTAGCTTTGACGATGGTGAAAAAGATGAAATATCCTCCTTTATTCGCGGTATTTAACCGCCCGGAAGCCGGTTTGCGGTTCGAATAAAATACAACCCCGTTATAAGGATATGGAAGTAGAGCTGGTACAGGTGCAGAGGGTTGATGTAAGAGCAGGGGGAGGAAAAACGGAGAAGCGTAAGAAGACGGAGGCGAATGGGAATGAGGGAAGAAAAGTAAAGAAAAGTAAGAAAGAAAAAAAGATCCTTCTACTGCAATACGAAAGCGAGGAGAAAGAGACATTGCCTCGTCGAAAAAGCGTACCTACGCAACTTGGGCGAGGCAGTTGGAATAATATTTATAAACGGCAAAAAGTAGGCAGATAAATTAAGGAGTGACGGATGCAAATCTCTTCTCCAATGTAGCAACGGCACCAACTGCTCAAACGACGGTAAGGAGAGGAGAAAGAGGAGAAGGAGGAGGAGGAGGAGGAGGAGGAGGAGGAGGAGGTAAAGTGGAAGTTTTGGATGGCCTGCAGACGCGGCTACCGAACGACAAGTTTATCGATCAGCCTTCCACCCGCCTTCCTAGTTTACGCACCTATTCGTGCGAAAGCGTTTAGGCACAGGTGATTTCTGTCGAGATATAAACTTTGCTGCAGCCTCCGCCTATCGCTGAGAAAAATTTCTAATTTTATTTTAGCTACTCTTGTAATTAGTAAAGAATTTCACAATGAAATCGTTACACCGATAGTGCAATAACGGTTTGAATGTCATTGGAATTACACAACAGAAAATACGAAGGCATTAGTAACCACTTAGTGGGATTGTAGTTGTAAATGATAGATTATTTTCTAATCGTCGCTACGCTAACTTTGTTTACTACTGCTAAATTTTATTCGGGTAAATAAGGAACTGATATGAATTTAGTGTTCCAGCATCGTAAGATTTTCATAGAAGAATAAAATACGAGCAACGATGATTAATCGAAAGGAATGTATATTAAAACGTAATAGATATTTTGCTCTTATTTACAACACTCGTTTTCATTTTCTACCCTGCAGAACTGTATTTTTGCGGTTACGTTGATAAACGAAAACAATTGAAGACTGTATAATAACCACGACAGGAAATTTTTCTCGACAATAGTCATACCTCGGCAGTATTTTTTTCTTCGCTTGCATTTTTTTTTTTTTTTTCTCTCTTTTCATTACATCAACTGTGTAAACTAACTTTTGTCGGAAATTGAGAGTGGGCGGGTGTAGTTTTGAGGAAAAGGTTTGTACAAAGTTTCTTCGTCAAGAAAGTTTACATACATATATATATATATATATATATATATATATATATAATTATACGTACGATTATACAGGCAAACGATGAGAACTTTCCTGCGTTTACCTAATTATCGCAAGGGCATTAGTTGATTTTTCGCTCGAAAAAGTTTACTTGCACAGAAATGGTTGTAGTTTGGTAAAAAAAAAAAAAGAAGCGGTTGCTCGGGGACGGCGGCGCCCAGTTTTTTGCCGGAAATCAACTAGTCCCGGTGAAAACGCGGCACGGCAAAAGTTATCGCACGAAAACGTTTACACAAGAATTCGTCCGCTGAAGAAACTTTCTTTCTCTCTCTCACTCTCTCTCTATCTCTCTTTCACTCTTCATCCCTCCTCTTTGCATTTCCCTAACCGTCTCGCAGCGTAGCAGCAGCAGCAGCATGACGTACGTAGTTTGACCCCGCGCTTATATGGAAGAAGAAAAGTTTGCCTGCCGAGATAGAAACTGTGTAGCACTTGAGAAGCGCGCCGGTTATATTTTTCGCGTATAAAAACTTTGCCAACCCCTCCTCCCCCTCCCTCCTTCATTCTTTTTTTTCTTTTTTTTTTGTCGCACGAAGAGGAGAAGTTCAACTTGCCGAGAGCAACTTGCTACAAGAGAAAAACTATTTCGTGTACCGGTTAGATGGGTTACTGGTATGACGACACCGACTGTCGTATCACACACACACACACACACACACACACGGGCGTGCTTGCTTAACGAAGCAGCGTACACGTCAAACGTCGTACAGGCGAAGTAAAAGTTGTCGCTAGTAAAGCAAGAATGAAAAAGAAATAATGATAACAATAATGATAATAACAAGGAGAAGAAGCATGAAAAAAGAAAAAAGAAAAGACTTCTCTAATTAACGCGAGTGTGTATAAAAAAGAGTTCAA
This sequence comes from Neodiprion pinetum, assembly GCF_021155775.2. Lineage (NCBI taxonomy): Eukaryota > Metazoa > Arthropoda > Insecta > Hymenoptera > Diprionidae > Neodiprion > Neodiprion pinetum. The sequence continues at coordinate 25,404,299 of NC_060236.1, read as the reverse complement.
CCCGCGGTGGTTAAAAATTCTCGACTCATCTCGGCAAGGAGAAAATTTCGACCGTGGTTAACATATTCATCACAACTGGCCAAACCGACTGCTCTATAAACACCGTGCGTTATAACTTGCGAGTATTGGTTATTCGAGAAGCGAGTTTTTTGAGAGGAAAAAAATTCGGCGCGTAGATGCTGCGCGCAACTAATCCCCATGCTTTAACCGATAAGTGGACGTAGAGTTACGGTTTTGCCGTACCAATAGGTGTACTGAAATAAAAAATAATCAAGATCACTCGGTCGCGATCGGAGTCTTCGTCGTAACCCTACTCGCACAGCGATTGTCACATGCGAATGGGTTGTGAACGGAGTAAAGAGTGTAATTAATCAAGTTCCGACCACAGAGGGAAAGGGCGAGTCGATGAGCTTTTACAAGGCTACTCCTGAAACGGATCGCCCGGAATTCGACTCCCCTTTAAAAGCGTTACGGGTACTTTGGACTGCTTTGCACCTCTTGTTCCTGATCACTGTACTGAATTATTCTCATACGGCCGTAGTTGCTCTGTTGTTCCCAACGGCTTCGAATCGATGCCGGACACTTTTTCCTCTCCTGTTTTCAATCATTCATGGCTCTTTCCCCGTGTGGTTCCCTAATCCTCGTCGTTGCCATTCGTTCGTACGAAAGACTAACTCGTTCCCAGTGATACCCAATCTCCTATAATGGTTTCCACCAGGACCATTCTCTTCGCGTCCCTGGTTCCTGATCATTCCCCTAATCGTACCCAACTTGTTCGTGCGCCGCGCTCTTGCCACATTCTTTCCGATCCCCGCAAGACTTTTCGGCCAAGTGTTTCCTTTTTCTCAGCAGTTTACAACGAATCCCTAACAGCTTCTTGTTTCTCCCTCGTCACGTTTTACCGCTGCTTGTCGTTCCTCGTTGTTATCGCCCCGGCGATCCGTTCCCCATATCGCGCATGCAAACAAGCCACTCCATTCTCATTTTCTAATCGCTCGTCATACCGATCCGTTGATAATTTCCACCCGATCGCTTCTTTTATTCTCGATCATACAAACGCCCGCGTTCGAGAGATCGATTTTACCTCGTACGCTTTACATACTCCGACCACATTCAGCGTTCATTATTTAGCAACCTTTCAAGTGACAGACGCTAAGCTTTAAACGAAGCGTAACACCAGAGGTTCAACATCACATTGTTCAAGTATCATCCCGTAGTAGCTAAAGTGCCTTGGAGTACATTTACGATCGATAAATATCATCGCTCCCTGCACCTCTTCGTCGATTGAGGGATAAGGAATGATGAGAAGAAAAAAAAAAAAAAAAAACCGAATGAACGAAAATAAAAAATCCACCCCTTTTCATCTTGTTTACACTCCGATAATCTCCCTTCGACCACTGCAGGCAGGCAGGCTGTGCTTCTCGCGGCTCTCTTATCGAACGAACGGGAGTCGAACGGGAGTCGAGAATCGAGCTGGCTAGTTCACCGGCACAAAGAAAACGCTCTCGCCCTCTCTCCTCCTCCCTCCCATCCCACCCCATCCCATCCTCTCCGTTCCTTCCTTTAGTCCTCTCCTCCCTCTCTCTCTCTCGCTCCTCTTACTCGGACAAGTCGCGTGGCTCTCCGAGGCGTCCGTCTGATTGGCTCGAGGCTCGTGTCCGGCGTTCGCCTGGCCTTGTGCTTCTCTCAAACGACGAAGCTGGCGTCTCTTTCTCCGTCTCTTCCGCTCTCAACCGGACAAACCAGTCGAGCGAGTCACTCACTCTCCAAGCACCTTCGATCCTCTTTTACCATATCTGCTTCAGTTACATCCAGAACTCCGGTATACCCGTGGATGGCCCTTCACTCCTCCGCGAGCCTCACGTCCATGACCGTATATACCCAACAGCCCCCGACGACTTCCTCGGCATGCCTCTACTTCGACGCTTCGTAATCTTCTAGATGGAGTTAAACCGGAGCAGGTGTCAATTTTTCCCCAAGATTGGCAGATAAATTTAATCATAGACGGTGTAAAAAAGTTGCCGTCTTTGTCGACTTTAACACTGCGCAAATTATGCTGTACCATATTCGGTGCTTAATATCTTTATTCTTCATCGACGAACGTCGGATGACGTTGAGTCTGATTGTCAAATTTCACCGACCTTAGATTCACGGTTATATTCTGCAAAGTCAATTCGACAGATGTCGGGCAATTTCAATACAGTTTTTTTCAGCCGGCTATGGACGCGTCATATTTTTCTCCGTGATCAAATATTTTCCTCTTCGCTACGTTCGAAACTTTTTATCCTAATGGACGTACACCGATTTATGCGATTGCAGTAAGCGGCTTACGATGGAATCGTACCGATGAGGATCAAAAACTGTGGCAATACTAGAGTTATAGATAACGCAAAACACATAAGCTTACGCTTCTAGATTTTACTCCCCAGCTTTTGGCAGCGCGCAGTTTCTCGCTTTTTCCTCTGAGTCCCTCACTCCCTCTCTCCCATTCCCTCTCTCTTGCTCTCAAGCGTCTTCTTGACAGTTTTTCAAATCAGCAAATTCATCAAACGAAGAAGAAAAAATTGCCGGAAAATAATTGTGATCATAAAAAATGAGTAAACGGATAAAACACACGGTGAGAAAAATGATAGAGAAGAAGAAGGCAAGGCATTTCTTTCTTTCTTCTCTACATTTCATACTAATCGACTCCCCTATTTTTTCCAAACGCTCGTCTATACCCCATACTTACATACCGAAAATCTCAATTGAAACAAACGAACAGAAGCACAGAGTTTGTTCAAAGTAAGGGGTGTAGTTGGTTGGGTAAAAGGGTTGAAAGTTAGTCACGAAGATGCGTATTCCGCGATAAAGACAAAACGATTTCGCAATTTACGATATATAACAATTAAGGAGATTGGTGTAAGTTAACATTGATAAAATTTAGGTAAAAATACGGTCTCATTTGAATTTTGATTACTTTCTCACAAGAGAAATCAATTTTTCACCCGAGATCTGTAACAAGAATATTCACTTTCGCCGATCACCGATTGCCGATAGCCACGCGAAAATTAAAAAATTGTAATCATTCGTCAGCAAAATGTCGATGTCCCGGTTATCGTGATGTTCCAGGTTCGTCGATGCTCTGATTTTGGTTGTTGGCGTCTCCGAAACTCTTCAAGAACCTTGCTCTTGACGCTACAGCAAATGAAATTTGAATGAGCAAACACTGCTCAGTAAATATACCAATCAATTTTGCTGCTGAAAACATTTTTCTGAATAGAAGAAAAAATTCTCGTCTCACTGTTACAAATGTATGTGCGTACCGAAAAAGCTTCAACCTAACGAAACAGTTTCCATATTCTCTCGACAAGTGTCGAAACATACATATACATATATATATTCAAATACCCAACAAGGATACCCAAAAATACAAAAACCGCGTACACGTATAATTTAAAGTGGTTGCAGAGTGAAACGGGATACTCTGTAAAAGTGACAAATGAAAAGAAATAAAAATAAAACCGAAGATCGAATTATGAAAAATATTCACCAACGACGTGTAATCGAAAAATGGATGGTTACGTAACAACCGTGAAAGAAGAGAAGCGGAACTTCAAATATGCACAGTTAACCGAAGGCTTGATTGAAGAGGGAAAAAAAAAAAAACATAAAAAAATTTTAAAAAAAAGAAAAAGAAAAAGAAAGAGGAGCAAAGATGAATAAGGGAAAAATGGGCGTATAAAAAATGAAACGGATAAATTGAAAAGTAGAAACGAACGAGCGATGGAGGCGTACGTGTGTGGTTGGTATTCGGGTGCATGAGAGAGGCGCGGGTTGTATCCTCGGGCAACAGGTGGAAGAGAGTGAGTAGATATACCGGGGGCGGCGGAGCCACCGCCCTGATCAATACTTAATTATATGTTCTCTCTGTCGCCGTTGGTCCCCCTGCGCCCGCGCGGGTCAATTTTATTTTCGACGTGCATAAACAGCGCAAACCCAACAGGACCGAGTCACGTGCCGATGATCGGGTCAAGGTTGAACCGTTTCCGGTGTAGGGAAAGTTGGAAGTAAAGTGGATGGACCGACTGCAAGAGCGTGTCGTCGCAAGTCGGCTCTCATTCTGGTCCATTTGCTACCGGTGGCGGGTGAATGAGGGTTTGTTTCATTCGACCGGATGACCCTTGGCTGTTCCCTGATAAAACGTCGTCGATGTCCCAAGTGACGTCCGCGCTTCCGGCGCGGCACCTTGAACGCCGTGATCCGGTCGATTTCACGTATCTTCGAGCACACCGAAGACCGCAACCACCGAGCGATACTTTATTCGTGTTAGGGTCGAGGCTTACCCCGGGACTCTGGTCCCTACCACCGAATAAATTGGTTCACGGTCCGGTAATGATTCACCGCGAATTACGAAACTATCGGTAAACGAAGATGAATATTCCCAACTTTGACGGATCAGGTCGGAAGACGTGTTTTTTGAGAGTCTAGGATCGAAATAATAAGGTTCGACGTACCAAACCGAACATCGTTTCTCTTATTCTCGCGACACGCGATAGCTGCATAGTTCCAAGACGACGAGAGACTCACCTCGCTGGATGTCTTTGAAAGGTCGTGGATCCAAGGTATATTCCTACGACGATGGCGCCAAAGGGAATGTTATAACGATTTCGAGTCGCCTCGTTGAATTGTAACGCGAGGTAAACCGAGGCGTTACGTATCGGGGTACGGAGGTACGTGTACGAGAGGACGCGAACTGATGCCACGCAAGCTGGGGGTGTGTATAAGGGTATAACGAGATCACGAGCCGAGTATAGAACCGTCCCAGAGTTCCAGCTAACTAATTCTAACTGTATAATACAAGTCCCGTCGCTTGTATACCTATACGTATGTACCAACCAGCACCGAGCAATGTCAAACCTCAGATCGGGGATTTGCTGAGAGCCAACTTGGTCCCCCCGTCTCTCCCTTTCTCTCTCTTACTCTCTCTCTGTATCTCCCATTCTCTGTTATTCCCTTTGCCTCCTAATTCAACAATAAAAGCTCATCGCTGTTTATCGTATACACGAGAGCTCCGCAACAGGGGACTACTACTTCGTCTCTCCTGTTATTCCATAAAGCTGTTGCGCGATCAAACGATTAGTCGAAGTAACAAAGAACGAGTTCCAATTGCTGACTTCCTGCCCGTGTCGCGGCGTTGATGGACGCGCGTTTTCATCCCCTGACGGTAACGATGATAATGATGATGATGCTGCTGCTGCATCAGCTTGTCGTTTCGGAGATGCAACTTCTGTCTAAAATTCAGTGCGGTGCATCGAAGCGGACGACGAATGGTCGGCTAAACGAGATAGTAGCGGCACTGGGTAGCCCGGTAGAAACGGGTGTAATTTTCATCCTTACACGTTATGATGGTACTATATAGCTACACCACTGACCGACCGACCGCGTGTGAATGACGGACAACCGAGTGTATAATTCACACGTACACTCGGCACTCTGCGACAATGGAGTGCTAACGAGAACCCGAAGCTAGTAGATAGTGAGATCAGCTCCATATCAAATTCCGACGGAGAACGAACGCTCGGCGACTCGCGTTGTGTGGGAGAAAAAGAAGGAAACGAAATTGATGCCGTACCGATCCCACGGACCGGACTTGAACGTTGTATGAATGAGCAAATGAACGAGTCGATAAGAGAAAAGTAAAAGTGTTTCGTAGGTCGGACGTCGGACGGAAAAAAGCCGAGGTCATTTCCTCCGTAGGAAGGCAGTTGAGATTGTTCTCTTAATCTTCTCGTTAAACTCAACCTCTGCAAACGATACACCCGTACCTTCTACTAACGAATAACGACGTCTACATTTCAATCGCAAGACTCTTCCCAAAGGAATTGAGCTACGGTTGCCGGTGAAGAAAGAATTAAGCAATCAACACAGATTCATCGAATTAGGATAAAAAGATAAAAGCGTCGTTCCGAATCGGGGAGAAATTCAATTTTCAAAGGTTTCCGTCGAGCTTTCTGTTTTCAAAATCTGAACCCAAAATTACGGGATTTACTATGTACACGATTATATATCGGAGACGAAGCGTCGGATGTCCCAGACAAATTTCATTAAACTCGCGAGAAATTCGATTCTGGACTGTACACCTGACGCTCTTCCATTTCGAATCTAGCGTCAGAATTGCAGGGTTCAATATTACGAAAAAAGAAATACGGTGCCACCGTTCACGGAAACTTGATTCTCGGGACATCTTCTGGTTTCTCATTTTCAAATCTAGCGTCACGGTTTTTTTTTTTTTGTATTTTCCCATACTCGGAGAGTTTTTTACACATTTTGGTACCAGGGTTGCTAACACTTTCGCGTTTGTAAAAAAAATCGATAATTTGTTAGAGAATACTAAAAATCAGGAATGTTGTGTAGATATAATTTACACCTCAAGAAAATCGTGAAACGAACGACGAACAAGCGTCAATGACGATTAGCGTCCCTCTTCGAGTTCCGTATAACGAACCGAGTGACGATCAAGGATTCGAGGAATGCTGAGAAGTCCCCGTGAAAGAGCGGAGTGATCATTTCGAGGAACTTATGTGGTGCAGGAAATCGAGTCAATTCCGGTGTGTTTCGTCTCTGACGATGAACGCGGCGGCGCATGGATGGACTCGGGATGCGTATAGGTGGTACGAGTCTGTAAAGGCAGAAGCATCAGGGCCGGGATCCGTGGTCTCTTGGTACGCGGTAAGAGAAGAAGCAGGCGAGGAGCAGGTTTTGTAACGAGGTAAGGCAGCAGCGACGAACAGGTTATTCGGGTGACCGGACGATCTCTCGGAGGTAGTCAACAGCGGGGGAATCCATCCCGTACCACCTGTCTTTTCAGAGTACGAACGTATTTTTACGCCGGCATCGGACACCGACGAGGAGTGAAGAAGAGAAGAGGAGAAGAGCGACTGGTCTCGAGGTACAACCCCGGTTGGCTGATGAAAGGGGGGGAGGGAGAAGCCAACTTCCGTCGTCCGGCACCCTCGGGTCGACGACGAAGACCCGGGCTATTTTACAAAATTAGAGGAAATCGTGGTCGCCTGCAACTTCGCCAACCTTGAAGGATCCGGGACACCGGACACTTCCTGTTGCCCACGCCACGCCATGTGTCCACCTCCGAATATCAATCTGACTGACCTAAAGTAAAACACGAAATAACGCTACCGGCAGGTCTCGATAGCTCCGATCATTTTCACCCTCCTTTTTCCGTCCAATCATCCTTGGGTCTTCTTTCACAGAAGCCACTGACAAGGAACGTGAGTTTGGTGTCCCCCTCCGATTTCGTTGCAACTCGTGTATGTCGTAGAATGTGAAACATTGGACGCTAAAAGACACGTACTTGATCAGCTGAAAAACGGTTTATTGGGGTGAAAAGGACTTTGAAAAACGAGCATCCGATCGGGTAGTTTTTCTCAAGTTTCGGACAGAACGCTCCGTTTAATCGAACGACACAAACGCCGCGATGTTTCGTTCGTCGATCGAATCACTTCAGCGTTGCTTTCATTAAAATGCATGTAAGCGCGTCAAGAAATCACCCCGTTGGATGTCAATCTTTGGAGGTAGTTTTCACCCCTTTGTATCGTTTTTCCCCGGATAAAAACAAACAAAAAAATACGCGGGCCTTCAGTTTTCAATATTCTCCAACACAAAGTACAAAGTAAAAGCTTTTTACACATTCACACACCCACACCGCGTTGACCCGATGACGGAATCTCTTTGTTTTCATAATGAGTAAGCTGCCATGAATCACTTTGACTTTCGTACAGGTGCACGCTGCTCTGCATGAGTTTGTCTTGCGGCGAGTATACGAGGAGGTTCTGGTTCCTTGGTATATCTATCCTCGTGACCTAAGGCGCGGCGGAAGTTCACACGATTCGCTTCCTTTTGATGGCCATGACGATTGCGCTATCCTGTGTATACGCGAAGAGTCGAGGGGCCTTATCTCAATAGTCAAGACGGCGTTTACACGAGCGTACGTATAATTTACCAACCGACCTGTGCCACATTATATATACGTTGATCGAGAAGCCAAGTGTAATATACAAGACCGAACTAGACGTTCGGCTGGCGCGGCGTGTGAATGAGCAAAGCGTACGTGTAAGAGTCCAAGGATGATATTCTTTCCCTATGCGGGATATTCCGTTGTAAATGGACAGGTGTAGCCGAGCGATGGATAAGAGGAACTCGTTAAAGTTGGAAGTAAGGAAAAAAGAAGGAAAGAAAACGGTGGCAGGATGAGGGGGGGGGGGGGGGGAGGAAAATGAGAAATTCAACAATTAAGGCTATATAACAGACGTAAAATCTAATGAATAATAGATTACACGAACAATTAACTTCGGCTGGTAATTAATTAAGCTCTCGCATTATACATACGTAATACCATCGGCGTGTCTTCATTAAGCGACACAATGTGTAACGTGGAAATCTACTACAGCTTACGTTGTAAAATTATTGTAAATTCGTGCGGAAGATTGCGAGGAAACGAAAGGAAAAATATGTGGATTAGAAATGGAATAACCGTTACTGATATTAATAGAATGTAGAGACAATGACGAAGGGATTGGTGATATTGTAGGATGATAATTTTTGTTTCGATATTCTAATTTTAGGAAAAATGATGGGGAATTAATTTCTAATGGGCAAAAAAAAAAATAAATAAAAAAAATGGGAAACTCGACACAAGCTGCGCGCCGGAAGGCAGATCAATTTTCAAATTTGATGTTTACAAAACTGCGAGTATTCTGTAAACTCGCCTGTCAGCACATCAAAGAAAGTCCGTGCAACGTAGTTGGAACGTAAATTTATTCTTGGTAAGAGCGAGAAGATCAACCACCCTTGTAATTTAGTTTACACACGAGGTATACGCGTAATGAAATCTTACGAAATCAACTACCGAGATCCGAAATTCGTATAACACCGAAGCGTGGGGAATGTTTTCTACTCTCGGTAAGTACCGCTGACGACGATGTTCGGAAATTGGTACGGGCAAAACACTGAACAAACCAAATCAACATCACTACACGTTTTACAATTTTAGAATACGAGCTGAAAGACGTTTGCGAGTTTGCAGAATATGAGTATAGCAAAGTAGGATATGTTGAATCACCAGTTGAATTGGACTGTTCTATAGGAAGTCACATTTCTTACCCTAAAGATGAAAATTTTGTGAAACACCTTCAGCTCCCGATACTTTTATAAAATTACGAGGATAATAATTAACTGCATTAACGATTTCAGACAGTCGCATTGACGAAATTTTACACAGGCGTGTTGAAAGTAAAAGTGCGAACAATTTTTACGACTTTCATTGAGACCCGGCACGATTTTGACCAACAAGTTCCTTAACCGCCGTTCAAATTTACCCCAGTTTCGTATATGTTTTCCATTTTTACCATCAAAATCTTAAATCATCAACGAAACAACGATTTTTTTTTCCTCCTAAAATCGCATCGTTACGTTGCGGTTTTCGATCCGATGACGGTTGAAGACACGGGGCTGACATCAGACACGTTTAAGGGGGCGTCACACGGGCGTTCCTGTTATCAGCTCGGCTCTGCGCTGGCACAAATCTGTTCCTTCTAAAATTACACTCACCCGATATATTATAAAGCCGGAGGTTACGTCACGCCCTTCTCGTTCTATCGGCTCGGTGCCTATGCGCACGTTTGTTATTAATCTACTTAGATACTAGGAAGCAGATACGACTTATAGCCGCCGAGTTTTCATCACGTGCGTAGATCGGATCGATTCTCGTTCGCTCGTATATTCCGAGTCTCATTAACCCTCCCATTTTCGAGACCAGCCGCAACCCGACGAATTTAAAATCACCCGACATTTTCTCACTCTCGGTTTCGGACATTGAATAAAGATCAAACGGCATCTGCGAGTGGTTTCACCGATTTATGGGAAATAAATGAAATTTAAAAAAAAGAAACCGAAAGAGAGATTCGATGATCGAAAACTGTGAAAATCGAATTGAAAAGTTGAAAATATAACCAGTGAGAGAAATTTTTAGTTACGGTTACGGTTGCTAGATTTTCTTGTAACTATTGTGAAAATTTAATGCTCGTGCAATAATAAATTGACGTTAAAGCCTTGTTTAACTAAAAAAGTAGATTAAACCTGACAAACTGATTTTGCGTTGCAATTACCAAAAAAGGATCGACGATAGCGCAAAATGTTTACGCGTACCTCGTTTTTCGTAATCCCAACAATATTCAAACAGTTTTCTCAACGATACCTGTTTTACCGAATTTTTCTACTCACTGTAAGAAATGAAGTTTTTCTCAATACCGTTTTCCAGTGTCGTAACGAAAGTATTTTCTAATACCTAGCTCGCTGTATCCGTCGAGTAAATTATCCAAAATAAAAGCAAAAATAATCGTATCCCTTGCGAAAATTTATTCCGCTCAGCATAATTTAATTTTTTATCCGGTTATACCACCTCTGCACAGCAAGAATTACCTCCAACTTTCATTCTAACCTTGTTATAAATCGCTCTAGCCGTAGATGTTTAACCAGGGCAATCACCCGAAAGCATTTTGCACATCAAAGCGTGCACGAAGAAAGTACAGAGTGTGTAAAAGGCAGGATGCACTCGTAATATGCACACCTCTTTCATCCCTCTGAGATTTAAACATCGAGCTACTGCAGCCGGCTTCAAGACTTGAAACTTCAACGACTCTCTCTTCATCTCCCTCCCTCTCTCTCTCTCTCTCTCTCTTTCTCTTCACCTCTCTCTTCTCCGTCCAGCTCTATCCTCGGCACAAGTTCGTCGTCGCGCGTTAATTTATCGAACGAAGTATGAGGAGCGAGTGTATACATAAAATGATTCACATAACACGGGGGTGTCGTTAACCCATCGATAAAATGCACGTTATAACCGTCGATGTATAAAAAGCAGCCTTTCGGATCAGCTTTCGGGACTGATCGTGAAACACGAAACGCCGTATATCCGCCGTACGGTACGGGAAACGATTTTTATCCCCCGGAATATTTTTATTGCCACTCATTCGCGCCCGGTCATTGAATTTTCTTTTTTTATTTTTATTTTTATTCTTTCATTTCGTCTCGCCAGGTTCTTATTTCTATCCTTTTCTATCTTGTATTACAAAACTGCAACGAACATCAACGAAATCGTTAACGCATAGCTGTTCCTTTTTACATTTCACTCAATGTGCTAGGTTTCTGATTTTTTTTGTACCTCACATTTGTGACGGCAAATTTAATCTTCCGTTCTTACGTTTTAGATTGACTTTTTTTTGTCGGATATGTTTTTTCCAACGATTCATTTATTTTTTCAATCTTCTTTAGAAACCCACGCTTCGGTTTTACATTTGTACAATAATGTGAAGAAATTCCAAACGATTGATTTTTCTTTCTTTTTTTTTCTTTTTGCAAACTTTCGATAACTCGACTAGAATCAACTTTTCTACGCGGATTAATTGTCGAAAGCGGGCAAGTCGGAACGAAGTTAAAGTACCGGCACTGTCGCAGTAATTCTGTTACGTTTCTGATTTTAGTAATCACAACATTGCAGAGGAGCGGGCGGGTGTCCACAACTTGCTAATTTGTCCCAGTCGGGGAGGGGATCGGAAACGCAAAAGAAAAAGAGAAGAGGAAGAGAAAGGAACAAGAAGGCGAAAGCAAAGGCGAAGGCGAAGGCGAAGATGAAGAAGAAGGAGGAAAGAATTGTAATCACAATAATTAAGATTATCCCCCATCGAGGGGAGGTTAATTCGCAGCAGAGGGATCGTTTCGACTTTTTTCCTTCTACTCTCTTTTTCCCTCGCGACAAAGAAAAGGAGAAACAAAATGCTGATGCGGAAGGAAGGGAAAACGGTGGCCAACTGAAAAGTCGTTTTAAAAAATAACGACCCCCCCCCCCCCCCACCCGTGTTAATTATCATTTATACCATAATCTCAACGAAGTGAAATTAGATCTATACGTAATTTATGTATATCCATACTTAGTGCGTGGATATAAATATTTCCGCAAAGGAGATACGAAACGTGAGAAAAGATCGAGAAACTGATATAATCCTTGTTAAAATTTTCTAAATTGAAAACACTTCTATTTTTTTTCTTTTTTTTTCTTTTTCTACCCTTCTAACCAGACACATCGTCATATGCAACAAATATATTGATATCTGTATGTGTGCGTTGTAGAAAAAAATCGGGTAATTTTTTTGAACCATTTGAAACCGATTTGGGGGAGTTGAGACAGTCGAAGTTCAAAAATCATCTTTTTAAAGACCACGATTATTACGGATACAAATCATCGTCCGAACATGCATGTAAAATCTTTCCTTCGACGTTCATCTTCGATCTTTTTTCTTCACACCACCGGTTCAATGGACAGGTGACTTTTCTTAACACGTGAGGATACTCGCAATTTTTATGAGTCTCCGATAAATCAGTATACAATGAAAGAAATTATCGACTACCAAGACGGCAGGAAGGGATTTGGAATCTGTTCCGAACTTCGTAAAATATTTTACAGAATTTATTCAATCCAACACCTTTTTTCCTTCGTATACCGAGATTTGAAGAACTTTTTTTTTTTTTTTTTTTTTTTTTTTGTGCATTCCGTTTCGTTCTTTTATTTACTTTTATATTTGTTTTTTTTTTCTATCAAAATTCTTGTTTCCCTCAAGATTTATCGCACAACTTTCCGGGTAATTACGCGCAATATTAACAATCTTTTTTTTTCTTTTTTTTTTTTTTCTCCATCCCCCGAGAGGTGGAAGGAAAAAAAAAAAAAGAAAAAAGAAAAAATAGAGGGTAAATAGAGGGGGGGAAATGCCCAAAAAAACAAAAAAAAAAAAAAAAGAAAACAAAGGAAATGGCAGAGGAAGAAAAAAAAAGAAAGAAAAACAAGTCAGACTGACACCGAAACGAGGAAAACGGGGAACGGCGGTTTTCCTCGCTGGGTATTTTATTCCCACCGCTTTGCATTATACAGGCGCGCACCGTCATGGAGATGATCGTGAATCAGGTTGGAAAATGAGCCCGTTCTACTGACTTAATCGTTCGAAAGTCTCCTGGCGCAGAACAACGCGACATGCAGAAGCGCGTGTGTCCGTGAAATTTCGTAATGATGTGATAATTCGAGAAAGAGAGAAAAAAAAAATAAAAATCATCACAGATTCTTATTATATATACTTATATATATATATATATATATATATTATTATATATAGTATTCTGTGGATTTATTGCGAAAAATATGCGGGAAGAAAAAAATTTTCATCACGTTATATTTTAAAGAGTTAACGATTCATCCGCTCTTTGACCACGTCAACTTTTTCACTCACGTGCGATTTCTAGTGTGATAAAATTACCTTTGACAAATGCCGCGATTCGATATAATTCGCAAATTATATCTATACAGATACGTATTTACAGAGATGATCCCAGCATAATTCTTATTTATGTTCAGCTTTTGTATTCGTCTACCGATCGTGCGATAAGAGAAATAATGAAAAAAAGAAAAAAAAGAAAAATTTACAACGCGCCTTCTATATATGTATACTGTATATGTATTACATAATACAATGTATTACGCATAACAATATCGTGCATTAATTTTTTACGAGTTTTCGTTTATGAGCAACCGGTTAAATTATGCCCAGCGGACGACTAACTTGGTTAATTCAAATAAATTAACGTGTTAAAATGAATTCATCGTAAAGTCACTTTGAGAACGCAGGGTAATATTAGATTTACAAATCAGGAGTGCCGGAATTCAACCCTTATTTCCGAATTAATTCGGAATCCTGGCGACCTTAAAGGCCCCTGGTGAAATTTGGGCAATTAGTAGAATCGGATAAAAAGGTAACCAACCTCCTCCCAAAATTAAAGTAATTTGAAAAAAAGAAAAAAAAAAAATTTATACCAAATGTCGCTGCTGTATCGTTCTCTCAATAAATAAAATACGTGCCGAAAGAAGAAAGAAAAAAGGGGTAAAACTCTGGATTAGAGTGTTCTAGAAAAAAATTTATTTGCAATTTTCCACCATGGGCAACGCGTGAAAAGTTTGTTCGGGTTAAAAAGAAAGATTCTGTCAAAAGATGAGCGGTTTACGTTACACGGAATATCGGGTTCGGTTGATTTTTCACTTTTCTACATTTTTTAAAAATTCAGGAAGGGGTCGTTTTTTTTTTTTATTTCTCCTACCGCTCACATCAATCACAATGTCAATTTACGTCAGAAAAAAGACCCGTGCTTGTAATACGAAGTCTACAGTTGATGTTTGAGGAGAAGCGTATCTGACGACTCTTTCGTTATTAATTAAATCTCATAAATTAGTTACAATTCAATATGAATATTTAATTTATGAGAATAAGATTCTTTGGTTCGAACATAAATGTCAGGAAAGAAATAATAACCGAAACGTTACAGCCGTGTTTCTTCGGAAATTCAAAAAAAAAAAAAAAAAAACTGTTCGGACAAAGTGAAAAAAAAAATCAAAATGAGCGCGATCTTTTTTCACGAAATTTTTCCTGCGACTTGAAGAAAGATTTTAGACATTGCGACGGTGGAAAATGGTGAGTAATTTTTTTTTTTCTCCGAAACAACCTGACGTACGCGTATTATGCAATGTTTAACGCGAGCGTCGATTAACGAAGGCAATTTAACAACGTCGAGGTGTACAAACGTGGAGAATAATAGGGTTATTCGTAATCGGGCAAAGGCGATAATTGGGTTGGCAGTGGGTCAAGGCTTTTATCGGTAAATCGCTGACCAGTTAACACGCGTATGTACCACCCCCGCCCCCGCTTCCTTTTCACCCCATCCGCCTCGCCGTTCCAATTTCACCCTCCGCGCCTTGTTCAAATCCGGTACTTTGCCAATACAAATTAGGAAAGGGCAAACGGTAATCTCCGATTCCCGATCAATCGGCAACGAATTCCTCTCGCGTCGAGTTCTTCAAACCTTTGTTCCTTCCCCTTTTTGTCTGTGAATGTTTGCGGCTCGGTGATGTTTGAAGAAAATTTATTTTTCAACGCCCCGAAAAATTTTGTACAAAAAAAATGTTTAACGATTGAACGAGAATAATAATATTCCGGGTGAAAAATAGTCTAATGGTATAATTCCCGAATTGTCGACGAAAGAAATTTCAATTCGTAATCGAGATGCGGTAAAGGTGGGAGAAAAATTTAAACCCAACAAAAAAAAACTGCTTCAGTACAACAATTTTCCTATACATCGATCCGTATTGTTCCTGATTATACAAACACATTGAAAAAGAGTTTAACGGCAGGGAAATGGGGGAAAAAAAGAAGTGGAATGTAATTCCACCCTCAGGGAAAAAACCTACGACTTGAGGGTGAATTCGTACCCCCAAGTCATAGATGGTTGTCAGTTAAAACCCTGTTTTTTGATTTCTCGAGACCCGAAGACGTGAAGATTCATTGAAGTTAAAAAAAAAAAAAGTGATTTTCGACCGAAACCAATCCCACCAAGCCACCAAAGGTGATGAAAAGTAAAAAGTCGAGGGTACTAATTCACCCCCAAGCCGAAGGTTCACAGGCTTTTTTTTTTCCGTACACTGAGAGAAATTTTCAATCAAGTATTTTAATTTTTTACCATAATCGAAAAATACAGTTCTAGGTACAAAATGAAAATTAGTTTTTCGGCTTTTACCGGAAAGTCTGGTGTCCGTCAGTATTCTCTCTCATTACGATCGCTGTTGCTATGTTATCTTGTAACCGTTGCGAAAATTTAACGCTTGTGCAACGATTGTTAAAGCCTTGTTCAACTAAAAAAAAATAGATTAAACCTCACGAAACTGATTTTCCGTTGCAATTACCCAAAAAATGATCCTCGTTATTCGTAATCCCAACAATGTTCAAACAGTTTTTTTTCAACGATACCTATTTTACCGAATTTTTCTATTCGCTCTGACGAATGAAATTTTTCTCACAATCAGTGTATAATCGAATTACAGCGGAGGAGTAATTTTCCATTTCTCTTTACGTTTCGCCTTCTATTGTATACATATTTTATCAGAGAAATACGTGGGACAAGAAAAATAAGAATGAGAATAAAATTGAGGGGGCGAGAAATGTTCTGTATTGAATTTCGAAGAGATAATATTTTAAGACGACGGGTGATGGACGGGTAATTGAGTGGCTCCACCGGCGGTTGAGAGAGCGAAAGAACATGGCAGGGTATACCGGCGGCGGTGAGATCAAAGAAAAATAATTACTTCCGTTATTGAAAATCGAACATCCGAGCTCTCTCTCTCTCCCTCTTTCACCCGACGCGGCTGATGCGACCCGGGAGAAATTCTCGTCCCTTCCTCCCTTTCGACCTCCCTTTCTTCCTTACCGCACCCTCGTTATTTCCGCCTTTCTCTTCGTCCCTCGGCCTCTTCTCTAGCTCTTTTTCTAGACCCCCTAGAGAGACGGCAAGTGCTACTTGAGAGCTACACGCTTATCCAAGTACGCGAGCACGACACCAAGTTACAAGCGCAATTCATTAGATCCTTGACGTTCGCGTGTGTTTTATGCTTACAGTATACGCATTACGCACAAGACTCGAAATGAGCTTTAATTTTATTCATCGACTATTAACAACTTTGCGAGTAACGAACATATAACGTGTGTTGTCTACATGTTATACTGGATCGATTGTTAAAGAGAAGAAAAGAAAAGAAAATACTTGAAACCGTGATTTTTGTTGAAATATATCAATTCTATTCCAACTTCGAATTTCTTTCGATACTCTCGGCATGCCTGTAAATTGGATTTTTCACGAGTAACGTAATGTTGTAATCGCATAACTGTAATATAACTGTAAACCACACGTGTGAACACTTGTCTTTTAAACCTTTTGTCTGTACAATTGTTCAAATTGTTCCAGACATTTAAAAAATCGGTAAAAATCAGGGTTTCTTCTCAAAGTGTTGACTACATTGTCCAAAAGTTGGCATACTTGAAATTATCAACCGCGAAAGTGTTCCGTTCGGTTATTACAAATGCATGCACACACTTCGTCATATTTAACGTATGTTGGAAAAAGAAAAGAAGAAAAACAAAAACAACGTTCGTTCAGACTTCAGAGCCAGAAATTTTGCACAGTTCGACCCTCCGTGTCGGAAATTATTTTCCTGAGTCAACTTTTCTAAAAAGTTGGTATTCTACGATATTTCTTTTCACTGACAACAAACCCTAAATCAGATTTAAAACATCGAAGATCGCGGATATAAAATGAATAAATAAAATGGGTTATCAAATAGGTGGTAAAAATGCTTGCCGTTACGACTCAAAGGGGTTAAAAAATAACGCGATACAGCAAATAATGCGAAGATAAAAGAGGGCTGGAAAAAAAAGAAATCGAGCGTATCGTATGAGATAATATTCCAGGCATTTAGCTCTCTTAATTCGTAATAATCCTCGCCTCTCGCACTTGGCACATGTGCCTCTGAAAATAAGGAGGCTCGTATAAATTATAATACCTCTCGAGGGTTGGCCAGGTGCCGAGCAGGTGACTGGATTCACCTGCCTGCCTGCAAGCTGTCTTTCCAGAGATCAGCCTTTGCTCGTTTAATCGTAAGTTTGGCCCGTGCTTCGCAACGGTCGTCGCGATGATCGACGAAACACGCTGGAGGACAGATGGAAAATACGACAAGGTGCGAGCTTTAAGAAGATAAGAAAGAGAAGAAACAGGAGGGGGAAAGAAAGAAAGAAAGAAGGAAAGAAAGAAAGAAAGAAATAGAAAGAGAGAGAGAATGGGAACCACAGAAGCGATTCTCTCAAATTGCAAATTTTATCCTAAAACTCGAGGGAAAAAAAAATTGTATGTATGTGTGCGTGTGTGTGTATAACGCAGATTGCGACATGTAGATGCGTTTAGATTATAGATAAGAATACCTACTTATTATCTAGCTAGATAGTTTGCCACGAGTTCGTCTTTGACATCCCAGCATTGACACGTCGTACCGTGAAGGAGGACAAACAAGAAAGTAATTCACGAACAATAAAACCATAACTTTCGCTCTCTCTCTCTCTGACTGATACGTTATAATATAGCCTGAATTCGTGTTGAAAGGGGTTAACTTTGTGGCACGGAATACTTGGAGGGGAAGTAAATTTTCCGTCTTCCCAAACAAATCGCTATATACGTTGTACGTCGACTTTTCCCGCGGATGAAAAAAGTAAAGAATGTAAAAGGGGGGGAAAAAGCGCGAAAAGAGAGGAAGAAGTTGTTATTAATTCATGATAGTTTTACGGTAGAAAGGTTCGAGAGGTACAAGAATGAGATTCGATCGAATCGGATTGACTAGAAACGATATTTCCTCAGATCTGTGAAAAAATTGTTGATAAAGAAAATTTAAATGCCGTACGAATTCAATCTAAGAATCTCAATTACTAACCAACGATGTTCTTCCTGTTCGTTTTGTTTCTTTTTTTTTTTCCTGTTCACCGCAGCTTTTTCCAATATTATCCGTATACCGTATAAATTAAAGAAAATCGAGATCCTTGTTACAGGATTTTAATTAAATTATGTACGATTAGCTTAAATTTTGTACTTTATCAGGCTTTCGGACTAATTTTCATTCTCTACCTAGGACTATATTTTTTCGATCGTGGTAAAAAGTGAAAATCGTTAACGACCGAGCGGTAACCGTAACTAAAAATTTCTCTCAGTTACGTTATATCGATGCGACATAAGATCGCAATTCGTTAGACGAGCGCAGCAGCCGCTTGCTTCGGTCCAATCCCCCGCAGCCGTTACACCAAGTTTAAACCCTGTAAACTAACCCCAAGATCTCCTAAGCCTGCATATCGTGTACGCGTATAGCAGCGGCAGCCCAACGTCTCTTGTTCGAGGTACACGTGCTCGACATATGACCAACCAACTCGTAACCCAACTCTCCTTATACTTGCAGGTACCTAAAAGTATAATAAACGCAACTCTCCTGGAGCATGTCAAGAACGTCGGACCATTTAACACGTTCAATTATATTTCATTTACACAGCGAGAAAATTCAACGCCGACGAAGTTGGAGATTTTTTAAAGAAAACGATCGCTCGTACGTTTTCTTTTTTTTTCATATTTCATCACCTTTGATCGAAAATGCCTTTTTTTTTATTTAATTTCAAAGAATCTTTACGTTTTCGAACCTCCAGAGTACGAAAAACAAGTTTTCCGAAAAATTTCGATCTGTCCGACAAACTCCCGCGATGATATCGGGAAGGACTTTATAAAAAAAAAAAATTTGAAACTCGCAGGATTTTACACTCGAATGATGCGCATAAAAAAATTGCCATATTCCGTTCGATCTTAACTTCCGTTTTCACCGGATACATATGTATCGATTTTCAATATTTCACCGACAAACACATACTTTTTCCAAATAAACGATAACGTTTTGCCCGGTTTACGTATTTATTGAGCAAAACACAAAAAAAAAAAAAAAAACTACAAATTTTTTTTTCCTGATATTTCTTTCAAAACTTTTTCACTCGGCCGTTTTCGAGACCATCGCGAAAGTTCGTCGAACAAACCGACGTACTTTTCTTTCATTTTCACAGTAATGCGATTCGTGCTACCGCGAAAAAACTGTTTTTCCACCTCGTTTTCTCTCTTGTCTCAGCTTTTCTTTCGCGAATAATTTCAATCGTCTTTAAAAACCTAAGATATAGAATCCCGCAGAGAGGCGAGAAGAGAAGCGCACGGTCCTTCGCATAAAAAAAAAAAAAAAAAAAAACTCCAGTTGGTTGAGAAGAGACGACGACCCGGCGGCGGCAGAGATGAAGGCGAGAAAAAGGAGCTCAGGCAGCAACTTCAGCTTAACGTCACACGCGTGCATACAACTATCTGTATATACATATACATATATATATATATATATATATTTATGTATACGAGTTTAACATCGTCACTTGTCCTCACGAGGCAAAAAACATCTTGTTTCATTTCACGCTGGCATGCAACAGAGAGTATTACCCAAGGTATATACTAAAAGAAGCAAGAACGGCGAGAACGTTACCCGTAAGAATAAAATAAACTGCGACACAGTTTTGTAAATGTCGCAAAAAACAAAAAAAAAAAACAAAGAAAAAATACGTCAACAGTCTCTTCATTTACAGATTTTTATTTATTTGCAGCGATTTTTGGTTGTTCGGTGTAATGAAAGCGAAAAACAAGAAAAAAAAAAAGAAGAAAAAAGTTCTTCGAGAAATTTGCATCGTCACCGCGTCACTGTTTTTTTTTTTTTTTTTTTGTTTTTTTTTATCGCTACAACAGCGATCTAAATTGGTAATTGAACGAATTACATCGATCCCGCCAAGTTTTTGATAAATAAATCATCAAATCGAATGCGAAAAAGGATCGGCCTGAATCCCCCCCCACCCCAATTTATCGTAACGAGTATTTGCGAACTTTGGGGCAAGCGGTGAACTACAAGGCTACTTGGAAATCACTGAAAAATCACCGGGAATAAATTTTCTCGTTTCTTTATCTCCGATTTCGCGTGGTTCGGGAGCAACGAACCGCTTCGTCTCTCCCCTAATTCACTGCCATCTTCTTCTCTCGTCAGCTTATATGAATTACGAATTTATTGCCCCGGCACGTCTGTATCGATTCACTTTTTACATCCCCTACAGACCCATTTCATTTTCTCCCCTTCTATCCTTACTCGTCGGCCATTATTCGCGCCATTTTTCTACCTTGTTTTGATTTGGAAGGGAGAGAGAAAAAGAAGAACAAGAAATAGAATACCGAGAAATAGAAGCGAGGCGGAAGGAAATTCAGTTTTTTATTCCCAATCATTGCAACAAGATTGAGAGAAATTTCGCAGGTTGCGTGTGTTTTAAAATTCTTTTATTCCTTCGTAAATGTTGAAAAAATGCAAAATTGTTTTTACGTACTTGGACCTAAAAATCTTTGAGAATCCCTTCCGGGCTTCTTTTGCTCGTTTATCCCTGACTAACCGACCGAGCAAACAAACGACCACCGAATATATTTCAAAATATATTTAATTAAACGATTCTCGATATTGTCAACGACATTTGTTCTTCCTCTGTGCAAGGGTCGTCGTTGTTGTGCCAAATGAACTTTTACAAAAATATGGTATTCTAGAGGTTGTTTTTTTTTTTTTTGGGATCGTTGATTACGAATGTGAAATCAGGTTTGAAAAATTCAAGATGGCGGATCCAATATGGTGGATAAAAATTTCAAACACAGTCGTGCGTAATAAAAATATATTTTCCTTTAAAAAGGTATCCATTCTCATATGTATAAATGCAAGAATACAACAATCGGACGAAGTATTCGAAATGAACACAAAGATGAAGAAGAAGAAAAATAAGATGTTTCAGCAACCGACACCGTGTTACGGTTTCAGTTACGAATACCGCACGTAGGTTAGGTACGCGTATTACGCACAAATCGATTATCCAAGTAATACCGACAAACAAAGCTCGGCTTCTGCTGGGATCGACATTGATTTGCGGAACGTACGTGCAGAGGGGATTGGAGGAGGAGGAGATGGCCGGCAAGTGGCTCGTCAGAAAATATCATCAGAGTTATTTATGCTCGAGGTTATCATCCCTCAAGGCGTGTATCCGCTCAGGAAATACGCTACCATCGGCATCCGATAATCCCCCATCCACCCCCACCCTCTTCGTCATGCAGCCGTCAAAATAGGTACCGGCTATGTATGCGTGTGTGTGTGTGTGTGTCCGCATATGTGTTATAATTTGTTACCTCTTGTGTCGTTATTGTGTCGCAGACGAAGACCGGAAATTTGCGACATTCCCAATTGATTAGATATTATACAGTTGTATACGTGTATACATGCATGTATGTATATGTGTGTTATACATCTATACGTGAAAAGAAATATTGAAGAAGAGAAAAAGGAAAAAGGGACACACGCGTAAGATCGAACCGCGAGGAAAGGAAGCCTGGAGTATAATTATATTGATAACAAAAGAAAAAAAAAAAAACAAGTGCAGTGAACCTGACAAACTGATTTTGCGTTGCAATAACCAAAAAAGGATCGGCGATAGCGCAAATTGTTTACGCGTACCTCGTTTTTCGTAATTCCAACGGTATTCAAACAGTTTTCCTCTTAACGATAACCGTCTTACTCAATTTTTCTAGTTACTATGACAAATGAAATTTTCCTCAGTGTTTTATGAACCAAAATCAAGGATATTAAAGAAAACTTTCCAACTTATGTCGCGTGCAAGAGATGCGACGTAATCAGGAACCCGTTGCAAAAATTTATCACTACTACTACTACTACTACTACCAATAACAACCACCTACGTTGTGTACCTATGAAAAGCAAATACGCGATGTAATACGACGCACGTATCATAGATTCGATAAACAGGCAAATGAACGAAAACGAGGTTGAAGAAATAAATTGGCGATGACCCCGTGGTGACCTTTCGCTCACCCCAGGAGCCTCGGAGTTTGGGTTTTATCCCGTAGGATGGATATGAAGAGAAGAGAAGAGAAGAGAAGAGAAGAGGGCATCCTGCCAGCCGGCAACCCTCCATCTCCCCTCGTCTCTCCTGCCTCTGGTACTTGAGTCCCAAGATGCCAGTCATCCTGGCTAGATCAATATGCAGATTACCTGCCTCCTTATCCATAGCAAGTGAGTTGGTATGGGCGCGATTCTCGCCAATATAGGTGCTTCGTACGAACACGCGGAGAGACAGGAACGCGCGTACAAACGCACACATATATATATATATATATATGCGTATAATATGGCGTGCATGTTCCGGATTATACATATATCTCGGAATTGAGAGTTGAGAACCGTTCCAAAGTTGGCGTTTATCGTACTAGGTAGGTGGAATTTGTGCATGCTGATTCGTCGCGTCTCGGCGGTAGACTAAAGGGCGAAACGACGAGCCTTATACGAGGATCCGGAAACCGAGGCGGGGGGGGGGGGGGGGGGGAGGGGTGTATTTGAGTGGCTTGAAATCAAACCCCGCACGCCCTCACCCTCCTCCTCCCCCGTCCGCCCTTTCGACGACTCTGAAATTGACAATTTTCATCCCTCTCTCTCTCTCTCTACCCCCTTTCTTCGCCCCTTGTCTTTTCACTCGCTAGGTTCTCCCTTCGGGGCGTATATCTGACGCGTATGCGCAGGGATACAGAGATACGAGTGTTTAGGCCTGTGACCAGGAAGAAAAAACGACTCCTGTACGCGCGGGATAATTAATGAACTTTAATTAACGACTCACCCTACGGTCAACTCGTTCGCTCGAATCGGGCGGGACTCGTGTTACATATCCTACGTGTGACGAATTCCATGAGAACTCGACCGACGTCCGACTCTCGCCATCTTTTGCTTTTTGTTTTTTTTTCTTTTTTTTTTTTTTTTTCAAAATTCGTCCCAACTTCGAAACGGTAGGTAGCCTTAATTTTTTTTTAGATTTTTCATTCAACCGGTCAATTATTTACAAATGTTGAGAGTGATTTTGAAAAGGACCTTTTTTTAAAATTCTCAAGAAATGTATTTTTTTTTTTTTATACAGTTTCAATTTTTTTCGAACAACTAGAATTGTTTAAACAGTCTGAAAATATCCGAAAATATTCTCAAAACTTCTACTTTTCACTTGAAACGTTTCTAGAACGGTTTCATTGTGAAGTTGATAAAAAAAAAAAAAAAAAATAGACAAGAAACGCTCCGTAATGGAACCGGTCTTGAAATGTTAGGAAAAAAGGTTGTCTTCAAAATCACTCAAATTGTTTAGAGTTTGGACAATTGCAGAAAAAAACTTAAACAAAATCTGGCACGGCGAGGGACAGACGTTGGTCAGGTTCGAATGGAATTTCCTACATACATGTATACGGCTTTGGTTGTTGGACGGTTTGTTTGCTTTTCGACACCCCCGCGCAGTGGGGAAATTACGTGCCGATAACGTCAAGCGATGGATGATCGATAAAGGGTAGAAAAAACTAGCACGTTTCGTAGTCGATTATCGGATTTGTTCGACGTTGAGAAAATGTCAACTATTACAGATGGAATGATAAAATAAAATTACACGATAACCCCAACTTATTGCAACCCCAAATTTGATGATGTACTTCAGTAAAAGAATTCCACCGGATTTTATTGTAACGGAATTTGTTTTTTTTTCTACATATTTCGTTCGATTAGAATTCATTTATATGCAATGAATTTCGGTTTCAAACCGCTCAAGGGTTCATGGTGTCAATATCATTCTAAATGATTTCGTATATTTCGAAATCACACCGAAATCGGTGATGTTGAAATAAAATTCTGCATAAGAAATCATTTTACAAGCAATAAAACACCTGCTCTAAAAACGCCAAGAACCAAATTATTTTCATTAAAATAAACACGTTTACTCGCAAGAAAATAATATACATGTATCATAGGATCGCGCTTCGTATAAATTCTCATATATTTCAATAAGTGTTACGTAAAATCAAATAAGCTTTTCTTGCGTCTAGTAAATAAAGCTTAATCCAATTAGGTACGTGATACATTTACTAGCTTGTATAGTCAAGATAATCATTGTCTTGGATTATGTAAATTTCTTTTTTTTTTTTTCTTTTTTTTTCGGGGCATCAAATTATCTCTTCGAGATATATTGCCGAGTGTCGCAAATTTGTAATAAAAAAAGAAAACCTATAGATTCGATAAACAATAATTAAAGTGCATTAACCCAATCCACTGACAACGAACCGAAGATACTAATCTTCGAAAATAAAAACTGTATCAATACATAATACTAAAAGAAAAATAACGAAACAATACTTAACTCCGCAACTCTTCGTGAAAATCCCTCTTAATTTTTGGCAAACTTAATAAATGTCGCAAGTTTTTTCTGTAGCATCACAGAACGCGGTTTGAAGAATGCATTATATTTGAAATTCCCCTTCGACCAATTTTCTTTGCAACACTTTCGACGTGCTTCATTTTTTTAACGCGTACGTACACGATACGCGTCGACACGTATTTTATCGTACAGAAATCGTGAAACAGCTGTTCGAATTCACCCCTCCGTGATTTCGTGCACCCCTCCCCCCCCCACTTTTTCACCATCTTATTCTCCTCCCCTCCCCCCCTCCTCTCTTCTCTCCCGTTATCGCGGGTCACCCTCCTTAAGCGCGGCATGGCGTAACCGCCCCCTCCCCACCCATCCCCCCCCCCGTAGAATATCCACCCCTGCGACATCGCAACCACCTTCTCCGCCGCCTCGCCGCGACGATCCCCGGGAGATGAATTTTAATTCGGACATTAAAATAAACGTTCCGCTTGAATCGTATTATAAGGGTGGTAGAGGAGGGTGGATGGATGCGAACTTTGGGGGGGGGGGGGGGGGGGGGGGGAGGGGGGTTGGTAGAATCGAAGGAAGGCGCGACAATTACGGGGAACCTTTATCTCCACCCCACCCCACCCCCACCCCCCTCCCCCCCGTTCCCGCAGATCGTTTCGACCGTGAGTCGAGGCAGCGTCAGGGGAGGAGGTATCTTCTTCTCCGTCTCCGAGTCTCGATAATAAGGTAGAAGAGCCAACTTTTCTCGATAAGAATAAGTTATTGATTCGACTTTACGCTTCTCGGTTACACGTCTATTAAACCAATAGCGTTCCAGAAACATACCGCGAAGTATAGAAAAATTCACCCCAAAAAAAAAAAAAAGCAAAACAGAAATAGAAAAAAAAAAAAAAAGACAGAAATCAGGGGATGCCATCTTTTCGTGCTTACGTCGCGCTACGGGGATATCTACGCTCTTTTTCTCTTCCTCTTCCTCTAAAATTTTTTACACGCGAAACGTATTTTAGGGTGGTCGCACCCCCCCTCCCCCCCCCCCCCCCCCCCCCAGCCCTCCGTTGGCATTATACCTCGCAATGCGTACGTATTAATGGCACGAGGCGTAGAGATTTTCGTATTTGTACCGATCAGCGAAGCTGAAATATGGCGGCGGGCGATGGACGGGGATGAGAAATAGAGGCGAGGTTGACGGTCGGGGATATAGGGAAGGCTCTGTTTTACGGGGATGAGAAAAGAGGAGAGAGTGCAGGACTACGGGTGGCGGCGCTGCGGCCCCGGGGTTATGGGGAGTTGCGAACGGTATAAATCACGGGCATCCCGGGATTAAAATATCCAGAGACTCGCGTTTATTCAACAGCCAAAACGCCGCCGAGACAAAGTGCCGTGTTTAAACAAGAGATTTTCTAGTCCTTGCGCAAAAATCGTCCCGCCGCGTCATACCGCTCTCGCTAAAACTTCCCTTCACCCCTCGTCTCCGTATCTACTTTCTCCAGGGACGAATAGAACTTGAAAGAATATGAATATATATATATATATACATGTAACATGCATATCTATAACCTCTTTCAGTTAAGGGTATAAATAAGGAACATTATTATCCCCCCCCCCCCCCCCCCAACCCCATAAAAGAAAAACTAAAAAAATCAACGACAACACCGCGTTGCGATCGAATGGAATGAAAAAAAAAAAAAAAACGAAAAGACCTCAAAAATCCACGTTTTACTTCGAATTAAAAAAAAAAAAAAAAAAAAAGAAATGATATCCTGCGGTCGTTTTACCTGCAACCCTGTAGTCTTTGCAAATTGTCCGAATGATTGTTTATACCTACTACTGTCCGCAAACCGTCGTCGACAACCGTCGATCGTCGTGTTTTGGATTAATAATAATACAACGATCGACAAGTTAGACGATTCGAAACGGTCAATCAATTCGGCGAGGCTCAATTTAAGGAACGTCCATGCGTGCCGACCACCGCCGAGAGCTTTCAAACCCCTGTGCGATATTTTATATATTCGCGGAAATATTAACCCCTTTACCCAGGAGCTATCAATTTCAACCCTCCTACCTACCCCCCCCCCCCCTCTCCGCCCCTTCACCGCCGTGACTACGCCCAACAAATATCTGTCCTCCCGAATGCGTACGCGTGCATGAAACCTACGTATGCGTACGTACGCCGTAAACGTACGCAAACCGTATTACATTGTACATATTCCCGTTATTGTTTTGTATTTATATAGGAATAAGATAGGCATGTGTATAATAAATCTCTGTAAATGCTAAGGTTGGTGGGGGAGGGGGTGGAAAAAATAGCGCGGGAAATATCAGAGTAGGATTCTTTCCCCCTTTCTTAAAGCTTCTACGTATCAACATGCGGGTTTCTCTCTCTCTCTCTCTCTCTCTCTCTCTCTTTCTATCCATTTTTTCGTTCTCTCTCATTTTTGTTCGCGTGCACGCAGTTTTTACCAACTTTCTGTAACGCTTCTTTACCACGAGACGTCGTTCTCTCTCCTACCTCAAATAGCCCGAAACAAATGGGAACTCGTGCGAGCTGTACTTGATTTGATAAATCATGAAGACGGCGAAACATTTGCTTATGCAATATAGATTTACTGCTAAATTTTACCGGTATACTTCTAGCATTTTTGTATAACCGAAACTATGCGGCATGCAATTTGTTACATAAGCTAGTGCAACTTTATTTATCCACGCTCTTGTAATTTTCAGGTTTAACGTGTTGTTACGAATTTTCAAACCTCCGAATTTCAAGTACGAGGTACGAAATCAAATTTTTGTTTCACACGAGTACATATCCGCACTAGTGCGGAAATTGAATAGAAATGTCTTTTCTTGCAGTGTAAGTTGACATTTCGATTCAAATCCCGCACTGATTTGGGAACGCACTATTTTGCGCACTCAATTTAGTGCGCAAAGTCGAATTTTGCGCACCCAGTTAAAAAAAAATCGAATTTTGCACTCAGTTAAGAAAAATAGTGTGCGCAAAATGCGCGTGAATAACTTACCTTGCGCACTAGCTGCACAATCTACAGTTTGATAATCTTGAAACTATTTTTTGTAGAAAAGATACAATTATCGTAATACTCTTCCTGCGCTAACAATGCGCTTATTTAGACCATTGAAAATAAAAACTGGATCGATTCCGTTGCCTTTCGTCACCGAAACTGAAAAATGCCGAGTCCAAAACCTAGGCCGTGTACGATGAACGGAAAACAATGGTAATTTGCAGATTTTTCCAAACTCGAATCCACGCGTCTGTGCGTGAGTTTGGGGCGTGACCGAGGAGGAGGGTGGCTACCCATTTGGCTGTGAAAGTGACAAATTTTTTGTTAGAACCTTTCGGATTCTCTCTCAGTCAGGCTGTCCTGGAACCCGAATGTGATTCAGGCCCACGCCGGAAGACGAACACCCACGAACGAAGAATCGCTACGGGTGGCAACAACTTCGAAGACGCGAGAGACGTGGAAGAATATAAACTTCCAGCCTACGGAAAGTCGACAAATTTTCCGTAACAATTTGGAAAACTATTAAGTTAAGCCCCGGGGGTTGCGGGGGCGACACGCGTGTTTCAGACATTATCTAGACGACCCGGAGGTCTATCTGGATGAAAATCAGAGCCGAGAGTCAGTCGCAAAGGTCGGCTGCTTTCCCCTTGGCGCCTTGGCATTCAAATGCGGGAAGTTTGTATCAGCGGAAACTTATTCAGACGTGTATGAATATAACTTCTCGCCGTGCGGCTGAGTGTTCCGTTTTAACCGCGATAATTGATACTTACAATTAATCGCTTTGCCAGCCTCGGAGAAACAGGAAACGGGGCGCGGAACAGGGCCGAAAAGTTATTCGTCTTTCCGGGGGTGAATCGGGTTGAGTGAAAAAAAGTTTTGAAACCACGGAGAGAGAGAGAGAGAGAGAGAGAGAGAAAAATGGAAATTCAAAAAATCATTGGCAATGCGTAATTAATTGAGTGACCGAGGGTAATTACGAATGATGAAGAAACGTCCCAACTGTGACACAAATAGCAGAAATAATTCCGAGATAACACAATTGCTGGTTTTTTCACTTACAATTATAAAACGTTAAAATTGCTTCATCTCGGCTGTTTTTTTATCCGATTTTATACAGACGCGGTTGGTTTTTCATCCGTCGCGTCTCTGCTCTACTGCATAGATCCGTGCGTGATTTCTTAAAACACGAACAACTTGTCGTTCAAACGTTTTACTAGATAATCGATATCTCATTGTTAAGGGGAAGAAAAAAAAAAAGAAGAAAAAGAAGCAAGTAGAAGAATTGTAACAAGAGTCTGCCCCCTGATTCTACTTTGCAAAAATCTACAAGATTGTGACAAGTACGAACCGCTCGTCGATCGTGCGTTTGTTATAAAGAAGAAAAAGAACATTTCTAAAGCACGATAACAAAGCTGCTTTCATCCATTAGGAAATCAAACTGTCTACAGTGTTTGGCAATCAAGTTATTCGTGACGTAAAAAGGCTGACTGTCGATCGAGTATCGATTTTATCATCGTCATCGTCATCTTCATCATTATTGTTATTATTATTATTGTTGTTGTTATTGTTTTTGTTGCTATTGTTATCGTTTTTTTTTTTTTATTTTCCTCTGCACCGCTTAATCACTTCGATTCATACTTCAGCCCGGAACGACTTTTCAACGATAAGTGTCGAAAAAAATTCGAGCCCCCTCTCGTTCGAAAGCACGAGAAATTCTTCTCCCTTCAATTTATTTCTCGAAGACACTCCCTGGAAGCTCTGTACACGGAGCCAAGGTAAAAGAGCTTCGTCAAGCCTTCTGTTTTTGTTGGAACACAAGAAAAAAAAACGTGGGATTATAACGAACACCGGGAACACTTGTCGATCCTACGATGATAAAGAAACGTATCAAAGCCAGGGGACTTTTACACGGCACGCATAAACAATGCTCAATCATCCTTACAAACATTCGAGAGAGATAAACGCGAAATAGAAAATGCGTTATCATACATATATAATATATATCATATATATATATATATATATAAAATATATATCATATATATATATAAAAGGCCAGTCGGCCGGGTCCCAGAACAGGGATAATTTGCTGCAGGGTGAGGGGGGAAAACGTGCAAGAGTTTACCCCGAAAAAGGTTATACGAGATGGTGTGTGGTTTTTTTTTTCTTGATTTTTTTTTCTTCTTCCTCCTCTTCCTCTTCTTCTTCTTCTTCTTCTTCTTCTATTCCGAAGTGAAATACGAAATAGTTTGTTTGCCCCGGGAGGCGAAAGGAAATACCGGGCACCATAAATAATCGTGACCATCTCCTGAAAATCTAGATTCCAAGGAAAAGCCTTGCACGTGTTCCTACGGAACGTCCTTTTCGCCTATCTCAAGGAATAAGAAACCAACCCTGCAAGACCTCGCCGAAGGGACTGAGGATTTCTTCCCGGGGAAGTGAAGAGGATGAGGATGAGGAGGAGGAGGAGGACGAAGCTCGGCCTAGAGCCCTGGGGCTCAACGTCTTTGCTCCTGATTTACAAATTGCTATAGTCCGCGCAAAATATGCCGCAGAGGATCGCTTAATGCGACTTAAATTATGACCAACCTCCCGTAGAAATTGTCCCGTCCCTGAAAGCGCGTAACCCCTAAACGGGGGAAAAAGATTCCTACGTAGGGGTTGGCGGTGGGAAAGCGGGAGAAGAAGGAGAAGGAAGAGAGAGAGAGAGAGAGAGAAAACTGAAACAAACTAAAGATGCAAAGATTAAAAATAAAATCGCGTGTAAGAAGACAGGGTTAAACGAGAAACAAAAGAACGAGGCGTGACGGTGTTGAAAGAGTAGAAGAGGGATGTATGGAAGAGTTTGGGGATGAGAAAGAGATAGGAAATGCCTGCCGTCGTGCAAATACGAGTATAAACACGAACTTATTGATCTTCGCCGCCTGCATTTCTCTGCGCGCGCTCGTTCGGAAACTCTGTGTTTCAATATTGTTTTTTTTTTTTTTTTCCTTTTCTTTTTTCTTCTTCTCGTGCTTTTTTCATTTCGTCTTTGCGTTTCCTTCTCGTTTCCTTACATCGCGAACAAAAAAGTGGAGTCATAAAAGTAAAGCACTCTTTAAGGAGTTGGACGCCCGTTGTTTTGCCGAACGGTATAAGCGGACGGATGGTTCTTTATTTGGTTTCTTATTTTGTTAGTTTTTTTTTTTTTTTTTTTTCTCCTCGCTTCTAACGAACGATAAATACCTTTCAAAGAAATGGAATGTCGAATCTACAGCTTTCCGTATACGAAAGACACGACACGCGAAGATCGTAAGAACTTGACAAAACTGAGGACTAATTTCAAAAATATTTCACAAATTCCGTCACGTGAATTTTCTGAGAGATTTTTATTTTTTTTTTCTTTCCGTTTTCTTAGTACCACTGGAATTGACTTACAATTTCTTTGTTAAATATATGTATTGATATGGCAGTGTTGATATTTAAATATTCATCTACCCTCACTAGTTGTTGTTTACGGTGATTTTAAGCATATTTAGCGCCAAGTAGGTACAAGAGAAAAAGATTGAACGGGAATTTTGAAGAAAGTATAAAAATATATAAATCTTTTTGATTTATCTAGTCTCCTAAGTCTCGTTTAAAACTGATGCTGTTCATTTTATACCCAAAACGTTCGGTTTTATATTCATTATATTTTCATTTTATTTTTTCATAAAAATTGTTACAAAAATCTGTAAATATGCGTATCTTGAATGAAAATAAATCTCGATGTGCCGTAAAAAAAAAAAAAAAAAAAAAAAAAATTAGCGCTATATTTCAATTCAACGCACCCAAATACTTAAAAAAGAAGAATAATTACTTAGAGGAGAAATTAAAAGTTACATTTCACAGGCCTGCGTTATTAATTGTCGATAGTATTTACTTATTACCCAAGGGGTAAACCACTGCGTTCATTGACCGTACACACCTAACTTCATGACTCCGAGACTTAAAGAGACTTCGCGAAGTCAATTGACTTCAAGCGACTTCACGTAACTTCGTTGCGTTTAAGTAACTTCATTGACTTCGAGTGATTTCAAGTAACCTTGAGCAACGCGTACACCGAACTTCAGAAATGTTCAAAACATTGGAATTTGTAAAAATTGAAATAATCACAAGTTCCTCGGAATTTGCACCCCGCATAAATAGTCTAACGTAGGGAGCCAAATAAATTTCTTTTCTTCTTCTTGTTACATTCGATGCAAAAGTAAGTAATGATTTACAAACAGTAAACTAAAAAAACTGACTACGAAAAGAAACCATGCAGCAATTATCGCGTTAATTTTATTAAAACAATGTGTCTAGATTTCAGTTAAAACGATCAAAGAAAGTATTTCACAGTGTATTTTTCCAAAACATTGACTTTTTTCATTCGCAAAAGCACACGTTCTACGGCACGTTACATACAGACATTATATCTGTTACACATATGCGTACCGTATATATAATGTATTATCGTTTTAGCCTCTGTATAGAGTATACATATATACATATATATATATATATATATATGTATATGTATAAATAGACAGTGTATCACGTATACCTAAAAATACATCCATCCGATCGCGAGGCGGTTCCTGAAATGAGAATTTATGCGGTGTCGAGAAGGATTTGGTAGATATCGCATTTTCCGGGGGTACAAGTTGATATTGGTAAACCGCTTTCAGCGTCGGGTATACGGAAATAATTCTTCGATTACGCGCGCCCCAAAGTCGCCGGCTACTACTATTCGACGTTGCCTTCTTGCGGCACAGATCCTAAACCTATTCGGTTCCCTTCTCTTTCTCTTCTTATTCTTGTTTTCTTCTTCCTCTTCATCCCTTTACGGATACCGCACGAAAGCAATCCACGGAACGACTAAGAAGCCCACGTTTCACGTATCACTCGCTACTTTCACCGAATTTCGTTACTCATCCTTCCGCTTCCGCGCTCATCTTTCTTCAATCTCAGCCCCCTCCTCATCGACAAAATCCCACCCGTAAATTCCAAACGCATATTGTTGATAAATTCATACTATTCCTCGTTCATTCGATCCCTGAACGATCTCACCTGCACGCTGTCTTTTTTACGATTTCACGCAAAGAAAGAAAAGAAGAGAGAAAAGAAAAATCGTTAGAAAGCCATTTGCTGGATCGATCAATATTCACGGTTAACCCTTCGTCTGCACACCTCCGCCACAACTGTATATGGGGTCAATTTTTTTTTTTGTAGCTCTTGTCATTTACGAGATAGGGGCAAAAAAACAAGAATTTCATGAAAAAATTTGGTTTGGGTGACCCGTACGACTTCGCCGGTGTGAGTTACGACTTCACCGCAACGAGCACTTTTGTAGAGCATTTCATTCCGAAGAAAACCTACTGACGTCCTAGACTATACCGTAAAATGCCTCTGAACTGTAGATGTTTTAAAGAAAAAAACTTAAAGTTTACGTGTATTTTAAGCGGGAAATCTTTACACGCCTTGGGCGAGCACTTGATATTAATATTAAGGGCTCAATCTTTCAGGGAATTTTTTTTGTCGTATTTCCAACAAAATTTCACGATGGGACCGAAAAAAAAAATCACCCTAGTATACATATAAATTTTATGAAGTGTCAATTCATTTAATTCGCGAAGGTCTCTTTCTTACAGTAGACGAGCAACGCTCGACCCTTTTCGCCAGCTGTTGCCTCGCTTAATTGATTACATTTATTTTCTCTCATGAATAAATAAAATTTCTTCAAATAACTTATATCGTCAATTTTTGCAAGCACTTCACAAACAGGTTATAAGCGACGAACGATTTATCGATAAATCGTACAGTTATTCGAGTAAAGCTTCGTTATTCACACGACTACAACTCCCTCGAGTGTATCGAGTGTAAGGCGAGAAATAAAAAAAAAAAAGAAAGATTAAAAAAACAAAAAAATTGATCCAATAGAAATGAAAAAGTGAAATAAAACTGTAACGCGATACGGTTATTTGCAATAAAAGTCTATCTGGTAGTCCAGGCGGAACCTGATTCTCTCCGTATAATAAATATAGTCTAAAAAGTATCGAGAGAGGTGTAGGGTAGAATAGGAAAGAGAGTTTCCGTGAAACCGGAAACGGCAACCCTCGTATGTAAGGGTCTCTCTTCTCGTGCTTAGACACGGCGCACTTGACCTCATGGTAATAGGGTCACTTGTAAAACGAGCTTATACACTGACTCTCTTTCCCTCCCTCTCATCCCATCCTGATACCAGGTGTCTGCAAGGGAAACTTGTATGCGAAACAGACAGTGGACGGAATGGATGAACGAATAGTCGAAGTAAGGAAGAGGAAGAGAGGAGGAGAGGCGGAGGAGAGGTGGAGGAAGGATCATCCCTCGGATGGTCAGCGTGCAGAATTAGGGGTCGGGGTTGGCTGTTGCAGGGGATGGAGGGCAAAGCCGATGGTTGAACTCCTCGACGCGCGCAGATATTAGTCGCTCAATAATGAACTTAGGCCGCATACTAAGCACTGTACCGGAAAACCTTCCCTCTCCGAGCACTGCCTAGGCTCTTCATCCATATCCATTCATCCATTTATCCATCCATCCGTACTCCGTCCATCTATACACACACACACATCCGCGTCTACACGTTCAATTGCTGCACTACACCTTTCCCCGTACACCTCCTCGATCCCATTATCAAGCCCCCAAGGTTCTCCGGTTAGGAAAACCGCACCGTTTCCAACTTCCAGCCTAACCTTCGGCAGTAACCGGCATTAGGCACAATAACGTTATTAGAAATACGATTTAGCACGAGAGAGATAGAGAGAAAGACAGAGAGGGAGGGAGAGGATGATAAATCACCGATAGCCTCCAAGCTTTAATCAGTTTTGTGTGTATAACCTGTCATATGCTGAGACATTTCTACCAAACACCTCTCATACGTCTTGGATCCAAGCCTAAATAACAACAGATGGCTAATTATTTGTTTTTCTTCGTCAATGTTACGAAAGTTTTGCAATCGATCCGATTACACTCGACAAACACTGGTCCAAGATGCGTATTCATTGAGACCCTTCCAACGTTACGAGAAAAATATGTTATTTGATGTACGTGATCGTTCGGTTTTTGGCTTCTTTTATGCCTATTTTCTCTTCATCGGGGAAATATTGCAACGCCTTTTCGGCCATATCGTTTTTCGGGTTTACGCTTTTATACGCTACGTGGGGATACCTAAAACTGTTCACGTGTATATGATGTAGCTCGAAATTGATCCTTGAACAATTGGCGATGAAAAAGTACATAAATAAACGAAGAAGACCTCGAACACGCCGGATAAGTCGAGAAACGATAACATTCGCAACATTCCTCGGATGTGCCGAGCGAAACTGAACAAGTAATAAATGAATAAATATTTAGTACTGCGTTAAAGTGATCGGACGAATGATTATCCGCTTCATGCAGAGGTTCGAATGGTTATACATTATACAACCGGTACTTGCGGTGTCGATGAAATAATACTACATACCTGGATAGCGGAGAGCGGATAATATATAATAGAATTATACTGTCCAGATGGAGTAGAAAGAATGTGAAACGAATGAAAAGTGCATTAGTGTATAACGGAGTGATAAATCCGTCGACGTTATAACTAAAATCCAATTCAATTCGACAACCGATGTGTAATTATAAACCGTTATGTTGGAAGTGCTGTGACTGCTGCTGATGTACAATTGACACCGCTATGAACAACCGTCGGAGTTTGATGACGCAGTTTGAAACGATGATTCGAATTTTACATGGTAAAATAAAGCGGAGAAAGATAAAATATCTGCAACGATGTTGCGATATTACAGTTGCAATACGAACGAGAGATGCACGATTTGTGAGAAAATTAAGGTACACCATTTGAACCGTGTTTCGGTTGTTACTTTAGCCAGTATTTATAAATCGGAAGACAAATTGTCTGCCAAAGTTAATACGCCGCGTGCTCTGTAGTATAATCGGTATTACATGAACTTGGAAGAGAATAAGTGCGGCGTTTTGATTTAAGAATTTACCGGTACGGTGCGAGGAGCATCACCGTCGCGAAGAGATTCCCAAGCGTTCATAATACCTGGAGCAAAGCAGCAACAGCACCAGCATGGCGAGCAGTGCATTATAAAATATGAAAAATATACATCCGCTACCGCCTTCCACGTTCCATGCGCTGGCGATTTAATTACAGTCGAGTTGCCTGAATAAGCTGAACGCTCGGCAGTTGCGCTCTGTACCAACCCACCAACGTCGAGAGTTATAAAAGCAGTTCACCTGCACAGCATAGCACGTGCACGGGGATCATCGTTGCGGAGGACGATGCGAGGTGTCTGCGATGAAACGTAAAAAAATTAAATTAAAAAAATAACACCAACGTAACGTTGTCTCATTTCATTTGAATAGACACTGTACACATGCATCGAACACCCCGCACCGTGGAGGTTTTTGTTCAACGATTTATACAATTTTTTCACACAGCTTCATGAAATAATACTTTCCAGGGTGGATTGAAATCACGGGACATGTGACAAAGAAGTATTACCGAGACAAAAACATGCGCGTGTAAAACACAAGTTGAGAAGGTGCAGAAGCGGCGGAGAAAAAATATGCAGGATGTAATAGCAGACTGGTGCTGCAGCAGTCCGGTACTCCTCCTCCTCCTCCTCCTCCTCCTCCTCCTCCTCCTCGTCCTCCTCCTCCTCCTCCTCCTCCTCCTCCTCCTCCTCCTCCTCCTCCTCCTCCTCCTCCTCCTCCTCCTCCTCCTCCTCCTCCTCCTCCTCCTCCTCCTCCTCCTCCTCCTCCTCCTCCTCCTCCTCCTCCTCCTCCTCCTCCTCCTCCTCCTCCTCCTCCTCCTCCTCCTCCTCCTCCTCCTCCTCCTCCTCCTCCTCATCCTCATCCTCCTCCTTTTCCTCTTACTTCCCTCGTCGAGGTTGACG
Organism: Neodiprion pinetum; assembly: GCF_021155775.2. NCBI lineage: Eukaryota > Metazoa > Arthropoda > Insecta > Hymenoptera > Diprionidae > Neodiprion > Neodiprion pinetum. The sequence goes on along the minus strand of NC_060236.1, from coordinate 25,367,540 downwards.
AAGGTTGGAAGCACTCTTAATTTTGCTACAGTGCGCCGCGCACCGTCTGTCTCTAATTGGAAGTCTGCTCGACGACGCCGACGAAGACGCACACCAGTGAAAAAGTCTAAAAAGTGTAACCGCATCGTTGAAAAGCAGCCGACGAATTTGGGGGAATTTCAAACCTAGCTAGGTGAAGGAAAAACTATCCTCCTCGATGCCGCGCAACGGCAAACACATTTATAGTAAGCGTTGGAGTCCAGGTTGGGGTAAATTGCTTTCGGAGATCAGCCTACTACAAGTCGTGAGGTGGACCGCGCAATAACGAAGGGGACCAACTTGTGGCCATCCTGGCGACACGCGAAGAGACCACCTCTTTCTTTATCCACCGATGAGTAGAACACGTCCAGCTCTCACGGTGTAGGTAGATATACCCCTGTATTGTTGTTACGGGACTATAACCGCTTCGTCCCTCCCAAGGCTTAGCCTCGGTCACTGTAAGAGAATGAAAAAAAGATCCCTTGTCTCGAGGGGAAAAAAAAAAAAAACGAAGAAAGAAAAGGTAAGAGGAAAGAAAATGAAGATTAGTGGAATTGCCAAGCCTGTGAGTGAGGCCTCATGATTGAATACCGTTGCGGTAAGCTAGCCTGGGGATTGAGGACGGTGGCTGCAGCAACGTTTTGGGACACTTTATGGAATATGCATGGCGCGAGTCTCACGTGTACACGGTTTCGGGGTTCGCACCAAGGAATCGTTGTGCTAGGGTAAGTCGGTCAGTCAATTCGACCAACGCGTCATCGTCGGGTGTGCGTGAATTCCGAAACGACGGACCGTGTAGTCCGTGAGATAATTTGGTTATAACGATATCTTTCTCTACAGGGGTTTCAAATTCAGGCTCTAGACTGTGAAAAACCCGTCTCGCTACCTTGCCCTGAGGTAAAAAGTTAAATGACAAGTCTCGCACGTGTCGACTACGACGACGATGAAGCAGAATAAGAAGAAAAAAAAATTGCGGTTCAAGGGCTAGGAAAAATCGGGAACGCGATAAAGAGTATGATGAAGTAGATAAGGGTAGCCGAAACATGGTGATCAAAAATAAAATGAGAATGATAATATCAACGTAAAAAAGCACACGACTGACGACGACGACGACGAAGAAGATGATGATGATGATGAAGAAAGATAGAATCGAAGAGGAAAAGACCACAGACCCGCGGACCAAGGTACGGAGTGAGAAGGAGAATAAAACACGTGTAACGCGTGAAGTCATCATCGTGAGTGAAAAAAAAAAAAAAAAATAAAAAAAAATGAAAAAAAAAAGACAAGTAATACGTCGCCGTCGACAAATGTGGCGAACACGATACGTATGTATGTACCAAAGAGAAAACATGTAATGAATAACGGATGAAAACGAAAAAGTCAAGTAGGTGAAAGTTGGAAAAAATAACCAACAAAGTGAAGAAAAAGGAGTAGGGTAAAGAAGGAAAAAAGAGGAGGTGGATAAAAATCAGGAAATAGAGCTGCGCTTCTGGGAGAACGTGACAAGGAAAAACACATCCAATAGAAACGGTGAAGAATGTATAAGAAAGACAAGGAGAAGAGGTTTCAAAAGAGCGGGACTTCCCCGCCGGCTAGGAGGAACCAGGCAGGCAGGCAGCATCCAGACCGCATCCCTCGTCGTGGTCCACGGATCGATCCCCCGCGTCCATGACGTCACAAAACCTTCTCGCCCCGCCACCGGTAGCCTGGTTCACTCGACCCGCGACGGGTTTACCGAGGTAGGTGGTGGTTGCAAGAGGGAATGAAGGAGGAGACGAAGAGGGTGGCCTGCAGGCGGAAGAGCGAAGTACTATAACTCCGTTATAGTAACAGTAGCAAACGCGGTAGCTGTGTTTTCCAGACCATCTCCCTGCCCCGCATTTGCGCCGACGTTACCTACCCTCTTCGCTTCATCCCATCGTCCGTCGTTTCCAACACGCGCCAACAACCGCCTGACCATAAGACAAGTATGGTATATGGGGGTCCTTTAGGTGCTCTCGTACTTGTGGACTTCGTGCAATAACGCTGCTTTGAAGGTCTGTGAACGGCATTTGCCTCTTCGGTCCTCATCCGGGTGCGTTTCAAGGTCCACGATTTAATTAACGATTTTTGATCGTACGATTGGTAGGATACTTCACAACCTCCTTGTACAATTCGAATATGGCAAATAACGAATCTGTAACACATGCGCGGCAAAGGTCGGTTTAACTTCGATTCAACTTGATCGAATTTCACGATAGTTTGAAAACACGACGATGAAACGGTGAACAACGATCATAGAGTAATGGTTGGAACAGAAACAGGAACGGTAGAGGCTGTATCGATGTCGGGATGGATTCAATTTCATATTCGGTCGGATGTTACTTTTTCTTTTTTCGCATGTTCACACTTGTACACCAACGGACGAGGTGACGGATGGCGGAGTGGCGAGAGTCGGAAGAGAGACATGAATAGCGTGTTCAAGTTTTTGGCAAAACATTTGCGAAGGAGGGTGTCGGGTAATATCGTTATCATGGCAATCGTTGTGTCGAAAGAAAAGTAAGTTAGAAGGAACGAAGAAAAGCGAGGATGGGAATGGCCTCGACGACGACAAACTTTCGGTGGAACACTTTAGTCGTACACCAACGTTTGGACCTAGTTACCGTAGGTATACCAGCCAATGAAATATCTCTCTCCCTGAAGAGTCGGAGGAGAAAGAAATAAAGAACCAGTGGTCACGCAGTGTAGATTTACCTCTCTTAAACCATGACCAAAACAGATCAGGGTATAAACGGTGTGTGTGTGTGTGGATAATTACGAGTAGCTAATATACCTAAGCCGATTCCGTGCGACTTTATCGTAGATGCGAAAGTAAAAAACGCTGGCTCATTTGACTCGGTAAGTTTAGTCGCAAAGTACCTACGCCGTTCCCATCTTGATGTGACCAGAAAGTGTATTATCCCAAGGCTATTTATTCGATCGATTTTTACTCCCGATTTACCGGCGAAGTATATGGTCGAACCGGAGGGTCCGCCGGTATGAAATGTTCGATTTGACAGGCCAAGGAGAAGCGGAAGAAAATGGGTTCGGAGAGAGAATCCGGTTAGGGTATCCTAAGACAATAAAAATATCTATTCGAAAAAGTTTTTTACAACCTCATTAAACTTTCTCATCTACCTGTCAAACATGCCGAGTAGCTGGCGGATAGTTGGCAAAAGGTAAGATGTGCGGTGCCTGAGGAGGTGGGATGATAAAAGAGAATTAGAGAAACGTGAGGAGAAGTTTGCGACGGCCACAACGGGCACTGAGCCAACGCGTCCTCTCACGTATCACTCCATACGCGTCACTTCCATATCTTATTCCTAATGGCTCAAGCCCACGTACCGGTTGTTAAGTGATCCTTTCGTACTCCACGGTGATATATTCGAAAGGCACATTTAAAACTACTCTCAACCGATTATCCGTTCGACGTGACATTAAACCGCAGCACGTGTTCAGTGTCTTGTTCTCTGTTCGCAGGAGGCTTCTCCTCTTCCACTGCTCCGTTAAGCGTAGAAGCTGTGGTAATGGCGCCACCGATTATCACTGGTTGCGTTGTTGATTTTCCATTATAGACAAAAAAAATAAATAAATAAATAAATAAAAAGTAGCAACGGTTTAATCTCACCCGCACAAAATTGCCAATACGTCTCCGTATCTCGTTTTTATCTTCCAAATGTATTCCGTCTAACAGCTTTGCTCCAAAAATTAGCATACACAGATAAAAATTGAAGAATCTGTACAACTCATTGTCAGTTACGTATAACCGCAATTCGAGTCGCAAATACGAATCGGCAAACCGATAGTTTCTGAGTCCAATACATTCTCCTGGGCGGTTTCCAATAAAAAAAAAAAGGAAAATATTAATTGGTGACAGCGGTGGGACAGAACAAGTCGAACACCGAATGCGAAAGAAATGCTCATCCCTGAAGCATGGACCGGTAATACCGACTCGACTGAACCAGGATGAAAAATCAATCGCTCAACCGTTTCAGGTTTGCCTGTTGAAATTAATTGATTACGGGGGCGCGGAGTCGGACTCGATGGCACGAGTAGAGTGCACACATGTGCGAAGGTGAACGAGTCCGTGTAGGTGCGGGAAGAAGAGGCGGAAATAATTCAGCTCGCTAACAGAATGAAATGGTAATTCACCGGACTGCGACTGACCATACCCAACGCGATTTGCAAACCCTTCCCTGCTAGACGAAACCCGACGAAGCCGAACTATGTCAGGATGTACGTAACCGTTGGAAACTTACCCGCCTTACGACCTGCAGACACCGCATGCGGTTGCCTGAATACACAGACCCAGCCATAGGAGACTATGCGTCTGCATATAGATGTACCCGTGTTTGTGTGTTCAAGCGTGCAACTTTACTCATAATAACCTTAATAACGGTGATGAAGGGTAATTGTAACGATGAATAAAGATTACGATCGTCTTGCGATAGCTATCCGACTAAACTTAACGGCGTCACGTTATCTCCGACGTACATACCGAGAGAACGATCGTTATTTTCATGCATAATGTACGAATTTTTTGTACATTAATCTCCAAGTTTTAGCAAGAATTTCGAGAAAAGAATCGGATCGTTACTTTCTCTCCTGGGTTTCGATGAACTTGTCAAATTGTACCACCGAACAGACGTTCGTTCGTCTCAACAAACAATTGTTTACGATTAATCAACGATAGATTTCCCTCCATCTTTGGACCGGAACTTTACCAACATTTCACTACCGTATACATATCTACGCTCCATAACCTAATGAAAATCAAGATTGCTTTATATCGAAAGTTGTACAATTTCTCACGATCCTTAGCGAGCGATATCGTTACCAAGGAAAGTGAGCAGCCGCAGAGTGTCTGAATAAGAAAAATAACGTTTTCACATTTAGATACAGAAAGAGTTACGGCCACGTGGAAATATATATTAAAACACATCAATTGGAGCTTAAACCGTGGGGTTTCAATTATAAATTCGCATCGATGATGAACGCGAATGTGAAAGGGGAGGGTGAAAAAAAATTAATACGAAACGAAGCGTGTTGGTACTCTTCCGCAAATATTTCCGGAAATATTTTTATGCTTTATTTCGCTCCACGTTCCCCCTTTTCCATGGCTTCTTGGTTTTTTTTCCTCCGTTTCTCTCTCTATCTGTCTCTCTCTCTCCCTCTTGTGGTAGGTACATGAATCGAGGGGCGATGCGTAACACGCGAGATTCGCGTCTGGCCTGACGGCGGTTTTGTACACGTATGGTATGACCTGCACGTTTAATTAACCGCACGCATATAATGGTATACAAAGCAATAATAAACCTGAATCACGGTGAATTCTCGTATGAAAGCTTGGTAACGTGTACTCCGCGTTGTACCTGTTCGTGAAAAAAGGTACGTTAATAAACAAATAAATAATTAATCACGTTTGGATAATTCGATTTCTTTCTTTATTCCCCTCCCCCTCTCTCTCTCTCTCTCTCTCTCCCATCTGTTTCAGAACTCTCAAGAATCTCGACACTCGACACGTTACGTGCGTGGGGTTTTCGAATTAAAAACAAGAGGAAAAAAGACAAAAAAAAAAAAAACTAACCACAAATTGAGGGAAAAAAAGAAGAGAAAAAATTTCCATCGATCAAAAACAAGGCCCCAACAACTTCTTGGGCATTATATTATCGTATTCGTGAGGCGTAGACCACGATATAACGATCAACGAGAGAGAGAGAGAGAGAGAGAGCTCTTTTATCTTTTTCTTTTTCTACATACCTAGTAGGGGAGGAGGCTAGGAAATGTGACGCGGAGGATCATTGCCGTTGCCTATTTCGCGAAAATACATGTAACACACAGACACGTGTAATGCATCCGCATCTAGGTATGTATGGCAAATTTCTTTCCGGTGATTTTACGCGGCTCACGGCCGTTGCGCACCGATAGCGCAACTTTATCGAGAGAACTCGGGGAAAAATAAACCCCACCAAGGGTTGTTTAACACGCGACGTTCCTCTCTTTTCGCGTTCCACTACCACCGATGTACGTGTCTATATATAATAATAATAATAATATATATATATAATAATAATATATATACATACATATTTATAATACTACACAACACAGGCGATATTAAATATACCCTATACATTGATCGTCGTGCGTTATATTATATTCGTGTTTTCCTCGCGAATTGTAATATATTTTTCTCGCATCATCGTGTTATTTTGTTTTTTTGGTTTTTTATTGTTCTTCTTTTCTCCTCTTTATCTCAGATTTCACGCGCGCGTTTGCGCAGTGGTAAATGCGGGTGGGGTGAAAAAATGCGAAATCCCGAAAGTCAAATTACCCACAGGTAAAAAAACGTAGAAATACCACAGATACGGAAATTTTTTCTTGGAGAAAAATAAAACTTAACAACGTGAAAATGTATAATTAATTTATACAGACATATTTTTTTTTTTTTGGTTCGAGGATGGGCGAAATTCCGAAGCGCAAGATATTGAATCGCGAAAATACCAAACAGTCAAAAAATCGACTTTTCAAATATCAGACTCGTGTCTTTTTCGAACACTTACGAATCCGAATTTATCAATAACGACTGACCAAAGACTCGAAACATCGAAATCCGAAAACCCACCAAGACAGAATGTACAAAATACCGAAAGGCTGCAAGACGTCGAAAACTCATTTATTCTCTCTTAATGTAACAACGATCTGTTGAATAAATCAAACGTACGGGAAAAAAGATGTACCGTTCGAATTTTATTGAAAATTTGTTGCTCAATCCTTTACCTGCTTTTTTTCCTTGATGACACAGACGATTGTTTAATACAATGAGATAATCTTGATAAAACTAGCACCGAGTTGACGAATTTGAAAAATGTCGATTTTTCAGGAAGATTAGGCATTTCCTCCATTCGAGATTCAGGTCCTTCATCGTTATGCGGATGGAAATTCTGCCCGTTCTGAACTTTGATTTTCGTCAAATGATATTTTTGGTTTTTTTGCTGTTCAAAGTATTGACTGATCTCAATTTTTAATTTCCGAACCATAATTCTCCCACATCTTCCCATCCTGTGCTTTGTTCAATCGGAATATCGGAACACAGACTGTTACCGAAAATACTTTTTCGGATAAAAGAGCGTTCGGTTGAATGAACCTTCGGGAGAACAGTTATTCTACTGGATGATTTGTGGAAAATATCAATTTCGGTACACCGATCGTTCGTTATTCTAAAATTCGTATCCCAACCAATCGACTTTTTGATCTTCCGGGATTTTGACCCCCACCCCTGATCTTTGTTAATTTTCTTTAACCTTCCCTCTCCCTTTTCTTCGTCCCTCGTCTCCTCCCCGTACCGTATTTTACGTGTATAATACACATCCTCCGGGCGGCCTAACCGCAACGAACCCGTATACACAGGGGTGGTTATTGATGAAGAGAGAACCTCCGGGGATGTCTTACATGTAGGTACACCCTGTACGTGTACACACGAGCGAGAACTAACATCGCGCTGGTGATCCATTCAGGTGAATAAAAGAAATCGAAGGTAAATGCTGAACCGGCGAATCCACCAGGCCGCATCGTTTCTTCATCGAATATTAATAAGAACGTATAAATCGGCGGTGCTATTCTTGTAAACCACCCCTCGAAACAGTGGCGTATTTTTATCATCCCGTGTAAAAATCATTTACCGAAAAACTTGATGTCAAAATCAAGTTGCTCAAGCGGATGCAACGAGACGTTTGATAATGATCGATTTGACGGAGCTTAAAAATTTCTAAAATGTATAACTGCCTTTCGTTTTATTTTGCGTACGTATGAAAAAAAAAAAAAAAAAAAAAACTTTACTCGACGATATAGATATTTCCGACAAGTCTTGTAAAGTTTGAAAATAACGCGCTTGCCTAAAAAGGATCAACGTTGTAGAATTGAGCTTCATAAAATTCAGTCTCATTAGTGCGTTGAACAAGTAGACGTGAATTTGTGGTATTGTTTTTCATATTCGACGCAGAGCCGATTGGATGTGCAGTTGCACTCTGTAATCGTGCAACGTTTTTTTTTTTTTTTTTTTTTTTCTTGCATTTTCCTTCATCTTCCCTCGCATTTCACCCCTTGAGCGTTAATCTTTGTCGTCTTCGTCTTAATCACGAGCCGAGCAATTATGAGATGAAATAACAAATGACTGTGCCGCATCACTCAGTCAGAACAAGAATGAGGAAAGACGTGACGGAGGCTACGCTGTATGGTTGTGAGAGAGAGAGAGAGAGAAAGAGAGAGAGAGAGAGAGAGAGAGAGAGAGAGAGAGAGAGAGAGAGAGAGAGAGAGAGAGAGAGTGAGAGATATTGCTTTTTTTCATCCGAAATACGTTGAACGATTTAACGTCTCGGGTATGTAATATTTGTGTGAAAATAACAAAAAAAAAAAAAAAAGTTCTCAATTTTTATGTAAATCACTATATATGCAAACCTCCAGAATTCTTCAAATATCAAACATTGAACGGTTTGCGGAACTTTGGAGACAAAAGTTACGGTTTGCGGCAACAAAATTTCAACTTGATTGTTTGAAGAAAGTTGTTGGATTCAATTTTTTTCCGATAAACATTTCAGGTTTACACGGAAGGTAATTACATTACAAAAGTTGAAAAATTCTTCGATCTTTTATTTTGAAAAAATATTACGTACGCTACGTTGTACGCGGATTAACCAACTTCAGCGTCGAGACGTTCGGAATGTTTAGTGTGAAAAAAAAATAAAATAAAATAAAAACATATTTTTGTGTTGCAAACGAAAATTCTTTTGCAATATCGAAGTGTGTTATAAGAATCGCAAAAATCACACTTTCTTTTTTTAAGCATTTTGAGCAACCCCGTTTATGTAAGGAATCAGAAAATGAGGACAAAGCTCGTAAAGTTAATACAATGATGCAATTTTCGGAAAACTCATTATTTTGCAATTTCAAGATTACCTTAAATTCCGTAAGCCCGTGAAGTATGGTAAAGCAGAAGATACCTATTCATGTTTTCCCAACTGAACTGAACCCTACTTCGATGTATATTACCTGATATTTCTAAAGTTGCAAAACGGTAATCCTTTTTTTTTTTTTTTTGTTCAATGTTTCGTTACCTTAACGACACTTTAACTTCGACACCTAGAAATCGCATAGAAAAGAGAGTACCCGCAAAAACTCTTTGAAATTTCAGATTGCTAATTAAAGATAGACATTCTGTCTTATCTCTCCTCTTTTTTGTTCATACTTCTTCTATTCCTATAATTTAACCATCTTTTTCACCACAAACAAACATTTTTTCGTCACACCTTAAGCAGGTGGTATATTAAAATATTATCATGCAGTCACAAAAATCATTTATGTGATATTTTTAACCTTTATATTTATGTATTTGTGCTTTTTTTGAGTTACGTATTGAATTAATTGGCAAAAAAAAACAAGTTTACAGTCTCAGGTTAACAGAATTAAAGTACTTTTACATAAAAGATAATATAAATATGGCGTATGACATTTTTTTGTACTTTTATTGGAAAATATTTAAAATTTTTGATTAGCGTTATTTTTGATCGCTGATATCTTTGAAACGGTTGATCTGAGGAACTTTGATCTTCAGACGTTTTTTGTAGAGCGTGAAATTTCCTACAAATCTCTTTTTTCAGATTGTTGTTACGATGAACCGTTCCAAAGTAATAAAAATTCAAAAATGAAAAAAAAAAATTCCCGTGTTATTTAAATGGAAAATAAAGAAATGGATAGAGGCAAATCTTCCTATTGATATTAAGAGCTCATATTGGCGCCAAAATTTTTGTTTTTGGATATACTATTAATTTTTGGACACCATAAGAAAAAAAAAAAGTTCGTTTTTTTTTTTGAAACACCCTAATATACATATGTGTATATATATATATACACATACGTATATATGTATATGTATGTGTGTATGTATAAAGGATAAAACGCGAGGAGAGTATCTCACTCGGTAGGGGATACATAGAGGAGGTTTTGTCCTGGATAACCGATTAATCATTCGCAAGTTGACGTAGCCATTTTCTGGGTGCTGCACCACCGGTGACTCCTACCTCCTATATATAATACCTACTTTGGCGAGACCGCGAGGACGAGGACGAGGTGGTCGTCAAAGGGTAGGCGAATCTCATATGTATGTGACGTATAAAAGAAGACGAAGCCGAAGAATAAGAAAAATGGGATTACAAAGAGTCGTGGAAGGAAAGAGGGAGGGAGGAGGATAAGGAGAGAAAGAGAGAGAGAGGGTTTATTGCAAAAGAAAATTTTAGACGGAGAAAGATACAGAGGGTGGATGAAGGCGAGGTAAAAGGAGGAGGAGGAGGAGGAGAAAAAAAAATGGTCTAATACCATCATGTCAGGGTACATACGAGAATGCTACGAAGGTATGTATACGCATATGTATATACATCTATCTATGCGAGAACGCTTATACGGTACACCCATGTCGTATAATATGAGTAGGTATATAGAAGGATTTGAAAGGATCGCAAGGATCGAGAATGTAATCGTCCCATGTAGCGTTGAAACGATAGGTGAACAATGTTTTTTTGGCCTCCTTTCATTTTCTGCATCAGTGATATGTTTAATAATTATGTTTTAACGAAGCTCCATTGCCGTAGATTAGTATCTGATTGTAAGTACGAGTTGGTTTAGTCCGTCACAACGTTGTGTCAAAAACTCTGAGCATAAAAACGAAGAAAAATTAAATAATTAAAATAAAGTTCGTAAGAAGAAAAGTGAAAAATTTCTTCAGGTATAAAATTTTTCAAAATCAAATATATATGTATATATATATATAATTTTAATTCACTCCGTTGAACATATACAATTGCGTGGCGATATACGGCAAAAGTGTCGACAGCTGCAACGAGGTTATAAACAAAACGGTGAAATCGAGTTGAAGTAACTGACTAAATATTAGAGGTAGATGCGAAGTAGAGAAGCGGCGTGCGACGGCAGCCAAAGCAAAAGCGGCAGCAGCTTTGGAAGGGGTACAAGAATATTTGAACAGGAAAATTTATTCGTGTCGCAATTAGTAAATGCGTTAGCAGGTAGGTGGATGTTCCCCTTAATAAGGCGTTTCAGATGCACGCCTCGCCCAGTCTAATAGATTCGACTTGGCTTACTTCCAAATTTACGTCTCTCCTCCTTCTCCTAGATGCAGTTTCAAACACCCTCGCTACTGACTAGTAGAGAAGACGGCTGATTTTTTATACTAGTCAGTTGCGTTGGCGACACTGAGAAACCTACGGCGCCACAGTCGGCCGAGCGCGGAACTAACTCAATCTCAATAAACGTAACGAATCTAACCTTAAAATACCGCGGAGATAATGACTTGTTGGATTGACACGTATTTTGAGAGAGAGAGAGAGAGAGAGAAAGAAAGAGACTACACAGAGAGAATAAAATAGCAGATTTTATTCAAAACTGCATGAAAAGAGGGACACAACTCAGATTTTTTGGTAAAATATACTTCGTAAAATCTTTGACGTTAATTCGTGATATCGGATTCAATATGGCGGGCAAAAATTTCAAATTTCATCGAATACGGTCAAAAAAACTCTGTGCAGGAGTTTTCGGGATCGCTGATTGGATTCGCCGTACTGAATTTTCAAAATCTTATTTCAGATTCGTGATAAGCGACCCCAAAGACTCTCAGAGAGAATTTCTCCTCCCGATTCGATCGAATTTCAAATTTTCCTCCGCCATATTAGATCTGTCATCCAGAATTTTTAAAATGAAATTTCACGAACATGTGATTTACGTGAATTATTCCTTCAATTTTCACGTTACTTTTTCAATCAATTTCTTTCCAACAATAATAATTTCCATAATATCGCAACAATTACTCTCCGAGTATTGAAAACCAGTCTTAAAAACCATTAATTTAAGCCGCCGATTAATCGATTGATTGGAAAAACGACTAACCGAAATCGTCGATTAGGTAATTCAGTAATCGATTAATCATACAGCACGAGTGCAGAGTAAAATCTCATACCTTTTACAGTAAACAAAATATGCTTGACATGGGTATTTTATGCCAAAAAACATTTCACGTATCCCTCTTTTCCTGAAGTTTTGAGTAAAATCTGCTCTCTCCTTCTCTCACTTCTCTCGGTGTAGGGCGAAGCAGAGAAACGCCATAGTATGGAAGGGGAAGAGAGACACTCGTCGGCAATCACCGAAATACTTCCAACTCTCTTTACCTCTTCATTCCTCGCGATGCGATGCAGCGGCTACTGCACCGGCACTTTTACACTAATTGCTGGCATTCGTTCGCAGGCGTCGGTGGCGACGGCAGCGGTGATATTTTTTTATACACATATATATATTTTTTTTCATTTTTTTCCATCTTTTCTCTCGAAATTACACTTCACCGAGTCGCATTCAAGGCAAAGGAGAAAAGGATCTCCCAATCAAGGAAATTATGCGGACTGGGAAAGGAAATTAGTGAAACCAGGTAAATGATTTATTGAATCACGGTTAAGAGAACAAAAATAAACAAATAATCTGTACTACTTGATACTTGATATTAAGTATTTGTCATATTGTTGTATTTGTGAGCTACGAAGATTTCTTTAAAAGAATACAATAACCGAAATTAATGGAATAATGGAATTATGAACAGAAATATACGATTAGACTGTGCCAATGTTTCAGTTTCAACAGCTTAAAAAAATGGATAAGAATCGATTGATCCGATTTCACTCATCCATGTGTCGTTTTATTAAGAAGACTATTTTCATAAGTTTCGTGAAAAAAAATTTTCTAGTACTCTGTATCGTTAAACCTTACACTCTGCACGCCGGGGTCAAAATGACCCCACCGCATGTTCACCGTTAATTCCATATCAAAAATGTCCAAAATAATCTAATTTGACCCAAGACAAATAATAAAATATCGCAAAACTCTCGTTAGTTCCAAAAAACTCGCGATGGTTTTTTTTTATATCTGGTATTAAGAATTACTCTGTAAATTTTCAGCTCAAAACATTGAAAATTCAGTGAAGTTTTTTTTTTTTTTTTTTTTGTCCAAATTGATCAATTTCTCGATCTTTTGTTCTTTTAGGATTTTCTGTTTTTCTGTTTAGACATTTAAAATTGCATCCTGCTAAATGTATGTCTAATTTGCCTTGAAGTATAATAGTTAAATAGTATGACAGAATTTTTTCAAGTTCTTCGAATCGATATCTCCGTTTCTACGCAATGATTTTTACTTTGGGGTCTCAACGACTCCGGTGTGTCACCAGTGTTACTTACACCCAGGAGATACGCAGTGTAAGGTTTGAATATTCAATTTTTTTTTTTTTTTAAATTTCACCGATGGGGATCGTGATCAAACATTACAATATTGAATTGACTAATGATTGGCATTGTAGAAATTAATAGTCTTCTGAATAAAATTAGTAATCGTCGTAGAATGAAATCGAACGAATCTGACTAAATTTTGAAAACCTGCATTTTGGAGTGATTTCAAAGGAAAAAAAAAAACCATCGACGTTTGAACTTTTCGTCAGAATTTCAGTATTTCTAATTTACCCATTCTTAACAAGATTCTTCGCGCTCTCACGAACATGATAATTCAATAAATACTCAGTGGCAAATTGAGGGAGAAAATAAAAATACGCTTAAAAAAAATCGTGCAACTCGGTTTTTGCTAGACACGTAGTTTAAATTTTGAGCGAGTAAGAGTGAGTTAAAACCCGTATAAATTAGGCGAGTGGATTAAACGGTGCATGCGGTGATGAACGGACGAGATGAGACGAGATTAAAATCCAAGCCCCTCGTCACCCTAATCCTGAAGCGTTTCATATATATATTATATATATTGTATATGTTGTATATATTACATATATTATATAGTTTATATATTTATATACACGTATAAATATATATTCCGTATAATTTAATGTGTGCACACCCACCTACTTGGATAACTTTTTACCCGCCACTCAGATTTTTTTGCTTTTTAATAAACCGCCGTAGGTTCAAAGACTGTCCGATAATCCGCGTATTTGGCAGAGAATTTTATTCAAATCAAGTAATTTTTCAAATGGATGAAAAAAAAAAAAAAACGAAAATTTTCACGTGCCTTCGTATGAATATTCCCCTCCGAATATATAATCTACATATTTCGGATATATATTAAAAACAATTTTTTTTTCTACCTTCATCCCCCCATCTCGCATTCGCTCATTGTTTTGTGCATAATTATTAATTCAACGTATATAATACGACGCGTTGTATACATAATATAATCCGAGTTGGAAACTTGATTAATTTCCGTGAAATTGTCCGTTGCAACGAATTCATTAAGAAGTTGCTTCTACTAGCATATAAATTACAATTCACAATTTATTAACCGTAACATAAATTCACAAATTGCCAAGTACGTTCCGAGTTAAACATCCACATTGAATCTGAAATCAAGTCGTAATATTCCCGTGAACAGGGTACACGTATAAAGTTGATGAAAGTGTATAAAGTCCTTTATATTATACCCTTTCAAACACAATGAAATAAAATTCCTCAAAACTACACCACGATGCTCTGAAAAGCATTCACTGTGTTGAAATACCGCAGCAATTCACCTACCGAATAAAACAAACTCGGTAAAAATTCTCATATTTGTTTCTTTTTATCGTTTGCGTTTCTTTATCCAACCCCCCATACTTTCTTTATCCCCTTCGCAACCCAATATTTCTATTTTTATACGAAAAAAATGAGAAATAACAGTTAGGTTAGGTTAGGTTATAATGAAATGAACCCGCCAATGAGAATATATTATAACAAGCTGTTCGAAAGGTATTTTTGTAGGTATAAAAAAACAGCGTATTGTACACACACACATACATATATATGTGTATATTAGAGCGGTTCTTGTTCGGACATTCTCAAAGCGTTACATCTAATTCTGTATACCATGTAATACATGCCATAACGAATCAACGAAAAACGAGATGAGAAGTTTTCCTCGAATGAGGGATTTCTCTCTCTATCTCTAATCTCTTTCGCTCTCCCTTTGTCTTTATCTCTCTGTGGATTTGTTCATAACGCAGTTGCAAACGTACCGTATAAGATCGTTTATGATTTTGGGTTTACCGTGTGCCAATTTTTTCGATTTCGGTTTTGCCACTTGACTGATAGAGGATGAAAGCGACGTTGTGGGAGTTGCGGCGACTCTGTGCGTGGTGAGAATAAGTGAGAGAGGGGAGGGAAGAGAGAGAAAGAGATATAGCGAGAGGCGCAAGGGGGAGTAAAGAGGGAAGGGAAAAGGGGAGACGGTAGAAATCTCCCCGTGAAATTGCGTTCGAAGGAATCTTTCGCGAAGCGGAGTGGAAGAAAAAAGTGCTCGTCTTATTTCCACCAGTCCCTGTTCGCTGGACCGGAAATACAGCGTCGAGGCAGAACGAGCTTCTCTAGTATAGATAAAGAGGAAAAAAAAAAAAAAAAAGTGTTATAAGGAGAGAAGAAATATAATACCGAAACGGAATTAACGTTAAAAGCACGCACAATTTTCCGCTGCGTGGAAAACTGCCACGATTGTTTATAACATAATTGCAAGGCTATAACGCGTCTGTGCAGGCGTATGAACATTATTGAAGATATTTAAGTTAAACGAAAAACCGAAGTATACATTTTTCAACAAACAAATACTCGTGATTGTATCGTACCTAGGACGGTGTACATTAATTGTTATAAACATGAGTCCGTATCGGTTCATATTTGTTTGCGAAGATGATGACGAAACGAACGAACTTGCGCGTTAGATTGGAGAAGTAAAGTGAATACAATAATAAAGGTTGACCATGACGAAGATGGGAAGAGAATAGGAAATGTATGAGAAAATGATAAAGCAGATTACACGAGAAGTAAATCCCTCTTGAGCAGTAAGGCCTTGCTCGACGTAAGACGAGGTTTCAGATGTTGAGAATATACATGTATGCGTGTGTAATGTATGTGCATAATAGATGCAGAACGAGAGCAAAAGAAAGGTGGGACCGTGTCGGCGAATGCGACCCAAAAAAAAAAAAAAAAAAAACGAACAAACAGTAATCAAGGCTAAGAATCCACAGCGGCGTAACTTTCGCACGATCATCGATTTTCAACCCTTTTTCTTTCCACAGCGCAAGTTGAAAGCCTGACAGTTCAATTATTATAATATAACAGATTTGTACAGTAAAATAAAAATTGTCCAATACGAGAGAGAAGAAAATATTGCAGGGTTTCCTTGCGTAATGTTTTCCCTTGACTCGTTGTCAGCCAACTTTTTCGATAGTTTCTTTTTGTTTTTCGAACTTCAGTTACAAATTCATAAATCGTCGTGACCGGAGACAGCAATCCTGTGCGATGAAGAACAAAATGGGGGAACAAAATGAATAAAGACCTGTGGGTGCGGTACACGCGTGAACAAGACACGCGCAGACAGAGGCGTGTCAAGAAACAATTGGTGAGAAAAGTGCGGTACTATGTGTGTTATATGTGTACATACCTATGTACAGGATACGCCGAAGAAAAATCGTGACCGATTTAAAACGCGAATAAAATCCGAACCCACAGACCCATTTCCGAAAACTTTATTTTGCTCGAAACTGTAGAAAAGTGAATCTTTCATGTTTGGCTTTGCAAGGCTGAAAAAATTTTATTCCCTGCTAAGAAAGACGCTGTTGAAAATCGGGTTTTAAAAAATTCACTGGGAGACTGAGAAAAATTAACATTGAAGAATGTTCAACTCAGTTTCGATCTTAAATTATGATTCAAGGATTCAGTTATTTTGGTTCAATTGATTACAAAAACAAGAAAATATTTACAACGTTGTGCTTTTCGTTTATTCCGCTAATTTTAATTATTTCAAAGTTTTCTAATAATTAATACTAGCGACGCAAAAAAGCAAATGGGGAACGGAATTCAGTTACACGGTTCGATGTGTCCACCATTTGTGGTTACTTAGTGCCAGAAACGAGGTTGAAGTTAATTAACGTTACCGTGACGAAACATCGGGGAAAATAAAAAACTATTTTCTTAAATTTACAATGAATTTTAAGTAACTAAGATTTCGAAATACGAGTGTATTTTCTTTTATTACGGTTTACCGAATTTCAGACAATACGAAAACCGCGAAATGACGGTTTTTCCTTAGCATTAATCGTTACGACAACGTTACTAACTTCAATATGATTGCCAGAACTCTGTGTTTGTTCTTCTTCTACTTTCGAGGAAAAAAAAGAAGTTTCCAAAAATCGGTCAAAGCGTTTAGATTTTGTTCACGTTTCAAACCAGTCCCGTTTTTTTTTTTTTTAGTCCACCCTGACATACATATATATATATATGTGTGTGTGCGCGAGTGTGCGCGCGAAACGTAGGAATGTGAAAAGAGCTTAACGCGTAGCGGAAGAGAAAGCAGAAAGACAACGAGGCGTATCGGGAAGCCCATGTGCCTCTCTCTACACCGGCTGCATACGTTAGATATTTCCACAGCAGCAGCAGCAGCAGCAGCAGGTAACATCGACGTTGCTCGAAGCCGTTATAAAGGACAGGAGGCGTCGGGCGAGGTTCGCGAGATTCGCCTGCGGGAAGCAAACTTCGACTCTATGAATACTTGAAGATGTCCCGACGTGCCTGCGAGCTATACGCGTGTACCCCGCGCCCACCTGAACCACCGCGCCCTTGTATGCTCTGGGTACATAAGCAGTTACACGCCCTACGCCCCCCTCTTCGAATGCACGCGCGCCGCAAGTGTTGGCCGCGCGATACCTTGGCGTGTAATAATGCATTGTGCAGCGGAACGTCAAGACGAGAGGAGAAAAGAAACGATCGAAGAGTAAAAACGACGCAAGAATTGCCCGATGTAGGAAAACAGTTAATTTATTGATGAAAAGTTTAACCGGAGTTTGTAATAGTC
Organism: Neodiprion pinetum; assembly: GCF_021155775.2. Lineage (NCBI taxonomy): Eukaryota > Metazoa > Arthropoda > Insecta > Hymenoptera > Diprionidae > Neodiprion > Neodiprion pinetum. The sequence goes on along the minus strand of NC_060236.1, from coordinate 25,349,579 downwards.
AGCGATTTTATGTAAAAGATTGTGGCCAATTTCGAGAGGAATCGAACGAGCCGACGTTCAACGAATTCGGATGAACTGATCGCGAGATAACTCAATTCGAAGTGCAACGCTAGCGCGAACGCGCGCGACTAGCAAGCGAAACGCGCGTCTCGTTTACTCGGCGCGTTTATTCAAAGCACGATATCTCGCGATCTATTCGACCGAAATGAACGAACAAGGGCTCGTTAGATTCGCCGCAACGTCAGCTACAAAATGAACGACGCGGTAAAAAGTTTCTAAATTCCATTTTGAAAAAAAAAAAAAATACACAGAGATTCATTTCACAAGCAAAATGATGAAAATTCTCACAGACGTCAATCGACGTAACCTACCGATCATCAGTAATCGATCACCTAACCATTCGATATTGGCTTCTGATATTAACCACGCCACGAGTGCGACACTTGATTAGAATCAAAGGTTCGGGACGACGTCCAACCGAGGCGTATCAATTAATACCTATCCCTGATAATACATCTGATAGAAATGCGACAAGGGCTCAAAGTGTACGTGAACGTATCTCCCGTGGCATACGCGGTTTCGAACTCAGGAACGCGTAACGTAATGTTGGAGTACGGTACGCCGAAGAGTGGCAGCGGTGTACGAAAGGATGTGTGGGTGGTGGTGTCGAGGGGGTAAAGAGGAGGAGGGGGGGTTTCCCTCGCAATCTGTCCTCTTGGCCTGGGCGTATTACTCCTGGGAACAAAGACATTTGGCTCACACGACGGCGCGACACAAGTGGAAAGGGGGGAAGGGGGGGGGGGGGGGTGTCGAGGAAGAGGGAACGCAGGGCCACGAGACTCCTCCGTTCTATGTCACAGCGTTTCACCTTCCGTGCAGCAGATCCTGGGCGCTTTTACTTCTGCGAATCGGGGGACGGGGGAACGAAAGATCGCGGGGACAAGGAGAACGGCTATCGTACGACGTCGACGTATTGCGATGAAAGGAAAACAAAGGAGAAAGAGATCGAGGACGGGAGTAAGAATGAATGAAGGAGAGAAAAAAAATAAAATAAAATTAAGAGAAATAAGAAGGGTGGGAGGGAGGCTAATATATAAGAAGGAGGAGAAGAAAGACTCTGGGTATATCAGTACGACGAATCTTCTTCTTCTTCTTCTTCTTCTCCCTCGTCACAGCCGCACCCGCTCCCTTTTACGTTACCTATATATTTTATATACGTATTATACAGGAACGTCTTTGTGTATACACTACAGAGGTATATATTACATGCATGTACGTACATGTATAAACGAATGTGCAAGGAGGAGGTATTCGAACATTGCCCGGCAACCACTTTCATAACCTCTCTACGCGGTATAACCAACCCACCTTTTGCGCACTCTGACACATACGTGCGCCTATATTCGTAAACGAGCACGGGCTACCTGTGCCATTTACATAGATACCTATAAGGATAGCAGATAAAGGTGGAGGTACTAACCGGGATAACAACCGTCTCGCCGTATCGCTACCCAGCTTTTCTTCTTCTTCTTCTTCTTCTTCTGCTTCTGCTTCTTTTCAGCTCGCACACACGCGTAGGTATGCCTTTTTATACGTCTCGCTTACTCAGAAAACGAGAAGCAAAATTGGCGTATGAGAATGGGTAAGAAAAACGCTGTATCGATATTATAGTACGTATAACATCAGAGGTTCGTTGTATCGGGACGAACCCTTGTTAAATATCCTCGCGTCAAGCACGCGGTGAAGAAAAAAAAAAAAAATCGCTCTTCTTTTTCTTCTTCTACTTCGTCGGAAAATTTAATGGAACGAATTTATCTTAGGGGGAATGATTTTTCCAATCAAAATACAACGTTCGGTTTTAAAATTTTTTTAAATTTTTAAATTAATTCCATTACAATCTCACGTCCCTGACTTATAATTTCACTATTCGTACGCGATGTAATATCGACGAGTAATAAGAGACTATTTTCATAGTACCAAGAATTGCAAAAGAAACTAAAAACACATCGATATGTGATATATAATTGATTTTTAAAGAGAAAAAATATTGCTAAATCGATTGATAAATATACAAAAGAAATTGAAAATCCGTCCCGTGACGGTAAAGGATAAATATCGCACTATGTATAACCCGTATATAACATTAAGGCATTTAAAGTCGCGTGAGAAGACTAATAATCTTGAGAAAAAGTTCATCTTGAAAGAGAGCAGAGAAGAACAGACTGAGCGCGCAAGCTGTAAGTGGAGAAGATCTCTTTGAACGACTTATTAAAGCTCGACGTTGCAGATAAGCTCGAAACGCTTGCACCGAAGAAATGGAAGTTATCCCCGTGTCTAGACCCGGTTATGAAAACTGTTTTTGCATCATTTTAAGGTAAAAAACAAAGTAAACAAATAAACCTTTGAATTACCCCCGAGCATTTTATATTAATATTGTTATTATTATTATTACTATACTTTGGGCACAGCGTGAAATTAGGAATAAATTACTTCAAACTTAAAAAAAAAAAAGTATGGACAAATTACTAAAGCTTATCTGTGCAGGCATGCACACATACCGATACATATAAAATATCTGCACCGCGTGTAAGGGGATGAAAATTGACAAGCTCGGTTCTCTTGATACCTTATAACAGAGAATTGATCCGTAAATCTGCCCCTCAGACTCGGACGTTGAATTTCAAACAACTGCGTTAACTCTCTTCGTACGCGTAATAATTAACATTGCGATGACGATTACGATAACACCTACCAATTCGGAGGATTGACAAAAGGAATGATTAAAATGGATCGAAACGAGCGAAGCGAAAGAAAAAATTAGTCAATGGACAAAGTTTTTTTTTTATTTTTTTTTTCGTCTCATCAGATTCTCTGTGTACCGAAAATTTTATTTCTCGTCCCGCGTGTATTACGTATCGTCGTATCGTGTTGTCGCGATTACGCGAAGAACGAAGGAACAAAGCGATATGTAGCGATTGAAAAAGGTTGGAGTGAAAAAAAATTTTTTTAAAAATTTAAAAAAAAATAAATAAAAACGAGATATGCGATCAAAATAATATTCGGAACAAAAAAAAAAAAAATTTCCCACGGTCACGGTACGCCGTGAGGGCATACTTTTTCTTTTTATATTTTTCAGCATTCCGCAGAGCTCGAGGGTTGATAATTCGATCAATACGCGATACTGCGGTCAAAGAATATGAAAAGAGACGAAAAAAGAAAGAAAAAAAAACCGATAAAAATAATCCAAAGAAGCTTGAAACTGGTTTGATATCAACGGTGGAAAATTTGTCACCTTCGTCTCCGCGGTGAGAGGAGGTCTCCCCGGTAAGAAAGAAAAAAAACCTGACGTTCGAAAAAGTGTTGAGGATAAGAAATAAAAAATAAATGAAAATTAATGACGAAAACTAAGATCTTCCTCGTAAGGAAGAGGGTAAAAAAGATTCAATTTTTTCAAAAATATCACGCGTGTAACCCGAAGCATGTAGGCACATATACGGATTTATACGTGTATATATATATATATATATATATATATATATGTACCTATGTACAAATATTTCCGTATGTATCGGTACAGCAACAAAGCGATTACAGAACCCTGTGTCCAAAGGTATCCAATTACGTCTCCGGACACACTGCTGACCTGAAACAAGGGTAAAAAGACAAGGGAGGGAGGGTAAAAGCGTACAAGCTAGGGTGCGGAAGCGGCAGACACCGCAACCCCAAAAGGCGCCCTCTGACCTCCACAGTGTCCATTGTGGTCCGCCAAATAGCTTAATATCAGATCATAGTTAGCGGTATTATAATAACATTGCCCGCGTGTATTATACGGTGTAAACTAAACGTTGCATACGGGGAAATTCCATGCGAAACCCGACCAACGTCCGACCCTCGTAATTTTAGCCGTGGTTAAAAAATTTTTCTACAATTTTTCCAACTCTGAAACAGTGCTCGGAATTTCTTCAGATTTCTTCAAATAACTGGCTAATTATTTACAAGTTATGAGAGTGATTTTGATACGGACCACTTTTTTAAATTCTCAAAAACTGCATTTTCTTTTCGAAACATTTCAAGACCGGACTCCGTGACGGGAAAATTTTTGTTCTATTTTTTTTTTCTTGCAACGATTTGAATTCTTTTGACAAACTATAACATTGTTCAAGCGGTCTGAGAATTCCCGGAAATTCTCAAAACTTCGATTTTACAACACTCGGAACAATTTTAGACCCGTTTCCTTATGAATCTATTTGAAGAGAACGTAGAATTTTTTTTTAGATTCAGATTTTCATTTGTTTTTTTTTTATTCTGAACTAGCATAGCGAATCCACCATTATAAATTTTGGGTTCGTTATCGGTGTGACTCTAAATCCCTCAGCGTAGAAATTTGTACCAGAATCGAAATATTTTTGGATTTTTTTTCCACCATATCGTATCGCCATTTCAGATTCCGCAAATATGACTTCAGATTCGTGATCAGCCACCCAACAAACCGACGAGTACCAATTTCAATCAAAATCCAAATGTTTTTAATTATTTTTGAGCTTATTGAATACGCCGAGTTAAAATTTTGCAAATTTAATCTTCGATTCGGGAGTAACGACCCAAAAAAAAACCTCACGGTACTAATTTTCATTCAAATCCATTCATCCATTCTCAAAATATTATCAGTTTCATCTCATTATTTGAAACTTTGTTATTTGAATAATTGAAAAAGTACCGCGCCGATCAAAGCCAAATTCTAATCACTTCTATGTTTGGAAAATATCCGCGTCGATTGAGACCAAAATTATTGAAATCCGTTAACAACATGAAAACTCAACTTTTCATTTTCGGTGATTGTAATAACTCTTCCTCTTTTCTCTGAAAAGAGAGAAACGGGAAGTTAGAGATTGCAAAAAAAGAAAGAAAAAAAAACCTGTACACTCCCTCTCTCTTCCTCTTTCTTCCTTTCTTTATTTATTGTTAGTTTTCTTAGCTCGGTAACGGTTGAACTGTAATTTGTGTCCAGGGGGTACGATGTAAACGAACCCGTTAGACACACGCTCTAATATTATACGCCGATGAAAGATAAGCAATTGGAAATGTAATTGCTCTCGGTAATCTAGAGACGAATGATATAGTTTTCAATTTTTATTTATTTCTTATATTTACTTCTTTTAATAACGATGTTTGAGCCAGTCTTTAACCGTGCAGCGTATTTCACAATCAGCATCCTCGGGTTTGGTTACTAATTGTAAGTAGTTATATAATAAGGTTATAGATCGACCGACGACAACGAGATAAAAATAGTATAACAATCGCGTTGTTGTTACCGGATAGCGAAAAGATGTGATTATATACTATTTGTAAGACAAACTTTTAATGCCTAAAAATGTTTATGTATATAAGTATTATTATAACGGGAATGATGACACAGGGATTAAGAAATATATCTTGAAGAAAAAAAAAAAAAGAAAATTTACGGTCTATGAACTTTTGCAAATACAGACATGTACGGGATTAAGGGTAAAAATATAGGAAGGTTGGAAAATAGATGGGTAACAATATCGATTTTTTAAAGACGTGAAAATCTATTTCAAGAACTTTTTTTTTTTTTTGATTAATAACGTAGAGACGAGTTATGAAAAAGTAGAAAGCTAAAGTGTAAAATTCCAAAACGCAGAATCCTCAGATGGAATTACAATAGACCAAAATTTGACGATTCTGTTTTGGATTTTTATACTTTGTCTTTCTATATTCTGTCTCTTCCATGCTTCGAAATTCAGTATTTTGAATGATCTATAAGACGTGTTTCCGAATTTTTAAAAATTGCCCATTGTAATCCTTCCATTTTAGAATCCTTCTACATTTTTACTCTGAAAGTTTTTTTTGTCAAAATCACTTTAAATATTTGTAAATAATTGAGCAATTGAATAAAAAAATCTGAAAATATTCAAGGTGCTGTTTCAGAATTGGGACAATTGCAGAAATTTGTTACAGTGACGACACTTGTGCGAACGCTAACTAAACTCAAACATGTAGAAAAAATTTAGGTTCAAAAATTTTCAACGATTCGACGAACTGTGCAAAAAATTTCGCAATATAATATGGCTGTGTGTAACAGTTTTGCCACAAGAAGCATTTGAAAATATTAGCAGTTGAAACACCGCGACGGGTTGCTAGTTGTAAATATACGTCATGGTATGAACTCTATTATGTAGTATACCTGATACACCAAGCGGGGAAATATGAAAGGTCTAAGAATCAAAAAAAAGTTCAATTACTTAGAGCAGCAGCAGCAGCAGCAGCAGCAGCAGCAGCAGCCTTGTTATACGATAAAGAAAATTGAACCTCCCCACCTCAGAGAGAGAAAAAAAAAGACAAATCCAATGTAAAATTCTCGTCTAGTTTCATCCCGGAAATTACTTCGATATACGACATCATACATTTCACTTCCTCTCACATATCAAATATACAAGTAAAATGATGATTAAGGATTCATTACAGACATTATTTACAGTATATTATTTAATATTGTAATACACAAAGCCTCGTGAGGGTAATTTTTTTTTTTTCTAGTTCAAATAGTCCAATACACACAAGGCACGAACCTCAAATTGATTTTGTAAGTGGTTGCAAATTTGATTTTTTATCTTAGTTTTAAACCCAAGAATAATATACGCAAATTTACAGTATCAAAAATGCCCGGGAAATAGTGAAAATTAATGTACGGACGATATAATTCTAGTTTTTCGCGATTATTCCGATAACGGTAAGGAATTGCGAAAAATCAAAAAATTCTTTGTCACCAAGTAAATACTGGATGAAAATAAACTTTTTAAGGTATATTTCGACGCGAAATTTTTAGCTCTACAACTTTTGTCGGAAAATTTTTCCAAAATTCCTTACCATTGCCGAGATAATCGTGAAAGACGAAAATATCCGTCTGTTTTTTTAAACATCCCGGGGATTTTTGACCCCGCAAATTTGCGTATGGCAAATTCTTTGAGTACGGAACTAAGTTAAAAATCAATTTCACCACCACTTCTAAATATCCGAGATTCGTCGGGCCTTGGTTTATTGGACTAGAAGATAAAAAGGGGGGTAAAAGAACGTATTCGTGCATTCAAAGCGTGTGTAATACCTGTGTGCGATGCATGTGTTTAATAGTAGGACAATCTCCCTAGAGTAAAGTGATATCCCAGTGCGTAGAGCCAAAGCGTTGGCATGCATCAGGTTTCACCAATATCCGTTGTTGATGGAACCACTGCTTTTATGCAAGATCGCCTTGCAGACATGCAGCAGCAGCAGCAGGACGAACCAAACGAGGAGAGGACACGACGGATTTCCGCGCTGCTGATGCTGCTGCACTTTCACGTTCGCTGCTAAAGTTCTCTACCGAAAAGTCTGTGAGATACGGAGAGAGAGAGAGAAAGAGAGAGAGAGAGAGAGAGAGAGAGAGAGAGAGAGAGACAAAAAATTGAAGGGAACGGAAGCGTGTGAAGCCCGAAAAAATGTCCACAGTATTTCCATATCTCGTAAATTTTTGTTACTTTTTTTGCAAATGCTGCGTTAAATAATAAAACATTTTCCACCTCGGCAGTTTGTTCTCTTATACATTCATTATTTATTCTTTAGGTTATATACGCTACACTTGAGAATATTACTTGTGTACATAATGCATGCCGCAAGCAAGAAAGTTGCCGAATATTAATAAAAAAAAAAAAAAAAGATACCTATGTACGTGATACATTGGTGGAGATCTAAACGTTTTTCGCATTTTTTTTTTTTTTTTGACAAAATTTCATCAATACCGTATGGCGTACGTGATGAAATGGAAAAAAAAAATAATTTTTTCATCTTCTTCGAGTTGGATTTATCCGTTAAATTTATTTTCGGAAAAATAATTTACACTCTCGTTGTCAGCCAAGCAACCATTTGACACTTGAAAAATTCTCAATGATCGTAAGTATAATAAAAAGGTATAATAAGAAGGAAAAGATACAACAGCGTATAGGTATAATACATAATGTAAGTAGAGAAGAAGGTATAAGGAATTTGAGGGATGAAAAGGTAGAAAAATAATGAGCACGAGAAGTCGGGGGAGGATTGAAGAGCTCGCAAAGGTTGACGTCGTTTTTATACACATTTTTCTCCATTTTCCATCCTCGTTTGCTACCCGAGCTTTGTCTTTTTCCTCGCCTAGGTAAGTATATACGTTCTCTGGACGAGAAGAAAAAACGCCGAGGAAATGCTGCTAGGTGTGTGTATTGTATACCGTATATGTTATATAGATATATTTATACATCGCTATGTATATAATAATGGCATACCCATCCTGTCGTCTCGAAAAGATCCAAGGAGAATTGTTCTGTTCGCATAATTGCAGTGCCAAAGGCTGTTTACAACGATGAAACAAAATAATAATATTTCCCTCTGCCGCAAGTTGCTTTCCTCGTGGCGGCTTCTTCAACTATACATGTATATATACATAGAGAGACAGACAGATATATACATATATTAATTGCAGAGGGATAGAGTATATTTCATGGTAAATAGTTCTCAGTCGCTTTAAGCTTGTGCAACAGAAGACGAGGAGACGAGCATAGGCGCAACGACGTCTCCAAGGCGTTTTGAAAATACGCAATTACCTAGACGTCGAGAGTGACGCGACGGCGCGGAGAAAATAAAAACTATCAAACAATTCTCATATATATTCGATAATATACATTTTCCAAAATCAGTGTGCAAAATTCGAGTTTTGCAACACGCGCATCAAAAGTCCCTCTTTCGTTGCATGTCGAGCGTGTGAGAAGTGAACAACTTTTATACCCGCTAGTTACTTTTTGCACACTGTTTCAACACTCTGGTTACTTTTGCGCACGCTATTTTAATACTCTAGTTATTTTTGCACACGCTTCGCAGGTAATGTAAGAGGAACTTTTGCTGCACACTTTACAAAAAGTAGCCCATTCCGTTTTAATTCTCGCACGAGTGTGAAAATGTATTATTTTTCGTACTCATTTGAGTGCGTAAAATTCAATTTTGCGCACTTGGGAAAAACAGTATCAACTAGTGCGCAATCTTACGCTATTGTGTCACACTGAGATCTTGAAAAATGACTTGATTTGCCCGTTTTACGGACAAAGCTATTGAAATATTTGAAAACACACAAGGTTCAGAATATCGAATCATCAAAAATGCGAAGATCTAATTTAGAAGAATTTTAAAATACTGAACCTGGAAATCTAGAAAATTCAAAATATAGACGGTCAAGGTGCATTAGAAAACCAATCAGAATTCTAGCGATTTTACACAATCTAGATAGACGACAACAACGCATTGCAATCTCTCTATCAAGTTGAATTTAATCTTCAATTCTGATTTTACTTCTATTTCTATTTCAACCCCGTAATTCTTTTTTGTTTCTCCCTCTTCTCCGGTAAGCAGCAGGTCTTTTAACGGTCCGTATCACGCTGGACAGAAGCAATCTCATTCGAAATTCAAACGGTGGGAGAGAGATGCGCGATCCTGGGTACATACATACATTCAAACGTATCGAGTCGCTTCCTGCGACCGATAGGCGAGAGAGAGAGAGAAAGGCAGAGAAAGAGAGAGAGAGAGAGAGAGAGGCTTTACTGGCCGGCTAACGTTTTGCCACTCCCACCAGCCTCCGGATGAGCTGCTTTTATCCCCGTTGTTATTTGGTCTACCGGGTTGATTTCGCGGAGCGTGTAATCTTTCTCACTCTCTCTCTCTCTCTCTCTTTCACTCTTTAATCGCGTGCGCTCTTGAGCCTCGCCAAAGCCCCGCGAGTCGTTTGTATAGTAGGTAGACGGCTAATTAATGGTTAATCGGATAACGCGTAATTAATTAACGAACGACATGAAAGAAGATGAAAAAAAATAAAAAAAAAAAAACGCAGAGGATAAATGGAACGAAAGATGTTTGAGGAGAAAACGGGTGAAACTGTGCTGATAAAAATGATATTACATCAATGAAATTAAGAAAAAACGAGGAGGGGAAAAAAACCGTACAATAACTAAAATATCAATTATTATACAGTATAAATATTTTCATATAGAATATTGTACTAATGTGAAATTATAATTGATTTTACCATATGTATACATATACGATACATGCATACTATATGCTACAGAAATAGGGATGGCGTAACTAACGTGAGAAATCAGCAATTTCATTCGTACACTTCCAATTTCACTCTTTTTTCTCTCCTATTTTTAACGAAATTTCGGCGGGGTGTAAGCATAAAAGTGGCAGAAAAACAAGAAACAAAACGGAAAAAAAGAAAAAAAAAAATTCAATCAAACCTCGAGCATATACATATATAAGAAAGGAAATTGTGTATGCACCATACCTCGGCGAATATGCGGGATTATTTATATAATTCGGAGGTAGAACTTGAGGGGGAAAGAGACAAGGAGAGAAATGAGGATCGCTGGGATTGCAGCAACACGGTACAGCTCCGAAGAGGAAAATAAAATCAAAAAAAATGAGGAGGAATAAGAGAGACTAGACTATGTGTATGTGTATATATATATATATATATATATATGAGGAGGCGTGGCGGATAGGAGGAAAAGAGAGGAGAGGAAAGGAGAAGCTAGGGTGATTTTCTCTGGATAAAATGGTAGAGACTAAGGACAGTGGATAGATGGATTTCGATGATAGAAAAACAAGAGAGCATTTTCCGCACGGGGAGAATCTATTATTGATAAAAGCATTTCTCAGGGGGTAGTAGATATTCCCGCGCGGCAAACAACCACCACCTACATGTACGACGAATTCCGAGCTCCTCCTCCTCCTCCTCCTCCTCCTTCTCCTCGTCATTGTCGTCCTTGTCGTTTTCGCCTCACTCAATCGATCGATACACACACATATATGTAACATATACACTGTAACGACGTGTTTGCGTAAACTGTGACCAAAAAAGAGCTTGCAGGGGAAGAGTCTATAAGTCCTCGTGTCCCATGTCGCAGGCCGGGGACGGTATAACAATCGGTTTACTTTTCACCCGTTTCGTACATGCATTACGAATCTTACGAATACGAATAATTACTTTGGATTTCTTCGAGATCGCATCAGGACGGCCGATAAATTGGTTTCAAGTAAACGAATCAATCCGGAGAGTGACCGAGTCAAAATTCGAAAAAGTTCAAAATAAAAACCGTCCTAATAATTATACTCTATACAGATAGTGGAAAATTTTGAATTTGATAATATAAACGATTCAGCTCGACGACTAAATTATCAAATAGATTCGCATTCCGATGAAAGTTTATTTTCAGTTTCAAACAAGTTGCACGAGGGTGGTGCGAAAGTTTTTCCGAACGTAACGAGAAACCGCGGGATTAATTGTTCCGCATTCGAACAAAACGGCGGGTGAATATATTATTTTACACCGTCATCGACGAGCAATAGCAAAGCATAACGTATTTCCGGAATCATTGTTTCAATACCGTTGGGAAGTGAAATACACTTTGTACGTATAAGGTAAACGTACTTCTGCAAGTGCTTGCAATATAATATACATGCGCACATACATGTATGTATATTATACAATATCTACAATTCTATTCTCTGTACAAACAGGAATAGAAATTGTCGGCAAATAATTCTAGGAGCAAACCAAAATGTAATCCCAAAATTGCATAAACCGGATGCGCTACATATACGTGTATGCGACCAAAGGCAAACTGCAATATATTTCTTCAATATCTGCGGGCTATATACCGTGAGCAAACTACAATAACAGAATAAGTTTGCGCTGATGGCGGTTTCCCGATGCGAGAGAGAAAAAGAAACTTCGTTTACTCTGGGAACCGAATCATTAGGTGGATATCTTGAATGGTGGGTGCCGTGTACAAATAAAACTGTTACAGCGGATGAATAATCGTCAATGAGAGAGAATGAATGATACGTCGCTGTTATAATTTATAGTCAGTCAATTCTAAGAAATCATTCTTATTTATTTATATGTTATTATATTTATATTATACGTGAAAATCCTGACGCATCTCCTTTCGCTTTTCCAATCGAACGACGTTTGAATAACTATTGATATACCGCATAATCGAAGATTGAAATTAATTATAAAATCGACGACGTCTTTGTTGACCGGAATTGGCTATAGATTCCGTACACTTGTAGCGTGTACCAATTTCGCCGGGATTATTGGGTATACAACACAAAGCCAGCTGTGGGGGGAAAATAATGTACTTTCGATAATTGTCCGCAGCTGCCGATCATTTGTTATTAGCAATACATCAACGAGCAAGGAGGATGATAGCTGCTTGATAAATGAGCCAAAACTCCTCCGGGGATAGAACGGTATTGTATTCCGTATTTTGCGCGGGTGCTTGTCGTGCGTTGTAATAATCTGCAGGTTTCGTCGCCGATTCACAGCATCGTTATACGTGTAACGCCGTTATCAATTACGCCCTAATAAATTGGACGCAGGTGTACGGTGTTTTTTTTTCTCTCTTTTTTTTTTCTTTAAATTTATCTTTGTTTCGCAATTCGTACAACGTCGATAAAGATGAGTAAAAAAGAGAAAAATTATCACGACGAATCGTACGTACGGTTGGTTTTATATTCTGTGATAACGTTTTATTTTCTTACCTGACACAAAAGCAGCCACGTAAAGAGCGACGAGCAGGGGAAGGAAGAACTTCATTTCCATCGATGCATCCATTTCGGCGATTCGATAATATCAGTCGATATGCACAACTTGTGTTTATAAACTTACGGAGGAACTATTTTTCCAACTTTTAATATCACGAACTTGTTGTTTAAATGTAGAAAAAAGAAAAACGATTGTATATCCACAAAGGAAACTGTACAGCTTACGGTGTATAATAATTACTCGTCGATTATTCACAGTTATTAAACACGATACTAAATACCTGTTACACGTACGTAATTTATTTATAATTATTCGATTTTGAAAACCGATTCGTTCAAGAACAGATCCGGAGCAATCGTCGTATCGTTATTGTCCAAAATTTAATCACTTTCTTTAATTATTCGTTCACGATGGGATATAGATGGAACACTGTAACACGAATATAACCGACGATCGACTCTCCTCGCATTTATTACCGGTAGCCCAAATATTAACCGCGACACATTTGGCACATGATTGAACGCAGGGCATTATGGTTGTTCGTCTTTTGTTTGGAGCGTCGTGAAGTTTGCAGCAGAATTTTAAATAACTGGCGAAATTCACGCAACACGGTTCTATTAACTCACTTGTTACAGTATTTACAGTCTGAACGTAGCCGCGGTAAACCGAAAACTCCTCGAGATGATAAATCAAAAATAAACGCACTCACAATCCTTCGATATATCTCGTTGCACGCAGGAGATGATCGTTCACGATTTTGCACCGATCGGACGATATGATTTCTGTTTCGTTGCTCGAATCACGAGTTACGTAAGATAGGCAGTAATACCTTCACTATTGGCACGAATTTTTCTTCTATCGATATCATTTCTTCCTAGGCTGTGATTTCGATGCTCGATTTAATCTCGGAATTATGAATCACGGATTAGACGTCGAGCTGTTAGAGGTGGTTCATCCTGTTGGCCAGCTACCAAAACAACCACTGCCGCCGGTTTAATCCCAGACGCACGTGCGTTACTCCGGTAAATTGTTGTGTACACCTGTAACAACGCGCCGCGCATCCGTTCGCAAACTCCTGACGACGAATTCGCGAGAGAGTTTACGCCCGAGGGAAGAATCGTGGTATAAAAAAAATGAAAAAAAAAACGCGAGAGGCGAATGCAGCCTCGGCAAGAAAATAAACAAACGAACGTCGACACTCGAGATATCGTAATAGTCAGCTTGCACTTGAAGTTGGCGCCGGTCCGCACTCGGTCTCGCCTCGATTAAACAAAACAACAACGCGGCAAAGACGCGAGACCGTAACCCCAAACACGAGTTGTTTATTCCGTGGTATCTTGAGTTCGGAGAGACGAAGACACCGACCGTTCATCCCTGCGCATAGCAGCAGCAGTTTATCGCTGTTGTCATTAACTCTTTACGGAGGAGGGAAAACAAATCGAGAAACCACCGAACGTTGAAGAACCGGCGCCGGTATCGGCCGACATCTAGAACTGATCTAGACCGGCTCAATCTTTCCCGTGAGTCGTGTCTCCGGCCTCGCGGCAAACACAATAACAACAACAACAACAGCAGCAGCAGCAGCAGCGGCAACGATAACAACAACAACAAGAACAACAACAAAGACACACAAATCAACGCGCTGCGATTTCTTGGTTCGACGAATTTCTCGCATTTAACCGAAGCACGTTCACCGGTTCACCTGTGAGCCCCTCTGTATGTTTTCAGTCGCTCTCCGACTCTCGGCGTACTTCACACCGCACTTTTTCTTTTTTTTTTACTATACCCGCGAGATGACGACGGACGCCGTTTCGTTCTCGGTACACTCGCGCCGTTTACGCGCGTTCGCTCGGACCTCTCGGAGAGGAGTAACCCGGTGCCCTGAGCGGCGAGAGGGAGCCGGGGATACCAGAGTCGGAGCCTCTGGCTTTGCCCCCGCAGAGATCGACGGAAACAGCCGAGTCCTCACGGAGGCTATCGAGAGGGTCGTGCGCGCGCGCGACGTGCGCCTCCCCCCCCCCCCCCCCCGCCCCACCACCGCCGCCCCTCGCAGCCTCCCGACGATTCCCTACCCTTTGAGCCTTCGCGCTCCGGGAGTAACCGGGAGCAACCCGCTCGTCGGACTCTCTACTGCTCTCTACTCTCTCTCTTTCTCTCTCTCTCTCTTTCTCTCTTTCCCTCGCTCGTTCGCTCTCTCCCTTTCACTCCGCTCGGGAGCGCCAAAACTTCTCTTCTCGGGAGATGAGATGAGATGAGATCCCTACGCGCGCCTACCAAAAGACCCTGAACGATGTTGTCGGACTGATTGTGACTTGATTTTTATTCACGTTTAGGGATTTTTGGGATAAATATTGTAACGAAAATATGATCGAACAGGGGATTGGTGAGTGTCGATGAAACTAAGCTTATTTAATTACTTACATGTAACTGAAGATAAAGTCCGTGTCATGGTGGGAGACTATTTTCAGATACTGTAATAACAACTACAGTTATGTCAACAACGTCAGAGAAATCGTGTTGTTCTGTCATTTTTTCAACTTAAAATTTATAGGGTTCGTTCTCGTCTGATTCTATTCGTAAATGAAATATTCAAATTCATATCAGAGTCAGAGGCTTGCGGATGACAATTGAATGTCTTTCTTACCGAATCATACATTTTTCATCTTTAAATTATGTCGATTATACATACATACATTTCCGATTGTTTGTATCTATTGACGAGATCTAAAAAAAATCTGTCTTATTGTCAAAGAATTTGTAAGAAGTTCTGACCATAAAATAAACTGTTATTCATTAAAATTGGATATACAGGTATGTACGATTTTTTTGGCGATAAATAACAAAACAATGCAAAATCTTTGACGATCATAACGACGAGGTGTTTCAGAATATTTCCTTTATAAATCATAGATATTTTTTTAAATCAAGTTTCACTTGGTTGCACGTTAGAACCTCTGTTTTGTCATGTTCCTGTTTCGACACATTTTTTACCTGATTGGATGTCCTATACGTATGTACACCCCATGCATTCACATCATGCCCTTGTGTACGGTATGTTATTTAATGTAAGTAATTAGTATACTATTTGTCGGACCTAGATCACGCCTCCGGCTTGATCTCCGTAGTTTCTACAAACCACCCTCTTTAGTTTTATTTCCTCGATATTCTTTCCAACTTACTCTGGTACCACGATGTATCGCATGCACTACTTTTCTGTCTCCTCTGTGTATATTATGCACGCCTTACAGATCATCTATAAGTCCTATACGTAGTAAAAGTATCTCTCTCTCTCTCCTTTTCTACCTCCTACGAATGTACATTTGAGAATTACAGCTGCTGGCGATGCTGACGTCGGTGTTTGATGTATAAGGTACAAAGTGGGCTGGATAAAAAACGAAAGAAACGAACTAAAAAAAAGTTGGTATACTTGGACGGCTTTCAAATGGATAACTTATAGGTATGTATTATAACTCACGAATGTAACTAGATAGATACACATTTACTCTTATATGCATGTGAATACGCATACCTGTACACCAGGTATAGAAGGATCGGAGTTTCTTATACCCTGCATATACTTGCCGGAGTGAATACGTCTCGTCCCATCTTTAGGCCACTTACCGCACCATATACATGATACACCGATCGATCGCGTCGATTTCAAATTCATTCCAAAGAATTTATACCTTTACGATAACCAAAGCCCGGCATGCGAGAAACTTACATTCTCCAAGCCAACGAATATCGTTTCATCGAATTGTCTGAGAATCTACAAATGCATCGGATTGCTTGAAAAACGTTTAGAATTTTTTTTTTTTTTTTTTTTACTCCGATATCACGATACAACGAAGAATACTTCCCAGATGATTGCGAGCTTAAAATACTAGTGCAGTTTTTCTTTTCATACTTGTTCGAACAGCACGTGTATAAGCTGTAGCACACAAGTCTAACGCCGTCTGTACGTCACGTGTGCTACGGAAAAAGGGCATCACTGTACACAAGCTAAGTGAGAGAGAGAGAGAGAGAGAGAGAGAGAGAGAGAGAGAGAGAGAGAGAGAGAAATGGAGGTCTAAGGTTAACGTCTGTCGTATCGCCCTCCCGAGAGTAAAATACCACGTATATATTTACATGTGTGGTGTATACATACACACACCGGTATGCACATGTCGCCTGTTCGGAGTTGGGGGAAATGTTCCAGAAATATATGTTTACGTATATGATACAGAGCAGGTTGATAAGTGCGGGGAAAAAGAGTCCATGAGAATTTTCAACGAGCAAGGTTTAAAAAATTCACGTATGCAAACACACATATACATACGCAACTCTGTAGTCGCACTTCTGCGTGCACCCTTCAAAGTTTTCCACATATATTTCTTCATCCCCATGTCTCAATCTGGTGTTTATTTAATAAAGCAATTTTGTCCCTCTCCAGTGTTTTGCTTGGTTTTATTGGAAAATGTCCTCATGACGTCAGAGCCTGGTTGTCAGCGCCATTTTTTCACCACGTAACCTAAGTTTTTAATTTCAATGGAGACAAATCGTAATTTTTGTCGTTTAAAATTATACTCAAGTCATATACATTAATGAAACGTAATCAATAATATACCTGTTCAACCATCCGCACGTGAAAAAACACGGTCAACGGTCAGCTATCAGCCGTGTTTCGTTATTTTCTTTTTTTTTTCGCCAGATAACGCACTGCAAAGTGAAAATCCCAACAAGTGCACCAGTATATGTTTATCTGAAGACTGAAAACAGCCGCAGCTTTATTACGGCTTCGATAATAATCTGCAAATTTTAATGTAAATTTCAATTACAAAAATACTTGCACAACGATTTTCTCCCTTTTTTCACTACAAGATACAAGTAATAAGTGAAAATTGTAATATAGATTGTTATGACTGTGATCCCGTTTTATTTTTGTTCTTCTTTCACAGCTTCGAGTTGTTCTCCACTTCGGTGGGGTTTCGCCTCGCTCCAGCCGAGTTTGAGCTCCTGCAGCTGCCGCTCTATAA
Source organism: Neodiprion pinetum (assembly GCF_021155775.2). NCBI lineage: Eukaryota > Metazoa > Arthropoda > Insecta > Hymenoptera > Diprionidae > Neodiprion > Neodiprion pinetum. The sequence continues at coordinate 25,331,936 of NC_060236.1, read as the reverse complement.
GCGTCGTAGGAAAGTAGGTATTGGGGTATTGGACACATTTTCCACTTGCCCTGATAAAACAGTTGGTCGTCATCGTGAACCGGAGCAGACGTCTGCCAAAACCTATCAGTTCGATAACAATGGTAAAGAAAAGTATAACTTACCTAAAATGGAATTTATATGTATAGCTATGCATATAGCCACAAATCTCGCGTGCACCGTGAAACGCACACGATATTTATGGTACGAAATAGAAATATTACAAAACATGAAAATAAGATATAAAGTTTTCTGTTTAATGCACCTATTTCCGCCCTCCTTCGATCCTTTGCCTACTTTATTATACCCCTGAACGAAATTAAAGAGTATACCATGTATATAAATTATACTTCGACGCAACTTTTACCTTGTTAGTGACACTGTTAAAACGATGAAGTAAGCGCAGAGGAAATGGAAATAGCGGTAACTATTGTAGTTAGTAGTAGCTCGTTGGTAATATGATATTGTGATTTTAAAAATTGCCACTAATTCTCGATACTCGGGTGATACGCGATCCTGCAATGCAGCTACTTAAGTGCTGCAGCTTTATTGAGACTGTCTGTTAACTATTTCGATATACTTCACGCTATAAAACTTTTCCGAGAATTAAAAGAGCAAGGGGAAGATGAGGAAGGAGAAGAATTCCATTTATACATCTAACTTTCTACGTATATACCACGTGCAGGAATTGACTTCCGGCGTATAGAGTGTGAACTTAATTATCGGTATCCGATATCTCACTACTCTGTCCCGATACACACACACACGTACGCGCACAGAATTTTTTCGACAACCTTCGCGATATAACTCGCTTTAAAATACGAGGAACACGAATTGAACGCCACAACTTCCCTCGCAGGTGTAGAATCTTCTATATCTTTCCATTGAAATAATCGACCTGCTTCTTGCGTTGAACTGAAAACCGTTGATTGCAAAAGAAAATAAAGAGAGATCAGAATACCAGAAAAAAAGTAACGATTACGGTACGCGAGAAATTCTCCTAAAGATTTCACGCCGTAGATTGCACTAATTGAATTTGCAAAAAATACAAAGGAAGATCAGGTTACAGTGATAAAGCTTTTTGAAAAGTCTATTGCCATTACATAAGCGGTATTGAAATGTAAATCAGTATCACTCGGATCGTAATTTATTCTAAACTGGATAAAAACACGTTGTGAAAAATGGTTGTAAAACCATTTCATTTAATCAAGATGCTGCAGATGTTTTCAGACGATTACTTTGCCCCGGTCTCCTCTATCTCACCCCATTTGTATACTCGCTGTTGCTTATTCTGACTTCGCTTCGACAAACTGTTAAGAGAAAATATTATTGGATTTTTCCTGTACGAGGTGGATGAAAAAGTTGTGTATCAGGTTGGGCGGAAAGAGAGAAAAAAAAAGAGTTGAAAAAACCTCTACAACACACAGCCGTGTGTATCGACGGCGTGCTCCGGAGTCCGATGAAAAAAATTTCCCGTAATAGCTACAACTCACTGTCAGCGTGTCCGGTGTTAAACGGGGATAATCGAATGCTGAATTCGAACCATTCGAACGTATAGAAAAAGATGGACGTTACAGGTATTCCGTGAGAGTCGGGTAACCTGAAATTAGGCACCGGCGCCATCCGCGGGCGCACAGAGCGTATCCAATTATTCGTGATTCAGGTTAGAAGCGCACGTTGCCGCGATAACAAAATTCGAACCCTGTTACAAACGTGCCGTGCGTATGTACGTGCATTATAGATACACGCAGAACGGGGATGCACCTCGTGATGTAAACGCAATTTAACCACACCGCGTCAAACGTCCTCAGTATCACCTCTCTCTTTCTCTCTCTCTCTCTCACTCTCTCTATCCCTCTCCCTCTTTCTCTCCCTCCAGCCGTGACGGCGTCGGACTCGATTAATTAACCCCGAGTGGGACAGGTGCCATGCCGTGGCAGAACCTGATCGCTGCAGTTAGGGACTGACGGATCACTCTTTATCGTGAGGTCCTCTAAGCTTCGGCTATTATACATATATACCGGTTAGGGTGACGAAAAGCGGGCGGCATTGGCGGATGAAACTGGGTCGTTGCCTGCATTGCGGGGGAAAAAAATTTTCCCATTTTTCTTCACCTTCTTAGTTTTCTTTATTTTCCCTTTTTTTTTTCTTCATTCTTTCGGTTTTTTTTTTTTTTTTTTCTTTTTTTTTCGCGATATTCAGGTCTCGGGTTACCGATTGCGGATAAAAAATCCCACCCTCGCCGATTTTACCCTCGAATATAAAGGAGCCGCAGGTTGAAATATATTCGTACAATATTTCCCGCCGTAACTCGGTGACGTCACAAGACTCCAGCCAATGGACCCGCGACGCGGCTGCTTCGAAACTCCAGGCTCATTATACCTAATAACGTTTGAAAAATCATGATCATACCTAGTCCTAATGGACTTGGGAGCGCATATCGGAGACCAACTTGTATGTAACACGAATAAGTGAGCCAAGACAGTGCGGGTCGGACACTGAACCGCGTTTACCCCTGAATTAAACGGATCATTCGAGCCGTATTACTGCACCCCAGGGCAACCTTATGAATATTTCATAATCAACACATAGCTGGAGCGTAAGGAGGACAGGTTGGTAGGCAGATAGGAACCGTGCGGAGCTGCAGGCGGTTCCACCATCCTCGAAACTTTCATCGTATTAATTATTTCGAAATATGTGGATTAAATACGGTTCGAGTTGAACAGTCGACCCACCACCTCGCACTCTCGCCCTCATCCTCATCCCTCGCTCATTCTCTTTCCGCATACTCGTGCTCCCTGCACATTCACCCTTGTACGTACGTATAACGCGGCGTAATAGAGTTTGCTGAAAACGTCGAGTTTGACTACCTCGCAGCGTGAAAGTTATCTCCTAATTTTCAAATTGCGAATAAACCGGTATACTCGTATACCAGTTATTTCATACTTTAGTTACAATTTGTGGAGAACCCGCGGTTCGAGCGAGACAAAAACAAAGCTGATCTATAATGTTACGACATGTTTAATCGAGAGGATCGGCATAACTTGTGAGTTAACTGGTAGTCTCTGTACAGGAATACTCGAGTTCATGTTGTAAAGCTACATATCACTGATCAGTATTGGAAATTGGGTATCGTTTATACATAGAAATTCATAAATCGCTGTGTTTAAAGGAAATACTTGACTGATCGTACGATTCCAACGTGATCCTTGATCCGAGTTCAATTTCAATCCTCCGTTGCATATTATACGAGGAATAAGAATTCCAATGAAATTTTATTCGACAGCTAGGATATAGTTATTATAAGTATATCCAATTTCCGTCAACATTTTTCACTTCAAAATTGGACAATATTTATCACGCGGTGAATCTACACAAATCACATCACTCGATTATTACCACGTGACGGAGTATGAAAGGGAAAATACGAGGAATAACGCGGACTGGGTACAGCGGTGAGAAAAAGTTGATTTTCGTCGAAGCGATGTGAATGATGCCGATAATCTGGATCCGAGGTAAGGAAATAATCCGGCCGAGGATGAGTGTTGATTCCGTAAAGAGGCTGGAGCTGATCAACCGACCAGCCTTCGTGGCCGAGGTAACCCGTCAGAGAAACTTGGCGGCTGCCGCTGCAGCACGTCGGGTTGACGACGTCGTACCTCGTCAATGAAACGAGCCTTAAATCGGAGACGTCGGACGTATCGGACGAAGCCCGCGGTGCACCCGGCTGGAAGTGATCCTCTTCGTCACTTGTCACGTACAATCTAGAACGAAACGAGAAAAGATATTGTCTTTTTTTCCTCTTTTCCTCGCGCCCCTTTTTCTCTTCTGTTTTATTCGGATAATATACCAATCGAATATTCTCTGTATTGGCAATGAAAATTTTTGAAGAGGTTATCTTATACCGACTGTAAGTATGAAAAAAAAACTGCTACCCAAAGAAATGAGTATTACAGATGAATAAAACGACAGGAAAGAATAACGGCAGACAGCGATCGTCTCCTTTATCTCTACATACCTATGCATATAAAACTAAACGTCTCTCTGTCTGTCTCTACGTATGTTCCCTCATAACGCCAGAACCACCAAACTGATATTGATTTTTTCTTTTTTTTTTCCGTGAATGCTACAACGTCAGGCCAGATTTTAGGCTTTATTTCGTTACAACCGAATCAAGAATCTTGAAGATGTATCGATATTTGTAAGACAAGTTTGAACGGGACGACACACTTATACGAACGCTGATTGAACCTTGACCTAGATAGAGGAAAGTTATGTTCAAGAGTTGTCAAGGTCACAACAAGCTTTAGAAAAAATTCCGCGAGAGCGTATAATTACTACGCTTAACAGTTTTGGCACAAGGAGCTTTTAGTTTCTTTTATAAATCTGCAACCGTCTGCTTGGGAGGATCTTCCGATCCGCGTGAATACAGTTTTAGTATTACCCTATTTCCGTCCGTGTCGGTTCGAGGTATCGCGGGGTGTAACGCAATGGCTGGGTTTATTCTGCAGACACCCCAAAAACTGTCCCGACCAATTCCCACATTGCATTTACCAATTCATATTCTCCCCGGGTTTTCCGTAAGCCTCTCACTCATGTTCCCTCCGATATCATCCCCTCGGCGTTTCCTTACGACGCTGTATAGGTATATAGTTATTTTTGAAAGTGACATTCGTATAACGATATATCGAACCCGGCCGACGCTTACCTCATTCTCGAGAACGCTGTGCCGAGTCTTTTTATCCTTTCCCCCCTAATACACAGCGGATCGAAAACGATGTTAAATTTTTAATAGACGGTTAGATCGTCCAGCTGACTCCGCGTTTAACCAGAATAATCTTCGCTTTTATGCTCTTCGCGGAGACATAATGAAACGCGGTGTACAAGGTATATACGGTACAGGTATATGTATCTTAGTACTGTTACCAAACCGCCTCGCGCGAAATTAAACGCCGTCGATAAATTTTAAACAAAAGGATCTCCGCGTATACGTCTCCTTATTAATTACCCTCGGCTAAGGTTGTCGTTTGTATCCCGAAGGGCCGCGGATTCTTCGTTAAAGGGAGATTGTTGAACGCTTGCGAAATTAAGCTTCTCCTCGAAAAGCAGCTTCCCCTGCAGGAATAGCCCGGTATCCTTGACAGTTGGCAGTTTCCTCCTCGTTCCATCTCCGTCTTCATCTCTGTAATATCCAATGGCGAGTTTCTCCACACCAATTTCGCCTCCGTTCTGATTACCCTGTACGGCACTCCCGATGATTCCGTATCCACCCACACTTTCGGCCACGTGCCGCTCGTTTATCTCCAACGGAAACTTGAAGGCGCCATTGTACGGATAGTCTGAAATAACCTGACGAAACGGAAATAGAATGATTAGAATCACACTTAATCTCACGTACATTCATCGTTCAATTTTACAATTAAGTGACCGATATGAAATATTTCGACGAATCGTTACCTTCAATATTCACAATTTAATTTATTCTAACATTCATGATTAGTTATATCAGTATATTAAATGAAAATGAAGCACATATTTACTCATCATCGGTAGGTCTCTAATTTTTTATTTACCTCTACGTTAAAATTAGTGGAATAGGAAATTTGTACGAATTGTAAATGCCATTAATTACCGGTTGCCGTTTTTTCCCATTGATAAGCCCGAGGAAATCACGAGCGAAATTGGCTAGGCTGGTAATCGAAGCGACACGGTCCCTGTCCCGAGTTTTCGAACGGTTTCGAACGTGTCCTGAACGCTTTGACGCGACAGCCGCGTAAGGGTGATCGAAATTAGAGAGAATGGCCGTTCCCATCGCTGCCGACACGTAGGGGTGCGGGTTAAAATTCCTCGGCGTCAGGTCGCGTTCCGGAACGATTGATTCCAGGGAATGAACGCCGGGACAAACCAGTACTGATGCTAACAGACCTAGAAATCCCTGAAACAATTAATTCCCCTTTAATTCTGTACCTCTGCCGCTAATATGAATCGCCCACACGTGTAACTTTCCTTTTCTTTTCTTTATTTTTCCTAGAAGCTTATGCTCTAAAACAGTTTCGAGTAAATATACCGTATCGGTTCTGCATACAGATTCCGGTTTGCATCTTGGCTAATTGTAAGTGAAGTGTCGGTAACGGAATCTGTATGTAACAGAACCGACACGGTAAATCTACGCAAAACTGGTTAACACCAACATTCTAGAAAAAGGTTTGTGTCTTGGCTAAATGAAAGTGAAGTGTCGGTAATGGAATCTGTATACAGAACCAGCCCTGTCTATGTACTGTTTCAATTATAAATTACTATTTTTGAATTATCAACATAATAATGTAACTGCAGAGATCGAAGAACAAAAATCAGGGTTATACGTATTACAAATTGCACAATATCGTGATAAAGTGAAATATCGCTAGCAAAAATTTATATAGAAGACCTGTCAGATCGTACAAAAATCGAATGAAACTTCGTGAAAGAGCTCGACATGGTGAGGTTGACCTGATAAATATTTTAACTTGATTATGTCAAATGAGTGCCGAGAGAATCGGTAGTGTACAACATTCACTAAACACATGTAACACACGGTACTTGCGAAACAGAAACACAGTTGCAAAACTCGGTTAATCAGAAACTAGGTTTTCTTTATCGACGTTCAAATTTATACGGTGCGAATTTTTCCTGCATCATTTCCGAACACTGTATCGAAAAAATGGAGAATTGTGACGGATATAAAGAACGAAAGATTGTCGGGTGACGATCACAATACACGCGAGGTATAAGGCACCTAAGTGATAAACGCAAACTCTGTCGGAGAGCCGCGAGTATACAACGAGGATGGCAATGTGCCGAGTTTTTATACACCTGTGAAAGAGCAGGATCTTCTCCCGCCCGCGCCATTTTTAGCATCGCGGGAATATTTCGAGCACGTGAGAATAGAGGAGGGCTGCAGAGGCGCCTAACAGACCGAGTAACTTGCGCTGTGTGTATTATGCCGGTTAATTTCACAACAAGTTATTATACACACGAGTATCGCATCATGTGAAGTGAATAATTTCTCCGTATCCCAGATGTAATACCTGTACCAATTGCGATATAACCGCTTGACTCCCACCACTTCACGCTCGAATTATATTCTTAATTGTATTATCCAAGGATAAACGCGTAAGAGCAGAACGAGCGGAAATCTGCACGGGCTGTTAAATAAATATGCGTATATATAATCGGGAAAATTTCATGCAAATGTTTTGTGCGTATTAAATTGATCGTGAGAAAAGTGATTTTTTCCGTACGCACATTTTCGTATTTTTTTTACCAAAATTCGAACATCTTTGCAGAAAAATATTTTATGGACGCTATAACTAAAATTAGGCTAATCATCAGCATCTTAGAATTTTTTCACGTCTGATTGTGAGTATATTTTACGAAATATCTTGTCAACTGCTCCATTTTTCTGCGTGTACGATCAGTTCCTCTAGATCCACAGGTTGGAATGAGTTTCACTAACAATAAGCCTGAGCCTTTGTTCATTATCATGCTGCCGAGTTTTTTTTTTTTTTTGCTTGATGAAGGAAATTGAGTGTTTTAAAAATAATTACAACCCGTTCCCGACTAAATCTATATCTTCCTTGTCTGTCAAAGTCAACTTATTATACATACCGGTGTCTCAAAACTTTTTGAAAGTTAATTTACTTTTTTTCTCAACAAATACAGTTGAACATTTTATCCCTCCGGCTTCCCCGAGGGTAAAATTTAAACGTGGAATTTGCTAGACGTTGTAAATTAAACGACGTAAAAATAAAAAAATAGAAGAAAACCCAAACATTTCGCGTTTCAAGCGTACGATTTTAGTCTCAGTGATTGTCGGTCAAAGTTTAAAAGTGGCTGGGACGGCGAATAAAAGGAGAGATACAAAATGGAAGTGGGTTGGTTGGTATGTATACTGGATGGGAGGTGAAAAGGAAGACTTACCCTGTACAGACGTACACGAAAAGGTGAAAAGCGGGTTGGGGGAGGCGGAATGCGAAACGAGTCGAGGTTTAAAACGAGAAATCTGGTTTCGCTACAGTGTCAAAGGAGATCTTGAGATTCAAGCTTAGAGTTTCGAGCTAGGGTTTGGGGCGGTTTCTGAGGAAACGGTCAATAATTAAATCCGACACCACCTGCCCCGCTACTTGTTCATTCTCGGCTTGGCTTATAACAGTGCAACCACGAATATTTCTCATGCATAAATTACGGTATTTATAGGTTGAACGGATGATATTTCTTCGCGCGAGAGCCGAGAGTGAAAAGAGTCTTAATTTTACGGCTACAAAGTTTTTACAATAACATTAGCAAAAGACCAGTCAAATCTGTTAATTTGTCAATGAATTTCTGCTGATCTTATTCATTGATTCGAATATTTTTCTTCATTTTTTATTATAATTCTACTTTCCATTTCGAGTATCTTTCTCTTTTTTCCTTTTTTTTATCTTTTTTTTTTTTTTGTTTGCTAAAACAAGCTTTCGATTCCGCAAAACACCGTACGTTTTGTATTTACCACGTACCTCCCTAGGACGCAATTGGTTTTGCAAAACGAATTGACGTAAATTGTGAACGAGGAATTAATCCCTCTTCAGCGTCATAAATCCCCGCACAAGGATTTTCCACATTTTTGATCCTCAAATCAGCTTAACGCTGGAAAGAAAAATCGCACGTAATGGTACAAAGTTTCGGTCGATTCGATGTATTTTTTCATTCGCAATCAGTTCCATCTCATCGAACGCTACAGCGTAGCCAGTTTCGAAATATGTAATAATATATTTCAAGTAAGGTATTATACTACAAGATTGTAAAATTATAAATATCAAATTTGTTTGCAAAATTTTTATGATTTCAGCGAAAGGATGACTCGTTTTTCTATGCAGTGTCACCTGGTCCATTAATGACAAAAAAAAGAAATGTAAAGTAGACCCTCGTAAATTTAATACTGTGAAATGATTTTGAAATTTTTGCGTATCAACGAATCACGCAGTCGTCACGATGTATCTATCACACATACCTACGTGTATCAGCGAATCATTGGTCGTGCTTTGTTTTGTAAGAGTTGAATAATAAAAATGGGGACAACAGAGCTATGCAGCTCAATAAAGACCGTTCGAGAAGAAGTGTGCTTTATGGGAGTTCAGTGGCGGTCCAACTTATATACGCGGAGTCGTGGGAAGGACTGTGTGCTTGAAACAAACCTTTGTATAGCCTGCTGTAAGATTTGAAGTAGCTGACAATGAACGGGAAGAGATCGCACGGGCATAAATAAACGTGGACATATGGTAGCATATACGCTCTCCTTGATCCGGTGTATGCAGGATCGTTTGCGCAACAGCATTATATTTTATACTTAATTATTTGAAACAACAAATAAAAAAAAAACACCTAACTTAAAAAACTAATTACTCCGGCATAAGGCTGTATATGTATGTACCACGTGTACAGAAAGATACAGTCGTGGATATGGCGTGAAAGAGTTGGAAAAGAAAAACTTCTTCACTCAGGAAATTCACGAGCTTGTGAAACGTTTTTCTCCCCCTCTCGAATGTGTATAATACGCTGATTTGATTTGATTTTTCTTCTACAATCTTGCACGGTTTTCATTCAGGTTAAAAAAAAAAATTTTCTCTCGCAATTTCACGTTTATATACATACACACATACGTACGTATATTTATATTTTTCTTACCCCATTTCCTTCCTCGTACTCGTTTTATAAAAGTCAATTTATTCCAGCGAGATTGTTGACATTTCGAGAAGTCGCGTAGCAGGAATATGCACACCAAAGCCGGGGCTACGTAATTAGGAATTTGTTTACTCAATCTTTATTTATGTGTACAGCTAATCCCACGATAACACCGTATATTTTATACCGTGATTATCAATTTCCTTCCCCGTCGTGACTTCGATCTTGTTCATTTTTTGCTTGAAAAATGAGTGAGAACGAGAGTATAAACTATGTGACAAAAAAAAGTGCATAAATTTATCCAACTCTGTCCGACACGTCGTGACGTGTACGTAATCATTGCGGAATATCTCTAGCCATTCATGTAACTCCGTCAGAGATTCATACCGCGAGTGTCGGTGAAGGGACCGACACGAAGCGTCATTCACCCGTACCTTCGTTCAGCGATTCGGTGCCCGAAGCAATACGTGCGTCCTAAAGCAAAATCGAGTTACTGTCGCCCAAGGCGTGCATTGCGTGACAATTTTTTTGACGTCTATCTTATACCAGCGTATAGATAGATACATATGTTATATGTGTACAACGTACGAATTTGACACGGGGATTTTTGCAAATATTTGCAGGGCTACAATAGCCTGCGGCTGACAAACTTCCTCGTATCTCTTTTCATACATACAACCTTTTAGTCCAAGTTTTAAAACTCTCCGGCTGTCCTCAGCCGCGCTTCAACGCTGCATCTGAATTTGTAGTTTTACACCAATTATTGATTTTCACCGTCGTGAATTAGATTGATAATTGTTACGTACAGATTTTTCGGTACTGAGTACAAGTCTACCGATAAAAATGTTCCTTTACGCTGCATGTTAGAAAAGAATTTTAAAAACAAGTCAGCTCAATGTTGAATATTTATATATTCCCACTAAATTGCGTTATGTAGGATACATATTCGGCATGTAGGTTTAGAGTTGGTATAGAAAGACCTGAATAACCCAGACGATTTGATCCGTAGTGTAAAAAAAGTAAACTTATCAGTAAAAGTAAACTTAGTCAGTGACAATAAAGCTCACAATCAGTATTCGAAATTAACGGTCGAAAACAAGTAATGACCAGCCTTACATGACTGAAAACGAAATTCCAAAAACAAGAGAAAATTTTCTAATCTCGAATTAAAATAAGTTGCAGAATTTTGGCTCTACTAGTTCAAATTGCGTTATTGCTTTATTTGAAAACTCAATTTAAATTTTTTATAAATTAGATTACCAGCGCCTCACAGACCTTAAATTACAGAATTAAAAATACTGCGATATCCCAGTTTATCTAAGCTGTAAAATTGCATATATTTACCCATATCACGATGGTAAAATGAAATGTGTGGGGGAGAAGAAGACTTACGACGACGGGGTTGCCCGCGCTCCAACTTTTCATCCCCGCTAGTTCGTGACAACCGGATAGCGGTATTTCCGCCCAGCCAATTTGACCCCATGGGAGAACGGTAATTGATCGGTAAGGTAGCAGTCGAGGTAGAAAAAAGAATCGTCGAGTCTGCTCCACCTAAACATCCACTCTGCAAAATTGCAAGAGTAAAGTAGCTGCGTCACTTTTTGCCAATAAATCTTGCTCAGTCGGTATGGAAAGCCGCTATATTGACTACTGCCAACAGCTAGCGTTGCCTTCAATTAATACCACTATAATATTTACCACTCTTGATCTCTCCGTGTGCAACGTGAATAGATTGGTTGAAAAAGTCAATAAGAAAGGATTTAAGGTAATCGCCGCACCATAGATCTCTGCAAAATTGGAGATTAGTGGGTAAGAACGGGTTTCGAATGGTTGCGAGATGCGACTTAGTTATCGGCAACTAGTAATTTCGAATCACTAATATTTCCATAATTATATGACGTACGTTTTTCGTCGTTTTCAAAACAAAGTTTTGACGGTAAAGAACGCCGCAAATGAAAGAGAGAGAAAAAAAAACTCTTGCTCTCAGGATAAAAAAGGGGAACCTGCAGGCGGTAACAATTTTCCGTGATTGAGAAAGCGAAAGAGGGAGTGAGGAATATCATTGGCGGATAGGTGCGAGACTGACTGATTGTAATTATTCATTAATTCGACAGTTGAAGAGAAAATACTTACGGGGCATTCCGGAGGGATCGGTAATTGAAAGTTGTCATAGCAACGGGCATTCGGCTCAAGGAGGGAGAGCTGCCAGGGAGTTGAATCCAACATCTAAATATCGTACGTACCACAATCTCGAGAGGGGATTGGAGGAGGGCAACGGACGTAAGCGTAACCAAGCGCAATCTTTTTATCAACGTGTAAATTCCTGGAAAATATCCCGCCTAGCCATAGCGCATCTAGTTGAAGTCTCTGTGCCAGTGAAAATCAATAAGAAAGAGGTGTACAGCGTGCAACGTTGATGGTATATGTCTAGGCTTGTCAGGGCGATGAAAGCATGCAACAACGTGAGAAGCAGGGTCGTACTACGATCTGTCAAACGTGAAACGGGTGAAACGTAAATCATTCGCAGGCGAGAGAGCCGTGTAGTGAGTGAATTAAAAAATTTTAAAATAAAACAAAAAGCAAACGGAAGAATGTGAAACGATGGTAGCTTGCGAAAATAAGATAAAAAAGAGAAAACACGGTCGCCATAAGTTGAGTGCGTGATGTCGATAGAATAGAGAATGAATTAAATCCTCTGCAAACGACCAATCTTAGTTCGCATATTAATTTATCAAAAACGTACCATTGTGCGTGTATGATAACACAAAGGGAGACGAGATGTACATCTAATTGAACATAAACAAGCCACGGATAATAGTCCACATTCGTTATTACACGAGCGATCATCTTGTTACTAACAAGAAAATTGTAAAAATTTCAGTACATCGACCCGATACTTAACAGCTGTTTAGCTGTTCGCCAACAATGATTAGAGGTGAAAGATAAAATAAAGAGAACCGAAATAAGATGCATGATATACTTGAAAGATTCTCTGCTTTTTTTTTTGAAAAAAAAAAACAAATTGTAACCTGAACTAGGTATAACCGATAATTCCGCAAGCAGATACCAAAAATGTCTCCAATCAAGTGGCAGCAACGACTCGTCACCCTGGCGCTGACAATTGTGGTATTTTTCCTGACGCATTGTCAACCGGCCACATCGACTCACATAACAGGCTCCTTCAACACGCGAGACTTCTTCAGTTTTCTGATAAAGTTTGGCTTTCAAAAGACGGATCGTCACAGGCAGAAAGATTCGTTTGGATACATATTCGGCAACGTGACGTCGAGCAAGAATTTTTCCAATCCTATAACGCTCGCCGTACTCGACAGACCTCACTTTCTGGAGTACTACGGTAACAGGACAGTGCGAAACAAGAACCTCGCCTGTTCTCTTATGTTCGATACTCTAAATCAGAGCTCCTACGACTGGCACTGCAACGACAAGGGCAAGGACTACCTGCGTCACGTTCCATGCCCCCTCGGTCGCCTCTGCGCCGACGAGGATTCGAAATGGAACGTGGTGAAGGACCACCAGTTCACTTACGTCATACAAGACCTGGATCATCCAAGGTTCTGGTACGTCAGCCTTGTCGCGTGTTACAGAAACATGACGACTTGCAAGTGGCAACATTACGAAGGACAGGACGAGCTCACGTACGACATATGGCTGGTTAACGGAAGTCCGAACAGCAGCAGCGTCAACGCTCTCTCTTACCAGTTCTCTTACGACAGACAAAACACTGTCGAGCTCTACCTCCTCTTCTTCCTTTGCTATGTTATTCTCGTACCGTTTCAACTCTACGCCGCTAGAATGCAGAGGCATCCCGTCACCAGGCTCTTCACTGCCAGTTTGCTATTGGAATTTCTCGCAATTTGTCTCATTCTAATACACGTCCTCAAGTTCGCTCTTGATGGCGTTGGGTATGAACAGCTCGAAGTTGCCGGCGACATATTCGACATACTGTCCAGGGTAAG